>NC_083344.1:34047665-35247665 GCF_019175385.1 Lycium barbarum
ATGGGTCAAAATACTATAACGACCAAACGGGTCGTTACAGCTTCCAAACCTTTTGTATAACTCTCTAAAGGGTATGGTTGGGCCATAGGCCCAATTGGCGTAGTTCAAGGAAAGCATTTTGCAAATTTGAGAGTAGGTGTGTTTTTCTGGGATTAAGGCATTTTGGTTGGGTTTCTATCTTCTTTTGAATCCCGAGCCTATGCTAGTCAACACATCCCTAAACTCCTCTAAAGTCGGCGTCATCTCGATGTCGTGCCCAAATTGGAAAACCATCTTATCTCTGTCCCAAAACCCGGTAATTACCTCTATTAATTCATTGCAACCCGTCATAGTCATGATGGATGTCAGATTTCCTAAATGACATGCAATCCCCTTTTTCTCTTCCGGGGGCATTTGGCTCCACCAAATACGCAGCAACTCCGGTGTAGTCAAAACCATGTCGAAACTCAAGTTGATCGATATCTACAAAATAAAGGTCAAGGTTAATTCCCCCCCCCCCCCCCCCCCACTCCTAGGCAATGGTTCCATTCATAGGCACATTACATGTTTCCAAATAGCACATAATATGAGATGCAGTGTTTTTCGAGTCATAGATCATACTTGACACGGGTTAGTCCTCCAATCGGGTTTGGGTACGTCTAAAATATTCAAAACACCCAGTCTACTTCATATTTGGATTTGGTTTAGCTCTATCCTAGACATATGTAAGAGTGGGTTTTTCGAATTGACCTTGGACCCGAGCGGACTACTCAGGATGAACCATTGTCGTCCATTGGGTGACCGCACACCAACTTAACCTTCAACGTGTTTCAAATAAAAGGTGTTTCGGGTTTTTTAGTGAAGGCAAGACCATGATCCTTTGTGTCTTTTTTGAAACAATGCTTTTTGCTAGGAGTGGCGGAGTTTATGATATGAAATGAATGACAGTTATAATTGCGGAATTTAAACACGTAAGCAAAAAAATACTGTAAGAAATCACATTATATTTAAACCTTATGGTTAAAACCTAGAAAATCCCTAGCGGAGTCTCCATCTGTTACGGTTGACTTTTACGCGGGTTAAAGCATAAAAGTTACTACGAGGTTGTTGGTGCTCTAATTGGATTTTAGTATTTTTAGAGTCGCCACCTAGTTTATTTCAAGGAAAACTAGGAAAATCGGGTTTAAAGAGTTTTTCAAACAAGAGAAAATGATTTTTGGACCAGAGTTCCAGGTAAGGGTTCTAGTGATCCCCTAGAGAAGGTTTTAAGTACCCTAGTATTAAGGATCCGTAGAATACGGTTCACCTACGAGCTTCAATGTGTGATTTTTTGTATTTTATATACTTAAATTGTTTACGTTTTCGTAAAAATATCATACACATTCATATCATAATTTTCGAAAAAATTGGCAAAAATTCCCCTTATAAAAGGGGTTTTGGTTTGGAAAATCCAGGTAAGTATTCAACTCACTTTATTGTCGGACTAGGACACACCCGGGATTTCTCCCGAGTAGAGTTGCTACTATTCTAGTCCTAATAAAATGAGTTTCGTCCTTACGGGTTTTATACATATATATACGAAAGTATGGAGTATATCTCCGTTTTATACATATATATAAGAAAAATCACAAGTTATATTGAGTTAAGTCAAATTTTAGTCATTAAAGCCCATAGGTCAAATATTCTAAGTCCAAATCCATCTCACATCATACTCGGTCCAATATGTCCCTTTTTTGGTTCGAAACAGTTTGTGGGCTTCCAGGCCTAATGCAGTCATTTTTTCCAAAAATTGCTTAAGACCAAATCCAGTATTTTTCTCCAAAATGGTCCGTTCATTTTAGCCCAAAATTTCTCAAGTGCAAAGTCCAGTTTTTACTTCATAAAAATGTCCAGATCTTTTTCACTTCAACAGGTCCGTTACACAATCATTTCTTGTTAAATAGAAATAGTTTTCAACTCTTTTCAACTTAATTCCAGTTTTCCAAAACAAAGTTTATCACAAGAATCCATTGTTTATTACCAGCTCATAATCCAAAGTTTTTTTTGTTTCATTGGAAGACTATTTCTTACTATATATAAAAAAGACATTAAGCAAAAATCCTATTAAGTGTAAGTTCACTCAATTCCAAAATTTGACCAATTTTTAAAAGTGTTTTTAGGCGACTTACCTAAATAGTACGTATTTCCTAATTCTAACATTCATAGGGTTCCTATAATATGTGAGTGTTTTTACAAATAAATTTTGTACAATAAGTAACACAAAATGAGGAAAGTTTAGGCTGGTGGGCCTATCTAAGCCCACAAGTTGGCTATTTTTACCCCTAGCTGGGTCTTCACCATTTTTACCATTGTTGGGCCTTCATAGCAAATATTAGCTTCCCTTACATATTTTCTAAAAAGCGGACTTGATCAAATAAGTGAGGCCCAGTTGGTTTTATGTAGGAGGAAATGGCCCGAGTGGCCCGTATTGAATCGCATAGACATAGAAAGGAAGTAAAGATTAGTATCCTACTTAGGTATTTAAATTAAAGCATTTAATCCATGTTTAAACCGGAAAACTACAATAATCAAGCGAAGGTGTAAAGATTTAAAGGGAATATAACAATTCAGGAGAAAAACTCAAGCCCAATATCAAGCAAGTCAAAGAATATTCATGGCCCAACTTTTTTATGCCGATAAATGAGCCCAAAGACATTAATAGAAATCATAGCCCAACATAAAGCACATAGACGAGGCCATCATAAAATGTTTTAAGTCCACACAACATCAATCATTTTTCATTAAAGAAAATAGGAAGGGATATACACTTATATACATTAAGTATACCACTTCATATACACTGGAGTGTATATGAAGCTAGATATACCTTGTATATCAAGTGTATATCTCCTATGTTTAGAGAGTTCAAAACCATAGGAGGCAAGAAGAGAGTGTAAAAGACTAAACACTTAATCCAAACTTCATGGAAAAGCAAGAATAAAATAAGAACACACACACCACATCCAATATAGATTTTAACACCAAATAAAAACAAAAGTAGTCTCACATAGGTTCTCTATTTCATTTACTTGCTTCAAACTTACTCCTCATACCAAATTTAGAGTCAAGCAGTCATACTAATTGGCATACAAAGAAGGAGATGAAGAGAAGACAGTACTCATACTAATCAAGCACAGACAAACCTAGTATACATGGGCATAACATGCATTTTTTGTTGTTTTTTTTTTCAGTAAGTAGCAAGATATAAAAATCCCATTTTTTATGTTAGTTCAAATAGACATTACACTAGGTGATATACTCATCTGACTTGTTAAATAGGCATGAACAGGTTTCAGTTAACGACATCATCAAACAACACATTCAGCAGGTTTATCTCTTAGGGAACTTCAAATATTTATTGTAAAGCTTCAATAGAATACTAAAGTAGACTCAGAGATGTAGCAGATTAAAGTAAAAATCCTTTTAACACATTCTAAGGCTTATGACACTAGATTAACAGTAGAACCAAGTAGTATAAGCCTTATAGCTTTGGACAAAATAATTCAGGAAGCATACAAAGGTCTTGGATACTACCCAGTTAAGGAATAGGTTATTTCAATTTCAAAATATGCAATTTTAGGTCCAATAAACATAAGGTTTCATTTTTTTTAACCCTTAAATACATTGCGAGGACATAGTTTGATCCAAAACAAAACACAGTACCGAGAAAACAATCCAGTGCATCAACATTTGAGTCATAAATGGCTAAGTTTAAACATTGAACAAGTATAAGCATTTGTCAAGTGTCAATCATTAATAAAAGTTAGTCCAGAATCAAAGAGGTGGTTTAGTATGTTAATCTTGTTGCTAACAAAGGGACTTAGGAACCAGTTCAACATGCATTTAGATTAGGGAAGTTAGGTCCAATATTCACATAGGAGCAACTATCACAAACTATCAACAACACCATTAGGCACATATTAGTTATGCTTAGTAGATTTATACATCAAACCAAGTTCAGTTTTCACCAATGACACAATAGCAGGTCACACAAACTCACATTCACAGAATAGGCAAAGACATGATGACCTATAGTGTATAGATTTGGGAGGCATATAGGCATATCATTAATCTAATATTGGACACTTAGTTCCACAGAGATTCCAGTTATGCAAGACATGAGGCAGAAAAGACAAAACACTTTAGGTAAAGAACATGATCCCAAACAAGCTGGCATTTGACCATTAAGTTGTTTAAAACCTCTTGGTGTCATTTCCCTTCTTAATATATCTAATATGGACTAAACAAGGCTATAACAAGACTACACTATGTATTAAAGGGACAAACAAGTAGGGATCAGATCATAATGTACTTCACAACATGTTTTAAAACTAGGCATTATTACATAAGGATTAATCTGATCAAGTTTGGTAAAGATAATGTACAACATGCTTTGTTGAAACAAACTAGCAATATAAGAACATGCTTTAGTATAGGCTGAGTTAATCTAAATTAACACATGAGGCATGTTAAAACAAACTAGGCTAAAGCTAAATAAAAAAGTAAACCAGCTAAACCAATATTGACATACAAACACATACTCTACTGCCTAAACTAAACTAACATGGAACATGAACATATTTAACAAAAAATTAAACTAAAACCAGCATATAAACACAATACAAACAACTAAGAAACTGAATTAAAATGCAGAAAAATAAAGGGGAAGGAAGATTACCTCTTTGATGCCCAGCCTTGAAGAGATTTGGACTTGGAAGCTTTGTTGTTCCCCCCAAATGCTCAAAAATCACTCAAAAGACCACACAAACACATAATTAAGCCTTTAAAATTTGAACTTAATCGAAAGATAAAGTTCTTACGCAAATAATGCTAGAAACCCTATGTATTCGATTTTGCAAGTGTAATATCAAGGGCCAGGTCTGTGTAAAATGCAAATACAGGACCCTATTTATAGAAATCCCCAAATCCCCTAAACCCTAGGTTCATGATGTGGTCAGTATTTTAGGGATAGGATTGAGTTAAAAACAACATCAAAGGATCAGATTAAGTCAACAGAAAATCGATTCGTAGGGTTATTCATGAACCAATCAAAAATTGCGGCTTCACACATATACAGACAAAATTTATTAAGGTTTTAGAGAGTTTGAACGTTTGAGCTCAGTAAAAATAAAGAAATAAAGTACAAGAAGAAATTTAATATCGTGTTTGGGATCGATCCTAATGAGAAAGGATGGAGCCCTTAGTTATTTACCTCAATAGGTCGAGCACATGCTGTGAAAAGTAAAAGCATACTGTATTTTTTGCCAAAAACAGGCACGATGACGCAAGGACAAGGGGGTGGGGTAGTGCGGCTAGGTTCTTTGTTAAAGGGAAAGGGGGGGGGGGGGGGGGGGAAGGTTGGGGTGTGTTTGGTATGAAATGAAAAGAAGGAGGGGTATTTGTTACACCTCGGACATTTTGCGTCGTCATACGGTGATTAAGCTAATGAAAGCTTAGGTGTACGTGAAGTCTCTATAAGTAAGAAAGAGTATTTAATAATTTTAATTAAGATTCCAAAGACATTTAAGGTAAAAAAAGAAAGTTTGTCAAGGGCAAGTGAGGCATAAGTGGTATTTAAGAAAGGTTTCACAAACTAATGTCTTAGGAAGAAGTTATAAGGATATTTAGGTGGTTAATGAAGTATTAAACAAGGGCCAAGAAGGTTTCATAAGGATTGGAGATCGAATGAATCGACAAGAACAAGTTAGGGAGAAAGGTGTGTTATACGACCATTTATACAACTCGTATAACTTTATATGGTCCGTATAATGGTCCGTATAACAGTCACAGTGAAGGGTCATCACTGGATGACTTATACGGTCACTTATACGGACAGTATAAAATTATACGGATCGTATAAGTATCCGTATAATTCTTGACGGCCAGCTTTGTACTTTTTTTATAAATTTAAGTCCCAAGTTCATATTTTTCATTTGCCATCTTCTCCACACCTCTCAAGAGCTCTAGAACATTCCATACCCCATACCAACATAAACTCAAGGGAGATGAAAGATTAATATAACAAATTAGTGGAATCGTGTGCAAGGATGTAAGCTAGGGTTATGGGAAGCTAGAAATTCCTTTGGAATTGAAGTTGGGGTTTTCTCCAAGTGAAGTATTTTCATCCAAAGGCCATTCCTACCTAATGAAAGGTGAGTTTTTCATTTATTTGATGTTATTAAGAGTATTGAATGTTTGAAAGACTTGGATTATGGAAGAAAATAGAGTAGGAAGTGCAAATATGGAAAAGGTGAAATTCTTGAATGGTAACACGACATGAATCATAGTTCCTAACATGCCATGAGTAAAATCTTGTAGTGAATAATGTAAATGGTTTTAAAGAAGTATTATATGAGAATGGATATGATACTGTGCCATAGTTATGGTGATTTTGATAGGGAGTGTTTAAATTTGAATAATGTCTAGCTTGATGAAGTTATTGATTATGATATTGTGGGTGTTCTTATTGATGTAACCTACAGTAAATGCACACACATAGGAAATTTCAATAAAATACTCATATACCTGTAGCTGATCGGTCTTTAGCCTGATTTGGTGGGCTATAAAGTGAAGTACTTGAACTACTAAATTCATTCTTCTAAGCTTGTTCACTTGAAATTCCTGTTTTACTGATTAACTAAGGGATGAGGGGAACAAATTCTTACCATTTTTTTTGAAGATTCGAGAGAATGGATGAAAGTTGAGATTTTTGCCTTGAACCCTTCCTTTTTCTCTTGTGTTTTAGCACAAATTGAGGGTGGGAAGCTTGTTTTGTGTTGAGTGGGAAGGTCAAGGGTGTGGGAAAGTTTTTATTGGGATAGATTAGGAGTGGGAGTTGAAGTCTTGAGGAGTGTGAAGTGATTTTTCGTATGTGGAGTAATGGGAAGTGAAGAGGGAGAGGCTACTGCCTCTTTATATTTCTGTCTCAGCGGCCGCCGCTGTAGCAATAACCTTACCGCCGCTATGGCAGCGTTACACTGGTAATCTATTCCACTGTAGCGGCATCTTTGTAATCTTGTTCTTGCCGCCGTAACGATTCCCTTACCGTTATAACAGCACCGCTACAACGCTGATAGCCGCTATAGCGGCCAGACAAAACATATGTCCCTAAATTCTTGATGCGGTTCAATGTACTTCAAGCCTTACACCTGCGAAGTAGACCTTTAGTTATTTGCTCACTGTCTTTGAGTTCTTTTTGCCACGTTATTTTGGGAGACCTATGTAATACGCTGATTCTTATTTGTTCGTAGTTAGAGTTCGGCTTGTAAAAGTCGGTTGTAAATCACGAGTATAGTGTTGGGTAAGCTAACCTAGAATGATCTAGTATAAAATCGGTGGATTTCTGTTGAGTTATATCTAATTATGCTAAGTCACAAAAAGTTTCGTGGCTACATTGTTCAATATATTTCTTTTCCATTGAGTTCTAAATATAATGGTATAGACGTACGATTTATGATCCTGGCTGCGAAATATATTAACCGTCCGTGCATGTTTGTTCCCTTGCCGTTCGAGGACGAACGGTTGTTCAATTGGCATCTGATGTAACAACCCGTTTTGTCGTTACCGTGAATTTCAAGGAAACCCGCAACCTCGACTCTTTAAAATTATCCTCGATCCAGTCATACTTCTGAAAATTGCTAACTTGATCGTGCACGTTGTGTGAGAGTATTGAATTTGGGCCACCAGGCCCAGTGGAACCACCACAATGACTAGCATGCCGCTACAGCGGTGGCGTTGTAGAGGTCGGCCCACCGCCAAAGCGGTGAAGTGGATTGGTCAAGGGACCGCCACAGCAGAGCCTATGTCGCCTTAGCGGTGCCGCCAAAGCGGTTCTCAGACCGCTATAGCAGTGAAGCACCCTGATTTTCCCTATTTAAGAGTTCATTTCGGGAATTGGCCCTATTTTCTCAAAACCCTAAAGCTTAGCCCCCCTCAAGCTTTTTGGGAGCTTAAATTCATATCTTCTTGGGAAAGGTAATCTTCCTAACCTCTTCTAATCCCTTCTTTCACATAGTTATTGTTCCTAAGGTCTTCACCTAGAAAGCTAATAAAAATGGGTATAACCAATTCCTAGACCTAGAAGGATAAATGGTTAGCATGTTCTTAATATGGATAATATTGAGTTAATCTCTCATGTTCATAAACCTAGAATGGTTACTAACTTATATTCTCATCTTCTTCTTAAATTTGTAAATTGGTTTCTTCCATGAATCTTAAAAATGGGTTTTCTAAAAGATAGAGTTAAACATGGTGACTTTACCTAGCTAGTAGGTTAAATGGTTGACCTTTAATCATGAATGGGGGTTAATAAATCACTTATCTTTAATTGTGAGTTAGGAAAAGGGATTATTTGATAATAAAGGCCTAGAAAATCTAGAGATAGTCTAAATTCCCAATTATCGATAGAGATAGTCTAAATTCCCAATTATCATTATCAATCTGAATCTCGTATAATGGTGATTCATATTCTTGGGTCTCATGATTGTCTCAAGTTCCTTTGTGCGGGTTACGACGTGATGAATGGATTGAATATCAATGGATGTTTGTGGCACCCGCTCGGCCACGAGGTAGGTTACGGCTTCCTTTTCGGTAGACTTCAGTTAGATTTACATATTAGTGTATTAAATGAAACGGAGAATGCATGTATAGGAATTTGGATTTTGGGATGGATTCTTAGGATAGTACTGTTATGCGATTTGTGTGTTCGGGCTTGTGGCCCGTAGATTACCTAGGTTCTTGTGTTGGTGTTCCGTGAGTATCGGGGGACTTTATGTGTGACTTGAAAGGGTTAGTTGTTCGGTACTTAGTTACTATGTCCCTTGGATGAGGAGTTCCCGTATGATCCGCATAACGTGTCCTGTGTTATATAATATTGAATCTCATTTGGTATTGCAATGGATATAATGTGCCAAGAATGTGAAATGATTCTAGATTGGATGTTTAGTGGTGACCTCATGAGTAGAAGCGTATTTATCATATTTTGATGTCGTTAGGCAGTAAACGAATGAGGTGATGTTGTTATGTGACTTGTCCATGTTGGCTATTGAAGACTATTGATATATCCTGACTATGATATTGTGGTATCTTACTTGTTGATGTTTGATACAAGGATAATGTTCTATCGTGGATTATCGTGTAGCCTTTTTCATGATACTGTTGGTGTGCCCATGTGTGGTACTTATGATATTGATTTGATTATTGACATTGAACTCATATATTGCACGCATTCTCATCCTTCATGATATACTGTTGATACATTGCTGATACTTGAGGAACCATTGTGATGAGCTGGGCTCAGTTGGATGAAAGTGACATGAGGACCAATATCCGATGGTTGTCCCGGAATCGAGGTTGTGCGTAGCGATTTCTGGGGTTTTTGCCGGAATAGTGAGGTAGCGGGTATCCGAGGTTGTTGCCAGAGCCGTGACGTACATGGACTTCACGAGTCCCCCATGGGTTGTGCTACCGAGACGTCGATATTTTCGTCCGGAGTACATGTGTACACAACATTGCATTGCATATACATTTCATACATTACTGCATTGCATTGCACTTTGTCTTCTATTGTGATATTCTTGTGATGTATTTGTGATTTACGAATTCGGATTGAGTATTTGAGACTTGACACAGTTGAGCGTAGTTGCTATAATCATAGGCTATGATCTCGAACCATTCTTGTTGATTTTCGTTGGTTTACTTGTATATTTTGATTTCCTAAAATTAGGGGAATGTTGAACATCAATGATGGAATGTCTTTCCGATACTATGATTGAATAGTGTAATGGTAGTTGACTTGGGATACTTGTGTGATGTTGTCTATTTTATGCTAAGGAGATAAAAGCGAGTATAACGTAAGTTAGGCAATCGGATCACTAAGGGAGAGTTGATTAGAATATGAGTCTTTGTTGTTGCGACGAGCGGTAGGTAATGTGTACTGTTGACCTAGTGTTACTTACCATGCTTATTTGTGAACTTTTTTACTAATATGTTCTTCTAACCATTGTCGGCCTATGATGCTTACCAGTACTAGTGCTGTACTGATACTACTCTTGCTACATCCCTTTGGGGTTTAGAGTTTTTCAAGTAATTTATCGTTTGAGTTCTCGGAAGAAGCATGGTGCCTATCCTAAAGGCCTCCATCCTTTTCATTCCGAGATAGAGGTTGGGTCATAGATTTATTATTGTATTCCGGTTCAATATTAGTCGCTCTTGTACTAGTCTAGCCCAGGTCATGGGGAGAACTGATTCAGTGTTTTATTTAAAGATTGTTGTAAACATTTCCGCTGTTTGATTAATATATTGGTTTGATTTCCCCTGTTGATTATAATATTTCTAGAAGGAAAATGAGTCTCGTTCTTTACTATAAATGGTTTGTTTTGGGTAAGGGTTCGCCTACCGAGGTGGGAATGGTAGGTGCCCGCGCAATCCTAAATTGGGTCGTGACATTAGCAACAAAATTTTACTTAGTTACGACCTACATCAATTATGGTTACAAATGTTTCACATCTTAAAACTTTTGCCCCATCTTTAAGAAATATAGCCTTTTGTCTTTTTACCACTGCATATATCAAGAAGTTATTGTCTAATGTGAAAGTAGCAATTTGTATAAATTCTACATAAATTCGATCAACATATATTTTTTTAGGATATTTGGTACATCATCATCAATTTCACGGTGTACACCTACAAAGAAGTAATATTGTTTATGATAGAAAACGTTAATGTTACACCTCGAACATTTCCTATGTTGAGCTGTGAATAGACTAACGCAAGCTTAAGGGGAACATGAAGTCCATATGGCCTTAGGAGAGTACTTCATAGCTTTAAAGTGTATACGACAAGATTTTAAA
Source organism: Lycium barbarum (assembly GCF_019175385.1). Classification (NCBI taxonomy): domain Eukaryota; kingdom Viridiplantae; phylum Streptophyta; class Magnoliopsida; order Solanales; family Solanaceae; genus Lycium; species Lycium barbarum. The sequence goes on from NC_083344.1 coordinate 34,058,534, forward strand.
GCTAGACGAATCGGTGAAACTAAGTTCGTCAAAGGAAGTAAAGTATAAGTCGTGGTTGGTGAGGTTTTTGCAAGTATCGAGTTAATGATTATTTAGTAACATCTTGAGGAGTAAATATAAGGCTCCCTAGATAGTTAATGAAGTATTATACAAGTGCCAAGAAAGTTCCATAAGGATTGGAAGTCAAGCGAAGTGACGGGAAAAATTTCGGAAAAATGTGAGTTATACGACCACTTATACGGTCTGTATAACTTGTACGGTCCATATAAGGTTCCGTATAACCTATCTAGAGAAGGGTCACTCACTGGTGGTATTATACGGTAACTTATAAGGACCGTATAAGTGTCCGTATAAACCATGTCGGGCAGCTTTTATTTTTTTTATATAAAGAGGACCCAAGTTCATATTTCTTATTTCTCATCTTCTCCACCACTCTTGAAACCTCTAGGATATTCCATACACCCTATTAACATATATCCAAGAGAAATCAAAGATTAAACACCAAGAATTTGTAGAATCAAGTGCATGGGTACTCACTAGGGTTTGTGGAAGTCGAGGTTCCCTTTGGAATTGAAGTTGGGTTTTTTATCAAGTGAAGTATCTTCATCAAAAGATCATTCCTACATGATCAAAGGTGAGTTTTACATCTATTTTATGTTATTAAAAGTATTGAGTGGTTGAAAGATTTGGATTAGAGAAGGAAGTAGAATATGAGCTCAAATATGGAAAGAATGGTATTTTGAGTAGTAAGTTAATTTGAGTCATGATTTTTAGTATGAGATGAGCATAATCTTGTTATGAATGATACTAATAACATTGAGGAAGTATTATATGAGAATTAATATGGTGTTGCGTTATAGCTATGGTTGTGGATGATGTGAAAGAGAATTGTGAGGATTGAATAATGTTTAACTTGAAGAAGTTTATTGATTATGATATTATGGGTGTTGTTATTGATGTTTGGGAGTTTTTTATTATATGGAGGAAGTTGTTGAAACAAAGGAAATGCTGACCAATTTTCGTTAGCTCTTAATCTCCTTAGCTTAGCCTCAAGCATGTTTCTAATGATCTAATGTAATATGAATCCTCTTGAATGTAGAGTTGTGAACTTGGAAGGAGAACGCTTAGTTGTTAAGGAGACGTAAAGGTATGTAAGGCTAGTTCATTTCTTTCGTTAATGCATGACTCTTATATTTCTACCTTCCATATATTCCATGACCTTCTTACATCCTAAAAGTTGAAAGTTCATGATTCTTAAGAGCTTCTTATGAGATAAAGATGAGATATGTTCCATGATAATGATGATGATAATGATGCTATTTCAGAGATTCCAAAGCCTATGAGATGATGCCATTTTGAGCTTGATAATCCTATCTTTATGATTTCATTGATGTTATTTCTTATTATTGTCTCACCTCATGATATTAGTTCCTTCAAGGTGAGACCTAGCGATGATGTTTGATCCATAATATAATCGGAGGTTCTTGGCCTTACGTCACTCCAATAGAGTTATCGCTTTTATTTGAGCTCTCATGCATGCTTCATATCATGTATATGTAAGATTACACTGTGCCTAGTTGGCCAGGCAGGCACACTATGCTGGGCGTAAGTGGACAACTATGAGGATGATTACACAGTACCTAATTGGCTGGGCAGAGACCACCAGTGGGCGGCATGAGATGTTTACCACGGACGCAGGCTAATGATGATCACACCATACCTATATGGTCGGGCAGTTTATATATATGTATACATGATATGATGTTGTTTATTATAAAAGTTAGCATGCATGATTCCGCCTTCAAAGGCAATCAGTTATAGGTTATCCGTTCACTTTATGTTCTCTCATTTTTTTATTATGTTTGATATGTATGCCTTACATACTCAGTACATTGTTCATCCGGACGTCCTTTTCTTTTATGGACGCTGTGTTCATGCCTACAGGTAGACAGGGAGACAGACCGAATTCCTTGGAGCTTCCTCAGCAGAGATACCGGAGCACTGCACTACTCCGGAGTTGCCACTTCTTGGAATATTCTTTTGTGTACATATTGAGGCATGGCGGGGTCCTGTTCCATCCCTATTGTCACGACCCGACTAGGGGCCGTGACGAGTGCCCAGTGCTTGTACCGAACACCCCCCCCCCTTGTCTGTCATTTTACCTTTACTTCTCAGCGGGCCGTAGGAGCTGTGCCTTTTTTTTTCTTTGTTACTGAACATTAGCGTTAGTAGCGTCATCATAAACATAGAATAGTACACTTTGCTATGACGTTATACAGCAACGCGAACAATCCAAAATACAAACATCTAACTGTACACATCTGTCTACGAGACTATAGACATAATACACATATACATAGAAAGGGCCGAGTACTGTTGTGCCCGAATATATATACACAAAAATAGTACCAAGGGACTGAGGCTCCGGAACAACTGGAGCACTGTCAAGTACTTTTGGTAGGGCTTCTAGAAACCAAATCCGCCTGTATGCTGACCTGCGCGGCATGAAACGCAACGTCCACAAGAAGGGACGTCAGTACGAATAGTGTACCGAGTATGTAAAGCATGAATAGTAATATACGGAAAATATAAAACAGGGATAATGACATAAAAGAGTAATAGCACATGTCCTGAGGTAGAAACATAACCTGTACGTATAGGTGCCCTTGGGCAGATACCATGCATGCTTAGCTTTCCTTTGAAAATCTTTCCTTATTCATATATATATAAAAATAGAACATGTCATATTGCCGAGGCGTCGGCAGCCGATCCATTTAACCATAAATGCACACATCCCGCGTCCGGGACGATATCATGTCAAATAATGCCAACTGATCAGGTGGATACGCGTACATAACGCTCTGCCCCTTTTTCCCATCTTCCCCGTATACATATGCATACATCATGTACATATATCAGCGTCTATAGCGCTCTAGCTCTTTTGTCATATACATATACGTGTATCATGTACATATATCAGCGTCTATAGCGCTCTGGTTCTTTTATCATATACATATATTTATAACACGCATACAACACGCTCGAGAGTCCAAAAAAAACCAAGTCCACGTCGGAGTGACGTAAGGTCGGTAACCTCCGATTATGTTATGGAATAATCGGGATCGCTTTGTCCCACCTTGAAGGAACGAGTATTTTAAGGCGAGACTACCAACGGAGAATAGCACTGGGAGAAAACATATTACGAAAACATAGGCATCATAGACGTCAATTCATAGACTTTGAAATCCTTAGAACATAGTGTCATAGCTAAGAAGTAGAGATAAGGGTCAAGAACTAGTATAACACTTTCACCTTTACATTAAATTCTTAGCTCAAGACTCTTAGTCATGGAATCATTCTTATCGTACTTATCATAGGCATATTCTCTTCCTTAACATCATCATTATCATTACCGTCATAGAAGTATTCTCGTTGGGATAGGTACAGTGCTTGTCATTTGGTAATGGAATAAAGATCGAAGGTTTCTTTTGGATTTACCTTCAGAGTAAGTCAAGCGGAACAATAAGGTAAATCCGGGAACAGTGGGCCCACCTCGGATCAAATGAGGCGGCGTACCAAATTTACATATGTTACCTGTCATGGCGTTACTGGTGAGGGTTTTAGGGTCATCGGGTCCTATTTATGCGAGTTCTAGAGGTTTAGGGAATTCTTCCAACATTTTGCACACTTTTTAATTCAATTTTACTGATTGAAAAAGAGGAAACTTTAGGTGCGGATTCTGGAGGGTAGAAGGGTCCCCGAGGTTCTTATCCAACATATTACATTTAAGACATGCAATAAAAAGAAGGGTGAAGCCTTACATACCTTTTCTGCTTCTTATGCGACTCCAAATTCACGTTCCAAATCCGCCAAAATCTACAAATTGGTCATGTTTACCAAAACTTGATTAGAGCCTTTAGAAGTTGATTCTTTAAAGTAACACTTTGTCTGCCGAAATTTCGGCAGCATTTCCCCTGTAAATACACCATCCCCGAGAATACGGCTCGGCCCCAAATTAACAACAACAACCCGGGAATTTAACCCGACCACAATATCAACAACAATGACAACAAACATTCCAATAATATCGACCATTAATGTAACCGCACTTTAACATCAACAACCTTCTTTCGCATAATGCGACGATATTCCAATTACGTTCAAATCAAGATATATAATCAATCCAAAACCATTCAAACATGATTCCATAACATTTCCAACAATCCACAAAATTTTCCAAAACAACCCGACCAAAATATAAGGCAACCCGAAACCTTCCAAGTCCAAGGAAATATCAACAACACATTTCTTTTCCTCCAAAATTCACAAACTATACCAACAAACCACACTTTAACAACATTATTATCATAATTACAAGAAACTACATTTGATTAAAATTGGCTTCCAAAAACAGCCCGCAACAATTACGACGCCAACTTGGATCATTAAACTCTCATTTACATCACATAATCCACAACACAACAACCCAAACATACTAAATAAAATTAGTCCATTCTTTGACATGCAAAACAGTCCATTTTCGGCCACAACAACTACACCCCTATTTTCATGAATGTCCATCCTTTTCCATACATTGCAACAACAACTAACATACTACATAGAATTAATCCATTCTCTTCCAAATCACACTATGACCACACGGCCACAACTACATATACACGGACAACTATTCAACATCCATATTTTCATAATTTTCATGAGTTTCATTCACTCCTACACACCACAACATACATAACCATACATAACATATGAAGGAAGATTAAGTTCTTACCCTTTTTCTTCAATTTCCCACTTGGCTAGAATGTTGATCTTGCAACAATAAATGTTCTACTTGTTCCAATGACCTCTTCTGCTTGCTAGGGACCTTCCAATTAGTAGAGAGTAATTTTTTAGAAATTTTTCCAAGGTTCTTGTTTCCTCCAAGCTTGGCCGAAATTGGCCCTTTATATTTCTTCCAAAGTGTCTTCTTTTTTTCTTTGTTTCTTCAACTCTCCAAATTGATGAATTAGTCCTCTCCTTTTGTATATATATATAGTCTCCTTCCAATCTTATGTGGCCACCTATCCATCTCTAGAGTTTTCTTAATTTGGTGGCAAAGATGACATATTTGTCATCTTTCTCTTTTTTTTTTCTATTTTTTTCCACATGGCCAACATGGCTCTTTTCAAGAATGTTCTTGAGTTGTTTGTGAAATTACCATTTCGCCCCTAGTCTTCCATAATATTACCATAGTGCCACTTTGCAAATTCCTCTTTTTATCCTTGGCCTTTCCTAATATTTCCATACTAGTAATGTTCATAAGCAACATTCATAACCGCTTGTGCATAAAAATAATTTTTGAAAATGGTCTCGCCCTTAACTTTCCCCGACGACCTTGAACTATCCCAACGTACAATGTACGGGCTATAACATCCTCCCCCCCCTTTAGAACATTCATCCTCGAATGTTTAATTGATCTTATGGGGTGTCATAATACTTCGGAAGGGGGTTCTTTTATAGTTTCCCTTTTCTGCATGTCCATTCCATATCTGTTATCCTACTTTCCTTACTATCAAACTCCTGGATCCTTACATGAGTCCTCATTCCATGTCATGGGTTTCTTTTATAGCTGATCTCTCCATTATGTCTGTTCCTTATCCTTTACCTTATTTTCCTTATAATCGAACTCCTTGACCTTTCATGAGTCATTGCTCCATGTCATAGGTTTTTCTAACTCACTGTGTCACCTCATTGTCCTTGTTCTTTCCGGGTCCTTCCTTTTCTATTATTGTCTCGTTACCGCACCTTAACGGAAGCCATGTCTTAGTACACAATTCTTACTTAACGGTTCAATGTAGCCGTAGGATATTTTTTTATCCTCAGGTCTATCTCTTAGTATACTCATTGTTATTTCGCTTCTACTCTTCTCCCGAGTATCCTCGCGACATGCCAACATTTTTTTACACTCTGATTCCAAGCTAATAGATTTCCTTTTCTGACACTTGATAGTGTTGCACTTCCTTTTTAGGTCTAATATAATATGATCTCCCCCCCCCCCCCCCTTTAGGGGGCTCCTTATAGGCTAACCGTCTTCGAGTACCTTCCTTCGCTTACTATTGCTTCATATGGGTTCTAAAGATCGTGAACCCTTCCTTTGGCCCTACTTATTGGAATCAGTCCTCAGACTCCACATTTTCCCCTTTTGATCCATATTGCCACACTCTATCCCTTCTCACACCTATCTTTTTAAATTCTTGGCCCAAGTAGTCTCGTGTCTTGTCGATAGTTCCTCTCGGATTTTCCCTCACTACCTTTTCTTACTTTTATTTCAATGCGATTTCTTATCGTTGACCCTTCCGTGCCCTCTGGTCTCCTAATTTTCCATTAACTCACTCCTTTTCCTTTCCAACTATTACTGTATTAGATTCTCCAATCTTAATCTGTCGCAGAAGCACTAACAACTTACCTTATAGCACCAGTACCATTTACTTTCGCTATCACTCGGGCTTCGATTCCTTTGTTTGATTAATGCTCTCCTTGTCATAGTGCCGGTTACCGGAACTCTGCGATTCACCTATATAATCATTTTGGAACATCCTACATCTTCTCATATATATGTATATGATTACTATCAACTAACCCACAAAGTACGTCTCAGTTGTTGTTCAAGCCAATCCTAATTCCAGGGCTATGATGCCTTTTCTGTCTCTTCACCGAGCTAGTCTGTCTCGTCCTACGTGTCTTCTTATAGTCTCCAACCATTCCGTATATCCTAGTTTTCCTTAGTCTAACCTAGCTTTTCATTTGTCTCTCATGTCTCAATATATAGAATTTCTTGACAACTTAACAGGGGGTCACCCATCATGAAATTGCTCCCACCTCAGCACGCTTAACCCAAAAGCTTCACTGAAATTCGGTGCCTTAATGCCGATATTTTCGCGTCAGCTTCCTCACACGACCTTTATTGCATGCTCTGGAGCAAGTCAAAGTCTCACAGTTCCCAAAACATTTTCGTAACACGTCCCTTCTTTTGTAATTACCGTTTTACCCTTTTGGTTCCCGATGTTCACCTTCCGCCTGTGTGTATGACTACCTCCCGTCTTGGGCTTCCAGATTCCCGATAGTAGCGACCTTACCTTTGTTGCCACGCCCAAATCCATAACCTTCCTAAACCAACACATTTCAATTATTACCTACTCACAGTATCTCTTTCCCATACTTCTTCCTGTGGGGCGTACCCGTTCGGGCAGAACCTTCTTTACTGTTCCAATTATTCAAAACCTGTATGCGGCTAATGTCATCAAGGCCTCACAGAACGTACCACTATATGGCACATCCCCGCCATCCAATACTTCCTGTTCAGGTAACAGAACAATTACGTCGGGACTTACCTTTATAAGCTTCCGCAGCCTTGCTCGTTTTCTTTCGTCATACATATAGCTCATATAGGGAAATCTTATTCCTTATGACTTGGTTCTATCGCACGATCTAAGATAGAAAGAACGTCAATATTTCCTAGATGCCCCGCAGCCTCCTGTTTATAAATGTGGCCGGCTTCACACTCATAAACAAGACTCTACTGGACACGACTCGTAGACAAACCCCTAGGACCGAACTGCTCTGATACCACTTTTGTCACGACCCGACTAGGGGCCGTGACGAGTGCCCAGTACTTGGACCGAACACCCCCCCCCCTTGTCTGTCATTTTACCTTTACTTCTCAGCGGGCCGTAGGAGCTGTGCCTTTTTTTTTCTTTGTTACTGAACATTAGCGTTAGTAGCGTCATCATAAACATAGACTAGTACACTTTGCTATGACATTATACAGCAACGCGAACAATCCAAAATACAAACATCTAACTGTACACATCTGTCTACGAGACTATAGACATAATACACATATACATAGAAAGGGCCGAGTACTGTTGTGCCCGAATATATATACACAAAAATAGTACCAAGGGACTGAGGCTCCGGAACAACTGGAGCACTGTCAAGTACTTTTGGTAGGGCTTCTAGAAACCAAATCCGCCTGTATGCTGACCTGCGCGGCATGAAACGCAACGTCCACAAGAAGGGACGTCAGTACGAATAGTGTACCGAGTATGTAAAGCATGAATAGTAATATACGGAAAATATAAAACAGGGATAATGACATAAAAGAGTAATAGCACATGTCCTGAGGTAGAAACATAACCTGTACGTATAGGTGCCCTTGGGCAGATACCATGCATGCTTAGCTTTCCTTTGAAAATCTTTCCTTATTCATATATATATAAAAATAGAACATGTCATATTGCCGAGGCGTCGGCAGCCGATCCATTTAACCATAAATGCACACATCCCGCGTCCGGGACGATATCATGTCAAATAATGCCAACTGATCAGGTGGATACGCGTACATAACGCTCTGCCCCTTTTTCCCATCTTCCCCGTATACATATGCATACATCATGTACATATATCAGCGTCTATAGCGCTCTAGCTCTTTTGTCATATACATATACGTGTATCATGTACATATATCAGCGTCTATAGCGCTCTGGTTCTTTTATCATATACATATATTTATAACACGCATACAACACGCTCGAGAGTCCAAAAAAAACCAAGTCCACGTCGGAGTGACGTAAGGTCGGTAACCTCCGATTACGTTATGGAATAATCGGGATCGCTTTGTCCCACCTTGAAGGAACGAGTATTTTAAGGCGAGACTACCAACGGAGAATAGCACTGGGAGAAAACATATTACGAAAACATAGGCATCATAGACGTCAATTCATAGACTTTGAAATCCTTAGAACATAGTGTCATAGCTAAGAAGTAGAGATAAGGGTCAAGAACTAGTATAACACTTTCACCTTTACATTAAATTCTTAGCTCAAGACTCTTAGTCATGGAATCATTCTTATCGTACTTATCATAGGCATATTCTCTTCCTTAACATCATCATTATCATTACCGTCATAGAAGTATTCTCGTTGGGATAGGTACAGTGCTTGTCATTTGGTAATGGAATAAAGATCGAAGGTTTCTTTTGGATTTACCTTCAGAGTAAGTCAAGCGGAACAATAAGGTAAATCCGGGAACAGTGGGCCCACCTCGGATCAAATGAGGCGGCGTACCAAATTTACATATGTTACCTGTCATGGCGTTACTGGTGAGGGTTTTAGGGTCATCGGGTCCTATTTATGCGAGTTCTAGAGGTTTAGGGAATTCTTCCAACATTTTGCACACTTTTTAATTCAATTTTACTGATTGAAAAAAAAGGAAACTTTAGGTGTGGATTCTGGAGGGTAGAAGGGTCCCCGAGGTTCTTATCCAACATATTACATTTAAGACATGCAATAAAAAGAAGGGTGAAGCCTTACATACCTTTTCTGCTTCTTATGCGACTCCAAATTCACGTTCCAAATCCGCCAAAATCTACAAATTGGTCATGTTTACCAAAACTTGATTAGAGCCTTTAGAAGTTGATTCTTTAAAGTAACACTTTGTCTGCCGAAATTTCGGCAGCATTTCCCCTGTAAATACACGATCCCCGAGAATACGGCTCGGCCCCAAATTAACAACAACAACCCAGGAATTTAACCCGGCTACAATATCAACAACAATGACAACAAACATTCCAATAATATCGACCATTAATGTAACCGCACTTTAACATCAACAACCTTCTTTCGCATAATGCGACGATATTCCAATTACGTTCAAATCAAGATATATAATCAATCCAAAACCATTCAAACATCATTCCATAACATTTCCAACAATCCACAAAATTTTCCAAAACAACCCGACCAAAACATAAGGCAACCCGAAACCTTCCAAGTCCAAGGAAATATCAACAACACATTTCTTTTCCTCCAAAATTCACAAACTATACCAACAAACCACACTTTAACAACATTATTATCATAATTACAAGAAACTACATTTGATTCAAATTGGCTTCCAAAAACAGCCCGCAACAATTACGACGCCAACTTGGATCTTTAAACTCTCATTTACATCACATAATCCACAACACAACAACCCAAACATACTAAATAAAATTAGTCCATTCTTTGACATGCAAAACAATCCATTTTCGGCCACAACAACTACACCCCTATTTTCATGAATTTCCATCCTTTTCCATAAATTGGAACAACAACTAACATACTACATAGAATTAATCCATTCTCTTCCAAATCACACTATGAACACACGGCCACAACTACATATACACGGACAACTATTCCACATCCATATTTTCATAATTTTCATGAGTTTCATTCACTCCTACACACCACAACATACACAACCATACATAACATATAAAGGAAGATTAAGTTCTTACCCTTTTTCTTCAATTTCCCACTTGGCTAGAATGTTGATCTTGCAACAATAAATGTTCTACTTGTTCCAATGACCTCTTCTCCTTGCTAGGGACCTTCCAATTAGTAGAGAGTAATTTTTGAGAAATTTTTCCAAGGTTCTTGTTTCCTCCAAGCTTGGCCGAAATTGGCCCTTTATTTTTCTTCCAAAGTGTCTTCTTTTTTTCTTTGTTTCTTCAACTCCCCAAATTGATGAATTAGTCCTCTCCTTTTGTATATATATATAGTCTGCTTCCAATCTTATGTGGCCACCTATCCATCTCTAGAGTTTTCTTAATTTGGTGGAAAAGATGACTTATGTGTCATCTTTTTCTTTTTTTTCTATTTTTTTTCCACATGGCCAACATGGCTCTTTTCAAGAATGTTCTTGAGTTGTTTGTGAAATTACCATTTCGCCCCTAGTCTTCCATAATATTACCGTAGTGCCACTTTGCAAATTCCTCTTTTTATCCTTGGCCTTTCCTAATATTTCCATACTAGTAATGTTCATAAGCAACATTCATAACCGCTTGTGCATAAAAATAATTTTTGAAAATGGTCTCGCCCTTAACTTTCCCCGACGACCTTGAACTATCCCAACGTACAATGTACGGGCTATAACACCTATGATTTTAGTAATCTATTTAGAGGCTTATAGATACTTATGTGTGGGTTGTAGATGCTATGTGACCTCTTCATTGTATATCCTGTACATCATTTTTGTAGCCTCGTGGGCTTATGCACACACACATGTTTTGGGAGATATTTGCAGATCGCTTTGTGATAAATTTTGGGTTGAGAATGATGTATGTCCAGGCTGATTATGATAGATAGTATGATGAGTGGTGCTCGGTAGCCAGCTGCGGGTACCCGTCATGGCCTTCTAGCTAGGTGGTTAAAAAAGAGCTATCAAAGTAGTTCCATCCTAGGGTGTGTCTACGAGCCGTGTCCAGAAGAGTCTTGTTTATGGATGTGAAGTGCGCGACATTTATAAACAACAGGCTGCGGGGCATTTAGTAATAATGACTGTCTTTCTTGTTCATAGATCGTGCTATAGAGCTATATTATAAAATTTCTCTTTTCCCTAATTGTGCATTATGATTTCAGCGATGCCAATGAAGAGAAAAGCAATAGCCACCCAGAAGGGCAAGACTGCAACAGGAAGGCGGATTGAACAGGAGTCACCGGTAAATATGGATTCCCGTACTCCACCTATTTTAGAGGAGCATGAGGGGGCCTCAGCTCCAGCTCCAATTCCTCCAGTTCCTCCACCGGTTGCTTCGGGCCAACAGATGACCGAGGCTATTCAATTATTGACACAGCTAGTTGCCGCCCAGGTTCAGCGGCAGAGTACGGGCCCTAGTGACAGAGCGACTAGTGCCAGCGCCCATGATTTTATGAGTTTTAATCCTCCAGAATATTTTGGTTCGGAGTCGAATGAAGACCCGCTGGGTTTTATAGATGAAATGTTAAGAACGCTAAGAATGATACATGATTTTGATGAGTTAGTGGAGTTAGCGTCCTATAGGTTGATGGATGTAGCAGTTCTTTGGTATAATAATTAGATATATTCAAGGGGGAAAATGTGCCTCCCCCGGTATGGCAGGAATTCGTAGATGCTTTCATCCACCACTATTTTCCACCCGAGGTTCGAAGGGCCCGAGCTGACAGGTTTCTGAATTTAAGGCAAGGGAATATGAGTGCTCGGGAGTATAGTATTCGTTTCCGTTCACTGGCTAGGTATGCCCCGTCCATGGTAGTCGATATGAAAGACCGGGTGCATAGATTTGTGAGTGGCTTAGGGCCACATTTAATCAAAAAGAAATTGACAGCTTCACTCTAGGAAGGGATGGATATCTCTCACATTCAATCTCACGCTCAAAATTTGGAAGAGAAGCAGCCGCCGCACAGGGGTGAGCTCGATATTGATAGAGGGCATAGTAAGAGGGCCAGATCTGCCAGTGCTAGTAGTGAGTTTAGAGGGGGCCAGAGGCAACAGTATTCCAGATATTCGGGCTAATCTGCGACGAGTGCACCTCCTCGATTCGCAGCAGGAGATTCGATCGCCCCATTTATTCTGGTTCGGGATAGAGTCCGAGAGCTGCAGGTTCCCAGTTTAGAGGTGACATCAGTCAGAGCAGACCATTGTTGCCACGATGTATCGAGTGTGGTAGATTACATTTAGGTCAGTGTCTCCGAGGCTCATTTGCTTGACATGCCTATGGTCAGATTGGGCACATGATGCGTGATTTTCCCTCGATGAGTGGCACAGATAGGGCTCAGTCCATAGGATCAGTAGCAGGTTCTTCTTCATCTGTGCGCCCTGTAGGGCAGGCTCCCCAGACTTCAGCAGGTCGTGGCAGGGGCAGAGGGGTAGCATCCTGTTCAGGTGGCTCTTAGCTTCGTATTTATGCCTTAGTCGGAAAATGGGATCTTAAGTCCTCCTCTGACGTTGTTATGGGTATATTATCTGTATTCTCTTATGATGTCTATACATTGATTGACTCGGGTTTTACTTTGTCGTATATCACTCCTTATATTGCTGGTCAGATTGGGGTGAAACCTGAGCCAATCAAACCTTTTGAGGTGTCTACTCCTGTTAGTGACCCGGTAATAGCTAGGCAAGTATATAGAAACTGTGTGATTGTGGTATGTGATCGCCAGACTGTAGCTAATTTGATTGAGCTGGAAATGTTAGATTTTGATGTGATTATGGGCATGGATTGGTTGGCCTCTTGTCATGCTAATGTAGATTCTAGAACAAAAATGGTTCTATTCCAATTTTCGGGAGGACCAGTGCTTGAATGGAAAGGCAACACAGCATCTCCAAGAGGTAGGTTTATTTCCTATCTCAAGGCAAGAAAGATAATTGCTAAGGGCTATATTTATCACCTAGTCCGAGTCCATGACACTGAAGCAAAACCACGGACTCTTCAATCCTTCTCGGTAGTAAATGAGTTTCTAGATGTGTTTCCAGATGAACTTCCATGTCTTCCACTGGAATGGGAGATTGATTTTACTAATGATGTGTTGCCGGAAACCGAACCTATATCTATTCCTTCTTACAGAATGGATCCTACAGAATTGAAAGAGCTAAAGGCACAACTAAAGGATTTGCTCGAGAAGGGATTTATTAGACCCAGTTCATCGCCATGGGGAGCACCTGTCCTGTTTGTGAGAAAGAAAGATGGTTCCCTACGAATGTACATTGATTATAGGCAGTTGAACAAGGTAACAATAAAGGATAAATATCCACTTCCGAGAATCGATGATTTGTTTGATCAATGACAAGGTGCTAAATGGTTTTCAAAGACAGATCTGAGATTAGGATATCACCAAGTGAGAGTCAAGGGAGAAGACATTCCGAAAATGACTTTCAGAACTAGATATGGTCATTATGAATTTCGGGTAATGTCATTCGGGTTGACTAACACTCCAGCAGTGTTTATGAATTTGATGAATAATGTATTTAGGCCTTTTCTAGATCTATTTGTGATCATGTTCATCGATGACATTTTAGTATATTCTCAGTCAGAAGCAGAGCATGTAGATCATCTACGTACTGTCGTTGGAATTCTTCAGACTCGAGAATTGTATGCCAAGTTTTCAAAATGTGAGTTCTGGTTGAATTCTGTAACTGTTCTGGGCCATCTTATCTCTGCTGACGGCATTCGAGTAGATACTCAGAAAATTGAGGTTGTGAAGACTTGGCCAAGGCCCACAACGCCTATGGAGGTCCGTAGCTTTCTGGAATTAGCAGGCTATTATAGGAGATTTGTGGAAGAATTTTCTTCTATTTCGGCACCATTGATGAACCTAACTCATAAATCAGCAATATTTCAATAGATCGATGCTTGTGAGCGCAATTTTCAGGAATTAAGAGATAGATTAACTTCAGCCCCAGTCTTGACACTCTCAGAAGGATCAGAAGGCAGTGTCAGATTGGGTTGTGTGTTAATGCAGCATGGTAAGGTTATAGCCTATGCTTCCAGGCAGTTGAGGAAACATGAGAAGAATTATCAGACCTATGAGTTGGAATTAGCTGCGGTTATTCATGCGCTAAAGATGTGGATACATTATTTGTACGGTGTTCATGTTGATATTTATACAAATCACAAGAGTCTCCAGTACATTTTCAAACAGAAAGAGTTGAATTTACGGCAAAGGCAATTGTTAGAGCTACAGAAAGACTATGATGTGAGTATTCTATATCATCCCGGAAAGGCGAATGTGGTAGCCGATGCGCTTAGCCATAAATCCATGGGCAGTTTATGTGATATTCAGTCGTAAAAGAAGGAATTAGTTCATGAGCTCCACCAGCTAGCTAGCCTAAGAGTTCGTTTAATGGATTCAGGCAATGCAGGAGTTGATATTCAAAACCTAGCTATTTCATCTTTGGATATGGAAGTGAAAAGGCGCCAATATGAAGACCCTAAGTGGAGTCATTACAGAGATACACTTCCCCAGAAGTAAAACTCACCATTTGAGATTTCTATAGATGGGATTCTCAGGTATCGAGGCAGACTATGTGTCCCGGATGTTGTAGGATTATGCCACCAGATTCTTGAAGAAGCTCATTACTCCCGTTATTCCGTTCACTAGGAGTGACAAAGATGTACCATGACCTTAAGTCAATGTATTGGTTGGGTGGAATGAAAAAAGATATAGCGGAGTTTGTAGCTCAATGTCCAAATTGTCAACAAGTAAATATTGAGCTTCAAAAGCCAGGAGGATTATTGCAGGCTATGGAAATTCCAACCTGGAAATGGGAGGTGATCAACATGGATTTTATTGTAGGGTTTCCCTGTTCTCAGCGTAAGTATGACTCTATATGGGTGATTGTTGACAGACTCACGAAGTCAGCTCATTTTCTTCAGTCAGGACTACATACTCAGCAGAAGATTATGCAAGACTATATCTTAAAGAGATTGTGAGACTTCATGGTATTCCAGTATCCATTATCATAGATAGGGGAGCACAATTTACTGCTAAATTTTGGAAGTCCTTTCAAGAAGGTTTGGGAACTCAAGTGAGGCTCAGCACAACATTTCATCCACAGACTAATGGACAAGCTGAACGCACTATTCAAACCTTGGAAGATATGTTGCGGGCATGTGTATTAGACTTCGGAGGTAATTGGGATGAACATTTGCCACTTATAGAATTTGCATATAATAACAGTTATCATTCCAGTATCCAGATGGCCCCATGTGACGGCTTATATCAGAGTAAGTGTAGATCACCAATTGGGTGGTTTGAAATCGGAGAAACACAATTAATAGGTGTAGAATTGATTCAACAAGCGGTGGAAAAGGTCAAGCTTATCAGGGACCGATTGTTGACGGCCCAGAGCCGCCAAAAATCTTATGCGGACAATCATCGACAGACGAAACTTGGAATTCCAGGTTAATGATTGGATATTCCTAAAAGTGTCACCGATGAAAGGGGTAATGAGATTCTGCAAGAAGGGCAAGCTTAGTCCCCGATATATTGGACCTTACAAGATTGTGCGCAAGGTGGGCCAAATAGCTTATGAGCTAGATTTACTTCCACAGCTTGAATCAGTCCATCCAGTTTTTCATGTGTCGATGCTCCGTAAATTTGTTGGAGATCCTTCTAGAATCATGCCAGTAGATGATGTTCAAGTTACCGAAAAGTTGGCTTATGAAGAGATACCCATTGCCATACTAGATAGGCAAGTGCGGAAACTCAGAAACAAAGAGGTAGACTCAGTTAAAATCTTGTGGAGCAACAATAACAAAAAGGAAATGACTTGGGAAGTAGAAGAAGACATGAAGTCGAGATATCCGTATCTATTTTCACCCCCAGAAGAGATTCAACATGGGACGTCATTGCCTTCAGGTATGCTTTCTTTTGATGGTTTTGGTCATGTGTGGCCATGTTTCCTTGTCATTGTTGTTGTAGCTCTGTGAGGCGATTTTATTTTAGGTTGTTGTGACAGAATGTTAGCACCATATTATAGGGAAAAATATGGCAAAAATTTTGTAGAACCCCCGAGAACTTAACATTTGGGGACGAATGTTCTTTGGGGGAGGGGGAGAATGTTACACCTCAGACATTTCCTATGTTGAGCTGTGAATACACTAACGCAAGCTTAAGGGGAACATGGGTTTTATATGGCCTTAAGGAAGGTAATTGAAATCTTTAAAGTGTATACGACAAGATTTTAAAGCTAGACGAATCGGTGAAACTAAGTTCGTCGAAGGAAGTAAAGTATAAGTCGTGGTTGGTGAGGTTTTTGCAAGTATCGAGTTAACAATTATTTAGTAACATCTTGAGGAGGAGCTATAAGGCTCCCTAGATAGTTATTGAAGTATTATATAAGTGCCAAGAAGGCTCCATAAGGATTGGAAGTCAAGCGAAGCGACAGGAACAATTTCGGAAAAATGTGAGTTATACGACCACTTATACGGTCCGTATAACCTGTCCAGAGAAGGGTCACTCATTGGTGGTATTATACGGTCACTTATACAGATCGTATAATTTATACGGACCGTATAAATGTCCGTATAAACCATGTCGAGCAGCTTTTATATTTTCTATATAAAGAGCACCCCAGTTCATATTTCTTATTTCTCATTTTCTCCACCACTCTTGAAACCTCTAGAATATTCCATACACCCTATTAACACATATCCAAGAGAAATCAAAGATTAATCACCAAGAATTAGTAGAATCAAGTGGATGGGTGTTCACTAGGGTTTGTGGAAGTCGAGGTTCCCTTTGGAATTGAAGTTGGGGTTTTTCTCAAGTGAAGTATCTTCATCAAAAGATCATTCCTACATTATCAAAGGTGAGTTTTACATCTATTTTATGATATTAAAAGTATTGAGTGGTTGAAAGACTTGAATTAGAGAAGGAAGTAGAATATGAGCTCAAATATGGAAATAATGGTATTTTGAGCAGTAAGTTAATTAGAGTCAGGATTCTTAGTATGAGAGGAGCATAATCTTGTTATGAATGATACTAATAACATTGAGGAAGTATTATATAAGAATGAGTATGGTGTTGCGTTGTAGCTATGGTTGTGGATGATGTGAAAGAGACTTGTGTTGATTAGATAATGTTTAACTTGAAGAAGTTTATTGATTATGATATTTTGGGTGTTGTTATTGATGTTTGGGAGTTTTTTATTATATGGGGGAAGTTGTTGAAACAAAGAAAATGCTGCCCAATATTCGTTGGCTCTTAATCGCCTTAGATTAGCCTTAAGCATGTTTCTAACGATCTAATGTAATACGAATCCTCTTAAATGTATAATTGCGAGCTTGGAAGGAGAACGGTTAGTCATTAAGGAGATGTAAAGGTATGTAAGGTTAGTCCCTTTCTTTCGTTAAGGCATGACTCTTATAGTACTACCTTCAATATATTCCATGACCATCTTACATCCTAAAAGTTGAAAGTTCATGATTCTTAAGAGCTTTTTATGAGATAGAGATGAGATATGTTCCATGATAATGATGCTATTTCAGAGATTCCAAAGCCTATGAGATTATGCTATTATGAGCTTGATAATCCTATCTTTATGATTTCATTGATGTTATTTCTTGTTGTTTTCTCACCTCATGATATTAGTTCCTTCAAGGTAAGACCTAGCAATGATGTTTCATCAATAATATAATCGCAGGTCTTCGGCCTTACTTCACTCCGATAGAGTTATCGCTTTTACTTGAGCTCTTAGGCATGCTTCATATTATGTATATGTAAGATTACATCGTGCCTAGTTGGTCGGGCAGACACCACTACGCTGGGCGTAAGTGGATGGCTATGATGATGATTACATCGTGCCTAATTGGCAAGGCAGACGCCACTAATGGGAGGCATGAGATGTTTACCACGGATGCAGGCTAATGATGATCAAACCGTACCTCTATGGTCAGGCAGTTTATATATATGTATACATGATATGATGTTGTTTATTATAAAAGTAAGCATGCATGATTCCGCCTTAAGAGGCAATCAGTTACAGGTATGTTTGATATGCATGCCTTACATACTCAGTACATTGTTTGTACTGACATCCTTTTCTTTTATGGACGCTGTGTTCATACCCACAGGGAGACAGACTGGATTCCTAGGAGCTTCCTCAGCAGACATATCGGAGCACTCCATTACTCCGTAGTTGGCACTTCTTGGTGGATTCTTTTGTGTACATATTGGGGCATGGCAGGGTCCTGTCCCGTCCCTATGATTTCAGTAATCTAGTTAGAGGCTCGTAGATACTTATGTGTGGGTTGTAGATGCTATGTGACCTCTTCATTGTATATCTTGTACTTCATTTTTGTAGCCTCGTAGGCTTATGCACACACACATGTTTTGGGAGATATTTTAAGATCGTTTCGTGATAAGTTTTGGGTTGAGAATGATGTATGTCCAGGATGAGTATGATAGATAGCTTGATGAGTGGTGCTCAGTAGCCAGCTCCGGGTACCCGTCATGGCCCTCTAGCTTGGTCGTGACAGTTAACAATTACTCTGTTTACTTTCTAAAGTCGATTCAACATATTGTTCCACCATTCCTAATATCATCCTCAATATAATGATAATTTTGCTTCAACATAAAAACAAATATAAAAGACTTTTATTTTTGTGACAAATAATATGATATATGTGAATGTATATACATATACATTTACACATGCAAACACACATGTGCAAAATTGATAGTTTCATCTATTTATGAAAAATCTATCCAAAACCAAAAGAATTAAAAGTACCATTTGAGCACCGCAAATATTGAAGATGGGATTTGCTATGTGCAACTTTGTACTTGTGAATATCCAACTGGAAAAATAATTCAAACAGATATGAGCAAATGGTCAAATAAAAATCAAAAGGACATGAAAAGAAAGTGCATAAAGAGAAAAAAAGAGTAAAATGGAATGCATTAAATGGTAAAGTAAAAATTTTAGAATTAAAATTGCTCGATGGATAGTAGATATTTTTAGGCTGTCATACATAGTGCGTAAATCTTATTTAAAAGACATAATAGAAAGGTGAGATTTAAAATGAATATTTACTTGTCAAAATTAAATATTAAAAAGAAAGTGAATTAGAATTTCAATTGAAGAAATAACAGAAGTTTAATGACCATTGACTATTACTGGATGTCCAAGACTTGCAGGGTAACTTGGTTACATGGTAAGAGAATTAGAGAGATGGGTAGATAAAGGTATTTTAGGACAACAAACACGAGTGTTGTTCTATATGACAATGCATATCTAAGCCAACAGTAGCAACGATTAAAAAATCAAATTGAAAATAGAAACGATTAGTCACGTTAATAACTAATATGAATAATTACACCTTTTCAAATAAATTTGGTGGTTTTATATATTTATTTATTTTAATAAGAATTTATTTAAATTAACTAAAAGGGCATTTTAAGTTAGGGGTATTTACGTAATTTAACTTTCAGGTTAGGGAGTTCATGCTTTTAATATAATATAGATATGGATAGATAGATAGATAAAGACATAGATGTATATCACAGGCATTGTGCACTATATATATATATATATAGTATGTGTATCTCACAAACGTTATATACGCATTGCATTTCATATGTTTCAAGTTGATTCCTTCCCCTATATCTCCTCATCTATGCTTCATGTATGTTCTTCTTGCCTTACATACTCATTACTTTTATTCGTACTGACGTCCCCTCGAATGGGGCGGTGCGTTCATTATCGCACTCCATTCTTCCCGAAGTTGTTGTAGTTAGTTGGTATGCTCTGAGACTCTTGTATATATATACGCATTTTGAGTATGGCGGGGCCTGTCCCGACCTTCTAATAGTCTTGCTACACAGGCTTGTAGACATATGTCCAGTGTATGGTAGTGTCCTGTGGCCTCATCGCCGTATGTTTTGTTGTACAGTTCTCATGGTGGCCTTGTCGGCCTGTATCTATATATATATATATATATATATATATATATATATATGTCCCGAGTGTTGTTCATTGATGAGCTCTCTTTACTATTCTACTATCATATGGCGCCCTTGTCGGCCCTTATTATTTTTAGGTTGGATTGCTAAGTAATATAGGTTGGTGCTCAGCAAGTAAGGCCCGGGTGCTGGTTCTGGCCCTCCAGTTTGGGGTGTGGCAGGTAAGACCTTTCATGTCATATAAGTGTATTTCTTTTAAAATGTTTAAACCTATTCTTTGATAAAGTTAATAAACTTTCATCGAAATCTTCTGTTGCAATGAATAAATTTTTGCTTAGAATTATAATGATTATGTTGAAATTTTTCATTGAAGGAAAAAGTGATCCAAGTCGTTTCGTAAAAAGATTGGAGGGAGAATGTTCTTTCATAAGATTAACCGATAGTTAGACACATGTAATTCCATACTTGTGGCAATCAAGGGACAACGATATAGCAAAAAAATTCCATTGATCAAAGGGCCCAAAGGACCGAAGCTGTCACAATCCAACTAGTGGATCGAGCGGACACCCACACTAACCCCCCCCCCCCCTAGTGGATGATCCCTTCCCTTATTCAATATCCATTCCAAACATAAGAAAAGTAAATAAAATGATTAAGAATTCTCACAATATAAATAAACTACTAAAAACGGAATATTAATACGTCCTTCCCGGTATCTAGTCTGAACAGTACAGTTTGAAAAATACAAGTCTAAAATACAAATATTGTCTCAGAATGTGAAATAAAGACAAGTAAGATAGAAGAATCTCCAGGTAGCGGAATCCATCAAATGCTCACCCTGGAAATTCTACAAGCCAAACTTCGGGAACACTCACGAGGTGCGGAGGAGGAACCGTCTACTGTAACACCTCGTACCTTTAACCTAAGCTTTAACCATAATCCTAGACTTAGAAAATCAGATAAAGAATGTGGGAATTGGAATTTCCCTGTTCAGTTGTAAGATGGGGGTTTACGCCCATGAATAGTGATCATATTTCAGTATACGAGCCGTATTTAAAGTCGTAAACTGTTACCAAAGATTTCTGAGCATTCTGGAATTTGGCACTTGGATGTTACATTGTTAAATATGGACCGTATTTCAAAATATGGCTCGTATTTCAAAACATATTTGCAATTTGGGAAAACTTCCTTGATGAAAGTTATAGCTCTTTGTAATACCTTTCCAACGGTATATTATGGGGGTCAAATGGACATCTGTGCAAAGAGTTATGACCATTTTACTGAAGAGACGAAGTGCAGTCCATACGGAATACGGACCGTATTTTAAAATACGACCAGTATTTAACTGGGCATAAAATGCAATTTCCCAGAACAGTATATATTTATCCATATCAGTTGAAATCATTATTTTTCATTCCTTCAAGCCCTAGAACGACCTCCTACCTTCTTTCATCATCAAGAACACTAAGGTAAGCCTATGCTAATTATTCCAAGTCAATTCTAATACATATCCTTTTAATCTAAATAAGAAATCATCATTCCTAAACTAGAGTTTTCAAGAAAACCCATCATAAGGTTCAAGAACTCAAGATTTTGGAAATCTTCTTCAAAGTTAAAGTCTTTAATGCAAGTTTGGAGCATTACCTGGTATGTAGAGTTACTATCTACGTGTGGGAACATCATTGTTCTTCCCCACGCCTCATAATCCATAAATTATAATTCTCTACGAAAACTAGGGTTTCTATACCATGCTCATAACAACCCTAGGTCCATGTCCATGGTTATATTACGTATGAATTCCTATTATTCTATCATTGTATTCTTAATAACTCCATATGATTATTGAGAATCAGTTCGTAATCCATGAAAACCCATATATCTTATTCCATGGGTTCTTACATGCAAGTTATGATATGCTATGATATTTTTCAAGAAAATACTATGTTTTAAAAGTTCATGCAAGCAAGCTATAATTCATGATATCCATGTACAGGCAAGTTATATTCATGAAAACTATGGGTAGCAAGTGCCACTTATTTTACATGTTCATGTTTTTGGGAGTTGCATTAATTACCGAGAAGGCTTCAAATAGCCTAAAACTATGTAGCCACCGTAGGATGAGGATCGCTCCACCTATGCTTAGGATGATATCTCATAATGACTGGATGCTTTCATAATATTATTAAATCTCATGTCCCTGGCAAGGTATGAGTGTTTTGCTGGTAGGACGCAAGTACCAGACCATGTTGTCTGTTATATTTACTGCTCTATGTACTCACGATACTTTACACATGTTATATATGTATATGTACTCTTGTTCATGATCATGTTTCAGCTCAGTCTCTGTTATGTTATTTCATGTCCTATGTTATTTCATTCAATTTCTTTACATACCAGTACATTCAATGTGCTGACGTCCCTTTTTACTGCCCGGGGTCCTGCATTTCACGATGCAGGTACGGATTTACAGGACGCCATATCTGCTCAATAAGATTTGCACGTACCAGCTTATTGGTGAGCCCTATCTCATTTGCGGTTTAGGCATTGTCTTTCTTTATTTAGTTTTACATCTAAAGGTATGCTGGGGGCCTTGTCCCAGAAAGTATGTTACGTGTTTCAGACTTATGTTAGAGGTTTCATAGACAAGACAAGTGTAATGTTAGACTTCCAGAGTTGATTAGCCGGTTTGGCTTATTTATGATATTGTCCGCGTTCATGACTTAACTAAGTACTTATGTTTAATATTATGACTTACCATGTTTTACAAAAGCTCATCATGCATTTCACGCTCATGCTATATTTCTGCTCATGTATGCCTTATGATGATTCAGCAAGCCATGTGGTCCGCTCGGTCACATGCAGTATGGCACCGAGTGCCGTGTTTCGCCCAGGCCATAGTTCGGGGCGTGACAAAACTTGGTATCAGAGCCTAGGTTCAAGTGTCTTTAGGGAGTCTATGAAATCGTGTCCACTGGGGTCAGTTTTATATGTGTGAGGGCCCCATACATATAAACAGT
The DNA here is from genome assembly GCF_019175385.1 of Lycium barbarum. Taxonomy (NCBI): domain Eukaryota; kingdom Viridiplantae; phylum Streptophyta; class Magnoliopsida; order Solanales; family Solanaceae; genus Lycium; species Lycium barbarum. The sequence goes on from NC_083344.1 coordinate 34,081,818, forward strand.
TGACCACCAAGACATTCAGGATTGTCTCACTTCTTTCATATTCTAGATCGTACAGTTAGAGCAGTACTTTTAGGATGCCTTTCTAATTTGTGCGTGTACGTATTTTAAGAAAATGCCTGCGAAAAAGAAATACACCAGAAAGGCTACAGCCACCAGCCAAGGGGCTACTGCGGAAGCAACTCGCGAAGAGACCGTTTCGACTCAGATAGCATCCCCAACCGCTCCTACAGCTACACCTCCTAACACTTCAGACATGGATGTTAGAGGAGCCATCCAGCTACTTACTCAAATCGTTGCCAACCAGGCACAGCGACAAGAATCAGCCCCTAGCTCAGGTGCTAGTGGCGGGTCAAACAGTTCAAGAACTCAGGAATTCTTGCGGATGAAACTTCCAACTTTCATAGGGACTAAGGCTGAGAAGGATCTGCAGAACTAGATTGATGGCCTGCAGAAAGTGTTTCGTATTATGTATGTCACTGAGACAGTGGCAGCAGAGTTTGGTGCTTTTTAACTGCAGGATGTTGCTCATATTTGGTATGAGACATAGGAACAATCTCGAGGGAAGGATGCATCTTCTACTACTTGGGACGAGTTCGTTGACGCTTTCCTTGACCACTTCATGCCTATCGAGGTCCGGGAAGCAAAGGCTATGGAATTTGAGAAGTTGAGGTAGGGTAACTTGACCGTTCAAGAGTACCATCTCAAATTTATTTCGTTATCCAGATATGCTCCTCACATGGTTCCCGACATAAGGGCAACGGTTAGAAGATTTGTACTGGGTTGAAACCCGAATTGTATAGAGATGCCAAGACTGCTGCTCAAAATGATAAGATGACTATCTCTAAGATCTTGGCATTTGTGCAAGGTAATAAAGCTGAAGTGAAGGAAGAGGAAGCTCTACATAAACAAAAGGATAAATAATTCAACAAGAGGGCGAAATCTTCAGGTAACTTTAGTCAGGGAGGAAGTAGGCAGTTTTTTAAGAACATGTCAGCAGGACCCGCTCCATCTGCAGCTAGTGCCCCAGTCCCTAAGTTCCGAAATGACAAGAAGCATAACTTCAGACTATTGAGTTCTTATTCTCAAGCTAGTGTGGGTTAGTCATCCTATACTATTCCATCTTACTGCAAGGGTATCAAGAGACACTTAGGTGAGTGTCGTATGGGTACAGATGCATGCTATGGTTACGGCCAGAAGGGCCACATTCAGAAAGACTGTTCGTTAGCTAGGCAAGGTACTGGAGGTAACGTGGCGCAGTCCACAAATTAAGCAGCTTCTCGTCACAATCAGGACCAGCAGGGGCGTGGCACGGCAAGGTCCGGCAATACAGGCGGTGGTCAGAACCGCTTGTATGCATTGACAGGTCGTCAGGATACAGAGACTAGAGCAAATGTTGTCACAGGTACACTCACAGTTTTCACTTTTGAAGTATATGCCCTTATTGACCCAAGATCCACCTTGTCTTATGTAACCTCTTTTGTTGCTAAAAAGTTTGGTATTGAACCAGAAAAATTGTATGAACCCTTTGAGGTGTCCACCCCAGTTGGGGAATCAGTCATAGCTAAACGTATTTATAGGGGTTGCCCAGTCTTAGTCTATCAGGGCAGAACCATAACTGATTTAGCAGAATTAGAAATGGTAGACTTTGATGTGATCATGGGTATGGACTGGTTAGCTTCATGTTATGCCACAGTATGTTGTAGAACTAAAGTTGTAAGATTCGAGTTTCCTAATGAGCCAATCATAGAATGGGAGGGTAATTCAGTAGTACCCAGCGGTAGATTTATTTCTTACCTAAAAGCCAGAAAAATGATTTCCAAAGGTTATATCTACCATCTAGTTTGAATCAAGGATTCAAATGCCCAGACTCCAACTCTCCAGTCCGTCCCAGTTGTAAATGAATTTCCAAAGGTCTTTCCCGAGGATCTTCCAGGAGTCCCTCTTGACAAGGAGATTGAATTTGGAATTGATCTACTTCCTGATACTTAACCGATATCTATTCCGCCATACAGAATGGCTCCATCAGAGTTAAAAGAGTTAAAAACCCAGTTGAAAGATCTTCTTGACAAGGTGTTTATTAGGCCTATTGTTTTTCCTTGGGGTGCGCCAGTCTTATTTGTCTGTAAGAAGGATGGTTCCTTACGTTTGTGTATAGACTACCGTCAGTTGAACAAGGTCACCATTAAGAACAGGTACCCTCTTCCTAGAATAGATGACTTATTTGACCAATTTCAGGGCGCCTAATGTTATTCCAAGATTGATCTCAGATCAGGCTATCATCAGTTAAAAGTTAAGGAAGTCGATATTCTGAAGACCGCTTTTAGAACCCGTTATGGCCATTTTGAATTTCTTGTTAAGTCATTTGGGTTGACAAATGCGCCAACTGCTTTCATGGACCCTATGAACAGGGTCTTCAAGCCTTCTCTCGACTTATTCGTCATTGTCTTCATTGATGATATTTTTGTGTATTCCCGTAATGAGGTTGATCATGCAGAACATCTCAGAATAGTGTTGCAGAGTCTTAAAGATCGCGAACTTTTTGCAAAATTCTCAAAGTGTAAGTTTTGGCTTAAGTCAGTAGCGTTCTTAGGCCATGTGATCTCAGGTGAAGGTGTTAAAGTTGATTCTCAGAAGATTAATGTCATAAGGAGTTGGCCCAGACCCACCTCAGTTTCTGATATAAGAAGTTTCTTGAGTCTGGCAGGATATTATCGAAGCTTCGTAGAAGGATTTTCTTCTATCTCTGCTCCGTTGACTAAGTTGACTCAGAAGAAGGTTAAGTTCCAATGGTCAGATGCTTGTGAGCGAAGGTTTGATGAGTTGAAGAAGAGATTGACTTCTGCTCCAGTTTTGACACTACCAGAGGGAACTGAAGGGTTCGTAGTTTATTATGATGCTTCTGGAGTTGGTCTCGGATGTGTCATAATGCAGCATGGTAAGGTTGTAGCTTATGCATCTTGTCAGCTCGAGGTTCACGAAAAGAATTATCCGACTCATGACCTAGAGTTGGCAGCTGTATTTTTTTGCACTTAAGATATGGCGTCATTATTTGTATGGAGTGCATGTCGATATTTTCAATAATCATAAAAGCCTGTAGTATATCTTTAAGCAAAGGGAGCTGAATCTTAGGCAGAGGAGATGACTCGAATTGCTTAAAGATTATGATGTGGATATCCTCTATCATCCGGGAAAAATAAATGTTGTAGTTGATGCTCTTAGTCGGCGTTCCATGGGAAGTTTAGCCCACCTGTATTCAGATAAAAGAGTGATGACCAGGGAAGTTTATCGTTTGGCCGGTCTTGGAGTTCGACTTTTGGACTCCACGGATGGTAGTCTGGTTGTTCAGAATAGAGCTCTTTCCTCTTTAGTCGTTGAAGTCAAATAGTAACAATATACTGATCCCTACTTGTTACAGCTGAAGGAGGGGATTCACAAACATAAAATGACGGCTTTTGAATAAGGGGGAGATGATGGTACCTTGAGGTACCGAGGCAGATTATGTGTTCCAGATGTAGATGGGCTCAGAGAACGAATCATGTCAGAGGCTCACAACTCCAGGTATTCCATTAACCTAGGTTCCACTAAGATGTACCATGATCTTAAGGAGATTTATTTGTGGAATGATATGAAGAGGAATGTAGCAGATTTTGTAGCTAAGTGTCCGAATTGTCAGCAAATGAAAGACGAACACCAGAGGCCTGGTGGCTTAGCTCAGAATAGTTATATTCTTGTATGGAAATGGGAAATGATCAATATGGACTTTGTATCAGGTCTACCTCGTTCAGCTAGGAGGCATGACTCTATTTGGGTGATCGTTGACTGGCTTACTAAGTCGGCACACTTTTTGCCAGTCAAGAACACAGATTCAGCAGAAGATTATGCCAAAATGTATGTTAATGAAATTGTCAAATTGCATGGGACCCCAGTGTCCATTATTTCAGATCGTGGTGCTTAGTTTACGACGAACTTCTGGAAGTCCTTTCAGAAAGGATTGGGTACCAAAGTGAAACTTAGCATAACTTTTCATCCGCAGATAGATGGCCAGGCAGAGCGTACTATTCAGACTCTGGAGGACATGCTGAGAGCATGCGTCTTGGATTTCAAAGGTAATTGGGATGATCACTTGCCTCTCATTGAGTTTTCTTATAATAACAGTTATCATGCTAGTATTGGGATGGCACCATTTGAAGCTCTGTATGGGCGAAGGTGTAGGTCACCGATTGGTTAGTTCGAAGTTGGTGAAGCAGAGTTATTAGGGACAGATTTGGTCTATCAGGCGATGGAAAAAGTCAAGTTGATTCAAGAGCGTTTGAAAATTGCTTAGAGTTGTCAGAAGTCTTACACAGATGTGAGGCGAAGGGACTTAGAATTTTAAGTTGATGATTGGGTGTTCCTTAAAGTCTCACCCATGAGGGGTGTTATGAGATTTGGCAAGAAAGGGAAGCTGAGTCCCAGGTATATTGGACCTTACAGAATTTTACGAAAGTCGATCTAGTAGCTTATGAACTTGAGTTGCCCCAAGATTTGGTATATTGTACATCCTGTGTTTCATGTGTCCATGTTGAGGAAGTGTGTAGGAGACCCGTCGTTGGTTGTTCCTGTTGATACTATAACAGTTAAGGATGGATTGACTTATGAGGAAATCCCCGTAGCCATTCTTGACCGTCAGGTTCGCAAGTTGAGAACTAAGGAAGTAGCCTCAGTGAAAGTCCTGTAGAGGATCCAGAAGGTTGAGGAAGCTACATGGGAAGCCGAGAAGGATATGAAATCCAAGTACCCATTTGTGTTTGAACAACAATCAGACAACTCTCAAGGTAACTTTCCATAGCCCATGTCATGTTATGTCTCATGTTTCACGCTCATGTCATGTATCCAACACTCATGTTTCATGTCTCATGCTTCAGTATCCATGTTTTCATATAATCACATCATTTCATGTCTCATGTTTCATGTCATGTTTTCTTCACATTCATGTATTCAAGCCATGCCCAGCCATATTCTTAAACATGACCCATTATTCGAGGACGAATGATCCTAAAGGGGAGATATTGTAACACCTCGTACCTTTAACCTAAGCTTTGACCATGACCCTAGACTTAGAAAATCAGATAATGAATGTGGGAATTGGAATTTCCCTGTTCAGTTGTAAGATGGGAGTTTACGCCCATGAATAGTGACCGTATTTCAGTATACGGGCCGTATTTGAAGTCGTAAACTAGTACCAAATATTTCTGAGCATTCTGGAATTTGACACTTGGATGTTACATTGTTAAATACGGACCGTATTCGAAAATACGGCACGTATTTCAAAATGTATTTGGAATTTGGGAAAACTTCCTTGATTAAAGTTGTAGATCTATGAAATACCTTTCCAACAGTATATTATGGGGGTCAAACGGACATCTGTGCAAACAGTTATGACCATTTTACTAAAGAGACGCAGTGCAGTCCATACGGAATACTAACCGTATTTCAAAATGCGGCCCGTCTTTCAAAATACGGCTAGTATTTAACTGGGCGTAAAATTCAATTTCCCAGAACAGTATATATTCATCCATATCATTTCAAATCATTATTTTTCACTCCTTCAAGCCTTAGAACGACCTCTTACCTTCTTCCATCATCAAGAACACTAAGGTAAGCCTACGCTAATTATTCCAAGTCAATTCTAATACATATCCTTGTAATCTAAACAAGAAATCATCATTCCTAAATGTCACGACCCGACTAGGGGCCATGACGGGTACCCGGGGCTATCCCCCGAGCACCGCTCATTCTGCTACTTATCATACTCGTTAAGCGTTCATTCATCAAATTCATCCTCAAGTCATAGAAAAATCAATTTTCATTTGGAAACATAATTACCTTTATATACATAAGCCCTTCGGGTATCAAAATAATACACACATACATATATACATATATACGCTTATCAAAATCGTGAGACCATACTACCCACACATACGTATCTATGAACCTCTACTAGACATATGGACAGGACAGGGCCCCGTCGTGCCCGAAACATACATGTACATAAAATAGTAACTCAATGGCATCTCCGGAATAATGGAGTGCTTTCAACACTCTGCTTATCGACTTCTACAAATCTGGGTCTCTTCCCTGCTTATCTGTGGGCATGAACACAGCGTCTAAAGAAAACGGACGTCAGTACAAATATTGTACTGAGTATGTAAGGCATGAATGAAATGAACATAATAGAGAATCATAAGATATAAGATGGAGACGTAACCTGCGTAACTTTTATGGGAGGATACCTTTCATGCCTATACCAAATATTATCATGGTACATGTATCATCATAGCTCATACATCGTCGTATCATACATATATATATGTCAAACACCCCATCTGCTCACACACATTAAACGTTATCCGCATTCGGCCACGTAGTGGCTTGACAATATCACATACATATTTTTCGGGCTTTTCCTACATATATCATATTCATGTCTATATCATGTACATATCCATATCATATACATATTCATGTCATATACATATTTATATCATATACATACCTGGCCAACCAAGGCTTCAAGGTTACACATACCTGGCCAACTAAAGCTTCAGGGTTACACATAGGCACAGTCATACTCTTCTAGTAGTCTGCGAACAACGTGGGTGTCATGGATACTGTTTGGCCTTGCCGGCCATTGTTTTGTTGTACAGAAGTATCGGCATCCTCGTTGGCTTACCTTGTGATATGTTACGTATATATAAGTATGTTTTGAGTTACAGATGGACTTTGGTATTCTATTTACAGCTTTAAAACTTAGTTAAATAGACCCTATTAAATGTCATGTTTGAGTAAAGGTAACATAAGTTGGGTTATCGGGCAGGTTAAGCTCGGTCACTCGTCATGGCCCTAGGTTGGTTCGTGACAATGACCACACTATTCTTGCTTACCTCTTACTTCTCTTTTTAAGTACCCACTTGGTTTCATTGGCGATGTATAGATACTTGCAAGTTACAAATCGTTCTTGCGTAATTCGTGTACATATACATCTATACATATACATGTATCCATATCTGTATCCGTATTCATAATCGTACTCATTTACATATCATATCCATAGTCATATTCATATACATTTCATTTACATAGCATGCCCGACCACGAAGGCGCGGTGTTTCGCGTGCCCGGCCATGGCTAGGTTCGGTGATTACATATACCTAAACTCTTTTGTCTATCTGTAGTAACTTATCTTGTCATGCTCTCTTCCTTCCTTTATTTTTCCGTTGATTATCATATCTTACGTTCTACTATAGAAAACCTTACGCCCCTTTCTTGATTGTTGCTTATAAATCGCAATATCATTACTTACGACTTTACCTTTAGTGCCTTTGCCTCTTATTCGGGTATAACATTGCCATCCTTTACAATACCCTTTGAGTTATTTGCTCTCAATGTCAAGTAGTTCAAGTCCTTTGGGAATGGTTTCCCATACAGTCTCAGATGCCGGCTCAACTCGTATTCGTTTATTTACCAGTCGTTAGACTTATTTCTACATAACTCTCACTCCTTGTTTTAGAGTATATATTTGCCACATCTTAGGGTCCATCATTTCAATCTCTACACTTGTATTCTTTTTACTCGTTTCCCCCCTTTAAGGGTTTTACTTGTACCATTCTCAAGTCAGTTGCCTCACCTTCAAATCTTGAATTCATATAGCCCTTACTATAATACATCTCATTTATGTTGTTTCCCATAATTTATGTATGATAATTCATGTGGGAGGTCTTAACATACTCATCTTGCAGTTTTGTAATCAAGTAATACAACCGGCATAGCAATCCAAACAAGACTGTATTTTACTTAGCTCATTTGGTAGTTATAAGGCAATGTGGAAATCCACTCCAATTCACAACTTTTTCCCCATAGGGATGTTAAAAATAGTAGTAGGTCTAGTTATACACACCATCCATATAATGTCACTTGCCCTCTCCTTCTGTGCTCAAAGTTCAATTGTAACGTCATCTTTGTTTTCCGGGACCTAAGTCTCATGTGCAACTAATACTCCTTATGCCTCATACTCTTTTACTCTTGTTTTGAACTCAACATTGGTTTCAAAACCAACCATAATCATATTGCGTTTGTCGTTGGTGATAGCTTTATTCTATCGTTTTATCGTCGTACGGTAAACTCGTAATTCATAATCATCCTTTTTCTTTTCAACTTATTACTTCATATACTTTACTCGTTCTAGCTTGGAATTGGATATTCGTAGGAGAAGCATCTTCCTTTAACCATAACACAACTACTTCTTAAGCGCACGTAATTCGTATATTTCCTTTTTCTCCCTATTCTCATTCTTATTCTTTCACATTCCTTCCTTCTCAATTTATCTTATTTCCTCCCGTCTTATAATCGATCCTTTATTCCTCTCACAAGGAATCCTATTCTTAACTTAGTACTGCTTGTCCTTTGGAATATACTACCTTTTTACAATCCATTCTTCGCCTCCAAAACTTATTCTGTTCATTCTGATCTTCCCCTCTCATCCTTATTGCGTTGATCCTTTTTCTAATAATCGTCCTATTTCGTTATTCATCTTTATGTATCCAGCTAAATATATTACTCATACTCTTGATTATACCAATCACAAACTACAATTACTTTGCCATATCATATTTCTCTGATTCCTTTTTCAAGTTCGCTTCCCTTTTTGGCATTGCTTGCTATCATTTCTGTCCTTGAGGAACCTCTATGCTGGACTTTCCTTTAACAAGGTCTTATAAGCTTTCTCATCTACTGCCCCATGTCTCTCTTGTTGGCTTCACACTTGCATTCACTCTTAATTCATATAGAACATGTCACTTCTTTAGTTGTTTCCTTGCTATACTTTATATCACAGTTCTTGCCACGCTCTCATCATACCTTAATCATAATCAACGCTATAGAGTGATACTTCTTTACCTCGTTCGCAAGCCTTCTCATAAAATAAAATAAACCTTACGTAGTAAGCATACTCAACCCGTTACTCTTTCTAATCGGCCCTCTTACACTTTACCATATAAGTTTTTTTACCAATGGATTCACATTCGTCGTACCCCTTCCTTGGTCTTGTTGTTACTTTATTTTGCTAATAGACTTGTCGTATCTTACTTGTACTTATCCACCCAATAAATACTTCAATATTACACTCTATTGGAGTTACCCTTTTCTCTTCTATGTCATGCTTTAGCACTACTAGTCTCCCTAGCTTACTTTAGCATTTCTCTTTACCGTATCAATGTCGCTCTTATAACTGCCATTACTATCAATTCAATAGTGTTTAACTCACCTCGTGTAGTTATTAACCATACTTCTAATTAAATCTCGTCCTGCCATTACTTTTTGCATATCATCTTTTCCTGTTAGGACACATTAAAAGCTTATATCTTATCTCCTTCAGATTCTAGAAAAATTTCGGCAGAGTTTCCTCTATATTTCTAACTATCTCAAAACCTGCTCGCAGCAAATACCAACAATGCCTCACAGGGCCAATATATACATATATACGACATATCTCAGCCACACAGGGCTCCCACTGTCACGACCCAGCTAGGGGCCGCGACGGGTACCCGGGGCTAACCACCGAGCACCGCCCGTTCTATTTCTCATCATGCTCATTTAGCTCTTTTATCACATTTATACTCATATTGTAGGAAAATCATATTTCATATGGAAACATAAATACTTTTATATACATGTGCCACTCGGCCATCAAAATAATTTATATACATAATAACAATCTCGTGAGACCATGTAACCCACACTGCGTATCTACGAGCCTCTACTGGAGTGCTAAACATGATGACGGGACAAGACCCCGACATGCCCAAAATACATCTACATGAATATACACAAAATAATAATCAAGTACCTCCGGAACAAAGGAGTGTTTCAATCGGCTAACAGCTCCTACGAGTCTGGCTCAAGCTCGCCTCCCTGTCTACCTATGGGCATGAACACAGCGTCCAAAGAAAATGGACGTCAGTACGAATATTGTACTGAGTATGTAAGACAAGAATGAAATAAATATAATATGAGGATCGTGAGCCATAACAGAAAGATATAACCTGCAAGAGTGTCGTAAGCAAATACATTTTTTACATATATCATATTTTACATAATCATAGTACATATGTCATCACATCACATATCTCGTCACATCAAAATCCTCATCGTTATCTCGCGTCCGGGTAACCATCATATGCCGCCCACTAGTGGTGATCATGCCCGGCCCTCTAGGCTCGGTGTAAACATAGCAGCCCGCCTTAGCGGTGACATGCCCGACCATTGAGGCACGGTGGAATCATATACAGCCCGCCTTAGCGGTGACATGCCCGGCCATTAAGGCACGGTGGAATCATATCGTCATATCGTCAATCATAATCCATCATTTTTACACATCTCATGAACATATCGTAATCCCATCATAGCTCGGCATTTTCATATATAACATAGGCGTATTATAAACTAGCATCATTGATCATCTTATAGACATATCATGACTTAGCATTATTTCACATTTATCATTAGGAACATACATTAACTTTGAAGACAACCATAACTACATCGGGGTGACATAAGGTCGTGAACCCCCGATTATATTATGAACATTTACGAGTATCCTGCCTCACCTTGAAGGAAATAATACATAAGGTGAGTGTGAGCAATATTATCATCATCAATGTTATAGGATCATTATATCATGAACTCTTGAATCGCTATTCTTTATCTCATCATCGTCACTATTATGCTCGAATGTAGTTTAGAATATTTGCGGACTCATAAGCTCCATCATATAGGAGGATCATGGAAAAACTTGGAAGATTCATGCCTTTGAAGGAAGGTACAAGCCTTACATACCTTTGTCATTTAATTAGCCTAGCGTTCGCTTGTTCTCCTTCAATGTCACGTTCTACCTTCAAGAGAATTCGTATCGTTATTAGCTAAGCAATCATAAGACTGGACTTACTAACGCTTGAGAAAATTGGGCAGCATTTCCTTCGCTTATACTACTTTTCCCATGTTCTATATCAACTCTCAAGCGTTCATAACAAAATTCTCAATATGATAGACAACACTCATCATTCATTTATAATATCCATATTTCTCAATTTGTCTTCAATTTCTCCATAATATTGGCCATGGTTCATTGTCGCGTTTTCTGACATACAATACTCATTCCATGGTCTAAATGTCATTCCTAACATTTTTATAATCACAAATTACCAATGATCATAGCTCAATTCAAACCCTTACTCACCAATGCTACTATTCACACTTTCATGACCCATTTCTTATACCTTCCGATAATCCAAGTGTTCCAACTCTTCCATACCTTAAGTAATATGTAATTTCCATAAAACTTACCTTAGATGTTGTAGAAACAAGCCTTGAGTGGTATTACTCTTTTTGCACCAATACCCTAGTTCACTTCTCTTGAAATTTCTCAGCTTGGATGAACTTTCATGAGTTCCTTTGTTTCCATGTAGATGAAGAGTAGAGCATACTCTAGAGGTTTCTAGAGAGAAGTGGTGTGGAAATGAAACGAAGTAATGAGCGTGGGTCTCCCTTTTAATGACTTAAAATCTGATTCGGAATGAAAAGTAGTTGAAAGTGCACAGTGGCCGTAAACTAAGTTTACGGGCCGTATTCCAGTTTACGGTCCATATTTCATGGGCGTATTAAAGCATAACAGAACCAGAAAGGTATGCTGGAGGTCATAGCGATTTACGATCGCAGTTTACGGGCCGTATTTCAATTTACGGTCTGTATTCCAAGTCATATTTAACCATTTGAACATTTGGCAGAAATTTGGAGCTTTGTAAGTTGAAATACGACATGGCATTTTATGGGTCGTATACCACTTTACGGTCCGTATTTCATTTTACGACCGACTGGGCCAAAATGCAAATCTGCAACTTTTCATATTTTCAAAACCTATGATTAGTCATTGTGGCGCATAACCTATCTCTTATTGCAATTGCCTTTGAAATATTACTTAGGGTCGTCAAACATCATTCCCTTCTGATTAAAACATCGTATACTCATATTCTTCGTTAGTCTATTCATTGTACGTTCACGAGGAAATTTCCGAGGTGTAACATTCTTCCCCCCTTTTGGAACATTCGTCCTCGAATGTTAAGTCATCGGGGATTCTGAAAAAATTTCGCCAGAGTTTCCCCTGTAATATGGCACTACCATCCTGTCATATCAACCCATAATATCATTGCCTCACAGGGCTACATCACAATATCAACATATCTATGGCCACACACGACCAAAAGCATGAAAAGTAAGCATATATACCTTATATCGTTGGCGTTTCATCTTGAATCTCTCCTGGGTGTTGAAATAGATGCGGGTACGTGGATTTTATCGTCTCTTCCGCCTCCCAAGTCATTTCTTCCCGGTTATTGTTTCGCCACAATACTTTAACTGAAGCTACCTCTTTATTTGGAAGTTTTCGCACTTGCCTATCTAGAATAGCAATAGGCACTTCTTCATAGGTTAGCTTTTCTGTCACTTGCACATCATCTACCGGGACAATCTTTGTGGGATCTCCAATACACTTGCGGAGCATCGAAATGTGGAAGACTGGATGGACTGATTCAAGCTCCGAAGGCAAGTCCAATTCAAAGGCGACATGACCCACCTTGCGGATAATTTTATAGGGTCCAATATATCTAGGACTTAACTTCCCTCTCTTGCCAAATCTCATCACCCCTTTCATTGGCGACACTTTCAAAAATACCCAATCATCAGCATGGAATTCCAAGTCTCGTCGGCGATTGTCCACATAAGACTTTTGGCGACTTTGGGTTGTCAACAATCGATCTCGGATCACCTTAACTTTTTCCACCGCTTGCTGAATCAATTCGGGGCCTACTAGCTGTAGTTCTCCTATTGCAAACCATCCGATTGGGGATCTACATTTCCTTCAATATAAAGATTCATACGGAGCCATTCGAATACTAGAATGGTAGCTATTGTTGTATGAAAATTCAATAAGGGGTAAGTGATTATCCCAACTACCACCGAAATCCAGCACACATGCTCGTAGCATATCTTCCAAAGTCTGAATAGTTCGCTCGGCTTGCCCATCAGTCTGCGGATGAATTGTCGTGGTAAGCTTCACTTGAGTACCTAGACCTTCTTGAAAGGACTTCCAAAACTTGGCTGTAAACTGTGCTCCTCTATCTGTGATAATAGAAAATGGGATACCATGGACTCGCACAATTTCTTTGAGATATAACCTCGCATAGTCCTCCGCTGAGTACGTGGTTCTAACCGGAAGGAAATGGGCTGCTTTCGTCAATTTATCCACGATCACCCATATAGAATCATACTTGCTGCGGGAACGAGGTAACCCTACAATAAAATCCATGTTGATCAATTCCCATTTCCAAGTAGAGATTTCCATTGCTTGCAATAAGCCTTCTGTCTTTTGATGTTCAGCTTTTACTTGCTGGCAATTTGGACGCTGTGCTACAAATTATGCTATGTCCCCCTTCATGCCATCCCACCAATATATCATCTTGAGATCATGAAACATTTTGGTTGCACCTGGGTGAATAGAATACCGAGAATAATGGGCTTCTTCTAGAATTCGTCGGCGCAATTCTGCCACATTCGGCATACATAGCCTATTTCAGTATCTAAGAATTCCATCCATGGAAACATCAAATGGAGACTTCTCTTTTCCACGAGATATGTCTTTGTAATGGCACAGTTTAGGATCTTCATACTGATGCTCTTTCACTTCCATGTTCAAGGATGAGATTGTGGGATCATTAATGCCAATCCCTGCATTACCCAAATCAATTACACGCACTCCAAGATTAGCCAATTGGTGGAGCTCATGAACCATCACTTTCTTTTCTAGAGGGATTTCACATAAACTGCCCATTGATCGGCGGCTAAGCACATCGGCTACTACATTCGCTTTGCCGGGGTGGTACAAAATGCTAACGTCATAGTCTGTCAATAATTCTAACCACCGCCTCTACCGCAGATTTAGCTCCTTCTTCTTGAAAACATATTGAAGACTCTTGTGATCTGTATAGATATCAACATGCACACCATACAGGTAATGTCTCCACATTTTCAATGCATGAATAACCGCAGCTAATTCCAGGTCATGGGTTGGATAATTATTTTCATGTTTCCGCAATTGTCTCGAAGCATATGCAATAACTCTACCATGTTGCATCAATACGCATCCTAATCCTACACCGGAATACACAACATAGCCATCTGACCCTTCTGGAAGTATTAAGACCGGAGCTGAGGTCAATCTGTCTTTCAACTCTTGGAAGCTGCGTTCACAAGCATCGCTCCATTGAAATTTAGCCGACTTCTGGGTTAGCTTTGTCAGTGAGGCTGAAATAGATGAAAAGCCCTCTACAAATCTTCTATAATAACCCCTAAACCCAGAAAACTATGAACTTCTGTAGGCGTCATAGGCCTTGGCCAAGTCTTCACAGCTTCAATTTTCTGAGTGTCGACTCGAATGCCATCATCAAAAATAACATGGCCCAGAAATGTTACAGAATTTAGCCAAAACTCGCACTTTGAAAATTTTGCATATAATTCCCGGGCTCGAAGAATACCAAGTACGATACGTAAATGATCTGCATGTTCTAATTCTGTGCGAGAATATACCAAGATGTCATCTATGAACACTATCACGAATAAATCCAAGAGTGGTCTGAATACATTATTCATCAGATTCATGAACACGGCCGGAGCGTTAGTCAATCCAAACGACATCACTCGGAACTCATAGTGGCCGTATCTCGTTCTGGAGGCTGTTTTAGGGATATCTTCTTTCTTAACCCTCACTTGATGATAACCTGACGTCAAGTCTATTTTAGAAAACCATTTGACACCCTGCAGTTGATCAAACAAATCATCAATCCTTGGGAGAGGATATTTGTTCTTTATTGTCACTTTGTTCAGTTGCCTATAGTCAATACACATTCGTAGAGAACCGTATTTCTTTCTCACAAACAAGACCGGTGCTCCCCACGGTGATGAATTGGGTCTAATAAACCCCTTTTCGAGCAAATCCTTCAACTGCGCCTTTAGCTCTTTCAATTCTGTCGGAGCCATTCGGTACGGAGGAATAGAAATAGGCTGGGTGTCCGGCAACACATCAATGGCGAAGTCAATTTCTCTTTCTGGAGGAAGACCTGGGAGTTCATCTGGAAATACATCCGGAAATTCATTTACTACCGGAACTGATTAGAAAGTTGGCGATTTTGCCTCAGTGTCATGAACCAGAACTAAATGATAAATATAGCCTTTAGCTATCATTTTCCTTGCCTTAAGGTAGGAAATAAACCTACCCTTTGGGGATGCCGTATTTCCCTTCCATTCAAGCACGGGCTCTCCTGGAAATTGGAATCGAACCACTTTGGTTCGGCAATCAACATTAGCATAGCATGAGGCCAACCAATTCATACCCACAATCACATCGAAATCTATCATCTCTAGCTCAATCAGATCAGCTTTAGTCTAGCGATCACATATCACAATCACACAATTCTTGTACAGTTGTCTTGCTATTACGAGATCACCAACCAGAGTGAATACCTCAAAAGGTTTAATTGGCTCGACTTTCACCCCAATACAACCAACAACATATGGAGTAATATAAGAGAATGTAGAACCCGGATCTATCAATGCATACACATCACGGGAAAATATAGACAATGTACCGGTAACCACATTCGGAGAGGCCTCAAGATCCTGTCCTCCGGCTAAAGCATATACACGGGGCAAAGTGGCACCTAGAGTAGATGATGCCCCTCTGCCTCTACCTCGGCACGCTGACATCTGGGGAGTCTGCCCCTACCGGGCGCACTGAGGAAGAACCAGCTGCTGAACCTGTGGGCTGAACCCCACCTCTACCATACCGCGAGGGACAATCTCGCATCAAATGCCTAGTCTGTCCACAAACATAGTAAGCATTCGTGTCCTGACGACATGGCCCTGAGTGCAATTTCTGGCACTTGCTATATCGTGGAACTGGTGGTCTCCTCTGACTGTAATCACCCCCAAACTGAGAACCCGAAGCTCTCGAACTCTGACCCTGTCTTGAAGGAAAAGAGTGATCAAATCCCCTATCCGCGAATCATGGAGGTGCACTAGTCACTGACTGACCTGAATGTCGGGAATAGGTCTGCCTCGATCCCCTTCTATAATCACTGCCTGTGCCCATAGATCTAGCCCTTTTACTTTGTCTTCTATCACTGTCGCGATCACCCCTTTGTGGTTGTTGCAGTCCCTCTAAATTCTGGGCATGGGCTTTTATTCGGGAAATATCCATTCCTTCTTGCAAAGAGGCCGACAGGAAATCCTTGAACAAATGTGGCCCCAAGCCACTCACAAATCTATGTACACGATCTCCCATGTCGGCCACCATAGTTGGGGCATATCTAGCCAAGGAATTAAATTGCATGCTATACTCCCGGGCACTCACATTTCCTTGCTTTAAATTTAGAAATCTATCCGCTCTAGCTCGGCGGACCTCGGGTGGCAAATAGTGACGAATAAAAGCATCCACAAATTCTTACCATACAGGTGGGGGCGCGTTCTCTTGTATCGAAGCTATCCAATTATTATACCACTATAACGCCACATCGCGAAGTCTATATGAGGCCAACTCCACGGATTTAGTCTCGGAGGCATGAATAATTTTCAGTGTTCTCAACATCTCATCAATAAAGCCTTGCGGATCATCATCCGGCTTTGACCCGAAGAATTGCGGAGGATTCAAAGTCATGAAGTCACGGGCTCTAGTACTAGCTGACCGATCACTTGGGCCCGCATTCTGCCGCTATGCTTGTGCGGCAACCAACTGCGTTAATAGATGTATGGCCTCGGTCATTTGTTGACCCGAAGCAACCATGGGAGGAATTGGAGCTGGAGCTCCTCCTTGTTCACCCACATTAGGCGGGGTGGAAGAAGTATTAGATGGGGCCTCATTATGCGACTTACCCTCTTCAATATTCATCGGAGGGTCTCTTTCTACCCGCCTCTTTGTCGTAGTCTTGCCCTTCTGGGCGGCTGTAGCTTTTCCCTTTGGTGGCATTTCTGGAATCACAACACACTAGTAGGGAGGATAAAATCTTATACACGGCTCTATCGCACGATCTTATAGGAAGAAAGACAGTCATTTTTCCTAAATGCCCTGTAGCCACTTGTTTATTAGCGTGGCGCGCAACACACCATAAACAAGACTCTAATAGACACGGCTCGTAGACACTTCCTAGGACTGAACTGCTCTGATACCACTTTTGTCACGACCCAGCTAGGGGCCGCGACGGGTACCCGGGGCTAACCACCGAGCCCCGCTCGTTCTATTTCTCATCATGCTCATTTAGCTCTTTTATCACATTTATACTCATATTGTAGGAAAATCATATTTCATATGGAAACATAAATACTTTTATATACATGTGCCACTCGGCCATCAAAATAATATATATACATAATAACAATCTCGTGAGACCATGTAACCCACATTGTGTATCTACGAGCCTCTACTGGAGTGCTAAACATGAAGTCGAGACAATACCCTGTCATGCCCAAAATACATATACATGAATATACACAAAAGAATAATCAAGCACCTCCGGAACAAAGGAGTGCTTTCAATCGGCTAACAGCTCCTACGAGTCTGGCTCAAGCTCGCCTCCCTGTCTACCTGTGGGCATGAACACAGCGTCCAAAGAAAACGGACATCAGTAAGAATGTTGTACTGAGTATGTAAGACAAGAATGAAATAAATATAATAGGAGGATCGTGAGCCATAAGAGAAAGATATAACCTGCAAGAGTGTCGTAAGCAAATACATTTCATACATATATCATATTTTACATAATCATAGTACATAAGTCATCACATCACATATCTCGTCACATCACAATCCTCATCGTTATCCCGCGTCCGGGTAACCATCATATGCCGCCCACTAGTGGTGATCATGCCCGGCCCTCTAGGCTCGGTGTAAACATAGCAGCCTACCTTAGAGGTGACATGCCCGGCCATTGAGGCACGGTGGAATCATATGCATCCTGCCTTAGCGGTGACATGCCCCGCCATTGAGACACGGTGGAATCATATCGTCATATAGTCAATCATAATCCATCATTTTTACACATCTCATGAACATATCATAATCCCATCATAGCTCGGCATTTTCATACATAATATAGGAGTATTATAAACTAGCATCATTGATCATTTTATAGACATATCATGACTTAGCATTATTTCACTTTTATCATTAGGAACATACATTAACTTTGAAGACAACCATAACTACATCGGGGTGACATAAGGTCGTGAACCCTCGATTATATTATGAACATTTACGAGTATTCTGCCTCACCTTGAAGGAAATAATACATAAGGTGAGTGTGAGCAATAATATCATCATCAATGTTATAGGATCATTATATCATGAACTCTTGAATCGCTATTCTTTAACTCATCATCATCACTATTATGCTCGAATGTAGTTTAGTATATTTGCGGACTCATAAGCTCCATCATATAGGAGGATCATGGAAAAACTTGGAAGATTCATGCCTTTGAAGGAAGGGATAAGCCTTACATACCATTGTTGTTTAATTAGCCTAGCGTTCGCTTGTTCTCCTTCAATGTCACATTCTACCTTCAAGAGAATTCGTATCGTTATTAGCTAAGCAATCATAAGAATTGACTTACTAACGCTAGAGAAAATTGGGCAGCATTTCCTTGGTTTATACTACTTTTCCCATGTTCTATATCAACTCTCAAGCGTTCATAACAACATTCTCAATATGATAGACAACACTCATTATTCATTTACAATATCCGTATTTCTCAATTTGTCTTCAATTTCTCCATAATCATGGCCATAGTTCATTGTCGCGTTTTCTGACATACAATACTCATTCCATGCTCTAAATGTAATTCCTAACATTTTTATAATCACAAATTACCAATGATCATAGCTCAATTCAAACCCTTACTCACCAATGCTACTATTCACACTTTCGTGACCCATTTCTTATACCTTCCTAAAATCCAAGTGTTCCAACTCTTCCATACCGTAAGTGTTATATCCCGCATTTTGCGTATTCGGATGATTCGAGGCAATCGCGGGAAGACAACAAGCAAGGCCATATTTTATTTGTTTGACATATGAGTTGCTTATGAAAAATTTAAAAGCGGAAATAATGAGGAAGGTCAAGGGCATAAAGGGGAATTCGCAATATGACTCGTGAAAATATGGAAGAAGACGAAGGGCAAATTTGGAAGTTGGAAAAAAAATTGTTTTCATAAATTACAAGAACTAGCCAAAAGAAAAAAAAATAAGTGGGCTAAGGTTTGGGCTTGTTTGGCCGTCCACTTGGTATGGGCTTAAGCCCACATCAAGGTTTAATGAGCTAAATAAGAAGATGACTAAGTCATCTTTTTCATTAAGTCTCTAGAGTTTTCAAGAAAGTGAAGAACAAGAAAGAGAAGGAGACAAGTTGAAGGCCATTTCGGCCAAGTGCAATCCAACAAGAAATATTGACCAAAATTCCTTCAAAAATCATTTTCTACTAATTTGAGGGTCCTTAACAAGGTGGAGTTGTTGTTGAAGCAAGAAAAATTCATAATCATACAAGTTTCCAAGTTGTAGTCAAGTGAAGAAGTGAAGGAAAAGGAAGGTGAGAACTTATGCTCTTTTACATGTTATGGATATTTATGCATGTTGTAGTAGGCAAAAGTGAATGAAAATTTTGAAGAACAAGAATATAGATGTGGCCGTGTATGCCTATGTGTGTGTAGAGACCATGTGTTAATTATTTTATTTAGTGTTTGGTTGTTATTGTTGTGAATGTTATGTGGAAGATGGAAGTTAAATGATTTTGGAGAGATTGTAGTTGTGAATGCATGATGTTGTCCGTGTGATATATGTGTGTGTGTAGCCGTGTATGTGTGTGGTATGGTGAATGGATAGTGAGCAAGTTTTATTTAGTATGTTGGTTGTTGTGTTGTGGAGTTTATATTACAAATGAAAACCTAATGAGCTTAGTGAGATATTAGTAGTTGAAAGCTTGTTTTGGAAGATTATGTAAATTGAATATTAGGTTTTTACATGTATGAAAGATAATGTGGTTAGTATGATGTTGTTGAGATATGGATTATTAGGTTATTATTGGAGTTGGAAGGTTTTGAAAGAAGTAGTAAATTGATTGAGTTGTTATAATGTAATTTCGATTGAATATGGAAATTGTTAGTATTGTTGTTGGCATTGTGATTGATAATTTGGCCGGGTTGAATTCCCGGGATTGTTGTTGATTGAAGTTGGCCAAGTTGAACTTGGTGGGATGGAGTATGTACAGGGGAAATGCTGCCAGAATTTCGGTAGCCAAGTGGTACTTTAAGAATCCAACTCTAAATACCCTAATAAAAGTTTTGGTAAATGTGACCAAATTGCCGATTTTGACGAAATTGCAACGTGAATTTGGAATAGCAAAAGGAGCGGAGTGAGGTATGTAAGGCTTCACCCTTCTTTCTATGGCATGTCTTAGATATAATAAGTTGGGTACGAGCCTCGGGGACAACTTTATTCCCCGGAATCCGCACCTAAAGTTTCTCCTTTTTCCTTCAGTAGAATTGAACTATAAAGTGTGCGAAATGTTGAAAAGACCTCCTAAACCCCTAGAACTTGCATAGATGGGACCCGACTACCCTAAAACCCTCACAAGTAACACCATGACATGTACCATATGCAAATCGTATACGCTACCTTATTCGGGCCGAGGTGGGCCCGTTGCTCTCGGAATTTCCTTATAGTTCTGTTTGACTTACTAGAAGTTGAATCCAAGGGAATCCTTTGATCCCGATTTCGTTACCAAATGATAAGTACAATAACAACTCTAACGAGGAGACTTCCATGATGATAATGATAACAATGATGCTAGACGAGAGGATATGGCTACGATAAGTACTACCAGAACGATTCTATGACTAAGATTCCTAAGCTAAGTATTCTATGTGAATATGAAAGTAATAAACTAATTTTCGAATCTTATTTATATTCCTTAGCTATGACATTATTTTCTAAGGATTGCAAAGCCTATGAACTGAAATCTATGATGCCCCGATTTCATTTTACGTTTACTTTAATATTATTCTCCGTTGATAGTCTCACCTTAAAATACTCGTCCCTTCAAGGTGAGACGAAGCCATCACGAGTATTCCATAGTGTAATCGGAGGTCACCGACCTTACGTCACTCCGATGGACATGTAACTTTCCTTGAACTCCCGTGCATGCTGGATATATGATACAGGTATATGTATATGGACATGTATATGTTTATAAAATATGTATATGATGAAAGATCCAGAGTGCTATAGACGCTGATATATGTACATGATACACGTATACGTATATGATGAAAGAGCCAAAGCACTATAGATGCTGATATATGTACATGATATATGCATATGTATACGGGGAAGATGGAGATAAGGGCAGAGCGTTATATACGCATATCCACCTGATCAGTTGGCATTATATGACATGATATGGTCCCGGACGCGGGATATGTATTTATGGCTTAATGGATCGGCTGCCGACGCCTCGGCAATATGACATGTTCAATTAATATATATATATATATATATATATATATATATATATATATATATGAACAAGAAAAGATTTTCAAAGGAAAGCTAAGCTATGATATGATACGCTAAGAAATGCTATGCTATGACTCGATACGCTATGACATAATATACCAAGATGTGATACGACACGACACGCTATGATAGGGCAGGATATAATACGATGAAACATGACATGATATAAACACGGTTTTCTGTGCCTGTGAAAAAGCAATGTTTCAAAGAGGAGAAGATAAGCCTTTATGATAGCCGGCCTGAAAAAGGGGCCTTCCTAAGTACAGGTGACTCCCTTACCTCATTACATGCCCTACGACCTCTTGATATTGGTAATTGTACTCTATGCTCCTGTTTATATTATCTTTTATGCCTTACATACTCGATACACTATTCGTACTGACGTCCCTTCTTGTGGACGCTGCGTTTCATGCCGCGCAGGTCAGCAGACGGGTGGACTTGATCCTTAGAAGCCTTACCAGCAGTGTTGACAGCGCTCCAATTGTTCCGGAGCCTCATTTCCGTGGTAGTATTTTGTGTATGTATTCTCGGGCACGACAGTACTCGGCCCTTTCTATGTATAAGTGTACTCTGTCTAGAGGCTCGTAGATAGATATGCACGGTCAGAAATGTACAGTTAGACGTCTTGTATTTTGAGATGTTCGCGTCCATGTGTAACGCGATAGCAGAAAGTTTACTACTTATGTTTATGACGACGCGGCTAATGTTAATGTTCGATAATGTGCAAAAAAAAAAAAATATGGCACTGTTTATACGGCTTGCTAAGAGGTAAAGGTAACATGATAGGTAAGGGGTGCTCGGTACAAGTATCGGGTACTCGTCACAGCCCCTATTCGGGTCGTGACAGAAGTGGTATCAGAGCAGTTCGGTCCTAGGAGTTTGTCTACGAGCCGTTTCCAGTAGAGTCTTGTTTACGGGTGTGTAGCGTGCCACACTTATAAACAAGAGGCTACAGGGCATTTAGGAAATATGACCTTCTTTGTATTCTAAGATCGTGCGATAAGAGCTATGCTACCAGGTTTCCATATTCCTTTCCTAATCCTATGTTATGGTTTAAGTAATGCCGCCGAAGAAGAAAGCTAGGGCAGCCCAAAAGGGCGAGATAGTGGCTGGAAAGAGAGTTGAACGGGAGCTAGAAGAAGGAGAATCTCATAATGAAGCTCCCCCTCAGACTTTTCCTGCTCCCCCTGCACCGGCAGAGCAGGAAAGAGTTCCAGCTCCAGCCCCCGCACCTTCAGTTCCACCGCCAGCAGCTCCAGGCCAGCAGATGGCCGAGGCCATCCAGTTATTGACCCAGTTAGTGGCCGCACAGGCTCAGCGGCAAGATACAGACCGGGGAGAGAGGGCAGTAAGTGCAAGAGCTCGTGACTTTATTACCCTGAAGCTGCCAGAGTTTTATGGATCAAAACCGGAGGAGGACCCGCAGAGTTTTATAGACGAGATGCTGAGGACTCTGAGGATTATTCATGCTTCGGATACGGAGTCCGTAGAGTTGGCTTCATACAGGCTGCGGGATGTGGCAGTTTTGTGGTACAGCAGCTGGATATCTTCGAGGGGAGAAAATGCACCCCCCCCCCCCCCCGGTTTGGCAGGAGTTTACCGAGGCATTTCTGCGACACTTCTTACCGCCAGAGGTTCGACGAGCTCGAGCCGATATGTTCTTGAATCTTAGACAGGGAAATTTGAGTGTTCGAGAATACAGCCTTCGTTTCAACTCACTAGCCAGGTATGCCCCAACCCTGATAGCTGATTGGGGAGATCATGTGCACTGATTCGTGAGTGGGCTAGGGCCACATTTAGTTAAGGATTGCCTGACGGCTTCACTCCAGGATGGGATGACTATTACACGCATCCAGGCCCACGCCCAAAATATGGAAGAACAGTACCAGCCACGGAGAGAGGAGCGTTATCCAGATAGGGGTTCCAGGAAAAGGGGCAGGTTTTCCAGGACTAGAAGCGAGTATAGAGGGGGACAGGCACAAGAGCAGTCTAGGTATTCAGGCCAATCAGTGGCCAGTGCACCACCTCGATTTGCGGATAGGAGATTTGACCGCTCTTCCTATTCGGGACCAGATCAGAGTACTAGAGCTTCAGGATCCCAGTATAGAGCTGATTCTAGCAGGACGATGCCACCCCCGCCACGGTGTGTTCGATGTGGTAGGCCACACTCTGGAGAGTGTCGCGCAGGGACAGGTGCATGTTATACTTGTGGGCGGGTTGGCCATTTGATGCGTGATTGCCCACTGAGGTATGAGGGGGACCAAGCCCAGCCCGCCGGGTCCGCGGTTGGTTCATCGTCGACCGTACGCCCTCCTGGACAGACTTCTCAAGCTCCAGTGGGCCGCGGCCGAGGCAGAGGAGGGACACCCAGTTCAGCCGGTCCTCCGCACCGCCTATACGCATTGACAGGACGACAGGACCCTGAGCCTTCCGCAGACGCGGCCACAGGTATTTTTTTTCGGCATCTTCTATGATATGCGTGTTAATTGATTCGGATTCTATCTTATCCTACCCTGCCCTTTGTATTGCTGAACATATTAAGAATTCGGAAATTTGGACGAAAAGTGGCCATGCGCATAGGTAAAAAGACGAATACTAGAGATTGCGGAGGTTAGAACTGTAAATAAAAGAAAATACGTGTTACGCGGCCGTTTCGAAAACTGCTAAGACCCCAACTCGTTCGATATTATGTGATATAAGTAGTGCGAGGGAGTGGAGGCGAAAATACCAACGCTAAGGCGCTGAAATGCATTAAAGTTTCAAGGTTAAGCGTGCTAGGGTGAGAGCAATTTCACGATGGGTGACCCCCTGGGAAATATGCTGAAAATGTCATAAATGCGGGGACAAGAGACGAATGTGAAATTAGGTAGCCTAAAGTAAATCGGAGTGTATGAAGTGGGTAGAAACCCTATAGAAGCCGTGTAGGTCGAGACGGACTAGACTAGCAGAAAGGGAGAAAGCATGGCAAAGCTTTGGGAATGAAGGAGAAGAGTACGGATGTTATAAGGTAAGACCTGTTATATCCCGTATTTTTGAACCTCGGAGTATCTGCTGGGGTGGGGCCCACACACCGAGATTTTTTTTGGAACATCTGAAAAGTCATATGAATCACATATGTAAAGTTAAACACAACTCATGAAGTACCCTTGGACCAAATCAAAGTGGAAACCCTCCAAACGAATATTTTTAAGAAAACGTTTTCGGGTGACCTGACTTTGGGGGGCAAAAACTGTATTATAAGTTTGGAATTTCGAAAATACCTTGTAATAGAAGTTGTAGATAATTGAATTAGCTTTCCATCCATAGGTCGTGGGTTCCCATGTGACGTCGGTACAAGGAGTTATGAACGTTTTAAGGTCGAAAGGTCAGTGGGCTAGGCCCAACTCGGGACCAACCGAGTTGGCCCAAAAAAAAAAAAAAAATTTAGGCCCAATGTTTAAGGGGTGGCCGGCCAAGTGAGGCCCAACCCATGGCTTTAATGAGTATTTCCATGTGCTAATTAATTATTAAGGGATCAATATCCCTTAGAAGGTTCAAGAGACTTAGAAGAGAAAGAAGAGCAAAACAAGAGCAAAAAAAGAAGACCATTTCGGGTTTGAGGTGCAAAAATTCACCACCAAAAATCTTGCTCCTAAAATTTTTCTTTTGTGGTTTTCCTACTAAGTTAAGGTTCCTTTGTAACTTGGTATAGTTGGATTGGAGTGGGGAGCATTAGAATCACCAAAGTGATCACATCTCCAAGTGAAGAAGACTTGAAGAAAAGGTAAGAATTTCTACCTTTTTATTGTGTTATGAAGTTTTGATTGTGTTGTAGTATATAGAAATGTGTTGATTGTATGGAAAAATGGAAGTTTGCAAAGTGGGTGTGTGTTGTAGGTGTGTAGCCGTGGGTATGCACAATTGTATAGCCACAATGTGTTGAATTTATGTTATATTCTAGTTGTGATTGTGATGAAATGCATATGGTAATTGAAAGTTGGATGAATTTAGTTGATATTGGAAAAAAATAGGCATATGGCCGTAGGGTGTATATGGTTTGGGATAGAAAGGAATTGAGTTGTTTAGTGTGTTAAAGTGTTGTTGTGATGTTTGTAATGTAAATGAAGTTAGAATGATATAAGTTTGTATTGAATTGGAATGTAGAAACTTATGTCGTTTTAGTATGATTTTCCGACATTAAGGAAATGAAGTTGTTTGGTTGCTAATAGTGATGATCATTGATGAATTTGGAAGTTGGAAACTTGTTATGAAGTTGTATGCCAAAGATTTGATGTTTTGCATAAGTTATGACTTTGGCGGAAAGTTGTATATTATGTATATCGAGTGTATATCTTGAGGAAAACGATATGAAATGTTTCTAGAACTATATGGTGATGATCATGATTGTTGTTGAATGTGAAATTATTGATCTTAGTTGAAAGTTGGGTTGAATTGAAGATTATGTCAACTTGTGAGAAAAATGACTAGTTGAAGGATATTTATGTTTTTAATATTCATTGTTGATATTGATGTTGTCGTTTGGGTTGTTGTTGATGATTTCTAGCCGAGTTGAATTCTCGGGGTGCTATATGTATAGGGGAAGTGCTGCCGAAATTTCGGTAGCCAAATATGCATTAAGTTGAAACTTTGGTATTCATAGCTTACAATTGGTAAACTTGACCAATTGCAGTTTTTCGACGAAACGGGAAGTGAGTTTGGAAAGGCTTAAGGAGCGTGAAAGGTATGTAAAGCAAACCCAATTCTTCCCTTGGCATGCCCTTAGTGTATTAGGGTCGGATCCGGGCCTCGAAGGACCTCTTGGCCCTCGGAATCCGCAAGACAAAATTTCAGTTTTTCCTTCAGTAGAATTGAACCATTTTGATACGCTTTTTCTGAAATTATGCAATTGTGCTCTAAGTTACTCAGAAAGTCATAGAATGTCTGTATAACCTTCGTAGATGATATTATATGTTTAGAGGGCACAATTTGAGCCCGCCACCTTATTTGTTGTGAGGCGGGCCCACTATTTACGTTTTTGCCCCTAATGTGTTAAAGCTTCCTTTTTAAGCGATTTTTGAAAGAAATGTTTTAATTACCCTACTAATCGCTTAACGAATATTATTTTAAATATTCTGTTAAATATTATAAATTATTTTGACACTCGGAATGACTTCGGGAAAGTTATACTTCTGTAATTTATTATGATATCCAAAATACATTTATTATGATTCCGTCCGACCCCATTGGATTTGTTTGTCTTTATTACGCTTCATCGAGTCTTTGAAAACATTTATTATATTTTTAAATTGCATTAGTCTCTCACTACTCCATTCGTGGATGTCCCAATGTTTCCCATACTGAGCCCGGGCCAGGATATGTTGTCAAGCGTAATTCTCTGCATTGTTCGCCGCGTCCCGATGTGAGGGGGCAGGTATACGCGTACATGGGTCTGTGGAGTATGATGTGCCATGTCCGCCTATTCTGTTCTGATCTGTTATGGCCATTTTGATATGACATTATATGATACGGGGCCACGCCCCTTTTTCTGATTCCTCTGTATAGTGGCACCAGCGTCGGGAGGGTGGCCACATTCTGTCTGCCGAGTCTCGTGGCAGGGACCGGATATGATATCATATGACATATGTTTCTGTACGCATTCTGTCTGTTTTGGAAATATGCATTTGACACTCTGGATTCTATACTCATTTTCTGTAACCATTATGATTTGATTTCTGTGATTCCGCTTTACATATTCAGTACATATTTCGTACTGACCCCCTTTCTTCGGGGGCTGCGTTTTCATGCCGCGCAGGTACAGACGACAGGTTTGCTGATCCACACGTTTAGGATCCCGTTTCTGCTATTTTGGGGCGCTCTCTTCTTCAGAGCCCATCTTTTGGTACAGTCTGTCACTGTTATCTGGATATGTATATTGTTCTGGGTATGACGGGGCCCTGTCCCGTCTTATGATTATGATATGTTCTGTAGAGGTCTGTGGATACATCTGTGTGGGTCCTGTACATATGTTTGGGATGTTTTGGTTTTATGACAGCCTTATCAGCTTCTGTGTGCCAAGTCTGCTTTTCTGCTAAATTCTGTAGCATCCACTAATGTTGCTATTATATTACATTATTCTGATAATATGCTAAATTGGGTATCGGGTACGTATAGGTGCCCAGCTAGGGCACTGGTCGCGGCCCACGGAGTTGGGTCGTGACAAAAGTGGTATCAGAGCAGTTCGTCCTCGGAATGTCCACAGACCGTGTCTAGTAGAGTCTTGTTTATCGGTGTGTTGTGCACCACGCCTATAAACAGGAGGCTACAGGGCATTTAGGATACTACCCTTCTTTCTGTCTTAGATCGTGCGATAAAGCTGTGTTATCAGGATGACCCCTCCCTAACGAGTGGCTATATTTGCAGATATGCCTCCAAAAAAGGCAATCGCGGTCCAAAAGGCCAAGTCAGCAGCCTTGGGAGAGACTAGCCGGGTCCAGAGGATTACCATGGCCCAGGCACATATTGCTCTGGGGACTTTGCCCCAGACAGAGGGTTCGTCTACACCGCCACTCGTGGAGGAGATTGGGGCGGCCGCAGCCGCAGATCGGGGGGCGGCTCCACCGCCAGCTCCCGCAGTTCCAGTACCTGAGCCTCCAGCTCCACGGCCAGGCACTGAGGATCAATCTATGAGGGAGGCAGTCCTGTTGCTGACGAGACTTGTGGCAGGGCAGGTTCAGGGGCATGGACTGGGAGGTGACCGGGCAGTCAGGCGTGATAGTTCGAGAGCCCGGGAGTTTTTGACTTGTAACCCTCCAGAGTTCTTCGGGACAAAGCCCGAGGAGGATCCTGAGGAGTTTATCAGGAAGATGCGACGCACTCTAGATTTGATTAATGCTTCCGAGACAGAGTCAGTCGCGTTAGCTTCGTACCGGTTATATGATGTGGCGGCAAACTGGTACGAGTCATGGGGGCTATCCAGGGGGGACAACGCTCCTCCAGCAGCTTGGGGCGATTTTTCTCAGGCATTTCTTGGACATTTTCTGCCCCCAGAGTTGCGACGAGCCAGATCTGATAGATTCTTATTATTGAGGCAGAAGGGCCGCAGTATCCGGGACTACAGTTTGGAGTTTGATTCCTTGGCCCGATATGCACCTACTGTGGTGGCTACTATGGCGGACCGGATGCACAGATATATTATGGGGCTGGATCGGTATTTTGTCGATAGCTGCTTGGTGTTGGCTGCTCAGCCCGGTATGGACATTGCCCGTATCCAGGCCCATGCCCAGGGTATGGAGGATCGGGGCAGAGGAGGACACCAGCCTGACAGGGGCCAGGATCGGAGACAGCCCAAGAGGGCCAGGTCATCTGGAGATTTTCGGGGCAGACAGCCCCAACAGCCGCAGCAGCCTAGTAGATTTTCATCTCAGCCAGCGCAGAGCGCGCCTCCCCAGCCTACAGGTCGTAGGTTCGATAGCCCAGGGTATTCAGGAGCAGGCCAGAGCTCTAGGGCTTCAGGTTCCCGGACAGATAGGGGTTCTGGTCAGATGAGGCCACCCAGGGTTCAGTGTTCTTTTTACGGCAGATACCATACGGGAGAGTGCTATAGAGCCACCGGTGCATGCTTTTCTTGTGGCCGTCAGGGCCATTCTGTGAGAGATTGCCCGTATAAGGGTAGTTCGGGTGGTGCAGCGCAGCCTACCGGATCAGCCGCTGGGTCTTCATCGTCGTCAGTGGCTATGCGCCCTACGGGACAGGGTTTTCCAGCACCAGCAGGTCGCGGCAGAGGCCGTGGTGGAGCTTCTGGTATTAGCGGTCCTTCGAACCGCATTTATGCTTTGGCCAGCCGCCAGGATCAGGAGGCATCTTCTAATGTCGTTACAGGTACTTTATTGGTCTTCTCTCGGTCTGTGTATGCATTAATTGATCCAGGTTCGACTTTATCATATATTTCACCCCTTGTTGCCGGTAAAATTGGTATTATGTCTGAACCTATAGAGCCATTTGAGGTAGCCACGCCGATAGGGGATTTTGTTGTAGCGAAACAGGTTTATAAAGACTGTTCTGTGATCGTTTGTGACCGTGACACTAAGGCAGATCTGGTAGAGTTCGATATGACTGAATTTGATGTTATTATGGGTATGGATTGGCTAGCTTCCTGTTACGCTAATGTTGACTGCCAGAATAAGGTAGTTCGCTTCCAATTTCCCGGGGAGCCAGTTATAAATTAGGCTGGTAATACAGCATCGCCGAAAGGTAAGTTTATTTCATACCTTAAGGTAAAGAAAATGCTCAGAAAGGGTTATATCTATCATCTGGTTCGGGTGCAAGACTTGGACGCGGAGACGCCGACACTTCAGTCAGTCCCCGTGATTAATGAGTTTCCAGATGTTTTTCCCGACGAGCTTCCAGGTCTTCCTCCAGAGCGGGAGATACACTTCTCTATTGACTTACTCCCAGACACTCAGCCTATCTCTATTCCTCAGTATAGAATGGCGCCTGCAGAGTTAAAGGAGTTGAAGGAGCAGCTGAAAGATTTGTTGGATAAGGGCTTCATCAGACCCAGTACTTCGCCTTGGGGAGCCCCGGTATTATTTGTGCGTAAGAAAGACGGGTCGCTGCGTATGTGTATTGATTATCGGCAGCTGAATAAGGTAACTATAAAGAATAAATACCCCCTCCCCAGGATTGATGATTTGTTTGATCAGCTGCAGGGCGCTAAGTGTTTTTCGAAGGTAGATCTTCGATCCGGTTACCACCAGGTGCGAGTACGAGAGGCCGATATCCCTAAGACAGCTTTCCGGACCCGATATGGGCATTATGAGTTTAGGGTTATGTCTTTTGGGCTTACTAATGCCCCCGCAGTATTCATGGATTTAATGAACCGGGTATTCAGGCCATTCTTGGATATGTTCGTGATTGTATTCATTGATGATATCCTGGTTTATTCTCGGTCGGAGGCAGAGCACACAGATCACCTGAGATCGGTATTAGGGGTACTCCGGCATCAGAAGTTATATGCGAAATATTCTAAGTGTGAGTTCTGGCTGTCTTCAGTGGCTTTCTTGGGGCATGTTATTGCAGCTGATGGTGTTCGGGTGGACACACAGAAGATTGAGGCCGTGAAGAATTGGCCCAGACCTACGACGCCCACAGAGGTACGCAGTTTCGTGGGGTTAGCAGGTTATTACAGGAGGTTTGTGGAGAAGTTTGCTTCGATTTCAGCGCCTTTGACAAGGCTGACTCAGAAGGGAGCTAAGTTCCAGTGGTCTGACGCTTGTGAACGGAGCTTCCAGTTGCTGAAGGAGAAGCTGACTACAGCCCCAGTTCTGACTCTTCCAGAGGGACCGGACGGGTATGTTATTTATTGTGACGCTTCTGGTATGGGGTTAGGCTGTGTATTGATGCAGCACGGCAGAGTTATAGCCTATGCTTCCCGGCAGCTCAAAAAGCATGAGAAGAATTATCCTACCCACGATCTGGAGCTCGCAGCGGTGATTCATGCTCTGAAGATATGGAGACACTATTTATATGGCGTTCATCTGGATATCTATACTGATCATAAGAGTCTCCAGTATATTTTCAGACAGAGAGAGCTTAATTTGCGGCAGCGGAGGTGGCTGGAGCTTCTGAAAGATTATGATGTAGATATTCTGTATCATCCGGGCAAGGCTAATGTTGTTGCAGACGCGCTCAGTCGGAAGTCTATGGGCAGTTTAGCCGATTTACAGCCAGACAGGAGAGAGATAGCCCGTGATGTTCAGCAGTTGGCTAGTCTCGGGGTTCGTCTGGCCGATTCTGGAGATACCCAGATTTCTGTTCGAGGGGTTTCTGAGTCATCCATCAGGGACGATATCAAGCGGCATCAGTTCGAGGATCCTGTCTTAGCTCGGTACAGGGACACAGCCTATGATAAGGAGAGGACTTCGTTTGAGTTTTCACCGGACGACACTATGTTATACAGAGGCAAGTTGTGTGTACCTGATATTGCAGGCCTTCGGCAACAGGTCATGAGCGAGGCACATTATGCTCGCTACTCGGTCCATCCTGGGTCTACGAAGATGTACCATGATCTCCGATGCTTTTACTGGTGGGACGGTATGAAGCAGGATGTTGCAGAGTTCGTCGCCCAGTGCCCTAATTGTCAGCAGGTCAAGATTGAGCATCAGAAGCCGGGTGGACTGTTGCAGGAGATGGAAATCCCGACTTGGAAGTGGGAGGTTATTAATATGGACTTCATTACAGGTTTGCCTCGCACTCCACGGAAGTATGATTCCATCTGGGTCGTCGTTGATAGGCTGACAAAATCAGCCCATTTTCTTCCGGTCAGGACTACCTATTCCGCCGAGGAGTATGCCAGGCTCTATATTAAGGAGATTGTGAAGCTTCACGGAGTTCCTATATCTATTATTTCTGACAGAGGCGCCCAGTTTACGGCGCATTTCTGGAGATCTTTTCAGGAGGGACTAGGGACTCAGGTGAGTCTGAGCACCGCATTTCATCCTCAGAGCGACGGGCAGGCCGAGCGCACTATACAGACGCTGGGGGATATGTTGCGGGCCTGCGTTATTGATTTCAGAGGCAGCTGGGATGATCACCTGCCGTTGATTGAGTTTGCATATAATAACAGTTACCATTCCAGCATCCAGATGGCTCCGTACGAGGCTTTATATGGCAGGAAGTGCAGATCGCCGATCGGCTGGTTTGATATTGGCGAGACAGAGTTGATTGGCCCAAATATGGTCCAGCAGGCCGTGGACAAGGTGAAACTTATTCGAGAGCGACTGTTGGCAGCCCAGAGTCGACAGAAATCATACGCGGATAAACGGCGTCGACCGTTGGAGTTTCAGGTAGGCGATTGGGTATTTCTGAAGGTATCGCCTATGAAAGGCGTGATGCGGTTCGGCAGAAAGGGTAAGCTCAGTCCGCGTTATATTGGGCCTTATCAGATTGTTCGGAAAGCTGGAAAAGTCGCCTATGAGCTAGATTTGCCATCTGATTTGGAAGCGGTACATCCGGTATTTCATGTCTCTATGCTTCGTAAATGCGTCGGTGACCCTTCCAGAATATTTCCTGCTGATGATATTCAGGTGACGGAGCAACTATCGTACGAGGAGCAGCCCGTATCTATTTTGGATCGTCAGGTAAGGAGGCTTCGGAATAAAGATGTAGCCTCTGTTAAGGTACTGTGGCGGAACGATAATAGGGAGGAAATGACATGGGAGGCCGAAGAGGAAATGAAGAAGAAATATCCTCATTTGTTCCCTATGTCCACAGGTAATCTAAAATCCTTGCTTAATTATATTCAATAATGAATGTGTAACATATGTGCTGACCATAAAAAGAAACTCCCCCGAAGCATTTTCAGACCCTATAAGATTAATTTAACATTCGAGGACGAATGTTCTAAAGGGGGGGAGGATGTTATATCCCGTATTTTTGAACCTCGGAGTATCTGCTGGGGTGGGGCCCACACACCGAGATTTTTTTTGGAACATCTGAAAAGTCATATGAATCACATATGTAAAGTTAAACACAACTCATGAAGTACCCTTGGACCAAATCAAAGTGGAAACCCTCCAAACGAATATTTTTAAGAAAACGTTTTCGGGTGACCTGACTTTGGGGGGCAAAAACTGTATTATAAGTTTGGAATTTCGAAAATACCTTGAAATAGAAGTTGTAGATAATTGAATTAGCTTTCCATCCATAGGTCGTGGGTTCCCAAGTGACGTCGGTACAAGGAGTTATGAACGTTTTAAGGTCGAAAGGTCAGTGGGCTAGGCCCAACTCGGGACCAACCGAGTTGGCCCAAAAAAAAAAAAAAAATTTAGGCCCAATGTTTAAGGGGTGGCCGGCCAAGTGAGGCCCAACCCATGGCTTTAATGAGTATTTCCATGTGCTAATTAATTATTAAGTGATCAATATCCCTTAGAAGGTTCAAGAGACTTAGAAGAGAAAGAAGAGCAAAACAAGAGCAAAAAAAGAAGACCATTTCGGGTTTGAGGTGCAAAAATTCACCACCAAAAATCTTGCTCCTAAAATTTTTCTTTTGTGGTTTTCCTACTAAGTTAAGGTTCCTTTGTAACTTGGTATAGTTGGATTGGAGTGGGGAGCATTAGAATCACCAAAGTGATCACATCTCCAAGTGAAGAAGACTTGAAGAAAAGGTAAGAATTTCTACCTTTTTATTGTGTTATGAAGTTTTGATTGTGTTGTAGTATATAGAAATGTGTTGATTGTATGGAAAAATGGAAGTTTGCAAAGTGGGTGTGTGTTGTAGGTGTGTAGCCGTGGGTATGCACAATTGTATAGCCACAATGTGTTGAATTTATGTTATATTCTAGTTGTGATTGTGATGAAATGCATATGGGAATTGAAAGTTGGATGAATTTAGTTGATATTGGAAAAAAATAGGCATATGGCCGTAGGGTGTATATGGTTTGGGATAGAAAGGAATTGAGTTGTTTAGTGTGTTAAAGTGTTGTTGTGATGTTTGTAATGTAAATGAAGTTAGAATGATATAAGTTTGTATTGAATTGGAATGTAGAAACTTATGTCGTTTTAGTATGATTTTCCGACATTAAGGAAATGAAGTTGTTTGGTTGCTAATAGTGATGATCATTGATGAATTTGGAAGTTGGAAACTTGTTATGAAGTTGTATGCCAAAGATTTGATGTTTTGCATAAGTTATGACTTTGGCGGAAAGTTGTATATTATGTATATCGAGTGTATATCTTGAGGAAAACGATATGAAATGTTTCTAGAACTATATGGTGATGATCATGATTGTTGTTGAATGTGAAATTATTGATCTTAGTTGAAAGTTGGGTTGAATTGAAGATTATGTCAACTTGTGAGAAAAATGACTAGTTGAAGGATATTTATGTTTTTAATGTTCATTGTTGATATTGATGTTGTCGTTTGGGTTGTTGTTGATGATTTCTAGCCGAGTTGAATTCTCGGGGTGCTATATGTATAGGGGAAGTGCTGCCGAAATTTCGGTAGCCAAATATGCATTAAGTTGAAACTTTGGTATTCATAGCTTACAATTGGTAAACTTGACCAATTGCAGTTTTTCGACGAAACGGGAAGTGAGTTTGGAAAGGCTTAAGGAGCGTGAAAGGTATGTAAAGCAAACCCAATTCTTCCCTTGGCATGCCCTTAGTGTATTAGGGTCGGATCCGGGCCTCGAAGGACCTCTTGGCCCTCGGAATCCGCAAGACAAAATTTCAGTTTTTCCTTCAGTAGAATTGAACCATTTTGATACGCTTTTTCTGAAATTATGCAATTGTGCTCTAAGTTACTCAGAAAGTCATAGAATGTCTGTATAACCTTCGTAGATGATATTATATGTTTAGAGGGCACAATTTGAGCCCGCCACCTTATTTGTTGTGAGGCGGGCCCACTATTTACGTTTTTGCCCCTAATGTGTTAAAGCTTCCTTTTTAAGCGATTTTTGAAAGAAATGTTTTAATTACCCTACTAATCGCTTAACGAATATTATTTTAAATATTCTGTTAAATATTATAAATTATTTTGACACTCGGAATGACTTCGGGAAAGTTATACTTCTGTAATTTATTATGATATCCAAAATACATTTATTATGATTCCGTCCGACCCCATTGGATTTGTTTGTCTTTGATACGCTTCATCGAGTCTTTGAAAACATTTATTATATTTTTAAATTGCATTAGTCTCTCACTACTCCATTCGTGGATGTCCCAATGTTTCCCACACTGAGCCCGGGCCGGGATATGTTGTCAAGCGTAATTCTCTGCATTGTTCGCCGCGTCCCGATGTGAGGGGGCAGGTATACGCGTACATGGGTCTGTGGAGTATGATGTGCCATGTCCGCCTATTCTGTTCTGATCTGTTATGGCCATTTTGATATGACATTATATGATACGGGGCCACGCCCCTTTTTCTGATTCCTCTGTATAGTGGCACCAGCGTCGGGAGGGTGGCCACATTCTGTCTGCCGAGTCTCGTGGCAGGGACCGGATATGATATGATATGACATATGTTTCTGTACGCATTCTGTCTGTTTTGGAAATATGCATTTGACACTCTGGATTCTGTACTCATTTTCTGTAACCATTATGATTTGACTTCTGTGATTCCGCTTTACATATTCAGGACATATTTCGTACTGACCCCCTTTCTTCGGGGGCTGCGTTTTCATGCCGCGCAGGTACAGACGACAGGTTTGCTGATCCACACGTTTAGGATCCCGTTTCTGCTATTTTGGGGCGCTCTCTTCTTCAGATCCCATCTTTTGGTACAGTCTGTCACTGTTATCTGGATATGTATATTGTTCTGGGTATGACGGGGCCCTGTCCCGTCTTATGATTATGATATGTTCTGTAGAGGTCTGTGGATACATCTGTGTGGGTCCTGTACATATGTTTGGGATGTTTTGGTTTTATGACAGCCTTATCGGCTTCTGTGTGCCAAGTCTGCTTTTCTGCTAAATTCTGTAGCATCCACTAATGTTGCTATTATATTACATTATTCTGATAATATGCTAAATTGGGTATCGGGTACGTATAGGTGCCCAGCTAGGGCACTGGTCGCGGCCCACGGAGTTGGGTCGTGACAAGACCGATGTTGAATCCGCACTAGATGATGCTAGAAGGCCCTAATACGGCGATATACGGGAATATGTCTAGTGAGGGGATGGACGCGGCAGAATCCACGAAGAAGGAATTACAACTGTAAAGACCGCAAAGGACGACGGTTATTTAAAGGGCGTAGGCGTGCGTAGACCCCTTAATAAAGGGGGGGAGAGCATGTTAGACCCAAAATGGACTATGACGATTCAAAAACCAATAAAGGGGACTTATTAACGCAGGGCCAGTATTCAGAACAAACTTAAATGTCCTACGACATAAAGGCAACCTAAGCCCCTAAAATGGATATGCTAAGCGACATGTGGGGTATCTATGAAGGAGACCTCCCCGAAATATTATGTTACGCTATGAGGCCAGTTCAACATTCGAGGACGAATGATTTAAAGGGGGGGAAGATGTTATATCCCGCATTTTGCGTATTCGGATGATTCGAGGCAATCGCGGGAAGACAACAAGCAAGGCCATATTTTATTTGTTTGACATATGAGTTGCTTATGACAAATTTAAAAGTGGAAATAATGAGGAAGGTCAAGGGCATAAAGGGGAATTCGCAATATGACTCGTGAAAATATGGAAGAAGACGAAGGGCAAATTTGGAAGTTGGAAAAAAAAATTGTTTTCATAAATTACAAGAACTAGCCAAAAGAAAAAAAAAAGTGGGCTAAGGTTTGGGCTTGTTTGGCCGTCCACTTGGTGTGGGCTTAAGCCCACATCAAGGTTTAATGAGCTAAATAAAAAGATGACTAAGTCATCTTTTTCATTAAGTCTCTAGAGTTTTCAAGAAAGTGAAGAACAAGATAGAGAAGGAGACAAGTTGAAGTCCATTTCGGCCAAGTGCAATCCAACAAGAAAAATTAACCAAAATTCCTTCAAAAATCATTTTCTACTAATTAGAGGGTCCTTAACAAGGTGGAGTTGTTGTTGAAGCAAGAAAAATTCATAATCATACAAGTTTCCAAGTTGTAGTCAAGTGAAGAAGTGAAGGAAAAGGAAGGTGAGAACTTATGCTCTTTTACATGTTATGGATATTTATGCATGTTGTAGTAGGCAAAAGTGAATGAAAATTTTGAAGAACAAGAATATAGATGTGGCCGTGTATGCCTGTGTGTGTGTAGAAACCATGTGTTAATTATTTTATTTAGTGTTTGGTTGTTATTGTTGTGAATGTTATGTGGAAGATGGAAGTTAAATGATTTTGGAGAGATTGTAGTTGTGAATGCATGATGTTGGCCGTGTGATATATGTGTGTGTGTAGCCGTGTATGTGTGTGGTATGGTGAATGGATAGTGAGCAAGTTTTACTTAGTATGTTGGTTGTTGTGTTGTGGAGTTTATATTACAAATGAAAACCTAATGAGCTTAGTGAGATATTAGTAGTTGAAAGCTTGTTTTGGAAGATTATGTAAATTGAATATTAGGTTTTTACATGTATGAAAGATAATGTGGTTAGTATGATGTTGTTGAGATATGGATTATTAGGTTATTATTGGAGTTGGAAGGTTTTGAAAGAAGTAGTAAATTGATTGAGTTGTTATAATGTAATTTCGATTGAATATGGAAATTGTTAGTATTGTTGTTGGCATTGTGATTGATAATTTGGCCGGGTTGAATTCCCGGGATTGTTGTTGATTGAAGTTGGCCAAGTTGAAGTTGGTGGGATGGAGTATGTACAGGGAAAATGCTGCCGGAATTTCGGTAGCCAAGTGTTACTTTAAGAATCCAACTCTAAATACCCTAATAAAAGTTTTGGTAAATGTGACCGAATTGCAGATTTTGACGAAATTGCAACGTGAATTTGGAATAGCAAAAGGAGCGGAAAGAGTTAGGTAAGGCTTCACCCTTCTTTCTATGGCATGTCTTAGATATAATAAGTTGGGTACGAGCCTCGGGGACAACTTTATTCCCCGGAATCCGCACCTAAAGTTTCTCCTTTTTCCTTCAGTAGAATTGAACTATAAAGTGTGAGAAATGTTGAAAAGACCTCCTAAACCCCTAGAACTTGCATAGATGGGACCCGACTACCCTAAAACCCTCACAATTAACGCCATGACATGTACCATATGCAAATCGTATACGCTACCTTATTCGGGCTGAGGTGGGCCCGTTGCTCTCGGAATTTCCTTATAGTTCTGTTTGACTTACTAGAAGTTGAATCCAAGGGAATCCTTTGATCCCGATTTCATTACCAAATGATAAGTACTATAACTACTCTAACGAGGAGACTTCCATGATGATAATGATAACAATGATGCTAGACGAGAGGATATGGCTACGATAAGTACTACCGGAACGATTCTATGACTAAGATTCCTAAGCTAAGTATTCTATGTGAATATGAAAGTAATAAACTAATTTTTGAATCTTATTTATATTCCTTAGCTATGACATTATTTTCTAAGGATTGCAAAGCCTATGAACTGACATCTATGATGCCCCGATTTCATTTTACGTTTACTTTAATATTATTCTCCGTTGATAGTCTCACCTTAAAATACTCGTCCCTTCAAGGTGAGACGAAGCCATCACGAGTATTCCATAGTGTAATCGGAGGTCACCGACCTTACGTCACTCCGATGGACATGTAACTTTCCTTGAACTCCCGTGCATGCTGGTTATATGATACAGGTATATGTGTATGGACATGTATATGTTTATAAAATATGTATATGATGAAAGATCCAGAGCGCTATAGACGCTGATATATGTACATGATACACGTATACGTATATGATGAAAGAGCCAGAGCGCTATAGATGCTGATATATGTACATGATATATGCATATGTATACGGGGAAGATGGAGATAAGGGCAGAGCGTTATATACGCATATCCACCTGATCAGTTGTCATTATATGACATGATATCGTCCCGGACGCGGGATGCCCGGACGCGGGATGTGTATTTATGGCTAAATGGATCGGCTGTCGACGCCTCGGCAATATGACATGTTCTATTTATATATATATATATATATATATATATATATATATATATATATATATATATATATATATATATATATGAACAAGAAAAGATTTTCAAAGGAAAGCTAAGCTATGATATGATACGCTAAGAAACGCTATGCTATGACTCGATACGCTACGACATAATATACCAAGTTGTGATATGACACGACACGCTATGATAGGGCAGGATATAATACGATGAAACATGACATGATATAAACACGGTTTTCTGTGCCTGTGAAAAAGCAATGTTTCAAAGAGGAGAAGATAAGCCTTTATGATAGCCGGCCTGAAAAACGGGCCTTCCTAAGTACAGGTGACTCCCTTACCTCATTACATGCCCTACGACCTCTTGATATTGTTAATTGTACTCTATGCTCCTGTTTATATTATATTTTGTGCCTTACATACTCAGTACACTATTTGTACTGACGGCCCTTCTTGTGGACGCTGCGTTTCATGCCGCGCAGGTCAGCAGACGGGTGGACTTGATCCTTAGAAGCCTTACCAGCAGTGTTGACAGCGCTCCAATTGTTCCGGAGCCTCATTTCCGTGGTAGTATTTTGTGTATGTATTCTCGGGCACGACAGTACTCGGCCCTTTCTATGTATAAGTGTACTATGTCTAGAGGCTCGTAGATAGATATGCACGGTCAGATATGTACAGTTAGACGTCTTGTATTTTGAGATGTTCGCGTCCATGTGTAACGCGATAGCAGAAAGTTTACTACTTATGTTTATGACGACGCAGCTAATGTTAATGTTCGATAATGTGCAAAAAAAAAATATGGCACTGTTTATACGGCTTGCTAAGAGGTAAAGGTAACATGATAGGTAAGGGGTGCTCGGTACAAGTATCGGGTACTCGTCACAGCCCCTAGTCGGGTCGTGACACTAAGTAACATGTAATTACCATAAAACTTACCTTAGATGTTGTAGAAACAATCCTTGAGTGGTATTACTCTTTTTGCACCAAAACCCTAGTTCACTTCTCTTGAAATTTCTCAGCTTGGATGAACTTTGATGAGTTCCATACACTTGATTCACTTGAATTCTTGATATTGATCTTTGATTTCCTTTGTTTCCTTGTAGATGAAGAGTAGAGAATACTCTAGAGGTTTCTAGAGAGAAGTGGTGTGGAAATGAAATGAAGTAACGAGCGCGGGTCTCCCTTTTAATGACTTAAAATCTGATTCGGAATGAAAAGTAGTTGAAAGTGCACAGTGGTTGTAAACTCAGTTTACGGGCCGTATTCCAGTTTACGGTCCGTATTTCATGGGCGTATTAAAGCATAACAGAACCAGAAAGGTATGCTGGAGGTCATGGCGATTTACGATCCCAGTTTACGGGTCGTATTTCAATTTACGGTCCGTATTCCAAGTCGTATTTAACCATTTGAACATTTGGCAGAAATTTGAAGCTTTGTAAGTTGAAATACGACATGGCAGTTTACGGGCCGTATACCACTTTGCGGTCCGTATTTCATTTTACGACCGACTGGGCCAAAATGCAAATCTGCAACTTTTCACATTTTCAAAACCTATGATTAGTCATTGTGGAGCATAACCTATCTCTTATTTCAATTGCCTTTGAAATCTTACTTAGGGTCATCAAACATCATTCCCTTCTGATTAAAACATCATATACTCGTATTCTTCGTTAGTCTATTCATTGAACATTCACG
Source organism: Lycium barbarum (assembly GCF_019175385.1). Lineage (NCBI taxonomy): Eukaryota > Viridiplantae > Streptophyta > Magnoliopsida > Solanales > Solanaceae > Lycium > Lycium barbarum. The sequence goes on from NC_083344.1 coordinate 34,122,783, forward strand.
GGAAAATTTTCGAGGTGTAACACCCACTTTCAAGTAAAAGCTCAAAGATGTCGAAACTTACCATATATATCACACTTCGAGATGTACCTGATCCTTTAGCGATCTACCCTGTTATCCCTTCCTATTTACTTTTTCTTTCATCCTTCAGCTTTACATTTCAATCATATCTTAATATTCTTACTCTATTCAACACACATCCTTCGTACCGTCTCTTACCTTTGTTCTGAATCATTCAATTTGCTTAGTTCTCAACTTATAACTGAACTTATCATCAAGAAACACATTTAATCAATTTCTCGATCATATGAACACTGACTTACCTCTATGGCAACCAATCCATTAACATATGAATACGTACCCAGATAATGTAGTCTCAACGAAGGGGCTTACCGCTGTATCTTTCAATGTCATCAATCACTTTCTTCTATCATTACTGCTCTTCTGCTGCAATAAAGGGTTAGTATAAGGAATCTCATTTCCTATGGCTTAGCTCTATCGCACGATCTTAGAGATGAAAGAAAAGTAATCATCCTAAATGCCGTGTAGTCTCCTGTTTATAGATGTGGCGCGCAACACACCATAAACAAGACTCTACTAGACACGGCTCGTAGACACTTCCTAGGACTAAACTGCTCTGATACCACTTTTGTCACGACCAGACTAGGGGCCATGACGGGTACCCGGGGCTATCTACCGAGCACCGCTCATTCTGCTACTTTACATACTCGTTTATCGTTCATTTATCAAATTTATCCTCAAGTCGTAGAAAAATCATTTTTCATTTGGAAACATAATTACCATTATATACATAAGCCCTTCGGCTATCAAAATAATACACACATACATATATACATATATACGCTTATCAAAATCGTGAGACCATACTACCCACACATACGTATCTACGAGCCTCTACTAGAATACTAAACATATGGACGGGACAGGGCCCCGTCGTGTCCGAAACATACATGTACCTAAAATAGTAACTCAATGGCACCTCCGGAATAATGGAGTGCTTTCAACACTCTGCTTATCAACTTCTACAAATCTGGGTCTCCTCCCTGCTTACCTGTGGGCATGAATACAACGTCCAAAGAAAACGGACGTCAGTACGAATATTGTACTGAGTATGTAAGGCATGAATGAAATGAACATAATAGAGAATCATAAGACATAAGATGGAGACATAACCTATGTAACTTTTAAGGGAGGATACCTTTCATGCATATACCATATATTATAATGGTACATGTATCATCATAGCTCATACATCGTCGTATCATACATATATATATCATTACACCCCATCTGCTCACACACATTAAACGTTATCCGCATTGGCCACCTAGTGGCTTGACAATATCGCATACATATTTTTCGGGCTTTTCCTACATATATCATATTAATGTCTATATCATGTACATATCCATATCATATACATATTCATGTCATATACATATTTATATCATATACATATCTGGCCAACCAAGGCTTCAGGGTTATACATGCCTGGCCAACCAAGGCTTCAGGGTTACACATACCTGGCCAACCAAGGCTTCAGGGTTACACATACCTGGCCAACCAAGGCTTCAGGGTCATACATACCTTGCCCTACCAAGGCTTCAGGGTTATCCGTACCCAGCTGCAGAGGTGTGCGCGCGTTACATAAATATATACGCATTCATATACATTCTACCCGGCCATATAAGCTCGAGGTTTCATAATAGTCATACATAGGAATATATATATATACATAAAATCCCATAAATATCTTTAGCGTCATCACTATTATCATCGTCATCATTATCATCATCACTATCAACATCATTATCATTATCATCACATATATCTCATAAACTTATCATAACCTTTCATAGAGCATACATTTGGATTTAATGACAATCTATGAGAATCGCATCGTAGTCGTAGCATGAACTTCGTAATAATATCGGATGATAGACTTTATAATCTCTAACTAAGGCTCATCATTACCATCATCGTATCTATGGCACATCTCCTACCCTAATCTCATATGGAACCCTTATGATCGTAGGCTTGTAACTTTTCGGAACATTGGTCATAGGACATGTATTAGAGCTTATAGACAATCTATAACAATATCGGGGTGACATAAGGTCGAGAGCCCACGATTCCATTATGGAGCATTCATAAGCATTATGCCTCACCTTGAAGGAATTAGCATAGAAGGTGAGAGTAGTCAATGAACAACATCAATGGATTATAATATGGATCATTAGCCTTGTAGAACCATAATATTATAGGCCTTAGAATCTTTAGACTTAGACTCATCATCATCATTATAACATTCGTAACATACCTCATATCTTATCCCATATGGCTATTCATGAACATAGACTCTTAGTTTTCCGAAAGGCAGGAAAGTTATGGAGAGGTAAGGAAAATACTATCATAGGAATCATATAGAGATCATTAGCTTCGTAGGAATATCATATCGTGAGTTTTATGACTTCTAGACTTAGATTCATCATCGGTATTGTCATGTTCGTAATGTATCTCTTTTCTTTATCTCATATGAAAACCTTTATACTCGTAGATTCATAGTTCCCAATATGTAGGAAGATCCTGGAGAGATAGGAGGATTCATACCATAAGATTCATGCCTTATAAAGAAAGGACTAGCCTTACATACCTCTTTCGTTTAACAATTTCCATCCCTTGGTTGTTCTCCTTCAATGCTCGCGTTTCTACCTTCAAGAGAATTCACATTCACATTAGGTAATCGATTACATGAACGTGCTTACTAAAGCTAGAGGAAATTGGGCAGCATTTCCTTTCTTTATACAACCTTTCCCATATTGTATATCAACTCCCAAACATTCATAATAACGTTCACAATATCATAACCATCAATCGTCATTCATCTACATTACCCACATTTCGCAATTCCACTTCAATTCATCCATAATTATGGTCATAGTATACTAATAAGTTTTCTCACATATAATGATTATCCCATGTCCTTAATAACATTTATAGCATAACCATATTACAACACATCAATAATCATGACTCAATTCAAGTTATCACTCAAAATGACTATTCACTCTTTCCTGGCCCATTTTCCATATCCTTTTACAATCCAAGTGTTTCAACTTTCAAATACCTTAAACATCATGTAAATACCGTAAAACCTACCTTAGATGGTGTAGGAATGAACCTTGGGTGGAAACTCCTCACTTGAGCAAAACCCTAGTTTCACCTTCCCTTGGATTCCTTGTCTTGGATGAACTTTAATGAGTTTCTAACACTTGATTCACTTGGTTTGATGTAATTGATCACAAATACCCCTTGAATTCTTGTTGGAGAAGTGTAGAGAGATGTTTTAGAGAGAAGGGGTGTCACGACCCAACCCCGTAGGCCATGACTGGTGCCCGACATGGACACCCGTATACATACTCTTTAACTATATGTTCATTTCACATCAAACTCAATATGGGTCTTATAACGATCTCATCATGAAATAATACGCAAGCCGACAAGGATGCCATCATATAACAATATCATATGCAAGCCGGCAAGGCTGCCATCATATGGACGAATATCATATCACAGAACATCGTATAGACATAGCTGAATAGAACTCATACACAACCCACACATATGTCCACAGACCTCTAAGAGTATCAACAGTAACGTAACATATGACGGGACAGGGCCCCGTCGTACCCTTAGTCAACATATGCACACATATATATATATATATATATATATATATATATATATATATATATATATATATATATATATATATATATATCCGAGAAGGATTTGTACCAAAATCTGGACTCCGGAACAACGGAGCTCTCCAAAATAGCAGAAGGAGAATCCTAAGCTGTCGGATCACCAAAGCGAATGTCTGCACCTGCGGGCATGAAACGCAGCCCCCCCCCCCCCCTCCGAAGAAAGGGGGTCAGTACGGAATATGTACCGAGCATGTAAAGCATACAATACAGTAAACGGGATTATGATTTAAATAAGAAGTACATAAAATGAGTACAATAACCAGAATACCAAATACTTGCTTTCGAAACATAAATCATACATGTAAAAATCATATATCATATCCGGCCCCATTATGGGACTCGGTGAACATGGTCGCCACCCCGTCTCTGGCGCCATAACACAGCATAACTTCAGAATATAATATATATCTCTGTAACATAGCATATCTCTGTAACACAGCATAACTTCATATCACAGCATAACTTCATAACACAGCATAACTTCAGAATATACATATATATATATATATATATATTGTACCCGGCCCTTTAATAAGGGACTCGGCGAACAATACAATGTGCACGATAACATACCCAGCCCGGGACTCGGTGAAAGATATATTGAGATTTGCACGAGCAGAGTAGTGAGAAACTATATGCAATTCAAAACATTTTTAAGGACTCAATGGAATAGTCAACACGAACCATTGTTCGCAATTTTAAATAATAATCATCTCATATACCTTTCGGATGTCCCTGTGGATTATATCAAATGGAACTTTGAAATCATGTGTACACATTAATATTGTTACAGTTCGGAAATTTTTCCGTACTTGTGTGATGAGTAGAACAATGAAGGACTTGAGTGTATGGTGTTTTACCAAGTCGGGAATGGCTAATTTTGCATTTTTGGAAATAATAAAGTTGCAGAAAATTTTTCTGCCAGTGGTCGTATATGGCACTATACGGCCCGTAAAGTGATTTACGGACCGTATACTGTAATCGTATTCCATCATTCCAAAAATCTCAACTTTCTGCCCAGCGTTGATATGGTTAAATACGACCCAGTTTACGGCCCGTAAACTGGTTTACGGACCGTAAACCAGGTCGTAAAGTGCCATAATCCTCAGCCAAACTTTCTGTTTCTTGGAATGCTTAAATACGTCCACAGTGGATGGGCCGTTCTTGGATCTTTTTGTGATAGTGTTTATCGACGATATCCTAGTATATTCTCGCACAGAGTCAGAACATGCAGATCATCTAAGAATTGTTCTTGGCGTTCTTCGAGATCGAGAATTGCATGCAAAGTTTTCGAAGTGCGAGTTTTGGCTAAAATCCGTGGCATTTCTAGGTCATGTTATTTCGGATGATGGTATCCGAGTCGACACTCAGAAAATAGAAGCTGTGAAGACTTGGCCAAGGCCTACGACACCTACGGAAGTTCGTAGTTTTCTTGGGTTAGCAGGATATTACAGGAGATTTGTAGAGGGCTTCTCATCTATTTCAGCCCTATTGACGAAGTTAACTCAGAAGTTGGCTAAATTCCAGTGGAATGATGCCTGTGAGCGTAGTTTCCAAGAGTTGAAAAACAGGTTGACCTCAGCGCCAGTGCTAACACTTCCGGAAGGGTCCAATGGCTATGTCGTATATTGTGATGCCTCCGGTGTGGGAATAGGATGCGTATTGATGCAGCATGGGAGAGTCATTGCATATGCCTCGAGACAGTTGCGAAGGCATGAACAGAATTATCCGACTCATGATCTCGAATTGGCCGCGGTTATCCATGCCTTAAAAATATGGAGGCACTACTTGTATGGTGTACGTGTTGACATCTATACGGATCACAAAAGCCTCCAATATATTTTCAAACAGAAGGAGTTGAACCTGCGGCAAAGGCGATGGTTAGAATTACTAAAGGATTACGATGTGAACATTCTATATCATCCAGGGAAGGCAAATGTAGTGGCAGATGCACTTAGCCGCCGATCGATGGGTAGTTTATGTGGAGTTCCTTCGGAAAAGCAAGAAATGGTTCGTGAGCTCCATCAACTAGCAAGTCTCGGCGTACGTGTGACTGATTCAGGAGATGCAAGTATCAGCATCAATGACCCCACAGTTTCATCATTGAATCTAGAAGTGAAGGAACGGCAATATGAGGATTCCCAGCTAAGCCATTATCGAGATCTAGCTCACAAAAAGAAAAGTCTCCATTCGAAGTTTCCATAGAAGGGGTCCTTAGATATCGGGGCAGGTTATGTGTACCGGATGTGGCAAACTTACGCCAACGGAGTTTAGAGGAAGCACATCATTCCCGGTATTCTATTCATCCAGGTGCAACCAAGATGTACCACGACCTTAAGTTGTTATATTAGTGGGATGGCATGAAGCGAGACATAGCAGGGTTTGTAGCCCAATGTCCAAATTGTCAGCAAGTGAAAGCCTAACATCAAAAGCCAGGAGGTTTATTGCAAGCAATGGAAATTCCTACGTGGAAAAGGGAAGAAATTAATATGGATTTTGTGGTAGGATTACCCCGTACGCGAGGGAAGTATGATTCTATATGGGCGATCGTGGACAGGCTCACAAAAGGAGCTCATTTTCTCCCCGTCAGGACTACGTATTCAGCGGAAGACTATGCTAAATTGTATCTCAAGGAGATTGTACGACTTCATGGTATTCCTTTGGCCATTATCACGGATAGAGGGGCGCAGTTCACAGCCAAATTCTGGAAGTCCTTTCAAGAAGGTCTAGGTACTCGAGTTAAGCTCAGCACGACGTTCCACCCACAGACCGACGGGCAAGCCGAGCGCACTATTCAGACCTTAGAAGATATGCTACGAGCATGTGTGCTGGACTTCGATGGTAGTTGGGATGAGTATTTGCCTCTTATTGAATTTTCCTATAATAACAGCTATCATTCCAGTATCCAAATGGCTCCGTATGAAGCCTTATACGGAAGAAAATGCAGATCTCCAATTGGATGGTTTGAAACCGGAGAAGTACAATTGATAGGCCCCGGCTTGGTCCAACAATCAGTTGAAAAGGTTAAAGTGATTCGAGACCGACTGTTAACAGCTCAAAGTCGCCAAAAGTCTTATGCGGACAACCGCCGACGGGATTTAGAATTTCAAGCTAATGATTGGGTATTCCTGAAAGTTTCACCAATGAAGGGAGTAATGAGGTTCGGCAAAAAGGGGAAATTGAGTCCAAGATATATTGGACCTTATCGAATCATCTGCAAGGTGGGAAGAGTAGCCTATGAGTTGGACTTGCCTTCAGAGCGCGAATCTGTACACCTAGTATTCCATGTTTTGATGCTCTGCAAGTGTATTGGAGACCCCACGAGGATTGTTCCGATTGATGATGTACAAGTGATAGAGAAGTTGACATACGAAGAAGTGCCCATTGCTAGAATCCCCGAGTGTCGAACGCGGGCTAATATTATTGATTATCACACCGTTCCGACATGGATGGGCAGCTTGCATATGATGCACATATGTTATGAGGATGAGTACGAGTAAGATGGCACGCATGATTTCCTTTATGATTATCAGACAGATCCAGATATTTCATGTTGATGTTATCACTATATTGTTGATGTTTTATTTCATTGTTTATGCTTCTCATACTCAGTACAACATTCGTACTGACGTCCTTTCTTCGGACGCTGTGTTCATGCCCACAGGTAGACAGAGAGGAGAGCTTGGCCCAGATCCTCAGTAGCAGTCAGCTGGTTGAAAGCACTCCATCGTCCGGAGGTGCTTAGGATTATCCTTTTGGTATATATTTATATTTTGGGCACGACGGAGTCTTGTTCCGTCCATGTATATACAGTATGTTAGTAGAGGATCGTAGATACGCACTGTGGGTTAGATGGTCTCACAAGACGTTTTCATATGCATGTATATTATTTTGATGGCCGAAAGGCAATTGTATATAAAGTATTTTTGTTTGTTTAATTATGATTTTCCTACAACTGGTATGTAAATTGATAAAAGATTATTAAATGAGCTAGATAAGTAGTAGAGTGAGCGGTGCTCGGTAACTAGCTCCGGGTACCCGTCGCGGCCCCTAACTGGGTCGTGACAAATATATATGAATCAAAGCATAATTTTATGGGAATCAAAAATCAATAGCCATCCTAGTGGCTCTTGGAATAGGAGTTTCCTTTGGATTCATATATATATATCGTATATTCATTTCACAACGATCATGCCAAAAAGAAAGAAGGGTTAGCTTCACATACCTTTAGCGTTTATTCGTCACAAAATATGTATACGCTTCCCAATAATACTTCAACCTATATTAAGATGCCAACAACTACGTTTAAGTTACGGGGAGATTCAAAACGTATTCTAACGTTAGTAACTCCTTTCTAGATGTTTAGGCGACGTTTAATCTTGTATCCAAACCAAGTACATATAACCAGCCCAACATCAATAATTATATGTTCAATATCAATCCGGACAGCCCACACAATATTCCAAATAGCCCACATTCACAACATGCAATAACGATTCACATACGGCTACTACATTCTCAAGTTACTTCTAATAGTTTGTAGCCTTAACATTTGCATGCAACAACTTATAACAGCCCATCCAAAATACAATACAAAGCATAATCTTAATTATCATTAATCTTCCAAGTTCAATAACAACAACGTGTCAAAACAGCCCGTACCTTACAACGCTAGATAATAGTGTACATGCGATTATGACACATCCAATTTATTCTTGTTAATCTATAGTCATATTATTTCGTCGAAACGATTCTATAACAGCCCAACCACTATGACAACATGATGTATACTCTTAACTATAATTAGTTTATCCAACTTGATGAAAACAACAAGTCCAAAACAGTCCATTACCACAACATATCCAAAACAGTTCAACAACATGTCCAAAACAGTCCCTAAACAATGTTCGGAATTCTTGCAAACGTTTACGAACATACTAAGCAACCCCCATATGATTCTTACACATTATTTCATGTATTATTTTCATATAATTTCAGTAGGTTATGACCAGCTATCCACACGACAAGTACAACATCAATTCATACGCAACTAAGCTACATCGTCATTTCTACAATTCTTACAACAACTCACAAACGACTTTAGTTTCAACTCCAACCATTAAACACCTTCATTCCATCATAAAATTCATGATAATAAAAATCAAAATATCATGTAAAAACAGTTCACTAACTTCCTCACAAAACAGTCCACAAACGGTTTCAACATGCTTCAACATCACTTCACATAAAATCATAGATTCAATCATTTTCATACTAACATAACTTCACCTTTAACCTTCCAATTCTTTTCATTCTTTTTACCATGAGATCTATGATATTAACAACCATAATTATTAAAGAAAATCAGTTCATTAATTCCACCAAAACAGTCCCTATGGCCAACTAACATTCCAACACCAACTTTCATGATTTTATGCATGCGATTCATGTTCATCAAGTTACAACCATACTTCAACATCAACACATATAACCCCCAAACTACTATCATGTTCCAACATCAACACATATCATTTCATGTATACAACTTATATTTACTCATCTACATCACCCTTAATACAAGCAAAAGAAGTTAGATCTTACCTTGACAACTTGACTTCTCTACTTGGCTAGAGTTTGTGATTTGAGATGAAAATGGTTCTTGTTGCTCCAAAGACTATCTTCACATTCTAGGGACCTTCTAAAGGGTTGAAACACCTTGGAAAATAATATATGGATCAAGATTCAAAGGGCTCAAAAATCAGTCCCTTGGTCGAGACTTTCTCTCTCTAGAATTAGGTTTTTCTTTCTTTGTGTTGTGTAGTAGAAATGAATTGTGATGGCTGATCTCTTGGTCATTATTTGGTTCAAATATGATGCTTACAAGTTGTTCCCATGCTCCACGTATGGCATGAGTCTTTCCATTAAATTTACACTTAAATGTTTTGTAATTCTTTCCCTTCACTTTCGGCTAGCCTACTTCCCTTGTCTATCCTTTCTTCATTCTTTTCAATTGTTTACAAGACAATTGTAAGTGTGGTGAATCATTCATACATCACCCTTTGTTTATTGTAATCATGCCAAGATGGATGAGCAATATTTAATGTAAAGTGATCCCTCCACCATGTGATGTCTTCCTAAAATAATGTATACTTTCATAAAGTAGTAGATGCTCAAATATTCAATTGTATGCTCCAACTTTTCTCCTCCAAATTTCAGTTTTATGGCCGAATATAACTTGTATTTTCCTTCCAATTTAATTGTCCACAATTTATTGAAAATGTAATGGATGAATCAACATTTAATTGCACATTTGTATGTCTTCCATTAGCCTTATTTTAGATGACTTTGAGTCATCCTTTTTATGTTGGACGTTTGATACTCTTGTTGGCTCATTATTGTCACAAATTTTTACTTAACACCACAATTAAGTAGTTCCTAATCTCCAATAACATTTTTACACTAAGTAAAATTTATAACCAATTAGGTCTAGTTTAGAAATTAAAAATCCGAGGTTTCTACCTCACGTCGATTGCTTCGCGAATAACTCGACGTACAAAATACGGGGTCTAACATTCTCCCCCCCTTTAGAACATTCGTCCCCGAATGTTGAATTTGGTCCCGTACGGTCCTATAAGAATTTTGGAATGGTTTCCCTTATCATCATAACATATAGTCTTATCGGATAATCAATATAATCAAGTGAGGAGTTTAAGTTACCTGTAGGCGTAGAGAACAAGTAAGGATATTTGTCTTTCATCTCCTCCTCGGCTTCCCAAGTCATCTCTTCCCTGTTGTTGTTTCGCCATAATATTTTGACGGAAGCCACGTCCTGAGTCCGTAACCTCCTAACCTGCCGATCAAGTATGGCTATAGGCTGCTCCTCATAGGACAGTTCCTCTGTCACTTGGACATCATCTACAGGAAATACCCTGGAAGGATCGCCTATACATTTGCGAAGCATTGACACGTGAAAGAATGGATGCACTGCTTCCAAATCAGCCGGTAGGTCTAACTCGTAGGTAACCTGGCCTACTCTACGGACAATCTGATAAGGTCCAATATATCTCCGGCTTAGCTTCCCTTTCCTGCCAAATCTCATGACACCTTTCGTGGGTGACACTTTCAGGAACACCCAGTCACCAACCTGAAACTCCAAGTGTCGACGTCGATTATCTGCATATGATTTCTGCCGACTCTGGGCCGCCAGTAATCTCTCCTGAATGAGATTCACCTTATTAACAGCCTGCTGAATCATATCTGGGCCTATCAGCTTGGTCTCATCAACATCAAACCAGCCAATAGGTGATCTGCACTTCCTCTCATATAAAGCCTCATACGGTGCCATCTGAATACTCGAATGGTAGCTGTTATTATAGGTGAACTCAATAAGTGGCAAATGATCATCCCAGCTACCCCGGAAATCCATAACACAGGCTCGTAACATGTCTTGTAGTGTCTGAATGGTACACTCGGCCTGTCCGTCGGTCTGAGGGTGAAACGTCGTGCTGAGACTCACTTGTGTCCCCAATCCCTCCTGGAAGGATCTCCAGAATTTAGCTGTGAACTGGGCTCCTCTATCAGAAATAATAGTTGTGGGAACCCCGTGAATTCTCACTATCTCCTTAAGGTACAACCTGGCATAATCCTCAGCTGAATATGTAGTCCTGACTGGAAGGAAATGGGCTGACTTTGTCAACCTATCAATGATGACCCAAACAGAGTCATATTTTCGCAGAGTGCGAGGTAAACCTGTGACGAAGTCCATATTAATCAACTCCCACTTCCAGGTCGGAATCTCCATCTCTTGTAATAGTCCTCTGGGCTTCTAGTGTTCGACCTTAACCTGCTGACAATTCAGACACTGAGCAACAAATTCTGCTATATCCCTCTTCATGCCATCCCACTAATACAAGCATCTGAGGTCATGATACATCTTCGTTGACCCTGGATGAATAGAATAACGGGCACAGTGTGCCTCTCCCATCACCTGTTGTCGTAACCCTGCAACCTCAGGTACACATAATCTATCTTTGTATCATAGTACCCCGTCAGGTGCAACCTTAAATTGGATCTCTTCCTTTTGAAGAGCTGCATCCCTATGATGTACAAGGATAGGGTCCTCGTACTGGTGTCTCTTTATCTCTTCTATGATAGAGGACTCAGCAACTCCCCGAACAGAAACCCTGCCGTTATCAGAATCGGCCAAACGGATTCCTAAATTAGCTAGCTGGAGAATCTAACGGACTATCTCCTTCTGCTCTGGTTGCACGTCTGCCAAACTACCCATAGATCTATGGCTGAGTGCATCTGCTACAACAATTGCTTTCCATGGTGGTATAGAATATCAACATCATAGTCTTTCAGCAACTCTAGCCACCGCCTCTGCCGCAAATTCAGCTCCTTCTGCTTAAAGATGTACTGGAGACTCTTCTGGTCTGTATAAATGTCAACATGCACGCCATATAAGTAATGTCTCCATATTTTTAAAGCATGGATCACCACTGCTAACTCCAGATCATGGGTGGGATAATTTCTTTCGTGCTTTCTGAGTTGTTGGGAGGCATAGGCTATGACCTTGCCATGCTACATCGGCACACAACCTACCCCAACACCGGAAGCATCACAATAAATGACATAGCCATCTTGTCCCTCAGGAAGTGTTAGAACTGGGGCCGTAGTCAATTTATCCTTCAGCAACTGAAAACTCCGCTCACAAGCATCGGTCCACTGGAACTTAGCTGCCTTCTGGGTTAGCCTCGTTAAAGGCATTGAAATTGAGGCAAACTTCTCTACGAACCTTCTGTAATACCCTGCTAGCCCCAGAAAGCTGCGTACTTCAGTAGGTGTCGTAGGTCTAGGCCAAGTCTTCACCGCCTCAATCATCTGCGTATCTACCCGAACGTCGTCAGCTACAATAATATGCCCCAAGAATGCTACTGAGGTCAACCAAAATTCACATTTGGACAACTTAGCATACAATTTCTGGTGCTGGAGCACCCTAAGTACCGTCCTCAAATGATCTGCATGCTCCTCTTCTGATCGTGAATAGCCCAGAATATCATCAATGAATACAATTACGAACAGGTCAAGAAATGGCTTGAACATGCTGTTCATCAGATCCATAAATACCGCTGGAGTATTGGTCAATCTAAAGGACATCACTCTAAATTCGTAATGCACGTATCGGGTCCTGAATGCAGTCTTTTGAATGTCTGCCTCCTTTACCCGCACCTGGTGATAACCTGACCGCAAGTTAATCTTCGAGAAGCACTTAGCACCCTGCAACTAGTCGAATATACCATCGATCCTGGGGAGGGGATACCTGTTCTTTATTGATACTTTATTCAGCTGCCTATAATCAATACACATCCGCAGCGACCCATCCTTCTTCCTTACAAATAATACTGGTGCTCCCCAAGGTGATGTACTGGGCCTTATGAAGCCCTTTTCTAATAAATCTTTCAGTTGCTCCTTCAGTTCTTGTCCATTAAGGATTCCACTATTTCCGAGGTGAAGTCATATACACGCAGTACTCCTTTTATGGCTTATGCTCTTTTACCCTTGTTGCGTACCCAACACTGACTTCTGACTTACTCAGAATCACACCAAGTTCGTCTTAATAATGGTTTATCTTATCACCTTGTCATGAATATGAGTGCATGATGTCCATGAGCAAGAAACGACGTTTGATAACCTTAGGCGAGATTTCGAGGGTATCCGACGTGAGACGAGAAAGTTGGCTAAGTTAAGATGAGATACAAGGTGAGAAATGCATGTGCATGGACGGGGGTGATTAAAAATGAGAAGTCTAAGAAATATGGGAAGTTGCAGAATTGCAACTGCCCAGTGGTCGTATATTGCAGAATACGGACCGTAAAGTTCAATACGGTCCGTAAACTGGCAGTCGTAAACAGCCATGCAAGGCTTTGACTTTCTGCCAGACGAGGAAATGGTCAAATACGACCTGGTTGACGGACCGTAAAGTGATTTACGGCCCGTAAACCATGGTCGTAAACCACCATGAAGGCAGCCCAGCTTCTGGTTCTGGAAATGGCTAAATACGCCCATGGAGGACGAGCCGTATAGTGGAATACGGTCCGTAAACCTCCATGGACGACAACTGTTCACCCAGCACAGATTTTCCAATTCATTAAATATGAGGATCAAGACTTATTTTATTTTATTACAACATTACACCACTTCTCTCTAAAACTTCTCTCTACATTTATTATATGAGTTTTCAAGGATTATAAGCCATCAATAACATTAAGACAAGTGAATCAAGGATAAGGGAATCATCAAGGATCGTCCAAGTCAAGAAATACAAATGGAGAAAAACTAGGGTTTTGCTCAAAGAGGAGTATTATAAACCAAAGCTTGTTCCTACAACTTCTAAGGTAAGATTCGTGATTTTTACATGATTTTTAAGGTATTGGAGAATTAAAGTACATGGATTGTAGAAAATATGGTCAACTAGGTCATGAATGATGAATAGTGACATTTTGAGAAATAGTTTGAATTGAGTTATGAATGTTGTTGTGTTGTGATATGAATGTGTTATAAATGGTATTAAGATCATGAACTAGACACATTAGACGAATGGACGAAGTTGGGTGTTATGACCACGAATGTGGGTGAATTAGAGGCAAATTGAGGAAATCTATACAATGTGGTTAATGTGAATCACTAATGGCCATTGTTATGATATTAATGAAGGTATAAACGCTAGCATTGGAAGGGAACGTGCAAGTGTAGAATAGTTCGACGGAAAGGTATGTAAGGCTAACCCTTCTTTCATAAGGCATGGTTCTTGGCCAAATTCCTAATTCCTCTATATGAGTATGTTGTCTTCACATGGTTGACATTACGAGCTCATAAGCTCACGACCCTTGATATGTACTATGATTATACTATGTTCCTCGTATGACGAGTAAGTCCATAATGTAGATGTATCGATAATGACGAGGATAGTAATGATGATGAGAGTAAAATGGGATTAGAGATGCTTACGAGCTATGATTTATGTATATGTATGCCTATGAAGGTCTATGATAAGACCCCGAGCTTATGATGCCGGGTAAGACTATATGTATATGACTATGTATAAAGTATGTATACGATTACGAAACGCGCCCAAACCTCTGCAGATGGTACGGATAACCCTGATGCCTTGGTAGGGCCAGGTATGTATGACCTTGAGCCTTGGTTGGCCAAGCATGTATAAGACACCGATCCTATGAGGTCGGGTATGCTATGTAAATGCTATGTATATGAGATGACTATGTATATAATATGAATATGAATGTGATAAGACTATGTATAAGAATACGAATAAGGACATGTATACGAATATGAGCACAAGTATGGTACGAGTATTATTATGGCATACGAACGACGATGTATTCAAGTAAGCGACATGATGATGATGATATTACTGTCTCCCCTCCTATGCTATTTTCATATGATATCTATTATGCTTCTATATTGATGTTGATCATGCTTTACATACTAAGTACATTCTTCGTACTGACGTCCTTTTGTTTATGGACGCTGCGTCATGCCCGCAGGTGCACAGGGAGACAGACTTGATCCATAGCTGCTTATTCAGAGATTGCATAGCAGAGCTCCATTTATTTCGGAGCCGTAGCTTTTGGATACTTATTCTTTTGTGTATATAATTATGGGCATAGCGGGGTCCTGTCCCGCTCATACGATATGTCATACTCTTAGAGGCTCGTAGTCATGTGTATGTGGGTAGAGATGTTCGGCCATGTCGGCCCATGTTTTGTATATCTTTTGTTAGCCACGTCGGCCTTGTACTTATGATGTGGCACAGATGCCTATGATATGTTAAATGATGATGGTCGTCTAATGGGATCAATATGATTAACGATAAGAAAAGCACGAATTGACTTATGGTTCACCTAGATGTTATGTTATGTATGATAAGGGGGTGCTCGGGTGGGGTAGCACCGGGTGCTCGTCGCGGCCCCCTAGCCGGGTCGTGACAAAAGTGGTATCATAGCAGTTCAGTCCTAGGATGTGTCTACGAGCCATGTCTAGTAGAGTCTTGGTTATGGGTGTGTTGCGCGCCACACTTATAAACGAGAAGCTGCGGACATTTTAGTAATATATGACCTTCTTTCTTCATAAGAATCGTGCGATAGAGCTATGATGTATGAAATTCTTGTTCCTAAATCGTGTGTTGTGTATTTCAGAGATGCCTAAAAAGAAAAAGGCTACAGCAGCCCAAAAGGGCAAGACGGTGGCAGAAAAGCGGGCTGAAAGAGCACCGCCACCGGTAGTAGAGGAAGATGAGTCCCAGAGTGCGGCTCAATCTCAGTCTTCCCACACAGTGCCTATTACTGAGGAGCATGAGGGAGCCTCAGCCCTAGCTCCAGCACCTCCAGCTCCTCCACCAAACGCTTCGGGTCAAGATGTCAAAGAGGCCATTAATTTGTTAACTCAGTTGGTTGCGGCCTAGACTCAGAGGCAGAGTTCAGGGCTGTTAGTGCAAGGGCTCGTGACTTCATTGCTTTGAAACCCCCGGAATGCTTTGGGTCGAAACTGGAGGAGGATCCCCAGGACTTTATTGATGGTATGCTAAGGACGCTCCGGTTGATACATGCTTCAGACACTGAATCGGTGGAGCTAGCGTCATATAGATTGAGGGATGTCTCAATCCAGTGGTATACGGTTTGGATGGCTTCGCGGGGAGCCAATGCACCTCCACCGGTATGGCAAGAGTTTGTTGATGCTTTTCTCCGTCATTATATGCCCCCAGAAGTTTGGCGAGCTAGGGCCGATAAATTCTTGAATCTGAGGCCAGGTAGCATGAGTGCTACAGAGTATAGTCTCCACTTCAATTCCTTGGCTAGGTATGCTTCGGCTATGGTAGCGGATATGGGCGATCGGGTGCACTGGTTTGTGAAAGTCCTAGGGCCACACTTGAAGGATAAATGCTTGACTGCGTCCCTTCAGGATGGCATGGATATTGCACGCATTCAGGCACATGCTCAGGAATTAGAGTAACACCTAGAGCAGCGGAGAAATGAACGTGAGCAGGATAGGGGCCATAACAAGAGGGCCAGACCTTCGAGTTCGAGGAGCGAGTCCAGGGGCGGACACAGACAGCAGCTTCCCAGCCATTCCGGCTATTTAATGACCAGTCCACCTCCACGGTTTTCAGGCCAGGGCCTTGATAGATCTGCTCGTTCAGGGCCTAGTCCGAGTTATACAGGACCTCAGTTCAGAGGTGATTTGGGCCAGTCAAGGCCACCTGTACCACGATGTTCCCAGTGTGGGAAGCTGCATTGGGGTCAATGCCGATTGGGTTCAGATGTTTGCTATTCATGTGGTCGACTAGGCCATATTATGCGTGATTGCCCCTCAGTGCATGGTAGAGGTAGGACCCAGCCTTCAGGGTCGGTAGCCGGATCTTCGGCATCTGTACGCCCTACGGGGCCAGGTTCACATGCGCCAGTCGGCCATGGTAGAGTCAGAGGGAGACCTCCCAGTACTAGCGGTTCTTAGCACCGTATTTATGCTTTGGCTGGACGCCAAGATCTTGAGTCTTCTCCTGACATAGTCACATGTATATTATCGGTATTCTCTCATGATGTATATGCTTTGATTGACCCGGGCTCCACATTGTCTTATGTTACTCCATATATTGCGGGTCGGTTTATAGTCGAGCCGGAGTCGATCAAACCTTTTGAGGTGTCTACGCCCGTTGGCGAATCGGTTATAGCTAGCCGAGTATATAGGAATTGTGTGATTGTGATTTGTGATCGTCGTTCCATGATTGATTTGCATGAGCTAGAAATGGTAGATTTTGACGTTATTATGGGCATGGATTTGTTGGCTTCTTGTTATGCCAATGTTGATTGCCGAATGAAGATGGTTCGTTTCCAGTTTCCGGGAGAACGAGTCTTAGAATGGAAAGGGAATGCGGCATCACCAAAAGGTAGGTTTATTTCCTATCTAAAGGTAAGGAAGATGATCACGAAAGGGTGTATTTATCACCTAGTGCGAGTTCAAGATGTAGAAGCTGAGTCGCCGACTCTTCAGTCAGTTCGAGTAGTGAACGAATTTCCGGATGTGTTCCCGGAAGAGCTTCCAGGCCTTCCTCCCGAGCGAGAGATCGATTTTGCGATTGATGTGTTGCCAGACACTAATCCCATATCTATTCCTCCCTATAGGATGGCACCCGCAGAGTTGAAAGAGTTGAAGGAGCAATTAAAAGACTTGCTTGAAAAGGCTTCATTAGGCCTAGTTCATCCCCGTGGGGAGCACCCGTATTGTTCGTCCGGAAGAAGGATGGCTCCTTGAGAATGTGCATTGATTATCGGCAATTGAATAAAGTGACAATTAAGAACAAGTATCCCCTCCCGAGGATTGATGATTTATTTGATCAATTGCAAGGTACCAAATGGTTTTCAAAGATTAATTTGAGGTCCGGGTATCACCAAGTAAGAGTTAGGGAGAAAGATATCCCTAAGACAGCTTTCAGAACGAGATATGGCCATTTCGAGTTCCGAGTAATGTCGTTTGGGCTAACTAATGCACCGGCAGTGTTTATGGACTTAACGAACAATGTATTCAGGCCTTTTCTGGATCTATTCGTGATTGTATTCATCGATGATATCCTAGTGTATTCTAGATCCGAGGCAGAACATGCGAATCACTTGCGTATTGTCCTTGGAGTTCTTCGAACCCGAGAGTTATTCGCAAAGTTTTCCAAATGCGAGTTTTGGTTGAACTCAGTGGCATTTCTGGGCCACATTGTTGCAGCTGACGGTATTCGAGTGGATAGCCAAAAGATTGAGACAGTGAAAACTTGGCCAAGGCCAACGACCCCTACGGAGGTTCATAGCTTTTTGGGCTTAGCAGGTTATTACAGAAGATTTGTTGAGGATTTATCTTCTATTTCTGCACCGCTCACCAAGTTGACTCAGAAGTCAGCTAAGTTTCAATGGACAGATGCTTGCGAGCGTAGTTTCCAAGAGTTGAAAGACTGACTGACTTCAACCACAGTCTTGACACTTCCAGAGGGATTGGAAGGATATGTTATTTATTGTGATGCTTCAGGCATCGGGCTAGGCTGTGTATTGATGCAAAATGGTAAGGTGATTGCGCATGCTTCTAGACAATTACGGAAACATGAGCAGAATTATCCTACCCATGACTTAGAATTGGCCGCGGTGGTCCATGCTTTAAAGATATGGAGACATTACTTATATGGTGTCCACGTGGATATTTATACAGATCATAAGAGTCTCCAGTACATCTTCAAGCAGAAAGAGTTGAATTTGCGGCAACGACGATGGCTAGAGTTGCTAAAAGACTATGATGTTGAAATCCTGTACCACCCCGGAAAGGCAAATGTTGTGGCTGATGCTCTTAGCCGTAGGTCAATGGGAAGTCTAAGTGATGTACGACCAGAAAAGAAAGAGATGGCCCGTGATCTTCAGCAGTTAGCTAGCCTAGGAGTCCGACTGGTGGACTCAGGTAGCAGCGGAGCTACTATTCAGAATTCAGCAGTTTCATCGTTAGTAGCGGAAGTAAAAGAGCGACAATATGAGGATCCCATGCTAATGCAGTACAAAGATACACTCCCTCAGAAGGAGGAGTCATCATTTGACATTTCGGAAGACGGAGTTCTCCGATGTCGAGGCAGGTTATGTGTTCCCGATGTGGCAGGTCTGCGCCATTAGATTTTGAGAGAAGCTCATTGTTCCCGTTACTCCGTTCACCCCGGAGCGACGAAAATGTATCATGATCTTAAGACTATATATTGGTGGAATGGGATGAAGAAAGACGTAGCGGAATTCGTAGCTCAGTGTCCTAATTGCCAACAAGTGAAGATAGAACACCCAAAGCTGGGTGGCTTATTGCAAGCTATAGAAATCCCAACTTGGAAGTGGGAAGTGATTAATATGGATTTCATTACAGGGTTACCCCGTTCTCGACGTAAATATGATTCTATATGGGTGATCGTGGATAGACTCACAAAGTCAGCGCATTTCTTACCGGTCAGAACGACCTATATGGCAGAAGATTATGCCAAGCTTTATCTTAAAGAGATAGTGAGACTCCATGGCGTTCCGGTATCTATTATCTCCGATAGAGGAACTCAGTTTACAACCAAGTTTTGGGGGTCTTTCCAAGAAGGTTTAGGGACCCAAGTGCGCCTAAGCACGACATTTCACCCACAGACCGATGGGCAAGCTGAACGTACTATTCAGACTCTTGAAGATATGTTACGGGCATGTATGATAGATTTTGGAGGAAATTGGGATGACCATTTGCCACTCATTGAGTTTGCTTACAATAACAGTTATCATTCTAGCATTCAAATGGCACCGTATGAAGCTCTATATGGGCGAAAGTGTAGATCCCCAATTGGGTGGTGTGAAACCGGAGAAGCTAAGTTGATAGGGCCGGACTTGGTCCAGTAAGAAATAGAGAAAGTTAAGCTCATACAAGATCGGTTGCTAGCGGCTCAAAGTCGTCAGAAGTCCTATGCGGATAATCGTCGAAGAGACTTAGAGTTCGAAGTGAAAGATTGGGTATTCTTGAAAGTGTCGCCGATGAAGGGCGTGATGAGATTTGGCAAAAAGGGGAAGCTCAGTCCCCGGTATATTGGGCCATACGAAATTGTGCGCAAAATAGGCAAAGTGGCCTATGAGCTAGATCTACCTCCAGATTTGGAGTCAGTCCGTCCAATATTTCATGTCTCGATGCTTCGGAAGTGTGTTGGAGATCCTACGAGGATCGTCCCAGTGAATGATATTCAAGTGACAGAAAAGTTAACTTATGATGAAATACCCATTGCCATATTAGATACGCAAGTACGGAGGCTTAGAAACAAAGAAGTGGCCTCAATTAAAGTTCTGTGGAGAAATAACAATCGAGAGGAAATGACATGGGAAGCGGAAGAGAATATGCGATCCAAATACCCACATTTATTTCGGCCCTTGGAAGAAGTCCAAGATGAGACGTCAAAATCATAAGGTATGCATGTTTTCCCTTTTATACATTCAGGTCGTGTGTGGCCAAATTTCTAGTGCTGTTGTATTATTGCCCTGTGAGGCATTGTCATTGTGGGTTATTGTGACAGGGTGGTAGTGCCACATTACAGAGGAAACTTTGTCGAAATTTTTATAGAATTCCCCAAGCCTTAAACATTCGAGGACGAATGTTCCTAAGGGGGGTAGAATGTTACACCTCGGAAAATTTTCCGTTGGTACGCAAGAGAACGAACTAGTGATGAATATGAGTGCATGATGTCCATGAGCAAGAAACGACGTTTGATAACCTTAGGCGAGATTTCGAGGGTATCCGATGTAAGACGAGGAAGTTGGCTAAGTTAAGATGAGATACAAGGTGAGCAATGCATGTGCATGGACGGGGTTGATTAAAAATGAGAAGTCTATGAAATATGGGAAGTTGCAGAATTGCAACTGCCCAGTGGTCGTATATTGCAGAATACGGACCGTAAAGTGCAATACGGTCCGTAAACTGGCAGTCGTAAACTGCCATGCAAGGCTTCGACTTTCTGCCAGCCGAGGAAATGGTTAAATACGACCTGGTGGACGGACCGTAAAGTGATTTACGGCCCGTAAACCATGGTCGTAAACCACCATGAAGGCAGCCCAGCTTCTGGTTCTGGAAATGGCTAAATACGCCCATGGAGGACGAACCGTATAGTGGAATACGGTCCGTAAACCTCCATGGACGACCACTGTTCACCCAGCACAGATTTTCCAATTCATTAAATATGAGGATCAAAACTTATTTTATTTCATTACAACATTACACCACTTCTCTCTAAAACTTCTCTCTACATTTATTATATGAGTTTTCAAGGATTATAAGCCATCAATAACATTAAGACAAGTGAATCAAGGATAGGGGAATCATCAAGGATCATCCAAGTTAAGAAATCCAAATGGAGAAAAACTAGGGTTTTGCTCAAAGAGGAGTATTATCAACCAAAGCTTGTTCTTACAACTTCTAAGGTAAGATTCCTGATTTTTACATGATGTTTAAGGTATTGGAGAATTAAAGTACATGGATTGTAGAAAATATGGTCAACTAGGTCATGAATGATGAATAGTGACATTTTGAGAAATAGTTTGAATTGAGTTATGAAAGTTGTTGTGTTGTGATATGAATGTGTTATAAATGGTATTAAGATCATAAACTAGTCACTTTAGATGAATGGACGAAGTTGGGTGTTATGACCATGAATGTGGGTGAATTAGAGGCAAATTGAGGAAATCTAGACAATGTGGTTAATGTGAATGACTAATGGCCATTGTTATGATATTAATGAAGGTATAAACGCTAGCATTGGAAGGGAACGTGCAAGTGTAGAATAGTTCGACGGAAAGGTATGTAAGGCTAACCCTTCTTTCATAAGGCATGGTTCTTGGCCAAATTCCTAATTCCTCTATATGAGTATGTTGTCTTCACACGGTTGACATTCCGAGCTCATAAGCTCACGACCCTTGATATGTACTATGATTATACTATGTTCCTCGTATGACGAGTAAGTCCATAATGTAGATGTATTGATAATGATGAGGATAGTAATGATGATGAGAGTAAAATGGGATTAGAGATGCTTACGAGATATGATTTATGTATAAGTATGCCTATGAAGGGCTATGATAAGACCCCAAGCTTATGATGCCGGGTAAGACTATATGTATATGACTATGTATAAAGTATGTATACGATTACGAAACGTGCGCACACCTCTGCATATGGTACGGATAACCCTAATGCCTTGGTAGGGCCAGGTATGTATGACCTTGAGCCTTGGTTGGCCAAGCATCTATAAGACACCGATCCTATGAGGTCAGGTATGCTATGTAAATGCTATGTATATGAAATGACTATGTATATAATATGAATATGAATGTGATAAGACTATGTATAAGAATACAAATAAGGACATGTATACGAATATGAGCACAAGTATGGTACGAGTATTATTATGGGATACGAACGACGATGTATGCAAGTAAGCGACATGATGATGATGATATTACTGTCTCCCCTCCTATGCTATTTTCATATGATATCTATTATGCTTCTATATTGATGTTGATCATGCTTTACATACTCAGTACATTCTTCGTACTGACGTCCTTTTGTTTGTGGACGTTGCGTCATGCCCGCAGGTGCGCAGGGAGACAAACTTGATCCATAGCTGCTTATTCAGAGATTGCATAGCAGAGCTCCATTTCTTTCGGAGCCGTAGCTTTTGGGTACTTATTCTTTTGTGTATATAATTATGGGCATAGCGGGGTCCTGTCCCGCTCATACGATATGTCATACTCTTAGAGGCTCGTAGTCATGTGTATGTGGGTAGAGATGTTCGGCCATGTCGGCCCATGTTTTGTATATCTTTTGTTTTCCACGTCAGCCTTGTACTTATGATGTGGCACAGATGCTTATGATATGTTAAATGATGATGGTCGTCTAATGGGATCAATATGATTAACGATAAGAAAAGCACGAATTGACTTATGGTTCACCTAGATTTTATGTTATGTACGATAAGGGGGTGCTCGGGTGGGGTAGCACCGGGTGCTCGTCGCGGCCCCCTAGCCGGGTCGTGACTCTTTCTCTTTTTCAAAACGTATTATGTTCATCCCTATGTGTTCTTATCATCCTAGTCATTTTCTAGCACTCATTCTACCTCGTTGCTCTCCTTTCTATAGATTGGTCTTTCACAGTTCCGTCACTTATATTACTCGTATTCTCGGCTACAGATGTCACAACTTATTATTGCACTGTTATCTCATTTTCTTCTTGTTTTCTTCTTTTAATTAACTCCTTCTTTCCTTGTGCTCACTTTCACTTTCGTTATCACATAATCTCTACTCTGAACTTTCCCTATAAGACTTTATAAGTCTTTCTTATTCGTTTTATAGCTCGCCTTTATACTTTAGTCACATAGATCACGTCATATCTTTTAGTTACTTCCTCGCTAGGCTTTACTCATTTTCATAACAATCTCGCATAATATCCTATTCGTAACCAATCCTATAGTGTCACACTTCTTAACCTTTTACCCTTTTTGGTCAACCTTACCCTTAATACCTCACAAGCTGTCTTATCAATACATTCGTATTCGTCACAATTCTTCCTCCTCCGTACTCTTGTCACAATCATACTATTACTCCTTTTAACTATAGACTCATCGTAATTTATCCCTACTGATCAATTCAGTTGATATCTCAACATAACACTCTATTAAGATTCTCCAGCCTTTTCTAAATTATCTTAACATTTCCTTTTTACCATATTGATCTTGACCTCATAATTACTCTTACCATCTATCCAGCAATTAACTTATTTCTCGAGGTCAGCCGTACTCACAGCTTAGTCAAATCCTATCATTACTACTGACAGAACCTTTCAGGACGTATTACAAACCTACATCTCATTCTCTTTTTATTTCTAGGAAAATTTTGGCAGAGTTTCCTCTGTATTTCTTATTATCTCAAACCTGCACGCAGGAAATACCAACAATGCCTCACAGGGCCAACATATATATATATATATATATATATATATATATATATATATATATATATATATATATATATATATATATATATATATATCATATCGTATCATAGCCACACAGGGCTCCCAATATCAATAACAATATGAAAATGATGAACATACCTCATATGCCCAACTCAAACTGCACTTGTTATACTTTCCTGTTCTCTTTAAATTTTCAATTTTACATCTCAATCGTACTTCCATACCTTACTTGACATATATCTTTTGTACCTTTTCTTACCTGCGTACTTTGTAACTTCTAATATCATCTGTCACTTCTTCTGTCGATGCCGTTCATCAGCTCAAATCATGGGTTAGTATAAGGAATTTCATTTCCTATGGATTGGGCTCTATCGCACGATCTTAGATATGAAAGAAAGGTAACATCCTAATTGTCCTGTAGCTTCCTGTTTATAGATGTGGTACACAACACACCGATAAACAAGACTCTACTAGACACGGTCTGTAGACACTCCGAGGATAAAACGCTCTGATACCACTTTTGTCACGACCCAACCCCGTAGGCCATGACTGGTGCCCGACATGGACACCCGTATACATACTCTTTAATTATATGTTCATTTCACATCAAACTCAATATGGGTCTTATAACGATCTCATCATGAAATAATACGCAAGCCGACAAGGCTGACATCATATAACAATATCATATGCAAGCCGGCAAGGCTGCCATCATATGGACAAATATCATATCACAGAACATCGTATAGACATAGCTGAATAGAACTCATACACAACCCACACATATGTCCACAGACCACTAAGAGTATCAACAGTAACGTAAGATATGACAGGACAGGGCCCCGTCGTACCCTTAGTCAACATATGCATATATATATATATATATATATATCCGAGAAGGATTTGTACCAAAATCTGGACTCCGGAACAACGGAGCTCTCCAAAATAGCAGAAGGAGAATCCTAAGTTGTCGGATCACCAAAGCGAATGTCTGCACCTGCGGGCATGAAACGCAGCCCCCCCCCCCCCCCCCCGAAGAAAGGGGGTCAGTACGGAATATGTACCGAGCATGTAAAGCATGAAATACAGTAAACGGGATCATGATTTAAATAAGAAGTACAGAAAATGAGTACAATAACCAGAATACCAAATACTTGCTTTCGAAACATAAATCATACATGTCAAAATCATATATCATATCCGGCTCCATTATGGGACTCGGTGAACATGGTCGCCACCCCGTCTCTGGCGCCATAACACAGCATAACTTCAGAATATAATATATATCTCCGTAACACAGCATATCTCCGTAACACAGCAGAACTCCGTAACACAGCATAACTTCATATCACAGCATAACTTCATAACACAGCATAACTTCAGAATATACATATATATATATATATATATTGTACCCGGCCATTTAATGAGGGACTCGGCGAACAATACAGTGTGCACGATAACATACCCGGCCCGGGACTCGGTGAAAGATATATTGAGATTGCACGAGCAGAGTAGTGAGAAACTATATGCAATTCAAAACATTTTTAAGGACTCAATGGAATAGTCAACACGAACAATCGTTCGCAATTTCAAATAATAATCATCTCATATACCTTTCGGATGTCCCTGTGGATTATATCAAATGGAACTTTGAAATCATGTGTACACATTAATATATATGAATCAAAGCATAAGTTTATGGGAATAAAAAATAAATAGCCATCCTAGAGGCTCTAGGAATAGGAGTTTCCTTTGGATTCGTATATATATCGTATATTCATTTCACAACGATCATGCCAAAAAGAAAGAAGGGTTAGCTTCACATACCTTTGACGTTTATTTGTCACACAATATGTATACGCTGCCCAATAATACTTCAACCTATATTAAGATGCCAACAACTACGCTTAAGTTACGGGAAGATTCAAAACGTATTCTAACGTTAGTAACTCCTTTCTAGATGTTTAGGCGACGTTTACTCTTGTATCCAAACCAAGTACATATAACCAGCCCAACATCAATAATTATATGTTCAATATCAATCCGGACAGCCCACACAATATTCTAAATAGCCCACATTCACAACATGCAATAACGATTCACATACGGCTACTACATTCTCAAGTTACTTCTAATAGTTCGTAGCCTTAACGTTTGCATGTAACAACTTATAACAGCCCATCCAACATACAATACAAAGCATAATCTTAATTATAATTAATCTTCCAAGTTCAATAACAACAACGTGTCAAAACAGCCCGCACCTTACAACGCTAGATAATAGTGTACATGCGATTATCACACATCCAATTTATTCTTGTTACTCTATAGTCATATTATTTCGTCGAAACGATTCTATAACAGCCCAACCACTATGACAACATGATGTATACTCTTAACTATAATTAGTTTTTCCAACTTGATGAAAACAACAAGTCCAAAACAGTCCATTACCACAACATATCCAAAACAGTCCAACAACATGTCCAAAACAGTCCCTAAACAATGTTTGGAATTCTTGCAAACGTTTACGAACATACTAAGCAAACCACATATGATTATTACACATTATTTCATGTCTTATTTTCATATAATTTCAGTAGGTTATGACCAGCTATCCACACGACAAGTACAACATCAATTCATACGCAACTAAGCTACATCGTCATTTCTACAATTCTTACAACAACTCACAAACGACTTTAGTTTCAACTCCAACCATTAAACACCTTCATTCCATCATAAAATTCATGATAATAACAATCAAAATATCATGTAAAAACATTTCACTAACTTCCTCACAAAACAGTCCACAAACGGTTTCAACATGCTTCAACATCACTTCACATAAAATCATAGATTCAATCATTTTCATACTAACATAACTTCACCTTTAACCTTCCAATTCTTTTCATTATTTTTACCATGAGAACTATGATATTAACAACCATATTTATTAAAGAAAATCAGTCCATTAATTCCACCAAAACAGTCCCTATGGCCAACTAACATTCCAACACCATCATTCATGATTTTATGCATGTGATTCATGTTCATCAAGTTACAACCATACTTCAACATCAACACATATAACCCCCAAAATACTATCATGTTCCAACATCAACACACATAATTTCATGTATACAACTTATATTTACTCATCTACATCACCCTTAATACAAACAAAAGAAGTTAGATCTTACCTTGACAACTTGACTTCTCTACTTGGCTAGAGTTTGTGATTTGAGATGAAAATGGTTCTTGTTGCTCCAAAGACTATCTTCACGTTCTAGGGAACTTCTAAAGGGTTGAAACACCTTGGTAAATAATTTATGGATCAAGACTCAAAGGGCTCAAAAATCAGTCCCTTGGCCGAGACTTTCTCTCTCTAGAATTAGGTTTTTCTTTCTTTGTGTTGTGTAGTAGAAATGAATTGTGATGGCTGATCTCTTGGTCATTATTTGGTTCAAATATGATGCTTACAAGTTGGTCCCATGCTCCACTTATGGCATGAGTCATTCCATTAACTTTACACTTAAATGTTTTCTAATTCTTTCCCTTCACTTTCGGCTAGCCTACTTCCCTTGTCTCTCCTTTCTTCATTCTTTTCAATTGTTTACAAGACAATTTTAAGTGTGGTGAATGATTCATACATCACCCTTTGTCTATTGTAATCATGCCAAGATGGATGAGAAATATTTAATGTAAAGTGATCCCTCCACCATGTGATGTCTTCCTAAAATAATGTATACTTTCATAAAGTAGTAGATGCTCAAATATTCAATTGTATGCTCCAACGTTTCTCCTCCAAATTTCAGTTTTATGGCCGAATATAACTTGTATTTTCCTTCCAATTTAATTGTCCACAATATATTGAAAATGTAGTGGATGAATCAATATTTAATAGCACATTTGTATGTCTTCCATTAGCCTTATTTTAGATGACTTTGAGTCATCCTTTTTACGTTGGACGTTTGATACTCTTGTTGGCTCATTATTGTCACAAATTTTTACTTAACACCACCATTAAGTAGTTCCTAATCTCCAATAACATTTTTACACTAAGTAAAATTTATAACCGATTAGGTCTAGTTTAGAAATTAAAAATCTGTGGTTTCTACCTCACGTCGATTCCTTCGCGAATAACTCAACGTATAAAATACGGGGTCTAACAAGGGGTGTGAAGGGAAATGAAATGAAACTGACTTGGTCCTTATTAAATACACACAATTCTATCCCGACCCATTTATACGGACGCACATACGGTCCGTACAATTTATACAGTCTGTTTGTGTCACCGTATAATGGTTCCAGCGGAGACTCTTTTCTGGACAAGTTATACGGCCAGATCTACGGTCCGTATCTTTCTTACGGTCCAAAAATTTCGTCATATATTTTCCTTCAACTGACCCGGAGTATCATGACTGTTACACCCCGAAAATATTTTCGTGTTACCGAGACTGCAGACGACTTAGTATGGGCTCAGGGAAGGGTAAAGATATACAAGAATTAGGGATGAAGATTCTGTTATATATATATATATATATATAAGAATAACATATAGACGACAGTGGAGGCCATATGGTGTAAGTTGGTTAATACGTTACTTGACAAAAAGTTATATGAATAGTACATAGGAAGTATAGAAAGTCTTAAGAGGGACACTTAAGCCAAATATGAGCATAAGCACTCCAAAAGGATGATTTAAGGATATGTTTTCGGGTGATCTAGCTTTACGAGGCCAACACACCATTATACGTTGAGAATTTGGGAAAACACAAAAAATAAAAGTTGTAGATAATTGAAATACCTTTCCAACCATAGGTCGTCGGCCTTCATACAACATAGGAATAAAAAGTTATGGACATTTTAAGGAGGAAAGGTAAAACTGGCAGTGGGCTCGGCCCAACCCGACTCCAAGTCGGGTCAGGCCCACTTCCTTGGCTATTTAAGGAAAATTTTCACCCATTATCTTCCTCATTGCATGCCAAAAGATCTAGAATATTTTAGAGAGAGAGAGTGAGGAGAGTTAGAGAGATAAAACAAGGGTTCGAAAAAGTTCGAGGCCCCGAATCCCGAGGCTCGTGAAGGATAAAGTGTAATACGAGTTGTCATCGTCGTTTCAAGCTAAATATTGAGCTTGGGGGATGATATTTTCGTGGTTGACCTGCTGCTAAGGTATGTATTATTTTCTCATCTTTGTTATTGAGATGATTACGTGGATTTATAATGCATTAAAGTGTTAGAAATATAGTTATAATTATTGTATACCGAATATTAAGGCGTTGTGGTTTAGGGGCTGTTTTGGATAGAATTGTAAGAAGCGTTTAGTCATATTATTGTTGTAAATTGTTAGATTTGTTGTTGTTGTTGTTTATTAGCTTAATTTGGAATTGTTGGGTTGGTAGGATTATAGGGGAGATGCTGTCCAAATCCCGTTAGGCGACAGAACAAATGATTAGTTAGAATAATCTTGTTGGCCTAGTCTTAATCCCTATGTTCTTGATGGTATTTTAGTTGACTAAGCTCGGGAAGGGACTCGGGGATTAGCTTGAGGCATAAATAAGGTATGTAAGGCTAACCCTTCTTTCATATTTTGGCATGATCCCTTTTATATGACTCCTAAAGAACGTAAAACATGAGTACTCTATTCTTAGTTGGATTTGGAGTCGATATCCAATGTCTTGTTTCGTTAATGCTATACTCTTGTTGATAATTCGAAAGAAGCTTCTGCGATACATTATACTTACATGTTCACTACAAAGCAAATGGTAAATGAAGGAAACTCTAAAACTTGTTCTCAAAATCTCTCCAAAGGGATTTGTAATAGAAACCACTCTGAAAGGGGTGCAATGTTTTGTAACTTCATTACATATTCATACTGTATATCATATGTAGTTTTATTGTTCCACCTGATCAGCTGGATTATGATATTCTTAAGCCGGAAGCGGCTGTCCGAAGGGGCCACCCTAGCTAAGCCGGAAGCGGCTGCCCGAAGGGGCCATCATGACTACGCCCAGAAGCGGCCGTCCGAAGGGACTATTGTGTTATTAGCCGGAAGCGGCTACGAGTAGGATATTCTATATTTATATTGTGTATGCTAGAATTTGTGTAAGGGACCATATGACATGCTTCAAAGTGTTGTTTCAGGTTACTCCCAGGTTGCTTTCTAAACTTGCTTACTGTTACGCTTTTCCTTGTTTTATGATTCAGTATTGCCTTACATATTCAGTACATATTCCGTACTGACCCCCTTTTTTCGGGGGCTGCGTTTCATGCCCGCAGGTTCAGGGATGCGGTTAAACGATCTAGCCACCTAGGAGGAGTCAGCATTGAGAGTCAGACAGCTACACTTGCTTCGGAGATTGTTCCTCTTTTGGTATAATTTTATTTGTATACAGTATGGGTACGACGGGGCCCTGTCCCGTCACTTATGCACGGTCATACTCTTCTAGTAGTCTGCGGACAGCGTGGGTGTCACGGATACTGTTTGGCCTTGCCGATCATTGTTTTGTTGTACAGAAGTATCGGCAGCCTCGTTGGCTTGCCTTGTGATATGTTACGTATATATAAGTATGTTTTTAGATGTTTTGAGTTACAGATGGACTTTGGTATTCTATTTACAGCTTTCAAACTTAGTTAAATGGACCCTATTGAATGCCATGTTTGAGTACAGGTAACATATGTTGGGTTATCGGGCAGGTTAAGCTCGGTCACTCATCATGGACCTAGGTTGGGTCGTGACAATGAACACACTATTATTGCTTACCTCTTACTCCTCTTTTTAGGTACCCACTTGGTTTCATTGGTGACGCATAGATACTTGCAAGTTACAAATCGTTCTTGCGTGATTCGTGTACATGCACATCTATACATATACATGTATCCATATCCGTATCTGTATTCATAATCGTACTTATTTACATATCGTATCCATAGTCATATTCATATACATTTCTTTTACATAGCATGCCCGACCACGAATGTGCGGTGTTTCGCGTGCCCGACCATGGCTAGGCTCGGTGATTACATATACCTAAACTCTTTTGTCTATTTGTAGTAACTTATCTTGTCATGCTCTCTTCCTTCCTTTATTTTTCCCTTGATTATCATATCTTACGTTCTACTATAGAAAACCTTAGGCCCCTTTCTTGATTGTTGCTTATAAATCGCAATATAATTACTTACGACTTTACCTTTAGTGCCTTTGCCTCTTATTCGGGTATAACATCGCCATCCTTTACAATACCCCTTGAGTTATTTTCTCTCAATGTCAAGTAGTTCAAGGTCTTCGCGAATGGTTTCCCATACAGTCTCAGATGCTGGCTCAACTCGTATTCGTTTATTTACCAGTCATTAGACTTATTTCTACATAACTCTCACTCCTTGTTTTAGAGTATATATCTTCCACATCTTAGGGTCCATCATTTCAATCTCTACACTTGTATTCTTTTTACTCGTTTCCCCCCTTTAAGGGTTTTACTTGTACCATTCTCAAATCCGTTGCCTCACCTTCAAATCTTGAATTCATATAGCCCTTACTATAATACATCTCATTTATGCTGTTTCCCATAATTTATATATGATAATTCATGTGGGAGGTCTTAACATACTCATCTTGCAGTTTTGTAATCAAGTAATACAACCGGCATAGCAATCCGAACAAAAATGTATTTTACTTTGCTCATTTGGTAGTTATAAGGCAATGTGCAAATCCGCTCCAATTCACAACTTTTTGCCCCATAGGGATGCTCAAAATAGTAGTAGGTCTAGTTATACACACCATCCATATAATGTCACTTGCCCTCTCCTTCTGTGCTCAAAGTTCAATTGTAACGTCATCTTTGTTTTCCGGGACCTAAGTCTCATGTGCAACTAATACTCCTTATGCCTCATACTCTTTTACTCTTGTTTTGAACTCAACATTGGTTTCAAAACCAACCATAATCATATTGCGTTTGTCGTTGGTGATAGCTTTATTCTATCGTTTTATCGTCGTACGGTAAACTCGTAATTCATAATCATCCTTTTTCTTTTCAACTTATTACTTCATATACTTTACTCGTTCTAGCTTGGTATAGGATATTCGTAGGAGAAGCATCTTCCTTTAACCATAACACAACTACTTCTTAAGCGCGCGTAATTCGTATATTTCCTTTTTCTCCCTATTCTCATTCTTATTCTATCACATTCCTTCCTTCTCAATTTATCTTATTTCCTCTCATCTTATAATCGATCCTTTATTCCTCGCACAAGGAATCCTATTCTTAACTTAGTACCACTTGTCCTTTGGAATATACTACCTTTGTACAATCCATTCTTCGCCTCCAAAACTTATTCTGTTCATTCTGATCTTCCCCTCTCATCCTTATTGCGTTGATCCTTTTTCTAACAATTGTCCTATTTCGTTATTCATCTTTCTGTATCCAGCTAAAGATATTACTCATACTCTTGATTACACCAATCACAAACTACTATTACTTTTCCATATCGCATTTCACTAATTCCTTTTTCAAGTTCGCTTCCCTTTTTCTCATTGCTTGCTATCATTTCTGTCCATGAGCAACCTCTATGTTGGACTTTCCTTTAACAAGGTCATATAAGGTTTCTCATCTACTGCCCCATGGCTCGCTTGTTGGCTTCACACTTGCATTCACTCTTTATTCATATAGAACATGTCACTTATTTAGTCGTTTCCTTGCTATACTTTATATCACAGTTCTTGCCACGCTCTCATCACACCATAATCATAATCAACGCTATAGAGTGATATTTCTTTACCTCGTTCGCAAGCCTGCTCATAAAATAAAATAAACCTTACGAAGTAAGTATACTCAACCCGTTACTCTTTCTAATCGGCCCTCTTACACTTTACCATATAAGTTGTTTTACCAATGGATTCACATTCGCCGTAGCCCTTCCTTAGTCATGTTGTTACTTTATTTTGCTAATAGACTTGTCGTATCTTACTTGTACTTATCCACCCAATCAATACTTCAATATTACACTCTATTGGAGTTACCCTTTTCTCTTCTATGTCATGCTTTAGCACTACCAGTCTCCCTAACTTATTCTAGCATTTCTCTTTACCGTATCAATGTCGCTCTTATAAATGCCATTACTATCAATTCAATAGTTTTTAACTCACCTCGTGTAGTTATTAAAGATACTTCTAATTAAATCTCGTCCTGACATTACTTTTTGCACATCATGTTTTCCCGTTAGGACACATTACAAGCTTATATCTTATCTCCTTCAGATTCTAGAAAAATTTCGGTAGAGTTTCCTCTATATTTCTGACTATCTCAAAACCTGCACGCAACAAATACCAAAAATGCCTCACAGGGCCAATATATACAAATATATACGACATATCTCAGCCACACAGGGCTCCCACTTTCAAGTAAAAGCTCAAAGATGTCGAAACTTACCTCATATATCGCACTTCGAGATGTACCGGATCCTTTAGCGATCTGCCCTGTTATCCCTTCCAATTTACTTTCTCTTTCATCCTTCACCTTTACATTTCAATCATATCTTAATATTCTTACTCTATTCGACACACATCCTTCGTACCGTCGCTTACCTTTGTTCTGATTCATTCAATTTGCTTAGTTCTTAACTTATAACTGAACTTATCATCAAGAAACACATTTAATCAATTTCCCCATCATATGAACACTGACTTACCTCTATGGCAACCAATCCATTAACATATGAATACGTACCCTGATAACGTAGTCTCAACGAAGGGGCTTACCGCTGTATCTTTCAATTATCATCAATCACTTTCTTCTATCATTACCGTTCTTCTGCTGCAATCAAGGGTTAGTATAAAGAATCTCATTTCCTATGGCTTAGCTATATCGCACGATCTTAGAGATGAAAGAAAAGTAACCATCCTAAATGCCGTGTAGTCTCCTGTTTATAGATGTGGCGAGCAGCGCACCATAAACAAGACTCTACTAGACACGGCTCGTGGACACTTCCTAGGACTTAACTGCTCTGATACTGTTATGTCCCGTATTTTCGTATAACGGGAAATCAAGAAAATAAATAAGACTTGTGTGTGTTGAGGAAATAATTTGATTCAAGTTGCTATGCTTATGTTGATTATGGAATCATTGATGTCAAGACCTCGGGGAAGGCTGAGGGTAAATTTGGAATTTTAGAAATTAGTTCCGAGAATTACAAAACGGGACATTTTATGCATTGGGCTAAGAAAATGGAATACAAAAATTGAGGCCCAATTGAGTTAAGTGGCCGGCCAAGGGGGGGGGGGGGGGCAGGCCCAAGTCCATTTCATTAAGGTCATGTGCTATGCACATGACCTATGAGTGGATATATATCAAGCACTTGGTAATTATCAAGAAGTTAATCAAAAAAAAAAATACAAGATCAAAGAGAAAGGGGGTTTCGGCCGAACAAGGAGAAAAAAAAAAAAAGAATTCCTTGGCCTTGTTTCTAATCCAAACACCTAGTTTCTTTTGTAATGATTGATGAGTTCGAGGTGCTCTTCGTTGTGATACAATTAGTTTGACGAAAGGGCGGCGTTTGCGACAAGTCGGAAATTCAAGAAAAAGGTAAGATTTTTATGTTTTAATGTTATGAAATGGATATATATGTGTTAGTGATTGGATTAGTGTGAAGATTGTGGGATGAGGTTGTGTTTGTGCATGGTGTGTGTGTATATAGAAGGGTGTGTTTGGCCGTGAGTCCCATGTAGTGCAAGGCATAAGAATTTTATCTTGTTTAGCTTGAATAATGTGTTGTTGTGATCTTTATGTCGTAAAGGATCGATTAAAGAATTGAGTTGGTGCTAGAAAATAATTTCGGACGTTATCGGAAAGTGTATACCTTTGGTATATTTGTATATATCATAGTATATTTATGATACTAAGGACTTTAAATATGATTTATAGTTGATGTTGATGAATTTGGAATGAAACGACGCAAGTTAGAATATTCGTCGTAACTTTTGGTGGTTGAAATGAAATAGGGAAAGAAATGGATTTTGAGAAACTTTGTATATGGTTTGGAACTTGTATGTTATGTGGAGTAATAATCTTGAATGAATGAATACAATAATGTGGACATGAGTTAGAATTGTGAAGTTTGAATATAGGATTACCAACTTATGTATTAAGGTGAAATTTTGAAGCTAGTGTGGTTTGATTGTGGTTTGTATTGTGTAATGATGTTTGGGTTGTTGTTGTTGTTGTATTTTGAGCCGAGCCAAGTCTCGGGGATGTTAGGTTTATAGGGGAAATGCTGCCGAAATTTCGGTAGCCAAGTATAGCCCCAAAGATGAAAATGCTAACTCTCATGAATAGTAACTGGTAAAAGTGACCATTTGCAGTTTCTGGACGAAACGGGAATCGCGATTTGACGAGCGTAAGGCGCCAACCAGGTATGTAAAGCCTACCTCTCATTCTTTTGGCATGTCCTAGACCCACTAGGTAAATTTCGGAATCTCGGGAATAACCCTGCTCTTGGAAATCGAAGTTCAAGTTCGAGCACTATTCACTCAGCGCGATTGAACCCCTTTTTGTCACTTTTGGTTAAAAGAATGTTCGTACCTCCATAACTTGTGTTGTTGTGTCCGAAACCCTTCGAAACTTTCGTAGATGGCTCTATGGAGCCGAAAGTCTGTGATTTGTGTCCGCCGCCTCAATTTGACCCGAGGTGGGCCCGCGAGCCCCGAGGCTCCCCTTATTCGGTTTGTTTGATTCGCTTGTGTCTGTTATGATTCGCAATCTTCTGTTTATGACTCAAGGATGTGTTTGAAACTTCCTATGCCACTAATGCATGTTCTGTACTCTGGGATGATGTGAGAATTCCGGAAAAATGACTTATGAACAGTTTTCTTACGAATTTGACAGTTTGGAACTTCGTAACCTTTATATGCCTACTTTTATCAATTCGATTCCTACTCCGAGCCTTCTGGCGTCAGTATCTGCCTATATGTAAACGATATGTTGAGTCCGACAAATTATTTTTAATATGCATATGGTTTCGGCACTACTCTGTTCGTGCTGTCTGCTATGACTTCGTTCGTCGGTACCCGGGCCGACTTTGTGATCGTGCGCGCTATAATATATTCGGGAGTTATGATGTGTTACGGTTTCCGAGGCCTCGCCATAGGGCCGGTTACCGTTTATGGAGTTATGATGTGATATGGCATTTGATATGTTCTGATGATATGATGTGTGTGTGATATGATGTGTCTGGAGACTGTACGGAGATTTGAAAACTTCTGGAGTTATGATGTGTTGTGGCACCAGCGTCGGGGGGTGACCACGTTCCTAAACCCTATACATGATTTGATTTGCATTTGTACGTTCGCCTCCCGCACAGGTTTGCTTTGTTTGCGATGTTGGTGTGTTTGTTCTTTCTGACTCCAGCTGTGTTTGTGATTTCTGTACCTTCTGCTTTACATACTCAGTACTTCTCCCGTACTGACCCCCGTTTCTTCGGGGGCTGTGTTTCATGCCCGCAGGTACAGAAGCTCGTTTGGGTGGTCCTCCAGTTTAGGCTACTCATTCTGCTGTGTTGGAAAGCTCCCCTTGATCCGGAGCCTACTTTTGGTACATTTCTTTTGTTGTGTCTGTATTCTGTATATTTGGATGAGTGGGTACGGCGGGGCCCTGTCCCATCCTATGTTCTTATGTTCTGTTTTGTCTAGAGGCCTGTAGTCAGATTTGTGGGTCGTGGGTCCGGTGTGTTTGCATGTGAGTCTGTTTTACGATCTTAAGTGGCCCGTACGCTACTATGGCCAAGTCGGCCTCTGAATATGTATGTGTGTGTATGCATTTGGGGGCGATGTGCATTCCGCCACCCTTCTGATGTGTGTGTGTGAAATTTGGCGATGTACATTCCGCCTTCCTTCTGATTTGTGATTTGTCTGATCTGTACGGGCGACTGCTTAGGATAAGTGTTCGGTAGATGTCTGATTACGATGATGAGTTCGAATAACGTACGTGGAGTTTGGACGAGCCTGATTACGATGGTCTGGGTGTGAGTTCGTTGGGGTGTCCCAGAAGGACACCAGTCGCGGCCCACGGGGCTGGGTCGTGACAGATACCACTTTTGTCACGACCCGACTAGGGGCCATGACGGGTACCCAAGGCTATCCCCCGAGCATCGCTCATTCTGCTACTTATCATACTCGTTAAGCGTTCATTCATCAAATTCATCCTCAAGTCATAGAAAAATCAATTTTCATTTGGAAACATAATTACCTTTATATACATAAGCCCTTCGGCTATCAAAATAATACACACATACATATATACATATATACGCTTATCAAAATCGTGAGACCATACTACCCACACATACGTATCTACGAGCCTCTACTAGAATACTAAACATATGGACGGGACAGGGCCTCGTCGTGCCCGAAACATACATGTACCTAAAATAGTAACTCAATGGCACCTCTAGAATAATGGAGTGCTTTCAACACTCTGCTTATCGACTTCTACAAATCTACGTCTCCTCCCTGCTTACCTGTGGGCATGAACACAACGTCCAAAGAAAACGGACGTCAGTACGAATATTGTACTGAGTATGTAAGGCATGAATGAAATGAACATAATGGAGAATCATAAGACATAAGATGGAGACGTAACCTACGTAACTTTTAAGGGAGGATACCTTTCATGCATATACCATATATTATAACGGTACATGTATCATCATAGCTCATACATCGTCGTATCATTACACCCCATCTGCTCACACACATTAAACGTTATCCGCATTTGGCCACATAGTGGCTTGACAATATCACATACATATTTTTCGGGCTTTTCCTACATATATCATATTAATGTCTATATCATGTAGATATCCATATCATATACATATTCATGTCATATACATATTTATATCATATACATATCTGGCCAACCAAGGCTTCAGGGTTATACATATCTGGCCCTACCAAGGCTTCAGGGTTATACTTACCTGGCCCTACCAAGGCTTCACGGTTATCCGTACCCAACTGCAGAAGTGCGCGCGTGTTACATAAATATATATACATTCATATACATTCTACCCGGCCATATAAGCTCGAGGTATCATAATAGTCATACATAGGCACATATATATATATACATAAAAGCCCATAAATATCTTTAGCGTCATCACTATTATCATCGTCATCATTATCATCATCACTATCAACATCGTCATCATTATCATCACATATATCTCATAAACTTATAATTACCTTTCATAGAGCATACATTTGGATTTAAAGACAATCTATGAGAATCGCATCGTAGTCGTAGCATGAACTTCGTAATAATATCGCATGATAGACTTTATAATCTCTAACTAAGGCTCATCATTACCATCATCGTAACTATGGCACATCTCCAACCTTAATCTCATATGGAACCCCTTATGAACGTAGGCTCGTAACGTTTCGGAACATTGGTCATAGGACATGTATTAGAGCTTATAGACAATCTATAACATGATCGGGGTGACATAATGTCGAGAGCCCACGATTCCATTATGGAGCATTCATAAGCATTATGCCTCACCTTGAAGGAATTAGCATAGAAGGTGAGAGTAGTCAATGAACAACATCAATGGATTATAATATGGATCATTAGCCTTGTAGAACCATAATATTATAGGCCTTAGAATCTTTAGACTTAGACTCATCATCATCATTATAACATTCGTAACATACCTCATATCTTATCCCATATGGCTATTCATGAACATAGGCTCTTAGTTTTCCGAAAGGCAGGAAAGTTATGGAGAGGTAAGGAAAATACTATCATAGGAATCATATAGAGATCATTAGCTTCGTAGGAATATCATATCGTGAGTTTTATGACTTCTAGACTTAGATTCATCATCGGTATTGTCATGTTCGTAATGTATCTCTTTTCTTTATCTCATATGAAAACCTTTATACTCGTAGATTCATAGTTCCCAATATGTAGGAAGATCCTGGAGAGATAGGAGGATTCATACCATAAGATTCATGCCTTATAAAGAAAGGACTAGCCTTACATACCTCTTTCGTTTAACAGTTTCCATCCCTTGGTTGTTCTCCTTCAATGCTCGCGTTTCTACCTTCAAGAGAATTCGCATTCATATTAGGTAAACGATTACATAAACGTGCTGACTAAAGCTTGAGGAAATTGGGCAGCATTTCCTTTGTTTATACAACCTTTCCCATATTGTATATCAACTCCCAAACATTCATAATAACGTTCACAACATCATAACCATCAATCGTCATTCATCAACATTACCCTCATTTCACAATTCCATTT
This sequence comes from Lycium barbarum, assembly GCF_019175385.1. Classification (NCBI taxonomy): domain Eukaryota; kingdom Viridiplantae; phylum Streptophyta; class Magnoliopsida; order Solanales; family Solanaceae; genus Lycium; species Lycium barbarum. Next base: position 34,162,444 of record NC_083344.1, read on the forward strand.
CAATTCATCCATAATCATGGTCATAGTATACTAGTACGTTTTCTCACATATAATGCTTATCCCATGTCCTTAATATCATTTATAGCATAAACATATTACAACACATCAATAATCATGACTCAATTCAAGTTATCACTCAAAATGACACTATTCACTCTTTCATGACCCATTTTCCATATCCTTTTATAATCCAAGTGTTTCAACTTTCAAATACCTTAAACATCAGGTAAATACCACAAAACTTACCTTAGATAGTGTAGGAATGAACCTTGGGTGGAAACTCCTCACTTGAGCAAAACCCTAGTTTCACCTTCCCTTGGATTCCTTGTCTTGGATGAACTTTAATAAGTTTCTTACACTTGATTCACTTGGTTTGATGTAATTGATCACAAATACCCCTTGAATTCTTGTTGGAGAAGTGTAGAGAGATGTTTTAGAGAGAAGGGGTGTGAAGGGAAATGAAATGAAACTAACTTTGTCCCTTATTAAATACACACAATTCTGTCCCGACCCATTTTTACGGACACACATACGGTCCGTACAATTTATACGGTTCGTATGTGTGACCGTATAAAGGTTCCAGTGGAGACTCTTCTCTGGAAAAGTTATACGGCCAGATCTACGGTCCGTATCTTTTGTACGGTCCGTATAATGGACCGTACAATCCACAGTTTTCCGAAAATCATTTTTGTCGACTCGTTTGATCTCCAATCCTTATGGAAACTTCTTAACACTTGTTTATTACTTCATTAACAATATAAGGGATGTTTAAATCTTCTCCAAAGCATCATTAAATCATCATACATCGTTACTCGTAAATCCTTTCCGAGACATCTCGTATGTCTTGCTTCCTTTTGGCAACTTTCTCCTCTTACTTCGAATGTCTTTGAAGTCTCATTTAGAATCATCAAATGTTATTTCTGACTTATCAAAAAATCATATACGTCGCGCCCTTCGTCAGACTATTCACTGTACTTAAACGAAAAATTTTCCGAGGGGTAACACTAAACTAGGGTTTTCAAGAAAAACCCATCTCAAGATTCAAGAACTCAACATTTTGGAAATCTTCTTCAAAGTTAAAGTCTTTAATTCAAGTTTGGAGCATTACCAGGTATGTAGAGTTACTATCTACGTGTGGGATCATCATTGTTCTTCCGCACGCCTCATAATCCATAAATTATGATTCTCTACGAATACTAGGGTTTCTATACCATGCTCATAACAACCCCAGGTCCATGTCCATGATTATATTACGTATGAATTCCTATTATTCTATCATTGTATTCTTAATAACTCCATATGATTATTGAGAATCAGTTCGTAATCCATCAAAACCCATATATCTCATTCCATGGGTTCTTACATGCAAGTTATGATATGCTATGATATTTTTCAAGAAAATACTATGTTTTACAAGTTCATGCAAGCAAGCTATAATTCATGATATCGATGTACAAGCAAGTTATATTCATGAAAACCATGGGAAGCAAGTGCCACTTATTTTACATGTTCATGTTTTTGGGAGTTGCATTAATTACCGAGAAGGCTTCAAACAGCCTGAAACTATGTAGCCACCGTAGGATGAGGATTGCTCCACCTATGCTTAGGACGATATCTATTAATGACTGGATGCTTTCATAATATTATTAAATCTCAAGTCCCTGGCATGGTATGAGTGTTCTGCTAGTAGGACGCAAGTACCAGACCATGTTGTCGGTTATATTTACTGCTCTCCCTACTCACGATACTTTACACATGCAATGTATGTATATGTACTCATGTTCATGATCATGTTTCAGCTCAGTCTCTGTTATGTTATTTCTTGTCCCTTGTTATTTCATTGAGTTGCTTCTCATACCAGTACATTCAATGTGTTGACGTCCCTTTTTATTACCCGGGGCCTGCATTTCACGATGTAGGTACGGATTTACAGGACGCCACATCAGCTCAATAGGATTTGCACGTACCAGCTTATAGGTGAGCCCTATCTTATTCGGGGTTTAGGCATTGTCTTTCTTTATTTAGTTTTACATCTAAAGGTATGCTAAGGGCCTTGTCCCTGCAAGTATGTTACGTGTTTCAGACTTATGTTAGAGGTTTCATAGACAAGACAAGTGTCATGTTAGACTTCCAGAGTTGGTTAGCCGGTTTGGCTCATTTATGATATTGTCCGCGTTCATGACTTAACCAAGTACTTATGTTTAATATTATGACTTACCATGTTTTACAAAAGCTCATCATGCATTTCACGCTCATGCTATATTTCCGCTCATGTATACCGCATGATGATTCAGCAAGCCATGTGGTTCGCTCGGTCACATGCAGTATGGCACCGAGTGCCGTGTTTCGCCCAGGCCATGGTTTGGGGCGTGACAGCTACGATATTTGCACTCAGAAAAAGAATGTAGCAAGGTAGTATCAATACAAACACCATGTACAAGTAGGTATCATAGGCCGACAACAATTAGATAACATATATATGAAGAAAGAAATCGAAAGATAGACAAGCAAGAGTAAAGTACAAATTACAACACAATCCAAGATCAGGAATAATACTCATGATATCAGTGCAATTGCAGAATCAACGGCATAGATGAATGAAGTAAATGAGTGCACATGAAATGCAAGGAGATGCACTGGCCAACTGTCTGTCTCCGTACACACATGCTACATACGGATATCCTCCACGTCATGATGGTCATGACCTATGGGGGACCCGTAAAGTCCATCTACTAGTCACTCCGCACACAACCCATAGATAGTTTCTTAAACAAAGCTGTCCATAATCTCCTGCTCCGGTCACAAACTCGGATGTTTCCTTTCTCACTTATCATCATCAATACCAAATCACAGTTCATATCAGTGTATTATGCAAATGTGTATGAATGCTATGCATCATATCAATATCGAATGAAAAAGAAAATCAAGATCCTAATCGTGCATGTACATATCCACATATCACAATGCCATTCCTAAATCATTATTCCTTCCCTTATATAAGTGACAAGATAAGTGAGAAATGAATGCATCAAAAGCACAACATAGTAAGTGGGAAACAAGCCCAACACCTCACACGTAGCAACAAGTCAAATCACAATAACAAGGCGACAAGCCCACAAGTAATCAATAATACCAACCTAAGAGTACCCATCCCAACTTCATACCCGAAGGATTAACATGCTTTCTCCGGCAATAACTAACTTTTACATATGCTTTGCTAATTGAATTCTAACCGAAAGTTAAGCCGCAACCAACCTCGATGTCGAGCTGGGGCCATGAACCATAAAATGTGAGCCTTTCCCTTCCAAAGAGCCTCCGAATACTCAAGGTCTAGTCATTATCGAAGTCTAAGTTAGAAATGGAGAATAACGGTACCCATATTGCTATACATTCGTTCAATTCGAAAAACAACTATAGGAAAGAGGGAAATCAGACCTACAAGGGTAAAACGGGAATTTCAAGATTGGAAATGGTAAACCAACATTCTAGATGTTCAATTTCACTTTCTAATTGCTAGTTAAGCTCAATTATTGATCAATTTCATCATTTAGAAGAAAACCCCCAATTTCGGCGTAAACCCTTGATTTCCATAATCAAGCTTTAAGCTCAATTAGAGATTCAAGCTTATTATCCACTAATCCACAAGATTCCATGATTGGAATAGAAAGATGCATCAATTCAATTCATATTAATAGCCTATGATTAAAATATCAACTTATGGTTAAAACTCATCTTCTCCAACTAGCCTCACTAGATTCCACTATAGATTCTAGCTTTAGGAAGGTAAATAAACATGAACAAGGTTAAGGAATATTCTAGCTTTATGAAGTTAAATAAACACGAACAAGGTTAAGGAAACTTACCCCAAGATGAAACAACTTTGAATACTCTTAAAATCACCCTTGATTCACTTAGAGAATTAATTTTGGGAATAGGAAAAGAGTGGTTCAAAATGGCACATTTAATGATTCTGGTTCAGTGATGTTCGCTCCCGCGAAACAGGTTCCGCCCCCGTGATTTCATTACACTCTTCATCCAAACTTACCGCAAAGTTTTGATTTTCACCAAGTTTCACCCCAAATCCCAACATCCACCTGAGACCTCTCGGATACAAAACAGATATGTTCACATACGTAGAAACACGCTAAAAACCCACTCGTGGCCTCAAAATTCCTAACGGAGGTCTATTTGACCGGGTCAACCCCCAAACGACCAAAACTAACTTTCCATCCAACGGTACAAAACACTTCTGAATGCTCAGGAACCGAACTGAATACCCCCACCAAGTCCTAATCGACCTTTCAGACCTCACAAAATCAACAGATGTCCAAAAAAGGTTTGTTTACCACAAAGTCAACTATTGGTCAAAGGTCTTTCACTTTAAGGCTCTGATTCTCATGAATCACAATAAATCTCACCTGATTACCTTAGGAATCATGTTGCCTATCCCTACGGTTCAAAAAAACATACTATCAGGGCTCGGGAAAGGGTCAACAAGGGTAAATGGGTTAAAAGTGCAACAATGACCAAACGGGTGGTTACATGAGATACCAATTAAAACATCATTTATCCTCGAACGACAAAGGAAAAGTACCCGAGTCGGTAAACAACTGGGGATATCTGGTACGCATATCGAACTCGGTCACCCATATGGCCTCCTCAACTGGACGGTGCTTCCGTTGCACCTTAACTGAAGTTATCTCCTTCAATCTCAACTTCGTCACTTGCCTATCTAAGATAGCTATAGGCTCTTTCTCATAAGACAGATTCTCATCAAGAAAAATTGAGTCCCAATGAATGATATAAGAACCGTCAGAATGGTACTTCTTCAACATGGAAACATGAAATACCAGATGAACACCTGACAAGCCTGGTCGTAAAGCTAACTCATAAGCCACTGCGCCAATACGACAGATAATCTCAAATGGGCAATGTACCTCGAGCTCAACGTGCCCATCTTCCCAAATTACATGACACCCTTATGGGTGAAATCTTCTAAAGAACCTGCTCACCCTCCATAAACTCCAAATCCCGAACCTTCTGGTCCGCATACTCTTTTTTCCTGCTCTGGGCTTCTAAAAGCTTTTCTTGAATCATTTTCACCTTGTCCGAGGACTCCCTTAAAAATCTATACCCCAAGGACTCACCTCTAAAGAATCAAACAACCCAATTGAAGAACGAAACCTAATACCATATAAAGCCTCTAATGGCGCCATATCAATACTCGAATGGTAGTTGTTTCCGTATGCAAACTCTGCCAATGCAAGAATTGGTCCCCATGACCACTAAAATTAATAACATAGACTCTCAACATATCCTCAAGAACCTGATTAGTCCTCTCAAACTGACCATCGGTATATGGATGAAACGCGGTGCTAAGATCCAACTGGTACCCAACTCCTTCTGCAAAGTATTCCAAAAATGGGAGGTAAACTGAGTACCTCAGTCTGAAACAATGGAAAATGGAACACCATGCAATCGCACAATATCACGGATGTAAATCCTGGCAACCTTCTCTGCATTGTAAGTGGCTTGAACCGGGATGAAATACACAGACTTAGTCAACCTATCCACAATGACCCAAACCGAATTAAACTTACCCAAGGTCTTCGGAAGACCCATAACAAAATCCATAGATATGCTCTCCCACTTTCACTCAGGAATGGGCATCCTCTAAAGCACACCGCCAGGTCTCTGGTGCTCATACTTAACCATCTGGAAATTTAAACACTGACCAACAAAATCTGCAATGTCTCTCTTCATCCTGCCCCACCAGTAGTGATATCTCAAATCACAATACATCTGCAATGTTCCTCGTCACCACTCAACATTTTACCACGAATCTTGCACAACTTAGCATCATTAAACTGTTGCGCCATAATCTGCTCCAAAAGAGAAGACCACGTCTCAACACACACTAAAACCCTGCCCGGATCTGAAATATCGAGTCGCACAAAACTGTTAGCTAGAGTCTGAACCTCCATGGCTAAAGGACGCTCTGCAATAATCAACCAAGCTAAACTGCCCATACTCACTGTGTCATGCCAAAGTCTCGACTGGGATAGACTATATTCTACATACATACTATAGACACCTACTGTGAAACTGTAATAGTCTACATGACATAGTAAACTATAAAGCTATTGACTGAACTATAAGATACTATGTCTATATGATCAGAATACCAAACCTGTACATGACTGAACCTGACCATTGACGTCTATAAAGCCTCTAAGAACATCTGACTGACATAACCAAGTTTGGACAGGGCCCTGACCTACCCATAATCTCTGTACATATAAGTACATGACCTGACTTAACTCCAGGAAGAAGTGGAGCTTACACCATCTAGTGGAACATCTGTGTCATGCCCCGAACCATAGCCTAGGCGTAATACGAAACTCGGTGACTTGCTGCATGTGATCGAGCGAACCACATGGCTTGCTGAGTCAACATGGGATATGAAATGATGTGGAATACACTTTAAAACATGGATTGTCTGCATAACATGAGTCATCATAATACTAATGAAAATACTGTTTAAACATGATGCACAAATCTGGCTTTACGGCTCTTAACATCTAACATGACATAATTGAACTAATCTATGAAACCTCATACATGAGTCTGACTTCTAAACTTTTAACCAGGATAAGGCTCCTGGCATACCTTAATTGTATAACTGACATGAAGTAAATAAAGATAAAACCTCAAATGAGATGGGGCTCACCACTAGCTGATATAAGCAATAGTCCTAACGAGCAGATCAGTCGTCCTGTAAATCAATCCCTGCATTATGAAATGCAGGCCCTCAGATACTAAAAAGGGGACATCAATACATTTGAATTGCACTGGTATGTAGAGAAACTGAATGAAATACATGGCACATGAAATAATAGAACTGAAACTGAAACTGTAAGCTGAACAAGAACATGAGTATCATCTAACAAGAATACATACATATATAACATTAATAAAACATTTTAAGTGGGAGAGCTTTAGTATAATTGATATGTAACCACCACGTGAGTACGTAGCGTCTGATCTCTGCTCGATCAACTAATCTATCTCATACCTTGCCGGGGTACAAGACATGAACATGACATGAATGGATCCAATAACCCATATGGGTAAACATGTAGGAATCGTCCTAACTGGGTGGAGAGATCCTTATCCTGTGCTGGTATACATAGTTTCAGGCTGTCTGAGCCTTCTCGGTAATCTATGCAACTTTCAAAACATGAGCATAGATATAGATATTCTTAGAAGCCCGTGAATTACATAAACATGGTTGTAAACATGATTTGTGAGTGTAATATAACATTAATATAGGTATATAGTATAACTTATATGAAAAGATGGAAGGATGTAGAAGTTCATGAAAATAGACATAATAATTCATAGCTTGCATTTAAGAACTCATGAAATTCAAGACAAGGGTATTCATGGATTACAGACGGATTCTCAACAACCAAAATGGAATGTCAAGAATACAATAACAAATTAGTAATACAAACATGGTATAGCATGATGCTTGTAACTTAGGGTTATCATTAATTATAATAGAATTCCTAGGTTTATGGAACTTCGTATTTTCATGGATAAACGTGGTGTGGGGAAGAATAATGATGTTCTTACACATGGATAGAAACCCTAAATACCTTAATCTCTCCATAACTTGCAACAAAGTTTGTATCTTGAAGAAGAAATCCAAAAGCTTGAATCTTGAACCTTGAGATGGGTTTTCTTGAAAACCCTAGGTTGTTAACATAGGATTTCACTTAAAATTCATGTATAAACATTAAATTCCCTTGGGAATACATGGGAGAGACTTATCTTGATGCATGAGGATGAGGAGAATAGAGAATGGTCATTCTAGGGCTTGGGATGTGAAGAATGAAGTGAAAAAGCCTTAAAACGAAGTTTTAAAGTTGTTGGACCTGTTTTACGCCCACTTTAGTCCCATTTTACGGCTCGTCAATCAGATTTATGGCCTGTAAAGTCTACCATAAAACAACAACAATGTTTGTGATTTTTGAGCAAAAATTTACGGCTCGTAAATTTTTTACAGCCCATAAATTTTGTCGTAAGTCGGCAAAACACTGTTTTTTGTCAAAACTAACATAACTTTTTGTACAGATGTCCGTTTGACTTCCATAATATACCGTTGGAAAGACATTTCAAAGATCTACAACTATTACTAAAGTTGTCCTATATTCCTTATAGATTTTTCTGTATACCCACTTTAAGTCAGACCTGGTGCAAACTCACTTGAAAACATGCTCCGTAAGGTCGGTTCCGACTTTACTTAGCCCAAGGACTCTTCTTATGAATTGATTAGGTTGCAAACACCCTTTCTACACCACTCATATTGGGTTCATTATAACCTCATCTTACGAGTCAAAGCTTAGCCCAAAAGCACAAGGTGTTATAATTTTTACCATCTAGAATGCCTGCCTGCCACTCGATATACCTGAACCTGCAATGTGAAACATAACAAATGCAACACCCCTATCCAAGGGATGTATGTACATAAAAATTGTACCGAGTACATAAGGCAGACATGAAACATAACAATAAGACATTATCATTGAAAGGGGTAAGAATTAACCTGAAACCTTTGTATTGCCCCTGAGGGCGATGATATGCATAATGATTATACTTATGTATGATGTCACTCTACAGGGCTATATTATTTATATTGAGCTGCTCTTCAGAGCTAATATAAACATCGTAACTCAAACTGCCCAACTGATCAGTGGTAACTGCCCGATCGGCAGTAGCTCGGTAATAAATGGATAACTGCCCAACCGGTTGTAGCTCGGTGGTAAATCGGAATACATAACTGCCCAACTGACTATAGCTCGGTGGTAAAGGAGGACTACCATAGTCATGCCCTTACAGGTATTGTATATGCGTATACAGCGTCATCACTCGTTACATATGTATATACAATATTTGAAAAGTCATTTAGGATCATTAGAGCATCTTTCGGAGTGACCTATAGTCGTTCACCCTCTGATTACGTTATGAACTAAAATCATCTACATACGTTCAATAAGAATCAAGAAACAATGCAATGAATAAGAATTTACATTATAAGGGACAATTAACATAAGCTTTCTATATTTACTAAGAATAGTATCATTTTTTAGTATCGTTTGTTCGTTTACGTTCCATCGTTGGAGTCATGCCCAAAGAAGAAAAATGAAGTACCTCTTTGTGATACCTAATTTACACTAGAGGACACTCTATGAGTCAATTGGGCAACTTGGATTCTCTTAACCTGTTCTTCTTACGTTACACTTTATATCTCATGACGACCTCTTGGACCTCAATCACATACTATCATTTATCTTAAGCGTCCTTCATATTTCACAGCGCTCTATGACAGCGTCCTTCATATTTGACAACGGTATTGGACCTCTTCATAAGTTAGCTTTTCCGTTATTTGCACATCGTCTATCGGGACAATCTTTGTGGGATCTCCAACACACTTATGGAGCATCGAAACGTGAAAGACTAGATGGACTGATTCAAGCTCCGAAGGCAAATCCAATTCATAGGCTACCTGCCCCACCTTGCGGGTGATCTTGTAGGGTCCAATGTATCTAGGACTTAGTTTCCCCTTTTTGCCAAATCTCATCACCCCTTTCATTGGTGACACTTTCAGAAATACCCAATCTTTAACTTGAAAATCCAAGTCTCGCCGGCGGTTGTCCGCATAAGAGTTTTGGCGACTTTGAGCTGTCAACAACTGATCTCGGATCACCTTGACCTTTTCTATTAATTGTGCTTCCTCTGTTTCAACCCATCCAATTGGAGATCTACATTTCCTTCCATATAAAGCTTTTTATGGAGCCATTTGTATACTAGAATGGTAGCTATTGTTGTATGCGAACTCGATTAGCGGCAAATGATCATCCCAACTACCACCGAAATCTAGCACACGCTCGTAGCATATCTTCCAAAGTCTGAATAGTGCGCTCAGCTTGCCTATCGGTCTGTGGATGAAATGCCGTGCTAAGTTTCACTTGAGTGCCTAGACCTTCTTGAAAAGACTTCCAGAACTTGGCTGTAAACTGTGCTCTTCTATCGGTGATAATAGACTATGGAATTCCATGGAGTCGCACAATTTCTCTGAGATACAACCTCGCATAATCTTCGGCTGAGTGTGTAGTTCTAATTGGAAGAAAATAGGCTGCTTTCGTCAATCTATCCACAATCACCCATATAGAGTCATACCTGTAGCGGGAACAAGGTAATCCCACGATGAAATCCATGTTGATCACTTCCCATTTCCAGGTGGGTATCTCTATTGCTTACAGTAAGCCTCCTGCCTTCTGATGTTCAACTTTTACTTGTTGGCAATTTGGACATTGTGCTACAAATTATGCTATGTCTCATTTCATGCCATCCCACCAGTATATCATCTTAAGATCACAATACATCTTGGTTGCACCTAGGTGAATACAATATAGAGAGCAATGTGCTTTTTCTAGAATTCGTCGGTGCAATTCCGCCACATTCGGCACACATAACCTGCCTCGGTATCTAAGAATCCCATACACCGAAACTTTAAACGAAGACTTTTCTTTCCCATGAGATGCGTCTCTATAACGACACAACTGAGGATCTTCATACTGTCGTTCCTTCACTTCCGTAACCAAGGACGAGGTTATGGAATCATTGATACTAATCCCTACATCACCCGAATAAATTACACGCACTCCCAAATTAGCTAATCGGTGAAGTTCTTGAACCATCTCTTTCCTTTCCGGAGGGATTTCACTTAAACTACCCATCGATCGTCGGCTAAGTGCATCGGCTACTACATTTGCTTTCCCGTGGTGGTACAAAATATTTACATCATAATCTTTCAATAATTCTAACCACCGCCTCTGCCGTAAATTCAATTCCTTCTGTTTGAAAATGTACTGAAGACTTTTGTGATATGTATAGGTATCAACGTGCACACCATACAAATAATGTCTCCGCATTTTTAAGGCATGAATGACCACAGCCAATTCGAGATCATGAGTTGGTTAATTCTTTTCATGTTTCCGCAATTGTCTCGAAGCATATGCAATAACTCTACCATGCTGCATCAATACGCATCCTAATCCCACACCGGAAGCATCACAATACACAACATAGCCATCTGGCCCTTTTGGAAGTGTTAAAACTAGAGCTGAGGTCAACCTATTTTTCAACTCTTGGAAATTGCGCTCACAAGCATCGTTCCATTGAAATTTAGCCGACTTCTGGGTTAACTTCGTCAGTGGGGCTGAAATAGATGAGAAGCCCTCTACGAATCTTCTATAATAACCGGCCAAACCCAGAAAACTACGAACTTCTGTAGGCGTCGTAGGCCTTGGCCAAGTCTTCCGAGCCTCAATCTTCTGAGTGTCGACTCGAAAGCCATCATCTGAAATAATATGGCCCAGAAATGTTACAGAATTCAGCCAGAACTCACACTTTGAAAATTTCGCATATAATTCCCGGGCTCGAAGAATGCCAAGCACAATTCTTAGATGATCTGCATGTTCTGATTCCGTGCGAGAATACACCAGAATATCATCAATAAATACTATCACAAACAGATCCAAGAGGGATCTGAATACGTTATTCATCAGATTCATAAACACGGCCGGAGCATTAGTCAACCTGAATGACATCACCCGAAATTCATAATGACCATATCTCATCCTGAAAGCTGTTTTGGGAATATCTTCTTGTCTAACTCTTACTTGATGATAACCCGATCTCGAGTCTATTTTTGAAAACTACTTGGCACTTTGCAACTGGTCGAATAAGTCATCAATTCTTGGAAGAGGATATTTGTTCTTTATCGTCACCTTGTTCAATTGCCTATAGTCGATGCACATTCGCAGGGAACCGTCTTTCTTTCTCACATGGGGATGAACTGGGTCTAATGAATCCCTTCTCGAGAAAGTCTTTCAACTGCGCCTTTAGCTCTTTTAATTTCGCCGGGGCCATTCGATAAGGAGGAATAGAAATAGGCTTGGTATCTGGCAACACATCAATGGCGAAGTCAATCTCTCTTTCTGGAGGAAGTCCTGGAAGTTTGTCTGCAAACACATCTGAGAATTCATTCACTACCGGAACTGACTGGAAAGTTGGCGGCTTTGCCTCGGTGTCTTGAACCCGAACTAAGTGATAAATATAACCCTTGGCTATCATCTTCCTTGCCTTAAGATAGGAAAAACCTACCCTTTGGCGATGTTGCATTACCTTTCCATTCAAGCACGGGCTCTCCCGGAAATTGAAATCGAACAACTTTCGCTCGGCAATCAACATTTGCATAACACGAGGCCAACCAATCCATACCTATGATTACATCGAAATCTACTATTTTCAGCTCAATCAAATCAGCTTTTGTCTGACGATCACATGTCACAATGACATAATTTTTGTACACTTGTCTTGCTATCACGGGATCACCAACCGGAGTGAGTACCTCAAAGTGTTTAATTGACTCGGGTTTCACCCCCATACAACCAGCAACATATGGAGTAATATAAGAGAATGTAGAACTCGGATCTATCAACGCATACACATCACGGGAGAATATAGACAATATACCTGTAACCACATCCGGAGAGGACTCGAGATCCTGCCATCCGGCTAAAGCATATACACGGGGCTGAGTGGCACCTGAAGTAGATGCTGCCCCTCGGCCTCTCCCTCGGCCTGCTGTCATCTGGGGAGTCTGCCCCGCTGGGCGTGCTGATGAGGAACCCGCTGTTGAGCCTGTGGGTTGAACCCTATCTCTGCCAGACCGGGAGGGACAATCTCGCCTCAAATGCCCGGTCTGTCCGCAAACATAACAAGCATCGGTGTCCTGACGACACGACCCTGAATGCAACTTCCGGCACCGGCTATATCGTGGAACTGGTGGTCCTCTCTGACTGTAATCACGCCTAAACTGAGAACCTGAAGCTCGCGAACTCTGACCCTAGCCTGAAGGAAAAGAGCGATCAAATATCCTATCCGCGAATCTAGGAGGCGCACTAGTCACTGACTGGCCTGAATGTCGGGAATAAGTCTGCCTCGATCCCCCTCTATAGTCTCTACCTGTCCCCATAGATCTGGCCCGCTTTCTTTGCCTTCTGTCAATATCACGGTCACCTCTTTTTTGTTGTTGTCGCCCCTCCAAATTCTGAGCATGAGCCTGTATTCGGGAGATATCTATCCCGTCTTGCAAGGAAGCTGTCAGACAATCTCTGAATAAATGTGGCCTTAGGCCACTCACAAATCTATGTACCCGATCTCCCATGTCGGCCACCATGGTCGGAGCATATCTAGCCAAAGAATTGAATTGCATGCTATACTCCCGGGCACTCATATTTCCTTGCCTCAAATTTAGAAATCTATCCGCTCTAGCTCGGCGGACCTCGGGTGGCAAATAGTGATGAATATAAGCATCTACAAACTCTTGCCACACCGGAGGAGGCGCATTCTCTCCTCTTGATAATACCCAATTGTTGTACCATAACACCGCCACATCCCGGAGTCTATAAGATGCCAACTCCACCGATTCGGTTTCGGAGGCATAGACAATCTTCAAAGTCCTCAACATCTCATCAATGAAACCTTGTGGGTTTTCTTCTGGCTTTGACCCGAAGAACTCCGGAGGATTTAGACTCATAAAATCACGGGCTTTGGTACTTGCTTCCCAATCACTTGAACCCACGTTTAGTCGGTGTGCCTGTGCGGCAACCAATTGTGTCAATAACTTGATGGCCTCGGTCATTTGTTGACCCGAAGCAGCCGGGGGAGGAATTGGAGCTGGAGCTCCTCCTTGTTCTCCCACATTGGGTGGGGTAGAGGAAGTATAAAACAAGGCCTCGTTATGCGATTCACCCTCTTCAATATTCATTGGAGGCTCTCTTTCTACCCGCCTCTTTGTCGTAGTCTTGCCCTTCTAGGCGGCTGTGGCTTTTCCCTTTGGCGGCATTCTGAAATCATAACACACTATTAGGGAGGATAAAATCTTATTCATGGCTCTATCGCACGATCTCATAAGAAGAAAGATGGTCATTTTTCCTAAATGCCCTGTAGCCTCTGGTTTATTGATGTAGCGCGCTACACACCATAAACAAGACTCTACTAGACACGGCTCGTAGACACTTCCTAGGACCGAACTGCTCTGATACCACTTTTGTCACCACCCAACTAGGGCCGCGACGGGTACCCGGAGCTAACTACCGAGCACCGCTCGTTCTATTTCTTATCATGTCATTTTATACTCTTTTACCAATTTTATCCTCAAGTTACAAGAAAATCACCTTTCAAGTCAAAGCATAATATCTTTATATGCATAAGCCTTTAGGCTATCAAAATAATGTTTTTATACATATACATCATAGTAACCTTGTGAGACCACATAACCCGCAACGTGTATCTACGAGCCTCTACTGGAATACAAAACACATAGATGGGACAGGACCCCGTCGAGCCCAAAATATACAAATATACACAAATGAATAATCAAATACCTCCGGAACAAAGGAGTGCTTTCAATCGGCTATCAACTCCTATGGGTCTGGCTCAAGCTCACCTACCTGTCTACCTGTGGGCATGAACACAGCGTCTAAAGAAAACGGACGTCAGTACGAACATTGTACTGAGTATATAAGGCAAGAAGGAGATAAACATAATAGGAAGATCATGAGTCATGAGACAAAGATATAACCTGCAGAAGTGTCATAGGCAATCACATTACTTACATATATCACATTTTACATAATCATAGTATACATGTCTTCACATCACCTAAATCATATCATCATAGCCCTCGTCGTTAACCCGCGTCCGGGTTACCATCATATGCCACCCACTAGTGGTGATCATGCCCGGCCCTCTAGGCTCGGTGTAACATCGCAGCCCTCCTTAGCGGTGACATACCTTCAAGAGAGAATTCGTACTAACGTTAGTTAATCGACTATAAGAACGCGTTACTAATTCTAGAGAAATGTGGGAAGCGTTTCCTTTGTTTATACTACTTTTCCCACCTTCTATATTAACTCTCAAGCATTCACAACAACATTTACAATATCTCAATCAACAATCGTCATTCATATACATTAACCACAATTCACCATTTCTCTCCAATTTCCCCACATTTATACTTATAAATCATTATCGATATTTCGCGTATATAATACTTATTCCATGGTTTAAACATCATTTACAACGTATTCACAACCTCAACACATTAACATTCATGATCCAATTCAACTACCACTCACCCATGTCACTATTTACTCATTTATGACCCATTTGCTATGTTTTTCTACAATTCGGGTATCTTAACCTTCCAATACGTTAAACAACATGAGATGGTCATGAAACATACCTTCGATGATGGTTGAACAAGTCTGGAGTGGATTTTCTCCTCTAGCACCAAAACCCTATCTCACCTCTTTTGGTTTTTTTTTAGGAAGATGAACTTTAGTTAGGTTTCACACTTTTGTTTTCATGAATTTGATGTTGTGGATCTTGGTTTTCCTTTGATTTCTCTTGTAGTTGAAGAGTATAGAGGGTTCTAGATGTTTCTTGAAGTGTAGAGTGAAAGTGGAATGAAAATGAAATGAAAGAGGTCCCTTATATTTAAACTTAAAATCTGCCCGACCATGTTATACAGACCAAACATACGGTCCGTACTATTTATACGAACCGTATGTATGGCTGTATGTTTGGTCCAGTATCTGGTGGCCTTCTTGGCCAATTATACTGTTACACCCCGGAAATATTTCGCATTACCAAAAACTGTAGACGGCCAATACAGGCCATAGGGTTGATACAGCACGAACGCGCCCCCACGTGGCGCGAACGCGCTCAACGAAAATTCGAGAATCAAGTTAGGAATGAAGGTGGTGTTATAAGAAGGTAATAATAGCATATATATATGACATTTGGAGACCATATGGTGTAGATTAGTTCATACGTTATTTGACAAAAAGCCCTCGTTGCTGCAAGCTAAGTGGGGCCCACACATCGGAGTTTTATAAAGGACATATGAAGATACATACGAGTAGTATATGGAAAGTTGAGCAAGTCCAAGAAGAACCCATAAGCTAAAAATAGGCATAAGCCCTCCAAAAGGACGATTTAAGGAAACGTTTTCGGATGATCTGACTTGAAAGGGAAAAAACGGCATTATAAGTTTGGAATTTGGGAAAACTCTCAGAAATAGAAGTTATAGATAATTGAATTAGCTTTCCAACCATAGGTCGGGGCCCTCATACGATATCGGGATCAAGAGTTATGACCGTTTTACTGAACGAACATCCAGTCAGAAATTTTAACCCTGCGCGAACGCTCCCAAAGGGGGTGCGAACGCGCAGAAGGAAATTATTTAACTCTACGCGATCGCGCCAGAAGGCAGCGCGAACGCGCAGAGCATTTTTCCAGCTGCTTCTGGCAGCTTCCAAAACAATTATAAAGAGGGGGAGACCCCCTCATTTTCGTCCCAAAACCACGAAAAACCCCCTAAATATTCCAGAAAATTTCCCAACTTTTCACCACCAAATTTTAGCCCAAACCAGGTATAATTTCCCAATTTCAGTCCGGATAACGTATAGTTTTCACTGCAGAATCGTATGGCGGTGCGTTGTGGCATAAAAATAAGGTGAAAAAGGGAAGATACAACAATATTAAAAGGAGAAAGGTATGAATCTCTTCCTATTTGTGTTAATACTAGTTTATTTACGAAGAAGGCGCGATTAAATAATTGTATACTGAGTTAATTACTTATAAAAGTTGGAAAACAGCGTGTGGGCTGTTTTATGGAATATGTTGATATGGAAAAAAAGATATTATTGATGTTGGTGCTGTTATTGTGTTGTTGGCTGCTGAGTTAAAAATTTGGGCTAGGCATATAAACAGGGAAGATGCTGCCTGATTTTCGGCAGAATATAAAATAGTATAATTTGAATTATGGTACAAGTGTAAGATGAAAAGGCTAACATTAGTGTGAATTATCTTAATTGTAGACTTACAAGCTCGGACACATAAGCGTAGCTAATAGGACGTGTAACAGGTATGTTAAGGCTCGTCCCTCTCTTTCTATGGCATGATCCCGATGTTATAATTTTGTAATTGTTTCCATATCGTCTGTGTTTTGAAAGTTAGATGTCTATGATTCTAAGGTATGCTTACTTCCCCGATAACCCGTCAATGTTTTCCAAAACGTTCGTATTTCTCCAAAATAAAGGTTATGGTGTCGTAAGCTCTTATGGAAAAGACGATGGATATGTTTCACGATGACAATGATGATGTCAAGATTGAGAATGTTCTATGATGATTATGATAAGAATGATTTTCCCAAAATGACTTCTGAAATGTTCATAAAAGGTTCTGAACTTCAAACGCTCATAACTTTCGTATACTAATTCCGATCGACCCTAAATATGTTTCTGAGTCTTCATATGTTCCCCATTACGTCCTTATTTTCAAAAGCTAGAAGTTATGAATTCAAAACATGATTTCCTTTCCAAAAATTATAAATGTTTTCCAAAATATACAATTTTTCTCCAAAATCCAAGTTTTACAATTTTGAAAGTTTTTATAACTAAAACAACGTCTACGAAGTTATGATGACAATAATGAAGCCAGACATGAGAAAGTGTCTATGACGAATATGCCAAGGATATGTTCTTACCATGAATACGATGATATGAAATGTTAAGCTACTTTTGGATAATAACTACTTTGAAGGTTTTAAAATATATGAAGTAATATGTTATGATCCTGTTTTATATTTTTCCGAGATAATGTTCTTCATTGATAGTCTCGCCTTATAATTGTTCCTTAAAGGCGTGACATGACGACCATGATGATTCCATAATACAATCGGAGGTTACCGACCTTACGTCACTCCGATAGACACATGACTTTCCTTGGGCTCTCATGCATGCTATATATATATATATGGGAGGGGGGAAGGGATACATGTATATGGGGATATGGGGAAGGGAAACATGTTTCATCGCCACCTGGTCAGCTGGCATTATCATCCCGGACGCGGGATGCCCGGACGCGGGATATATAGGCGAGCCGACATATTTCGGCGCTATGTGGGTAAGCCGACTTGTTCGGTGCTATGATATGATATGACCGATAAGAATGCATGCTTTCCGCCCTAAGTGGCATTCATATGTACATGTACTTCAGTCATTCTATGATACATTATATGACTCCCTATGATATGACATGATATGACATGAAATGATATGATACGACAGGATATGATATGACATGATATGACATGATACGACAGGACATGATATGACATGACATGATATGATATGACACGATATGATATGACATGATATGTTCCATACGAGATGCCATATGATTCCTTTGTGATTATATCCACTGGTACCTCTCCTTGTGTTGTTGTTCATGCCTTACATACTCAGTACATTGCTCGTACTGACCCCTCTTCTTCGGGGGCTGCGTTTCATGCCGCGCAGGTACACCCAGATGAGTTGAAGCTAATATAGAAGATATTCCCGCAGAGTCGGCAAGCTCCACTTATTCCTGGAGTGCTACCGAGTCAGAGTACATGTGCTACGATGTCTGATAAATGTTAGAGACTTTGCAGACAGAGTCGTGGGTATAGGATGTCGGTATTGTGAACGGCTCCACTAGCCTATGTGTCATTTTATGTTATGTTATAAAGTCTATATGATCACAGACTATATTGATTGAGTACGATGAAAAAAAAAAAATTGAAAGCTTTACTATGTTTTCCACTCCTTATTAATGCAAGAGTCTAAGGAAATTAAGTACGTAATAAGAGTCAGCGGGTTCGCTCGGCTCCGGGTATGGGGTCGGGTGCCCATCACACCCTAGTAAAGTCGGGGTGTGACAAAGTGGTATCAGAGCAGGTCGGTCTAAGGGTTGTCTGCAAAGTCGTGTCCAGTAGAGTCCTGTTTATGAGTGTGAAGCCGGCCACATTTATAAGCAGGAGGCTGTGGGGCATCTAGGGATTATTGACCTTCTTTCTGTCTTAGATCGTGCGATAGAGCCAAGTCATAGGCAATAAGATTCCTTATACTAACCGTCGATTTTCGCAGACGCCTAGTGGTGACGAAAGAAGACAAGTGACGAGATGGCAAGTTACAAAGGTAAGCCTGGATAATTATTCTGTTACTTGGAACTGGAAGTTCTGATGGCTGAATATGTCATATAGCCGCGTGTTCTGTGAAGTATCGTCGGTACTTGTTACGTACAGATTTTGAAAGGTAAGAATGGAAAAGGAGGTCTGTCAGAATAGATACGCCTAATAGGAAGAGACGGGGACAGAAGATACTGTAAACAGGTAACAAGTGAGATGCGTTGTTTCAGAATGGTTATGGATTTGGGCGTGGCAACGAAGGTGAGATCGCTACCATTGGGAATCTGGAAGTCCAGGACAGGAGGTAGGCATACACACAGGCGGAAGATGAACATCGGGAACCGAAAAGGGTAAAATAGTAATTGTACAAAGAAGAACGTGCTACGAAAATGCCTCGGAAGCTCTAAGACTTCGACTTGTTCCAGAACATGTAATAAAGGTCATGTGAGGAAGCGGACGCGAAAATATCAGCATTAATGCACCGAATTCCAGTGAAGTTTTTGGGTTAAGCGTGCTCAGGTGGGAGCAATTTCATGATGGGTGACCCCCTGCGAAGTATGCAAGAATTCTATAAATTGAGACATGAAAGGCAGATGAGAAGCTAGGGTAACCTAAGGGAAAATAGAGTATATGGGATGGTTGGAGACCATAAGAAGTCGCGCAAGACGAAGCAGACTAGATTGGCGAAGAGACAGAAAGTGCATTACAGCTAGGGAACTAGGATAGGCTTGAATAGCGTTTGGGAGTATTTTGTGGGCTAGTTGATAGTAATTATATAGATATTTCATATGTGATTGTATCAGTAGACATGTGAGTCTCAGTAACCGACGCTACGGTAAAGAAGACATTAATCAAGTAAGGATATTATCAATGACAAGTAAAGATATGATTATGATTGTCGTTGAAATCAATGCTGAGTACAACACAAGAATAAAAGATTATGACGTACAAGGGGTGCAAGACTGGAGGTCAGACAATGGATTTGCGAATGTTATAACTAAGACCCAAAAAGGGGGGAAGCAAGTAAGGAAAGCGTAAGTGAAGAGATTGAAACGACGAATTCCAAATATGACAAATAGATGTAGTTCAGAGCGAGAATTTTTGTAGAAACGAGTTCAATAAGATCCAGGGGCTAGTCAGCAAAGAAATAGGGTGATTGAAGGGCATCTTTTAAGATCGGACTAAAAATAATTTATGAGGCATAAAAGAATCGAGCGATATTCCAATGAAAGGGGGCGAATATTAACAAGATATTGGAGTAACAAACATACTTGTTATGGTATAACGGGATGTACCCCAGAATAAGATTATAGACAGACTACAAGACTAGTATGAAAATTCGAGGACGAATGTTCCTAAGGGGGGGGGGGGGGGGGGAGGATGTTACACCCCGGAAAAATTTCGCATTACCAAAAACTGTAGACGGCTAGTACAGGCCAAAGGATTGATACAGCACGAACACGCCCCCACGTGGCGCGAACGCGCTCAACGAAAATTCAAGAATCAAGTTAGGAATGAAGGTGGTGTTATAAGAAGGTAATAATAGCATATATATATGACATTTGGAGACCATATGGTGTAGATTAGTTCATACGTTATTTGACAAAAAGCCCTCGTTGCTGCAAGCTAAGTGGGGCCCACACATCGGAGTTTTATAAAGGACATATGAAGATACATACGAGTAGTATATGGAAAGTTGAGCAAGTCCAAGAAGGACCCATAAGCCAAAAATAGGCATAAGCCCTCCAAAAGGACGATTTAAGGAAACGTTTTCGGATGATCTGACTTGAAAGGGCAAACACGGCATTATAAGTTTGGAATTTGGGAAAACTCTCAGAAATAGAAGTTGTAGATAATTGAATTAGCTTTCCAACCATAGGTCGTGGGCCCTCATACGATATCGGGATCAAGAGTTATGACCGTTTTACTGAACGAACATCCAGTCAGAAATTTTAACCCTGCGCGAACGCGCCCAAAGGGGGCGCGAACGCGCAGAAGGAAATTATTTAACTCTACGCGATCGCGCCAGAAGGCAGCGCGAACGCGCAGAGCATTTTTCCAGCTGCTTCTGGCAGCTTCCAAAACAATTATAAAGAGGGGGAGACCCCCTTATTTTCGTCCCAAAACCACGAAAAACCCCCTAAATATTCCAGAAAATTTCCCAACTTTTCACCACCAAATTTTAGCCCAAACCAGGTATAATTTCCCAATTTCAGTCCGGATAGCGTATAGTTTTCACTGCAGAATCGTATGGCGGTGCGTTGTGGCATAAAAATAAGGTGAAAAAGGGAAGATACAACAATATTAAAAGGAGAAAGGTATGAATCTCTTCCTATTTGTGTTAATACTAGTTTATTTACGAAGAAGGCGCGATTAAATAATTGTATACTGAGTTAATTAATTATAAAAGTTGGAAAACAGCGTGTGGGCTGTTTTATGGAATATGTTGATATGGAAAAAAAGATATTATTGATGTTGGTGCTGTTATTGTGTTGTTGGCTACTGAGTTAAAAATTTGGGCTAGGCATATAAACAGGGAAGATGCTGCTCGATTTTCGGCAGAATATAAAATAGTATAATTTCAATTATGGTACAAGTGTAAGATGAAAAGGCTAACATTAGTGTGAATTATCTTAAATGTAGACTTACAAGCTCGGACACATAAGCGTAGCTAATAGGACGTGTAACAGGTATGTTAAGGCTCGTCCCTCTCTTTCTATGGCATGATCCCGATGTTATAATTTTGTAATTGTTTCCATATCGTCTGTGTTTTGAAAGTTAGATGTCTATGATTCTAAGGTATGCTTACTTCCCCGATAACCCGTCAATGTTTTCCAAAACGTTCGTATTTCTCCAAAATAAAGGTTATGGTGTCGTAAGCTCTTATGGCAAAGACGATGGATATGTTTCACGATGACAATGATGATGTCAAGATTGAGAATGTTCTATGATGATTATGATAAGAATGATTTTCCAAAAATGACTTCTGAAATGTTCATAAAAGGTTCTGAACTTCAAACGCTCATAACTTTCGTATACTAATTCCGATCGACCCTAAATATGTTTCTGAGTCTTCATATGTTCCCTATAACGTCCTTATTTTCAAAAGCTAGAAGTTATGAATTCAAAACATGATTTCCTTTCCAAAAATTATAAATGTTTTCCAAAATATACAATTTTTCTCCAAAATCCAAGTTTTACAATTTTGAAAGTTTTTATAACTAAAACAACGTCTACGAAGTTATGATGACAATAATGAAGCCAGACATGAGAAAGTGTCTATGACGAATATGCCAAGGATATGTTCTTACCATGAATACGATGATATGAAATGTTAAGCTACTTTTGGATAATAACTACTTTGAAGGTTTTAAAGTATATGAAGTAATATGTTATGATCCTGTTTTATATTTTCCCGAGATAATGTTCTTCATTGATAGTCTCGCCTTATAATTGTTCCTTAAAGGCGTGACATGACGACCATGATGATTCCATAATACAATCGGAGGTTACCGACCTTACGTCACTCCGATAGACACATGACTTTTCTTGGGCTCTCATACATGCTATATATATATATATGGGAGGGGGGAAGGGATATATGTATATGGGGATATGGGGAAGGGAAACATGTTTCATCGCCACCTGGTCAGCTGGCATTATCATCCCGGACGCGGGATATATAGGCGAGCCGACATATTTCAGCGCTATGTGGGTGATCCGACTTGTTCGGTGCTATGATATGATATGACCGATAAGCATGTATGCTTTCCGCCCTAAGTGGCATTCATATGTACATGTACTTCAATCAGTCTATGATACATTAAATGACTCCCTATGATATGACATGATATGACATGAAATGATATGATACGACAAGATATGATATGACATGATACGACATGACATGATATGACATGACATGATATAATATGACATGATATGATATGACATGATATGTTCCATACGAGATGCCATATGATTCCTTTGTGATTATATCCACTGGTACCTCTACTTGTATTGTTGTTCATGCCTTACATACTCAGTACATTGCTCATACTGACCCCTCTTCTTCGGGGGCTGCGTTTCATGTCGCGCAGGTACACCCAGATGAGTTGAAGCTAATATAGAAGATATTCCCGCAGAGTCGGCAAGCTCCACTTGTTCCTGGAGTGCTACCGAGTCAGAGTACATGTGCTACGATGTCTGATAAATGTTAGAGACTTTGCAGACAGAGTCGTGGGTATAGGATGTCGGTATTATGAACGGCTCCACTAGCCTATGTGTCATTTTATGTTATGTTATAAAGTCTATATGATCACAGACTATATTGATTGAGTACGATGAAAAAAAAAATTGAAAGCCTTACTATGTTTTCCACTCCTTATTAATGCAAGAGTCTAAGGAAATTAAGTACGTAATAAGAGTCAGCGGGTTCGCTCGGCTCCGGGTATGGGGTCGGGTGCCCATCACACCCTAGTAAAGTCGGGGTGTGACATATACGGTCCAACATACGTCTGGTACAAATTATACGGTCCGTAGGTTGGGCCGTATAATGCCCAGTGATTCCGTTTTTGTTCTCGTCGCCTCGTTTGATCTCCGATCCTTATAGAACCTTCTTGGCACTTGTTTAACATCTCAATATCAATCTTGGGGGCTTTATTACTCTTCTCTAAGACATCATTATGCCATCATAGACTTGTTGCTCGAAATTCTTATCCATTACACCACATATAATTCGCTTTCCTTGGCAACTTTCTCTCCTTGCATTGTATGCCTTTAAGATCTCGTTGAGGGTCATCCAATACTATTTATTACTCGTCAAAACATCGCATATGCTATGTCCTCTGTTAGCCTATTCACTGTACATGTACGGGGGATTTTCCAAGGTGTAACATAGATGGAGAAGCTAGTTAAGTTAACGAGTTAAAGTTAACCACGATCAATGCCGGGTTAGGATGACCCCTTGTCAATGTTGTTGAAGTTCCAACAAGTTAAAATAATGATTTGGAACTTGTCCAGTAGTTTTGGTAAGGTTCCGAAAAGTTTCAAATGGGTATGGGTTTTGTCGCGCTCGTATTCGATGTTTTTGCCGTAGGTCTTTGGCTAGAAAGGACTCAATATTGATCAAAAAACCTTTTTTTGTGTGTGAAGGTTGAACCACTAGATCCGTATCGTAATTACAAAGTTATAGCAAAAAGAATCGTCGCGTTTAACCTCCATATGAGGAAGTTATGACCATTTTTGTGCGGATTGTTCCAGTAGGTCCGCTGTAGCAGACTCAAGGCCGCCATACAGGGTCTGCCACAGGGGACATGGTGACTGCCGCAGTGACCGACGTGGGTAGAAAATCCTCTTTTTATATTCCAACTCCAAACCATTACCCACAAGACCCCAAAGTCAGTTTTCAAGAGAGAAAGAGGAAAACTTCATTCCATTTATTGGTGAAAGCACCTTGAGGGTAAGTACCCACCTTTATTTGTTCCTTTTCATTTATTCTTCAAGTTCCATGATTAGTTTAAGGTCCATCAATGGTGGATGAAAATCCTAGAACCCTAGAATTAGCAAACCCTTAAATAATTGATGGGTTGTTGATTTTGTTGTTTATTAATCATCTAGGAGTATATATTATCACTTTCTAGGAAGGGAATTTGAATTCTTATGGTTGAAATTGCATGTTGATAGTTAGGGTTCTAATAAAAATGGAAACTTTGTCCTAAAATCTATTTGGAAGGGTAAAATTGATTAGAAACCCATGAATTGAAGGTTAATGATTGTAGAGATAGAAGTTATGACATGTCCATTGAAAAGGGTAGAAGTATGTGGGTCTTCTTCCCCAAATTATTGTTCTTGTTTAAATACATGGTCTGTTGCTTACTTAGCATCATATTGTAGACTTTGACCGTTCTGAGGCACTTCGAAAATAGAAGGCTCGTGTGGAGTAGTTCGTGGCTCATGGTCTGAACTCGAGGTAGGTTACGATTTACTTTAGTTAGACTTTGATTAGCAAAATGTACGTATTGTGTAGAATTGACAGGAGAAAGCATGATTAGGTTTTTGAACATGGTGTTTTCGTTGGATATTAGTTAGCTTGGTATGACTTCTAATTTTTTGGGCTCGTCGCCATTACTTTATGTACTGATATATGAAGTTTAGTTGTATTCATTCTGTGGTGATTCGGGATGGATTTCTATTAGGTTGATTGTTGTTGATGGTGGCTCGCTGTCCTGTTATTGTGGTTATACTTATTACCTAAATTGTCGTGTTGTACTCAGTTCTCTCTTATTATGACACATATCATCGGAGAAAGGAAGCATAATGAGTTTAGACTTCAATTGTGATATAAACTTATGACAGTACGTAGGTTAAAACTTGATATATGATTTACTGTTGATGATAATATATAGAAAAATGGAGCATCTTGGCGATACAAGACTTAGTTGTGAGGCGTACTTGCTATAGGTGGAAGTAAAGAGGGACATAGACTCTTATGTTGGTTGAGACGGTTTGTATGATTCATTTCATGGTTGAGTTGATCTAAGTCTTGATATGACTTGTGGCTTTGTGACCCGTACTTTCACTATTGCTTTATTAGTTTGCATTGATTTACCATGTTTACATTCATTTATGAATTCATACACTCATACATGGTGGAAATGGTTCGGAAACGATTCATGAAAGACTTGTGGCATGGTGCCTTGTGTTTGACATTGATATTGCTAATTGTTCATAGTCCATACATACTAATGAACTAGAATACGTTGAGACTGTTATGTCCCGTATTTTCGTGTAACGGGAAATCAAGAAAATAAATAAGACTTGTGTGTGTTGAGGAAATAATTTGATTCAAGTTGCTATGCTCATGTTGATTATGGAATCATTGATGTCAAGACCTCGGGGAAGGCCGAGGGTAAATTTGGAATTTTAGAAATTAGGTCCGGGAATTACCAAACGGGACATTTCACGAATTGGGCCAAGTTTGGACAACAAGGAATTGAAGCCCAAGTCCTTGAAGAGGCCGGCCAAGGAGGGGGGGGGGGGGGGCAAGCCCAAGCCCATTTCATTAAGGTCATGTGCTATGCACATGACCTATGAGTGGATATATATCAAGCACACTTGGTAATTATCAAGAAAATAGATCAAAAAAATCAAGAACATAAAGAAAGAGGGGTTTCGGCCACTAGAGAGAAAAAGAAAGAAAAATTTCCAAGCTTGATTGTTGATCCAAAAATCTCAAGTTTTACATAGTTGTGGAGTACTCAAGACGCTCTCCGACGTGATACAAGTAGTTTGGAGAAAGAGCGACGTTTGCGACAAGTCGGAAATTCAAGAAAAAGGTAAGATTTTTATGTTTTAATGTTATGAAATGGATATATATGTGTTAGTGATTGGATTAGTGTGAAGATTGTGGGATGAGGTTGTGTTTGTGCATGGTGTGTGTGTATATAAAAGGGTGTGTTTGGCCGTGAGTCCCATGTAGTGCAAGGCATAAGAATTTTATCCTGTTTAGTTTGAATAATGTGTTGTTGTGATCTTTATGTCGTAAAGGATCGATTAAAGAATTGAGTTGGTGCTAGAAAATAATTTCGGACGTTATCGGAAAGTGTATACCTTTGGTATATTTGTATATATCATAGTATATTTATGATACTAAGGACTTTAAATATGATTTATAGTTGATGTTGATGAATTTGGAATGAAACGACGCAAGTTAGAATATTCGTCGTAACTTTTGGTGGTTGAAATGAATTAGGGAAAGAAATGGATTTTGAGAAACTTTGTATATGGTTTGGAACTTGTATGTTATGTGGTGGAATAATCTTGAATGAATGAATACAATAATGTGGACATGAGTTAGAATTGTGAAGTTTGAATATAGGATTACCAACTTATGTATTAAGGTGAAATTTTGAAGCTAGTGTGGTTTGATTGTGGTTTGTATTGTGTAATGATGTTTGGGTTGTTGTTGTTGTTGTATTTTGAGCCGAGCCAAGTCTCGGGGATGTTAGATTTATAGGGGAAATGCTGCCGAAATTTCGGTAGCCAAGTATAGCCCCAAAGATGAAAATGCTAACTCCCATGAATAGTAACTGGTAAAAGTGACCATTTGCAGTTTCTGGACGAAACGGGAATTGCGATTTGAGGAGCGTAAGGCGCCAACCAGGTATGTAAAGCCTACCTATCATTCTTTTGGCATGTCCTAGATATACTAGGTTAAGATCGGCCCCTCGGGAATAATCCTACTCTTGGAAATCGAGGTTCAAGTTCGAGCACTATTCACTCAGCGCGATTGAACCCTCTTTGTCACATTTGGTTAAAAGAATGTTCGTACCTCCATAACTTGTGCTGTTGTGTCCGAAACTCTTCGAAACTTTTGTAGACGGCTCTATGGAGCCGAAAGTCTGTGATTTGTGTCCGCCACCTCAATTTGACTCGAGGTGGGCCCGCGAGCCCCGAGGCTCCCGTTATTCGGTTTGTTTGATTCGTTTGTGTCCCGTTATGATCCGCAACCGTCTGTTTAGGACCCAAGGATGTGTTTGAAACTTCCTATGCCATTAATGTACGTTCTATACTTTGAATGATGTGAGATTTTCGGAAAATGACTTATGAACAGCTTTCTTGCGAATTTGGCAGTTTGGAACTTCGTAACTTTTATACGCATACTTTGATCAGTCTGATTCCTACTCCGATCCTTCGGGCGTCAGTATATACCTCTACGTAAACTATATGTTAAGTCCGACAAATTATTTTTGATATGCATATGATTTCTGCACTACTCTGTTCGTGCTGTCTGCTATGATTTCGTTCGTCGGTACCCGGGCCGACTTTGTGATCGTGCGCACTATAATATATTCGGGAGTTATGATGTGTTACGGTTTCCGAGGCCTCGCCATAGGGCCGGTTACCGTTTATGGAGTTATGATGTGATATGGCATTTGATACGTTCTGATGATATGATGTGTGTGTCATATGATGTGTCTGGAGATTGTACGGAGATTTGAAACCTTCTGGAGTTATGATGTGTTGTGGCACCAGCGTCGGGGGGTGACCACGTTCCTAAACCCCATACATGATTTGATTTGCATTTGTACGTTCGCCTCCCGCACAGGTTTGCTTTGTTTGCGATGTTGGTGTGCTGGTTCTTTCTGACTCCAGCTGTGTTTGTGATTTCTGTACCTTCTGCTTTACATACTCAGTACTTCTCCCGTACTGACCCCCGTTTCTTCGGGGACTGTGTTTCATGCCCGCAGGTACAGAAGCTCGTTTGGGTGGTCCTCCAGTTTAGGCTACTCATTCTGCTGTGTTGGAGAGCTCCCCTTTGATCCGGAGCCTACTTTGGTACATATCTTTGTTTGTGTCTGTATTCTGTATATTTGGATGAGTGGGTACGGCGGGGCCCTGTCCCGTCCTATGTTCTTATGTTCTGTTTTGTCTAGAGGCCTATAGTCAGATTTGTGGGTCGTGGGTCCGGTGTGTTTGCATGTGAGTCTGTTGTACGATCTTAAGTGGCCCGTACGCTACTATGGCCAAGTCGGCCTCTGAGTTTGTATGTGTGTGTATACATTTGGGGGCGATGTACCTTCCGCCACCCCTCTGATGTGTGTGTGTGAAATTTGGCGATGTATATTCCGCCTCCCTTCTGATTTGTGATTTGTCTGATCTGTACGGGCGACTGCTTAGGATAAGTGTTCGGTAGATATCTGATTACGATGTTGAGTTCGAATAACGTACGTTGAGTTTGGACGAGTCTGATTGCGATGATTTGGGTGTGAGTTCGTTTGGGGTGTCCCGGAAGGGCACCAGTCGCGGCCCACGGGGCTGGGTCGTGACAGAGACATACATTGTGATGTGAAATTAGTGAAGAAGTTAATATAATCGTCGTGTTGAAGTTGTGATACTATTTGATACATGGTACTTGATAAATTGATCATTGAGAGTGATGTTATAGTGTTACTATACAAACGAAAAATCACATTTGACAGGAGGTGATGATGTGGCCTGCGAGTGAAAAGGCACATTTGACAGGGATTGACGATGTGGCCTATGGTTGGCTCGGGTTGCACACCGCAACGGGTACATGGACACCATGGGTCCACTACAGGTCATGACTATTGGGCAAAGACACCAAAGCATGTGTACACGAGTGATGAGTGATTGAGGAGTGAGGTATTTTGCCAGTGCATTGCATTGCATTGCAATGCACATCATCATATTTTGCATTGCACGTCATTACATTTTATTCTGCATTATTTTATGCTCGCTTGGTTCTGATTTTGGTATGGATGTTGAATGTCTATTGTGATATAAATATGATCATTGACTGAGTTAAATTGTGGATTGGTGACTCTACATAAGGTCGGAACTTGGACTTGTGATTATCAAATGAAATTGTTGAGACTTGATAGACTAGTGGTTAGAAGCTTCATCTTAGGCTGTGACTCAGTTATAGGATATTCTGTGACTTGAATTTGAGTATTAAGTGCCTATCTGTTTATCTTGTGGATTTTATGCTTATATACGTGAACTAATCTTAGTCGGCCTATGATGCTCACCGGTACATAGTATTTGTACTGATACTACCTTGTTGCACCCTTTTTGAGTGCAGATTGTGTTCTAGAGATTCCATCCAGACCACATCTGTCACGACCCAGCCCCGTGGGCCGCGACTGACACCCTACCTGGGTACCCAGACCAAATCGCATATTCATTTCCGAATCCAAACTTATTTCAGAATTTTTCAAAAGTTATATCAAACATAATTTATATCGAAAATACGTCTTAAGCGGTCGTATCAAATCAAACTCAAACAAAGCGGCGGAAATAGGCATCGCCGGTCAAAATGCAAATATATACAGAAGGGCCATTTGGGGCCATCATATCAAACAGACCGCTTTAAGACCCGAAAACAAAATCAGACAACATACACATAGGACCCTCGCCCCACACAGATGACTACAGGCCTCTACGAATTCAAAACATAACATATGGCGAGACAGGGCCCCGCCGTACCCAAACCGTCAAATGTACAAAGTATATACAAAGTGGAGGAGTCTGTACCAAGAGTGGACTCCGGATCTAGCAAGAGTACTCCGAGAAAGAAATAGGTGAAGCCTACTGCGGAAGATCACCGGAAGGTTTCAAATCTCCGTACATCCCCGAACATAATCATAATCATCGGTGAGCGTATCGCATCCCGAGCCATATCACAGCATAACTCCAAACGGAACCGGGCCCTATGGCGAAGCCTCGGGAACCGTAACACAGCATACTGCCGAATTTATCATACAGCGCACGAATCAAAACCGGCCCGGGAACCGGTGAACGAAGTCATACTAAGGCACGAGCGGAGTCGTGAGCAAACAAATGCAAATCGTATTTCAAAATAGTCTTTCAAAGCAAAGTGAACTCATAAGTCATTTTAAAATACAAGTAGTCGAGTACTTAGCCGACATAAAGTTTCATTTTGCAAAACGTTTCCAAAATGGTCCATATAGTTCAGAACATAGATTAGCGCATCGAATAGTCCAAACATACCCCGTAGGAGGATGTTCCAAAGATCAGAAGTAGTACGTTCAACTTGTTCTCAAAGGTGGCCCGAAGGGCAAATCGGGCATTTTTGGGGTAGCGGACCCACCTCGAGTTGAAATGAGGTGACGAACATATCTTTATGAGCAGTTATATGCCAAGGGTCATACATAATCATTTCTAGGTTACCCGACCACATTTCAATAGGTTTCGGACGAATAGTGGCATTCTAGCCAAATTGGAGCCTTTAGGCTTCAATAGAATTGAATGAATAGTAACTTTTCTGTGGATCGGGTTTCGAGGAGCAGAAATGCTCCGAAAGGTCTCCTATTCGACTGACACATTAAGATATGCCAAATGAAAGAGTGGGAGGCTTTACATACCTCACAGACGTCGTAAGCTCTTCCAAATGTCTCGTCCCGTTTCGTCAAAAATCTGCAAATGGTCAAAGTTACCAAATGAGATCCTTAGGCTTAGAAATGCCTTTAACTTCACAATTGCCTACCGAAATTTCGGCAGCACTTCCCCTATAAATCTAACATCCCCGAGGCATAGCTCGGCTCAAATTAACCAACTACAACAGCCCACACATCAACAACCAAAACAAACAACAATAACACCATTCTAGTTTCAAAGTTTTTCATGACTTCTTAAGTTGGCAACTTTTCATTCAAACTTTCACAACTCCAATTCTATACTTACATAATTGTATGTATTCCCACATTCAAACTTATACAATCACATTCTAATTACAAACCATGCCATACACGAAATTGCATAAAAATCCATTATTTCCCAAATTCTTCAAAACATCTAAAATGCACTTACGAACATTCTAACTCACGTAGTTTCATTCCGAATTCATCAACATCGATATAGATTCACATTTAAAGTCCATAACACCCAAGATATACATTGATATACATAAAGATACCGAAGGTATACGCTTTCCGATAATATTCAAAATCATTTTTTTTTTTTAAAAGCCAATTTCATTCACCAATTAATCATTTACGATATAAGGGCCACAACAACACATTCTACCAACTTAAACAAGATCAATTCACACCAATTTTCCCATTTATGGCTCACGGCCAAACCTACTACAAACACACACCCACACGTTTCCATTTATGACCAAATTACGGGATTCTCGTCTACTTCCAATCCTTAACCCATTCATAGCAATTCTATAACATTAGAGGGTAAGAATTCATACCTTTCTTGAAACCCCGACTTGTCGAAAACGTCGTCCTCGTGCCAAACTAATTATACCCCGTTGAAGAGGGCCTTGAGTACTTCACAAGTATGTAAAGAACAAGATTTTTAAGCCACAACACAAGCTAGGAAAATTTTTCTTTTCTTTTCCTCTATGGTTCGGCCGAACCCTCTCTCTCTTGGTGTTCTTGATTTTATGATCTTTTCCTTGAATAATACAAGTATTCCTCATATATATCCACTTAGGGGTCATGTGCTTAGCACATGCCCCTTTTAAAAAATGGATTTGGGCCTCACCATGGCCGGCCCCCATTTGATCTTGGGCCTTAGTTTTGCATTGCATTTTTCTTGGCCCAATCCGAGGAAAGTCCCGTTTTGTAATTCCCGAAACTAATTTCCGAAATTCCAAATTTACCCTCGGCCTTCCCCGAGGTCTTGACATTAATAATTCCATATCCAACATAGTCATATTCTCAAAAATTAATTTATGTCCTTCTAACACCCGAGTCATAGTTATTTCTCGATTTCCAATTGTACGAACACACGGGGCCTAACATTCTCCCCCCCTTAGGAACATTCGTCCCCGAATGTTAAATAAATCTTATAAAGGCTCACAAGCATAACGGGAAAACCATTTTATATACAAATAGCACACATGGTCCATCCGTTCATTGGTACAACAAATACAAAAGTTTAGATTACAGGAGGCGTAGGGAATAAATGGGGAAATGTCTTCTTCATCTCATCCTCTGCCTCCCAAGTCATCTCTTCACGGTTGTTATTGCGCCACAGAACCTTGACCGAAGGCACCTCCTTAGTGCGCAATCTCCTCACCTGACGATCCAGAATAGATACCGGCTGCTCGTCATAAGATAGCTGCTCCGTCACCTGAAGATCATCTACTGGGAATATCCTGGAAGGGTCACCAATACACTTCCGCAGCATAGACACATGAAACACCGGGTGCACGGACTCCAAATCGGATGGCAAGTCTAGCTCGTAGGCGACTGCGCCAATCCTCCGAACAATCTGGTATGGCCCGATGTACCGCGGACTCAGCTTGCCCTTCCTGCCAAATCTCATAACGCCCTTCATAGGCGAAACCTTCAGGAATACCCAGTCACCACTCTGAAACTCCAACGGTCGACGCCGTTTATCAGCATAAGCTTTCTGTCGACTCTGGGCAGCTAACAGTCGCTCCCGAATAAGCTTCACCTTATCTACAGCCTCCTGGATCACATCTGGCCCAATCAGCTTAGTCTCGCCCACGTCAAACCAGCCAATAGGAGATCTGCATCTCCTGCCATAAAGGGCCTCATACGGGGCCATCTGAATGCTGGAGTGATAACTGTTATTGTAGGCAAACTCTATAAGCGGCAAATGATCATCCCAGCTGCCCCTGAAGTCAATAACACAGGCCCGTAACATATCCTCGAGCGTCTGAATAGTGCGCTCAGCCTGGCCGTCGGTCTGAGGATGAAATGCTGTACTGAGGGTCACCTGGGTCCCTAATCCCTCCTGAAATGACCTCCAAAAATTAGCTGTGAACTGAGCACCTCGGTCAGTGATAATAGATATAGGGACCCCGTGAAGTCTGACTATCTCTCTGATATATAATCTGGCATAGTCCTCAGCCGAAAATGTGGTCCGGACCGGAAGGAAATGGGCTGATTTCGTCAGCCTGTCCACAATAACCCAAATGGAGTCATACCTGCGTAGAGTACGCGGCAACCCAACAATGAAGTCCATATTAATCATCTCCCATTTCCAGGCTGGAATCTCCATCTCCTGTAGCAACCCACCGGGCTTCTGATGTTCAACCTTGACTTGCTGACAGTTCGGGCATTGACTAACAAATTCAGCAATGTCTTTCTTCATGCCGTCCCACCAATACAAACACCGAAGATCCCGATACATCTTAGTGGAACCAGGATGAACAGAATACCGGGCACAATGTGCCTCGCCCATAATCTGCCGTCGTAAGCCCGCAACGTCCGGTACACAGAACCTGCCGTCGTACAATAATACTCCCTCAGGTGAGATCTCAAACTGGGTCTTTGTCTTATTAAGGGCCGCCTCTCTGTACTGAATCAAAATAGGATCCTCAAACTGGCGCTGCTTTACCTCCTGAATAATAGATGACTCAGCAACCGGGCGAACAGAAACCCCAGAATCTCCAGAATCTATCAAACGGACTCCGAGGCTGGCCAGCTGATGAATATCACGAACCAGATCTCTCTTATCAGATGGGACATCCGCTAGGCTGCCTACGGACTTGCGGCTAAGCGCATCAGCTACCACGTTGGCTTTCCCTGGATGGTACAGAATATCAACATCGTAATCCTTTAGTAGCTCCAGCCACCTCCGCTGCCGCAAGTTTAGCTCCTTCTGCTTAAAAATATACTGAAGGCTCTTATGGTCCGTATAGATATCAACGTGGACCCCATATAAATAATGCCGCCAAATCTTCAAGGCATGAATCACCGCGGCCAACTCAAGATCATGAGTGGGATAGTTCTTCTCGTGCGGTCTGAGCTGCCGGGAAGCATAGGCTATAACTCGACCGTGCTGCATCAATACGCACCCTATCCCAATACCAGAGGCGTCACAATATACAACGTACCCATCAGATCCCTCTGGCAGAGCCAAAACTGGCGCTGTAATCAATCTCTCCTTCAGCATCTGAAAGCTGCGCTCGCAGGCATCTGACCACTGGAATTTTGCTGCTTTCTGGGTAAGCCTCGTCAGTGGTGCTGCAATAGAAGAGAAGTCCTCCACAAACCTGCGATAATACCCAGCCAATCCCAGAAAGCTGCGCACCTCAGTCGGTGTAGTAGGCCTGGGCCAATTCTGCACAGCCTCAATCTTCTGCGTATCGACCCGAATACCGTCTGCGCCGACAATATGACCCAAGAATGCCACAGAAGTCAACCAAAACTCGCATTTAGAGAATTTAGCATATAACTTATGCTGACGGAGAATGCCAAGTACCGTCCGCAAATGATCTGAATGCTCCTCGGCTGATCGCGAGTAAATCAGGATATCATCAATAAATACTATAACAAACATATCCAGGAAAGGCCGAAATACCCGGTTCATCAAATCCATAAACACCGCTGGAGCATTAGTCAGCCCGAAAGACATAACTCTGAACTCATAATGCCCGTACCGGGTCCTGAAAGCAGTCTTCGGGATATCAGACTCCCGTACTCGCACCTGGTGATAGCCTGAGCGCAGATCTATCTTGGAGAAGTGTCTAGCACCCTGCAGCTGATCAAACAAGTCATCAATCCGGGGAAGGGGATATTTATTCTTAATAGTCACCTTATTCAGTTGCCGGTAGTCAATACACATCCGCAACGACCCATCCTTCTTTCTGACAAATAATACCGGCGCTCCCCAGGGTGACGTGCTGGGCCTGATAAAACCCTTATCCAGCAAATCTTTCAGCTGCTCCTTCAACTCCTTCAACTCAGCTGGTGCCATCCTGTAGGGAGGAATAGATATAGGCTGCGTATCCGGCATCAACTCAATAGAAAAATCAATCTCCCGCTCCGGCGGAAGGCCAGGAAGCTCGTCAGGAAAAACATCTGGAAACTCACTGACGACCGGGACAGACTGAAAGGTAGGTACCTCCGCTGCAGTATCGTGCACACGGACCAAATGATAGATATAACCCTTCTGGATCATCTTCTTAGCCTTGAGGTATGAAATAAACTTACCCCTCGGCGATGCAGTCGATCCGAACCACTCTATAACTGGTTCCCCCGGAAACTGGAAACGGACTACCTTTTTCTGGCAGTCGACATTAGCATAACAGGAAGACAACCAGTCCATACCCATAATGACGTCAAACTCAAACATGTCTAGCTCTACCAAATCAGCCTTAGTGGTACGATCATAAATGGTCACAGAACAATCCCTATAGATCTGTCTCGCTACAATAAAATCCCCAACTGGCGTAGCTACCTCGAATGGCTCTATAGGCTCAGACACGATCCCAATCTTACTAGCAACGAGCGGGGAAATATATGATAAAGTAGAGCCAGGGTCAATCAATGCATATACAGATCTGGAGAAAACCAGTAATGTACCTGTGACAACGTTTGGCGAAGCCTCCTGATCCTGGCGGCTGGCCAAAGCATATATGCGGTTCGAGGGACCGCTAGAACCTGAAGCGCCACCGCGGCCTCGACCGCGCCCTGCCGGTGCTGGAATACCCCGCCCTCCGGGGCGTGCAACAGATGGAACAGAGGAAGAACCGGCGGCTGACCCTGTCTGCTGAGCCGCATTACCCGAACCACTGGCCAATGGGCAGTCTCTCATAAAGTGGCCCTGACCGCCACAAGTAAAACAAGCTCCCGTCGCTCGGTAACACTCCCCGGGATGAGACTTCCCGCAATGTGGACAACGGGGTCTAGGTGGTCTGGCCTGACTGGGACCCCTGGATACCTGCGATCCTGCCACTCTGGAGCCCTGACCGGCCCCAGACGATCCCATACTGTCGAATCTCCGGCTACCTGACTGAGTACCCCGGCCGGAAGGAGGGAAATATCTATCAGACTGCTGCTGCTGCTGAGGCTGTCCGCCTCGAGAATCTGCTGAATAACCCGCGGATCTAGCCCTCTTGGGCGGCCTCCTGTCTCTATCTCTGCCAGCAGGATCAGATCTGCGACGGTCCTCCATACCCATCGCATAGGCCTGAAGCCGAGAAATATCCATGTCTGTCTGCAGTGACACGGCCATACAACTGTCTACCAAATACCGGTCCAATCCCATAACATAGCGGTGCATCCGATCGGACATATCTGCTACCACGGCCGGTGCATATCGGGCCAGAGAATCAAACTCAAGGCTATACTCGCGAACACTCCGACCCCTCTGCTGCAGACGTAAAAATCGATCAGCCCGTGCCCGCCGCAACTCTGGTGGCAAAAAGTGGCGGGTGAATGCTGTCACAAACTGATCCCAAGTGGCTGGAGGGGCACCCTCTCCCCTAGACAGCTCCCAAGTCTCATACCAGTGGGTAGCCACATCTCGAAGCCTGTGCGACGCCAGCTCAACCGACTCGGTCTCAGAAGCCCTGACTAGGTCCAGTGAGCGTCGCATCCCCCGAATAAAGTCATGGGGGTCCTCGTCGGGCTTAGACCCGAAGAACTCTGGAGGGCCACATAGCAGAAACTCCCGAACTCGCAGGCTGTACTGGTGGGGGTGTAGCAGACCCCTCAGACTGTGGCACATCCTCAGGCAAATCATAAACACGAGCCCGGGTAGCTCGCTGTGCCTGGCTAGCCTCTCCAATCCTCGCCTTGCCCTTCTGGGCCGCCGTTGCCTTCTTCGGAGGCATCACTGCAAACACGAAGGCGAGTCAGATCAACATCATCCTAATAGCACAGCTCTATCGCACGATCTAAGATTACAAAGAGAGTAACGTCCTAAATGCCCTGTAGCTTCCCGTTTATAGATGTGGTGCACAACACATCGATAAACAAGACTCTACGAGACACGGCCTGTAGACATTCCAAGGACAAACCGCTCTGATACCACTTTTGTCACGACCCAGCCCCGTGGGCCGCGACTGACACCCTACCTGGGTACCCAGACCAAATCGCATATTCATTTCCGAATCCAAACTTATTTCAGAATTTTTCAAAAGTTATATCAAACATAATTTATATCGAAAATACGTCTTAAGCGGTCGTATCAAATCAAACTCAAACAAAGCGGCGGAAATAGGCATCGCCGGTCAAAATGCAAATATATACAGAAGGGCCATTTGGGGCCATCATATCAAACAGACCGCTTTAAGACCCGAAAACAAAATCAGACAACATACACATAGGACCCTCGCCCCACACAGATGACTACAGGCCTCTACGAATTCAAAACATAACATATGGCGAGACAGGGCCCCGCCGTACCCAAACCGTCAAATGTACAAAGTATATACAAAGTGGAGGAGTCTGTACCAAGAGTGGACTCCGGATCTAGCAAGAGTACTCCGAGAAAGAAATAGGTGAAGCCTACTGCGGAAGATCACCGGAAGGTTTCAAATCTCCGTACATCCCCGAACATAATCATAATCATCGGTGAGCGTATCGCATCCCGAGCCATATCACAGCATAACTCCAAACGGAACCGGGCCCTATGGCGAAGCCTCGGGAACCGTAACACAGCATACTGCCGAATTTATCATACAGCGCACGAATCAAAACCGGCCCGGGAACCGGTGAACGAAGTCATACTAAGGCACGAGCGGAGTCGTGAGCAAACAAATGCAAATCGTATTTCAAAATAGTCTTTCAAAGCAAAGTGAACTCATAAGTCATTTTAAAATACAAGTAGTCGAGTACTTAGCCGACATAAAGTTTCATTTTGCAAAACGTTTCCAAAATGGTCCATATAGTTCAGAACATAGATTAGCGCATCGAATAGTCCAAACATACCCCGTAGGAGGATGTTCCAAAGATCAGAAGTAGTACGTTCAACTTGTTCTCAAAGGTGGCCCGAAGGGCAAATCGGGCATTTTTGGGGTAGCGGACCCACCTCGAGTTGAAATGAGGTGACGAACATATCTTTATGAGCAGTTATATGCCAAGGGTCATACATAATCATTTCTAGGTTACCCGACCACATTTCAATAGGTTTCGGACGAATAGTGGCATTCTAGCCAAATTGGAGCCTTTAGGCTTCAATAGAATTGAATGAATAGTAACTTTTCTGTGGATCGGGTTTCGAGGAGCAGAAATGCTCCGAAAGGTCTCCTATTCGACTAACACATTAAGATATGCCAAATGAAAGAGTGGGAGGCTTTACATACCTCACAGACGTCGTAAGCTCTTCCAAATGTCTCGTCCCGTTTCGTCAAAAATCTGCAAATGGTCAAAGTTACCAAATGAGATCCTTAGGCTTAGAAATGCCTTTAACTTCACAATTGCCTACCGAAATTTCGGCAGCACTTCCCCTATAAATCTAACATCCCCGAGGCATAGCTCGGCTCAAATTAACCAACTACAACAGCCCACACATCAACAACCAAAACAAACAACAATAACACCATTCTAGTTTCAAAGTTTTTCATGACTTCTTAAGTTGGCAACTTTTCATTCAAACTTTCACAACTCCAATTCTATACTTACATAATTGTATGTATTCCCACATTCAAACTTATACAATCACATTCTAATTACAAACCATGCCATACACGAAATTGCATAAAAATCCATTATTTCCCAAATTCTTCAAAACATCTAAAATGCACTTACGAACATTCTAACTCACGTAGTTTCATTCCGAATTCATCAACATCGATATAGATTCACATTTAAAGTCCATAACACCCAAGATATACATTGATATACATAAAGATACCGAAGGTATACGCTTTCCGATAATATTCAAAATCATTTTTTTTTTTAAAAGCCAATTTCATTCACCAATTAATCATTTACGATATAAGGGCCACAACAACACATTCTACCAACTTAAACAAGATCAATTCACACCAATTTTCCCATTTATGGCTCACGGCCAAACCTACTACAAACACACACCCACACGTTTCCATTTATGACCAAATTACGGGATTCTCGTCTACTTCCAATCCTTAACCCATTCATAGCAATTCTATAACATTAGAGGGTAAGAATTCATACCTTTCTTGAAACCCCGACTTGTCGAAAACGTCGTCCTCGTGCCAAACTAATTATACCCCGTTGAAGAGGGCCTTGAGTACTTCACAAGTATGTAAAGAACAAGATTTTTAAGCCACAACACAAGCTAGGAAAATTTTTCTTTTCTTTTCCTCTATGGTTCGGCCGAACCCTCTCTCTCTTGGTGTTCTTGATTTTATGATCTTTTCCTTGAATAATACAAGTATTCCTCATATATATCCACTTAGGGGTCATGTGCTTAGCACATGCCCCTTTTAAAAAATGGATTTGGGCCTCACCATGGCCGGCCCCCATTTGATCTTGGGCCTTAGTTTTGCATTGCATTTTTCTTGGCCCAATCCGAGGAAAGTCCCGTTTTGTAATTCCCGAAACTAATTTCCGAAATTCCAAATTTACCCTCGGCCTTCCCCGAGGTCTTGACATTAATAATTCCATATCCAACATAGTCATATTCTCAAAAATTAATTTATGTCCTTCTAACACCCGAGTCATAGTTATTTCTCGATTTCCAATTGTACGAACACACGGGGCCTAACAACATCTCTAGCTTGAAGCTAGTTAGCTTGATTGGATCCGAGGGTGAGCTTCTATCTATGCCATGCCA
Source organism: Lycium barbarum (assembly GCF_019175385.1). NCBI lineage: Eukaryota > Viridiplantae > Streptophyta > Magnoliopsida > Solanales > Solanaceae > Lycium > Lycium barbarum. Next base: position 34,202,615 of record NC_083344.1, read on the forward strand.
CCTGAAGATCTCTCTTTCCAGATGTCTACTTTCATTCCAGACATTATTTGTTATTATATTTGAGATGTTTCATTCTTTAGACATTGTTGGTTAGAGTCCTTGTACAATGACTTTCAGATTTTGGGGGTGTAATAGTTAACACTTCAGCACTTATATTATTTATTATTTATGAGTCGGTCAGACTATTTATTCATTCACATATTTATTGATTGTTAGAGTATAAATGATTAAAGAAGTTGAAATTGGCTAGTGATTAATGGGTTAACGGGTAAGGGTTCACCTACTAGTGATAATAAGGTAGGCGCCCGCACGATCGGTAATTTGGGTCGTGACAATATACGAAACAAACAACATATGTCATGCCATATTGGCGAGTCAAGAAATAGCCTCACGTACCTCGATTCGATCTTCGAATGACCACAACGCGTCAATCCTTCGAATATACGTCCAACCTGTTTAAATGGGCTAATATCAACACAAAAAATAGCCCTACCAAACACTACAGCTATACCAATATATCGTCAAGCAATTAAGGAGTGACAAGTTCCCGAGGCTTTATACAATGGTGTACTCCACACCCCACCTTCTTTTAACAACAAAATAGCTCTACACGAGCTACCACACCCCCACCAATCTCCATACCATAAGAAAACAGCCTATAAACTATTTGTACAAATACTATGACTTGAACTCATGGCTTACGATCATAGTCCCGTGAGTTCTTAACAAAATACATACCTTAATTGCTCATACGATCTCGTAGATGGTCGTAGACGAAGAATTGTACTTAAGTAGCCTTCACAAAAACTTCCCGTCACCTTACTTCACTATGAAAAAACTTTGATTCCCCAACATAAATGGAAACATTGCTGCTCTGTTTTGGAAAGACAGCTTTGCGTCTATGTTTTGGAATGAAAATGTTGCTACTATGCATTTGGAGTAAAAATTGTTGTTGCTATCCTTTTGGAAAGAACCAAAACGTTGCTTCCATAAATAAAAATCACGATGCTTGCTATAAATGGAACCATTTTGCTGTTACGAATTATAGAAATGTTGTTGACTTGTTTAAGAAAATTAGCAACTTTCCAAAGTGCAATTAAGATGAAACCCTCTTTTTCTTTCTTCATTTGGAATGTGGGGCCCACCCCTAGCCTTTATAAATTGCCAAGTCTCTCTTATGATGGACAGCAGACACGTGGAAAGGGTGTCCCCCTACTAGTTATCCACTTAATCTTTAGTTGATCACTTTTATTTCTCAGTACAATCCAACATTTAACTAATTACACACATGATTAATTTCTAATAACAAAAAATAAAACATATCTCATAAAAATTTAAACATATACTAACATGTCATATATATTGAGATATCGAAAAAAAATATTTCATCACATTCTAATTTTTATGCAATCAATATCATGATTATAAATTTATGTACTATTAGTTCTCAAAGCGGGATTTCACTGTGTTGTTGTTGTTGTTGTTGTTGTTGTTGTAGTTCTCAAAGCGGGAAAAGAATTTTATGTTTTTCTTATGCGAAAATAGTCTCTATTATTATAGCAAAAAAAATCTCATTTATAAAATTCTTCGTGTCATACATATAGTTTAAGATTTATCTGAGAAGTTGTCACGACCCAGCCCCGTAGGCCATGACTAGTGCCTGAGCTGGCCACTCGTATACGTACCTGTTAGCTATAATCAACCCGAAACCAAACATAATATGGAAACTTGCAAAAGCAAAACGTCGTCTCAGAACTGTCACATATATACATCAAGGTAACCTGTCTCCTGAGGAGTCACAATCAATCAAGCATGACATAATACGCAAGCCGACAAGGCTGTCACTACGTACGGGAACATCCCCAAATAATATATACAAGCTGATGAGGTTGCTACTACATACAACATCCCAATATATATATATATATATATATATATATATATATGTGTGTGTGTGTGTGTGTGTGTGTGTGTGTGTGTGCAAGCCGACAACGCCGCCACTACGTATGGGAACGTCCCAACGATAAGTCATGCTAACTGTTACACCTCGGAAAAGTCCCCGTACATGTACAATGAATAGACCAACGAAGGGCATGAGTGTGCGACGTTTTACTAAGTAGGGAATGACGATTCATGAATGTTTTGGAAATAAGAAAGTTGTAGAATTTCAATTCAGCTAGTGGTCGTAAAACAGAATACGGCCCGTAAAGTGATTTATGGACCGTATACTGCCATCGTCCTCCAACGTTCCAAAAATTTCAATTTTCTGTCCAAAGCTTAAATGGTAAAATACGACCCAGTTTACGGACCGTAAACTGAAATACGGCCCGTAAACTGTGGCCGTAAACCATCATGACCTTCAACAAACCATTCTGTTTTTGATATGATTAAATACGACCACGTTATACTGCCCGTAAACTGTGGTTTACGACCACTGTACACCCCGACTGCTATTCATTAAAAATCAGATTTTGAGTTATTAAAAAGGGACCCTAAGCTCATTTTATTTCATTTCTCATCTCCACAATCCAAGAACACTCTAGAATATTCTCAAAACACTTCATCCAAGAGAATCAAAGGAACATCAAGATCAACAACATTAAATCCATGAAGTCAAGTGTATGAAACTCAAGTGAAGTTCATCAAAACCAAGAAATCTCAAAGGAGGTGAAGTAGGGTTTGGTGAAAGAGAAAGGAATTCCATTCTAGACTTATTCCACCATCATCTAAGGAAAGTTTCATGACTTTATCATGTTGTTTAAAGTATTGGAAAGCTAAGACACTTGAATTGTAGCAAGAAATAGAAAATGGACCATTATTGAGTGAATAGTGCCATAATTGGGTGATAGCTGGGCTGGATCAGGAATGTTGGTGTGCTATGATTGTGAATACGTTATAAATGACGTATAGACCATGGAGTAGGTGTGAAGTATGCGAAATTACGATGATGAGCTAAAACCACTAAAGGTGGAGAAATTGGAGAAAATGGTGGATTTTGCTTAAGGTATATATATGGCGATTGTTGATACGATATTGTTAATGTTTGGGAGTTGAAACGAGACATGAGAAAAGTAGTAGAAACAAAGGAAACGCTGCCCAATTGTCCCTAGAAATAACGACACGTTTTTATAGTCGATTAACTAATACTAATTCGAATTCTCTCGTGAAGGTAGAGACGTGCTATCAAAGGAGATCAAGTGGACGATAGCCTAGCTAAACGACAAAGGTATGTGAGGCTAGTCCTTTCCGTCTAAAGGCATGAATCCTATAGCATAAATTCCTTTCCTCTTCATGAGTTCATGTATTCCGAAGAAAGCTAAAAAACCTATATCTATAAACGTCTATATAAGATAAGAGATATAATACGATGATGCCATAATGATAGAGATGTTATTTATTGCTTACACTCACCTTATGTGCTACTTCTTTCAAGGTGAGGCAGAATGTCGATAATTGCTCCATAATACAATCGGGGGATCACGACCTTACGTCACCCCGATAAAGTATAGTTGATCTTGAGCCTTATGCATGCATGATTATATTACTATTACACCGTGCCTATTTGGCCGGGCAGTCACCGCCAAGGCGGGCAGCTACACGTATACACCATGGCCAGATGGCATGGGCAGACACCACTAGTGGGCGGCATGAGATGATACGCCGGACACGGGAGGCCTGGACGCGGGCTATTGTTATTGATTATCACACCGTTCCGATATGGACGGGCAGCTTACATATTATGCATATATGATATGATGATGAGTATGAGTAAGACAACATGCATTACTTCTCTTATGATTGTCATTCAGATCCAGATGTTTCATATTGATGTTCTCATTATATTATTGTTGTCTTCCGTCATTGTTTATGCCTCTCATACTCAGTACAAGATTTGTACTGACGTCCGTTTTCTTTGGCGCTGTGTTCATGCCCACAGGTAGACAGGGAGGTGAGCTTGATCCAGATCCTTAGTAGCTGTCAGCTGATTGAGAGCACTCCATTGTCCGGAGGTGCTTGTGATTCTCCTTTTGGTATATATGCATATTTTGGGCATGACGGAGTCTTGTTCCGTCTATATATATATATATATATACAGTCTGTCAGTAGAGGCTGGTCTCACAAGATGTTATTATATGTATATATTATTTTGATGGCCGAGAGGAAAATGTATATAAAGCATTTACATTTCTATCTAAAATATGTTTTTTCCTATAATTCGTGTATGAAGTTGATAAAAGGGCCTTAAGTGAGTAAGATGAGTGGTAGAGTGAGTGGTGCTCGGTGGCTAGCCCCTGGTACCCGTCGCGGCCCCTAGCTGGGTCATGAAAAAAGTGGTATCAGAGCAGTTCGTCCTAGGAGGTGTCTACGAGCCGTGTCTAGTAGAGTCTTGTTTATGGTGTGTTGCGCGCCACACTAATAAACAAGAGGCTACAGGGCATTTAGGAAAATTACCATCTTTCATCTATGAGATCGTGCGATGGAGCCATGTATAAGATTCAATTCTTTCTAAAAGTGTGTTATGATTTCAGAATGCCGCCAAAGGGAAAAGCTACAACTTCCCAGAAGGGCAAAGCTACGACAAAAAGACGGGCGGAAAGAGATCCTCTAATGAATGTAGAAGAGGGCGAATCACAAAATGAGGCCCCGCCCAATGTAGAAGAGCAAGGAGGAGCCTCAGCTTCGATTTCTCCAGCGGGTGCTTCGGGTCAACAAGTGACTGAGGCCATACATTTATTGACCCAATTGGTTGCCGCCCAGGCACAACAACCGAATGCGGGCCCGAGTGATCGTTCAGCTAGCACGAGAGCTCGTGATTATCCTCCAGAGTTCTTTGGGTCGAAACCGGATGAAGATCCACAAAATTTCATTGATGAAATGCTGAGGACCTTAAAGATTATTCATGCCTCCGAGACCGAATCCGTGGAGTTGGCTTCTTATAGACTCCGCGATGTGGCGGTATTATGGTACAACAACCGGGTAGCATCAAGGGGAGAGAACACGCCTCCTCCGGTTTGGAAAGAATTTGTGGATGCTTTTATTCGTCATTATTTACCACACGAGGTCCGCCGAGCTAGAGCGGACAGGTTCTTGAATCTAAAGCAAGGAAGCATCAGTGCTCGGGAATATAGCTTGTAATTTAATTCGTTGGCCAGGTATGCCCCGACTATGGTGGCCGACATGGGGGATCGAGTGCACAGGTTTGTGAGTGGTCTGGGACCACATTTATTCAAAGATTGTTGGACAGCCTCATTGCAGGATGGGATGGACATTTCCCGTATACAAGCCCATGCTCAGAATTTAGAGGGACGACAGCCACCGCAAAGAAGTGATCGTGATACTGACAGGAGACAAGGCAAGAGGGCTAGATCTATGGGAGCCAGCAGTGAGTATAGAGGGGGATCGAGACAGACGTATTCTAGGCATTCAGGCCAGTTAGCAACTAGTGCGCCTTCCAGATTTCCAGATAGGAGGTTTTACCATTCTTTCCGGTCAGGACAGGGCCAGAGTTCGAGGGCCTCGGATTTTCAATCTAGAGGGATTTTAGTCAGAGGGGACCCCCAGTACCGCGGTGCAGCCAGTGCGGTAGACTACATTCCGGACAGTGTCGTCGAGGTTCGGACGCCTGCTATGCCTGCGGTCAAGTTGGCCATATGATGAGAGATTGTCCCTCGATAAGAGATAGAGCCGGGACTCAGCCCACAGGTTCAGCAGCGGGTTCTTCTTCGGTACGCCCGACAGCACAGATTCCTCAGACTTCAGCGGGTAGAGGTAGAGGCAGAGGGGGAGCATCTACTTCAGGTGCCGTTCAGCCCCGCGTATATGCTTTAGCTGGGCGACAGGATCTTGAGACTTCCCAGATGTCGTAACAGATACATTAACTATATTTTCCCATGCTGTATATGTTTTGATCGATCCGGGTTCTACCTTATCTTATGTTACTCCGTATGTTGCTAACTGTATCGGGGTGAAACCCGAGCCAATTAGACCTTTTGAGGTATTCACTTCCGTTGGTGATCCGGTAATAGCGAGGAAAGTGTACAAAAATTGTGTAGTTGTCATATGTGATCGCCGAACAAAAGCTGATTTGATTGAGCTGGAAATGCTTGATTTTGACGTAATTATGGGTATGGATTGGTTGGCCTCTTGCTATGCTAATGTCGATTGCCGGACGAAGATGGTTCGATTTCAATTCCCGGGAGAGCCCGTGCTTGAGTGAAAGGGTAATACAGCTTCTCCAAAAGGTAGGTTTATTTCCTACCTTAAGGCAAGGAATATGATAGCCAAGGGCTACATTTACCATCTAGTTCGAGTTCATGATACCGAGGCAGAGCCACCAACTTCTCAATCAGTTTCGGTAGTGAATGTTACACCCCGGAAAAATTTCGCGCTACAAAATCATAGACGACGTAGTACGAGCTCGAAAAGGAGTTAAGTCAAACAAGGATTAAGGATGAAGATTGGGTGATCTAAGTCTAAGAATATATACACATACGACATTTGGAGACAATATGGTGTGAATTGGTTCATAAGTTATTTAACGAAAAACCCTTGTTACAGTAAGTTAAGGTGGGGCCCACACATCGGGACCTTATAAAAGAAATATGAAGAGATATATGGGTAGTACATGTAAATTTGAGCAAGTCCTAAGAAGGACCCATAAGCCAAAAATGAGTGTAAGCCCTCCAAAAGGACGATTTAAGAAAACGTTTTCGGATGACCTAACTTGGAGGGGCAACAACGGCATTATAAGTTTGGAATTTGGGAAATCTCCCAGAAATAAAGGTTGTAGATAATTTAATTATCTTGCTAACGGTAGGTCGTGGGCCTACAGGTGACATCGGGATAAAGAGATATGAACGTTTTAAGGCAGGAGGGTCGAGTTGAACAGTAAATCCAGCCCAACCCGAATCCAATTCGGGTCAGGCCCATTGCCCATGCTTTTTAACTAAAATTTTCGGTTTCTCTCCCTCATTTTCAGACCAAGAGAACCTAGAAAACTCTAGAGAAAAAGACAGAGGAGAGCCTAGAGAGAAAATCAATTTTTGACCAAAATCGGAGCCCCGAATCCCAAAGCCCATGAAGAGAAAAGTGTTCTACGTCGTGTTGCCTTCGATTTGAGCTAAAAATCAACTAAAGAGAAGAGGGTGGACGTGGTGGCTGTGCACTTAAGGTATGAATAAGGTTCCTTTTCATTGTTAACAAGTTTATTTAGAGTTTTAACGGATTAGAACGAAGAAAATAGCGTGATAAATTCGTTTGTTGGTATGGTTGAATTGTGGAATGGGGTTTGAAGAAAATTTTGGATGAAAAAAAATGTATTTAACTTGTAGAATGCGGAGGATGTTGTTAGTGTTAATTTCGACTTCTTTACGGAAATAAAATTATTAAATAATTATATCGCGAATTGGTTGGTTGGAAAATTTGAAAAATAATGTGCGGGCTGTTTTACGGCATATGTTGGTGTTGGAAATGATGTTAATATATTTGGTATTGTTGTTGTTGTGTTGGTTGCTGAATTGTAATTCTGGGCTAGGCATATAAACAGGGGAGATGCTGCCCAAATATTTGTAAACAAGTGTTGAGTTAAGATTCAATTCTTAAAGGCTTATAATCAATGTTTGGTATTTGTGACCAATTGTAGATTTTGGGGCATTCGGGACATGAAATTGGAGGAGCGTAAGAAGCGGAAAAGGTATGTAAAGCTCACCTTTTCCTTCTCTTGGCATGTCCTAGATGTATTAGGTTTGAAGTTGGACCTCGGGGACTACTCTACTCTTCGGATCCGCGTCTAGATTTGCCCCTTTTCCATTCAGTGGAATTGAACTAATTATGTTGCAAATGGTTAGGAAAGTTGTTTAAATACCTAGAACTTGTGTAAATAAAATCCGATTACCTTAAAACCCTAATAAGAGACTCCATAAAGTTTATTACACATACTTTGTGTCCGCCACCTCGTTTGACCCGAGGTGGGCCCACTACTCCCGGATTTTTCTGATTTGTTCTGTTTGACTTGTCCTGAAGTAGAATTCAAAGGAAACTCTTGGCTACTCTCCTAACTGCCATATGACGTTTGTTTGAATTATTTCGTTGACTTCCATAATGCATTTTGAAACATGAAAACGATTTCAGAAAGCTTATTTTGATATAAACCATCGTGACATCCGAAAGGCATATGCTATGATTACCGTTCAATCTCTTTTATATGATTTGCCATCTGAGTTATGCTATCGAGATTCTGTAAATGTTATATTTTGATATGTTCAAACAATCCCAAAAGCTTTAATTCGATATAATCCCCCGCGACATCCGAAAGGTACGTGCTATGACTATCGTGTGATTTCTTTCTTAAATGACTTGTCATTCGGATTATTTTGTCGAGTCTTTGTAAATATTTTATGATGCAAAAGTTTCTCACTACTCCACTCGTGGGTGCCTCAATGCTTCCTTCACTGAGCCCGGGCCAGGATTTGTTATCAAGCGTATTCCACTGCATTGTTCGCCGTGCCTCGATGTGAGGGGACAGGTATGACATGTACATGGGTCCGGAGTATGATGTGCCATGTACACCTATGTTCTGATATGATATGATATGATATGATATGATATGATATGATATGATATGATATGATATGATATGATATGATATGATATGATGTGGCCATCTGATATGTTACGGAGCTATTCCCTACTCTGAAGTATGATGTGTTGTGGCGCCAGTGACGGGGTGGCGCCACGTTCTGTTCACCGAGTCCCGTATTGGGGCCGAATTTGGCATATGTTTCTGTATGCATTATTTACGTTTTGTAAGTATACATTTTGATATCCTGGACTTTGCACTCATTTTTTGTATTTTCTGTTCCGGTTATGATTTCGTCTACTGTACTTCATGCTTTACAAACTCAGTACATATTCCGTACTGACCCCCTTTCTTCCGGGGCTGCGTTTTCATGCCGCGCAGGTACAGACGACAGGTTTGCTGATCCGCCCACTTAGGACTTTTTTCTGCTATTTTGGAGCGCTCTTTTATCCGGAGCCTATATTTTGGTATAGTATTCTGCTATTGTATATATGTACGCTATTCAGGGGTACGACGGGGCCCTGTCCCGTCTTATGTTTCTGTTATTACTGTTCGTAGAGGCCTGTAGACACATATGTGTGTTGTGTATATGTTCTGGGAAATACGTATTCTGTGATGGCCTTATCGGCTTCTGTTCGCTACATCTGCTTATGTACGATAGCTTGTGACTCCGTTTGGCTTTATATATTTATGTATCTAATTTATATGTTGGTTCGGGGTTACTGGGTACGTAAGGTGTCCTGCTCGGACACGAGTCGCGGCCTACGGGGTTGGGTCGTGACAGTGAATGAATTCCCAGATGTGTTTCCAGATGAACTTCCAGGTCTTCCTCCAGAAAGAGAGATTGATTTTGCCATCGATGTGTTGCCGGACACCTAGCCTATTTTTGTTCCTCCTTATCGAATGGCTCCGGCAGAATTGAAAGAGCTAAAGGCGCAGTTGAAAGACTTACTCAAGAAGGGTTTCATTAGGCCTAGTTCATCACCGTGGGGAGCACCGGTATTATTCGTAAGGAAGAAAGATGGTTCTCTACGAATGTGTATCGATTATAGGCAGTTGAACAAGGTGACGGTGAAGAACAAATATCCTCTTCCAAGGATTGATGACTTATTAGATCAATTGCAAGGTGCCAAATGGTTTTCTAAAATAGATTTGCGATCGGGTTATCATCAGGTGAGAGTTAGAGAAGCCAACATTCCCAAAACAGCTTTCAGGACGAGATATGGCCACTATGAATTCCGAGTGATGTCGTTTGGGTTGACTAACGCTCCGGTAGTGTTCATAAATCTAATGAACAATGTGTTCAGGCCACTCTTGGACTTGTTTGTGATAGTGTTTATTGAAGATATTCTGGTTTATTCTCGCACAGAATCGGAGCATGCAGATCATTTGAGAATTGTTCTTGGTATTCTTCGAACTCGGGAATTATATGCGAAATTTTCAAATTGCGAGTTTTGGCTGAATTCTATGAAATTTCTAGGCCATGTTATTTCAGGTGATGGCGTCCGAGTCGACACTTAGAAAATTGAAGCTGTGAAGACTTGGCCAAGGCCTACAACGCCTACGGAAGTTCGTAGTTTTCTGGGTTTAGCAGGCTATTGTAGAAGATTCGCAGAGGGCTTTTCATCTATTTCAGCTCCATTGACGAAGCTAACCCAGAAGTCGGCGAAATTTCAGTGGAATGACGCTTGCGAGCATAGTTTTCAAGAGTTGAAAGACAGATTGACTTCAGCTCCACTGTTAACACTTCCCGAAGGGCCGGATGGCTATGTCGTGTATTGTGATGCCTCCGATGTGGGACTAGGATGTGTATTAATGCAACATGGGAAGGTTATTGCATATGCTTCGAGATAGTTGCGGAAACATGAACAGAATTATCCAACTCATGATCTTGAATTGGCCGCGGTTATTCATGCGTTGAAGATATGGAGACATTATTTGTATGGTGTGCACGTTGATATCTATACGGATCACAAAAGCCTCCAACATATTTTTAAGTAGAAGGAGTTGAACCTGGGGCAGAGGCGGTGGTTAGAATTGTTGAAAGACTATGACGTGAATATTTTGTACCATCCCGGAAAAGCAAACGTAGTAGCCGATGCGCTCAGCCGCCGATCAATGGGAAGTCTATGTGAAATCCCTCCGGAAAAGAAATAGATGGTTCATGAGCACCACCAACTAGCTAATCTTAGAGTACGTGTAATGGATTCGAGTGATGCAGGAATTAGCATCAATGATCCCACAGTTTCATCTTTGAATATAGAAGTGAAAGAACGACAATATGAAGATCCACAAATGTGTCATTACAATAATGTCTCTCATGAAAAAGAGAAGTCTCCATTTGAAGCCTCTGTAGATGGAGCCCTTAGATATCGAGGCAGGCTATATGTGCCGGACGTAGCAGAATTACGCCAACGGATTCTAGAGGAAGCACACTATTCTCGGTACTCTATTCATCCAGGTGCAACCAAGATGTATCATGATCTCAAATTGCTATATTTGTGGGATGGCATAAAACGAGACATAGCAGAATTTGTAGCCCAATGCCTAAATTGCCAGCAAGTGAAAGTAGAATATCAGAAGCCAGGGGGCTTATTGCAAGCAATGGAAATTCCTACGTGGAAATGGGAAATCATTAATATGGATTTTATTGTGGGATTACCCCGTTCACGGGGGAAATATGATTCTATATGGGTGATCGTGGATAGACTCACAAAAGCAGCTCATTTCCTCCCAGTTAGAACCACGTATTCGGCAGAAGATTATGCCAGGTTGTATTAAAAAGAAATCGTGCGACTCCATGGAATTTCATTAGCCATTATTACAGACAGAGGGGCACAGTTTACAGCCAAGTTTTGGAAGTCTTTTCAAGAAGGTCTAGGTACTTAAGTTAAGCTTAGCACGGCATTTCATCCACAGACCGATGGACAAGCCGAACACACTATTCAGACTTTGGAGGATATGCTACGAGCATATGTGTTGGATTTTGGCGGTAGTTGGGATGAGCATTTACCTTTTATTGAATTTGCCTACAACAATAGCTACCATTCCGGTATTCAAATGGCTCCATATGAAGCTTTGTATGGAAGGAAATACAGATCCCTGATTGGATAGTTTGAAACGGGAGAGGCACAATCAATAGGCCCCGACTTGATTCAACAAGCGGTCGAAAAACTCAAAATCATTCGAGACTGACTGTTAACAGCCCAGAGTCGTCAAAAGTCCTATGTGGACAACCGCCGACGAGACTTGGAATTTCAGGCAATGATTGGGTATTCTTGAAAGTATCGCCAATGAAAGGGGTAATGAGATTCGGTAAAAAGGGGAAGTTGAGCCCACGATATATTGGACCTTATAAAATTATCCGTCAGGTGGGTCGTGTAGCCTACGAATTGGACTTGCCTTCAGAGCTTGAGTCAGTTGTCACGACCCGACCAGGGGCCGTGACGAGTACCCGATACTTGTACCGAGCACCCCTTAGCTATCCTGTATAAACAGTGCCATATTTTGTTTTTCTAAACATTAACATTTGCAGTAAACTTTCTAATATCGCGTTACACCAGAACGCGGACCATTCGGAATAAAATACATTAAACTGTACATAGCTGACTGTGTATATCTGTCTACGAGCCTCTAGACATAGTACATTTATACAGAGAAAGGGCCGAGTACTGTCGCGCCCGAAAATACATACACAAAATAGTACCGATGAAATAAGGCTCCGGAACAACTGGAGCGCTGTCGAATGCTGCTGATAGGGCACTAGGAATCTGGTCCGTATACCTGCTGACCTGCGCGGCATGAAACGCAGCGTCCACAAGAAGGGACGTCAGTACGAATAATGTACCGAGTATATAAGGCATGGAAAACAATGCAAGCAGTAACATGAAGTACGATCAATAATAATATCACGGAGCCATAGGGCGTATAACGAGGCAAGAACGTAAACTGTACATAGGAAGGCCCCTCTTTAGGCCGGCTGTCATGTAGGCTTTTCTTTTCATCTTTGAAACGTTTCTTTTCATAGGCATAGGAATCAACATTTTTATATTACTTATTCTCGTGTACAGAAAACAGTACATTTCAGTAACGGTATCTTTTGCTCACATTTACAGACGCCGAATACAATCGGCTCTCCCAACCCCCCCCCCCCCCTCGGTGTCCCTTATTCATGTATACAGAAAACAGTACAATTCAGTAGACGATATCTTTCATTTACATTTTGTCACGACCCAGCCCCGTGGGCCGCGACTGGTGTCCTTCTGGGACACCCCAAACGAACTCACACCCAGACCATCGTAATCAGACTCATCCGAACTCAACGTACGTTATTCGAACTCAACATCGTAATCAGATCTCTACCGAACACTTATCCTAAGCAGTCGCCCGTACAGATCAGGCAAATCACAAATCAGAAAGGAGGCGGAATATACATCGCCAAATTTCACACACACACATCAGAGGGGTGGCGGAATGCACATCGCCCCCAAGTACATACACATACATACAAACTCAGAGGCCGATTTGGCCATAGCAGCGTACGGGCCGCTTAAGAATGCAAAACAGACTCACATGCAAACACACCGGACCCACGACCCACAAATCTGACTACAGGCCTCTAGACAAAACAGAACATAAGAACATAGGACGGGACAGGGCCCCGCCGTACCCACTCATCCAAATATACAGAATACAGACACAACAAAAGATATGTACCAAAAGTAGGCTCCGGATCAAGGGGAGCTTTCCAACACAGCAGAATGAGTAGCCTAAACTGGAGGACCACCCAAACGAGCTTCTGTACCTGCGGGCATGAAACACAGCCCCCGAAGAAACGGGGGTCAGTACGGGAGAAGTACTGAGTATGTAAAGCAGAAGGTACAGAAATCACAAACATAGCTGGAGTCAGAAAGAACAAACACACCAACATCGCAAACAAAGCAAACCTGTGCGGGAGGCGAACGTACAAATGCAAATCAAATCATGTATAGGGTTTAGGAACGTGGTCACCCCCCGACGCTGGTGCCACAACACATCATAACTCCAGAAGTTTTCAAATCTCCGTACAGTCTCCAGACACATCATATCACACACACATCATATCATCAGAACATATCAAATGCCATATCACATCATAACTCCATAAACGGTAACCGGCCCTATGGCGAGGCCTCGGAAACCGTAACACATCATAACTCCCGAATATATTATAGCGCGCACGATCACAAAGTCGGCCCGGGTACCGAGGAACGAAGTCATAGCAGACAGCACGAACAGAGTAGTGCCGAAACCATATGCATATTAAAAATAATTTGTCGGACTCAACATATCGTTTACATATAGGTAGATACTGACGCCAGAAGGCTCGGAGTAGGAATCGAATTGATAAAAGTAGGCCTATAAAGGTTACGAAGTTCCAAACTGTCAAATTCGTAAGAAAACTGTTCATAAGTCATTTTTTCGGAATTCTCACATCATCCCAAAGTACAGAACATGCATTAATGGCATAGGAAGTTTCAAACACATCCTTGAGTCATAAACAGAAGATTGCGAATCATAACAGACACAAGCGAATCAAACAAACCGAATAAGGGGAGCCTCGGGGCTCGCGGGCCCACCTCGGGTCAAATTGAGGCGGCGGACACAAATCACAGACTTTCGGCTCCATAGAGCCATCTACGAAAGTTTCGAAGGGTCTCGGACACAACAGCACAAGTTATGGAGGTACGAACATTCTTTTAACCAAAAGTGACAAAAAGGGGTTCAATCGCGCTGAGTGAATAGTGCTCGAACTTGAACTTCGATTTCCAAGAGCAGGGTTATTCCCGAGATTCCGAAATTTACCTAGTGGGTCTAGGACATGCCAAAAGAATGAGAGGTAGGCTTTACATACCTGGTTGGCGCCTTACGCTCCTCAAATCGCAATTCCCGTTTCGTCCAGAAACTGCAAATGGTCACTTTTACCAGTTACTATTCATGAGAATTAACATTTTAGTCTTTGGGCTATATTTGGCTACCGAAATTTCGGCAGCACTTCCCCTATAAATCTAACACCCCCGAGACTTAGCTCGGCTCAAAATATAATAACATCAACAGCCCCAAACATCATTACACAATACGAATCACAATCAAACACACTAACTTCACAATTGCACCTTATTTCATAAGTTGGTAATCCTATTTCCAAACTCCACAATTTCAACTCATATCCACATTATTGTATTCATTCATTCAAGATTATTCCATTACATAACAAACAAGTTCCAAACCATTTACCAAGTTTTCCCAAAATCCATTACTTTCCATTTTCATTCAACACACCAAAAGTTACGACGAACGTTCTAACTTGCGTCGTTTCATTCCAAATTCGTTATCATCAACCATAAATCTTATTTAAGGTCTTTAGTGTCATATATATACTATGATATACCCAAATATACCAAAGGTATACACTTTCCGATAACGTCCGAAATTTTTTCTAACACCAACTCAATTCCTTAATCAATTCTTTACAACATAATGACCACAACAACACATCATTCAAGCTAAATAAGATCAAATTCTTATGCCTTAAACCTTATAAAACCCACGGCCAAACACACTCTTTTTACACACACACGCCATGCACAAACACAACACCATTCCAAAATCTTCATGCCACTTCAATCACTAACACATATGTATCCATTTCATAGCATTAAAACATAAAGATCTTACCTTTTTCTTGAATTTCCGATTTGCCGCAAACGTCGCTCTTTCTCCAAACTACTTGTATCACGTCGGAGAGCGTCTTGAGTACTTCGCAACTATGTAAAACTTGAGATTTTTGGATCAACAATCAAGCTTGGAAATTTTCTTTCTTTTTTTTTTCTATAGTGGCCGAAACCCCTCTCTCCTTGTGTTCTTGAATTTTTGATTTATTTACTTGATAATTATCAAGTGTTCATGATATATATCCATTACTAAGTGTCATGTGCATAGCACATGACATTTAAAAATGGGTTTGGGCCTCTAAATTGGACGGCCAACCCACTAACCTTGGGCCTCATTTTGTGTTCTAATTTTCTTTCTTGGCCCAATTCATTAAAAGTCCCGTTTTGTAATTCCCGAAACAAATTTCCGAAGTTCCAAATTTACCCTCGGCCTTCCCCGACGTCTTAACATTAATAACTCCATAACCAACATATTCATATTCACCAAAATCAAAATATTTCCTCAACACACAAGTCTTCTTTATTTCTTGATTTCCCGTTATACGAAAATACGGGACATAACATTCTCCCCCCCTTTAGAACATTCGTCCTCGAATGTTGAATCGACCTCAAGGGTGTCGTACTACTCCGGGAGGGTTCTCTTGATAGGTCCTTTATTGATTTCTCCGACATGTCTTCTTTACCCATACTAGGGTAGATTTTTCACATCACTGACCCAAATACCTTCATAATACATTTTCTCATACTCTACGTAATCACCGAACTCTGCACTATATTCTCGTAAGGGACGGACGCTTTCCAGACATCATCGTCAATATCATCTTCTTTTCACACTCCTGAGTTTCCTTACCACATCGTCGTAATCTCACTTTACTTCATATCAGACACTTCATGCCCAACAGATTCAGAACTAAAACCGAACGGATTCATAATCGGAAGCAGACATACTCAACTATGGCGGTTGGATTCGTAGTCAACATCGAAGGTACGGGAGCATATCAGACACATCTGAGATCGGAGTCAGACGTACAAAGGCGTATCGGACGAATTCGTAAGCAGAATCAAACACACGAAGGTATACCAAACAGATTCACAATCAAAGTCAGACGTACGGACTCAGATCGGACAGATCCGAAATCAGAATCAAATATACAGGATTGTTTCATACAAAGTCGTGACCAGTCAAACCGAAGTGTATCGAACACACACGCGGTCAAAATCAAACGCACCGAAGCATATCAGACGGATTTATGTCCAGAGTCAGACATACAGAGGTGTGCCAGACAGAAACGGATTCAGAATCAAACGCACAAAAGGTTCACCAGACGGGAACATAGTCGAACTCAGAATTACAGAGGCGTACTAGGTAGAGCCTCATCGGAATCGGAAGTGCAAAAGCACCACAGATAGATTGTCAATTTAGGATCAAATCATTCATATTAAGGCTCCAATAATTCATAAGAACTTCCCTTTATTTGCAAACTCACTCACCAAGTCGTCACACAATTCGTCTTGCGTCTTACGCATCGACTTCCTTCAAAAATTCCACTTACTCACCCTGCTTATCTTTTATTTATCACAACATTAGTTTCCGGGCTCGGCTTTTAGCCCTCATAGGCACCAATTGAGAATCATGCACACATATACACATACACATACATATACACATACACACGTTTACTCATACCTTACTGGCGAACATCTCTGGCTGTTATTCAAATTCGTTCAATTTCCCAAGAGGTGTTGTACCCTTTTCTTTTTGCCCATATAGTCCGCCTCGTTCCGCGCGACTCCCGAAAGGGCACTAGTTATTCCTCACACATTCTATTTACCTTAGGTTACCCCAAATTTTCATTTACATTAATCATTCTTACACTTGTGCAAAATTTTGCATTACTTCCCAGGGGGTCACCCATCCCAGAATTGCTCTGGCTTGAGCACGCTTAACCCTGAAACTTTTACACATTTTGACGTGTTAGGGCTGATATAATTTCGCCAATTGCCCCGTACGACCTTTGTCACGAAATTTTAGGCCAAACGGGGTCTTAGCAAATTTTTCAGAAATTTTTCGTAGCGGGTCCCACTCTGACCCAAAGAGGTCGTTTGCTTTTCTGGCGGTGTGGTCTATCGTTCTAGCCTTCCAAATCCCATATATTTTCCTCCCACATGTACAGATAACTGCCTCGGATATTTTTATTAATTCGGATTCTTACCCTACCTTTACTGACACACACAAAAAGAATATCGCATAATACTGAGGTACAAACCTATCATTGCACATATTTATTCAGAAAAGGGTTAGTAATATACCTGGGTCTGTGTCTGGGGGTGCCTCTGGGTCCCGACGACCAGTCAAAGCGTAGATGCGGTTCGAGGGACCGCTAGAATCTGAACCCCCAACACGGCCTCTACCGCGGCCCGCTGGTGCTGGCATACCTCGCCCTGTAGAGCGCGTGGCCGAAGGGGTAGATGACGAACCAGCAACGGATCTCATCGGCGGTGCGGCGCTACCGGAACCGCCTGCCCACGGACAATCCCGCATGATATAGCCCTGGCGGCCGCAAGCAAAACAGGCCCCCGTGGCCCTGAAGCACTCACCTGGGTGCGATCTTCCACAATATGAACACTGGGGTATGGGTGGCCTAGACTGACTGGGACCCCTGCTCGCCTGAGGACCTGGGGCTCTGGAACTCTGGTCTGCCCTGGACGGTCCCGCTCCATCAAACCTCTTACCCGCAGACTGTGCGTCCCGGCCTAACGGAGGAAAGTACCCGCTGGACTGATACTGAGGCTGCCCGCTCCGGGAATCTCCAGAATACCCCGCTGATCTGGCCCTCTTGGGCCGTCTCCCATCATACTCTCGGCTGGGCCGATCTGCTCGGTGCCGGTTCTCCATCCCCTGGGCGTAGGCCTGTAGACGGGCAATGTCCATATCTGTCTGTAATGACACCGCCATACAGCCGTCAATCAAGTAACGATCCAGCCCCATAACATATCTATGCATCCGATCTGTCATATCTGCCACCACGGCAGGGGCGTACCGGGCCAGGGAATCAAACTCCAAATTATATTCACGGACGCTCCGACCCCTCTGCTGCAGATGCAAAAACCGATCAGCTCGCTCCCGTCGTAACTCTGGCGGCAGGAAGTGGCGGGTGAAAGCAGTCACAAACTGATCCCACATAGCTGGAGGAGCACCCTCACCCCGGGATAGCTCCCAAGTCTCATACCAATGCGCGGCAACATCCCGAAGTCTATGCGAAGCTAGCTCAACCGACTCGGTCTCTGACGCCCTGACCAAGTCTAATGCACGCCGCATCCCCCGAATGAAGTCATGGGGGTCCTCGTCGGGCTTAGACCCGAAAAACTCTGGAGGGCCGCATACCAAGAACTCCCGAACTCTCAGGCTTTCCCGCCTGTCCTCATCATCATCGTCCCTCCGCCCGCGCCTGCGAGCCTGTCCGGCTACAATCGTGGTCAACAACTGTACAGCCTCCCTCAGGGTCCTATCCTCCGCCCCTGGCTGAGAAGCTGGAGTCTCAGGAGCGGGTACACGGACCTCTGGAGCTGCTGAAGGTCCCACTCCAGGCTGTACTAATGGGGGTGTAGCAGACCCCTCAGAATGAGGTGTAACCTCAGGCAAATCATAAACACGAGCCCGAGTAGCCCGTTGTGCCTGACTGGTCTCTCCCACCTTCGCCTTGCCCTTCTGGGCCGCCGTTGCCTTCTTCGGAGGCATCACTGCAAACACAACAACGGGTCAGATCAGAATGACCCTAATAACACAGCTCTATCGCACGATCTAAGATTCCAAAGAAAAGGCAAAACACAACATCCTAGATGTCCTGTAGCTCCCTGTTTATAGATGTGGTGCACAACACATCGATAAACAAGACTCTACTAGACATTCCGAGGACAAACCGCTCTGATACCACTTTTGTCACGACCCAGCCCCGTGGGCCGCGACTGGTGTCCTTCTGGGACACCCCAAACGAACTCACACCCAGACCATCGTAATCAGACTCATCCGAACTCAACGTACGTTATTCGAACTCAACATCGTAATCAGATCTCTACCGAACACTTATCCTAAGCAGTCGCCCGTACAGATCAGGCAAATCACAAATCAGAAAGGAGGCGGAATATACATCGCCAAATTTCACACACACACATCAGAGGGGTGGCGGAATGCACATCGCCCCCAAGTACATACACATACATACAAACTCAGAGGCCGATTTGGCCATAGCAGCGTACGGGCCGCTTAAGAATGCAAAACAGACTCACATGCAAACACACCGGACCCACGACCCACAAATCTGACTACAGGCCTCTAGACAAAACAGAACATAAGAACATAGGACGGGACAGGGCCCCGCCGTACCCACTCATCCAAATATACAGAATACAGACACAACAAAAGATATGTACCAAAAGTAGGCTCCGGATCAAGGGGAGCTTTCCAACACAGCAGAATGAGTAGCCTAAACTGGAGGACCACCCAAACGAGCTTCTGTACCTGCGGGCATGAAACACAGCCCCCGAAGAAACGGGGGTCAGTACGGGAGAAGTACTGAGTATGTAAAGCAGAAGGTACAGAAATCACAAACATAGCTGGAGTCAGAAAGAACAAACACACCAACATCGCAAACAAAGCAAACCTGTGCGGGAGGCGAACGTACAAATGCAAATCAAATCATGTATAGGGTTTAGGAACGTGGTCACCCCCCGACGCTGGTGCCACAACACATCATAACTCCAGAAGTTTTCAAATCTCCGTACAGTCTCCAGACACATCATATCACACACACATCATATCATCAGAACATATCAAATGCCATATCACATCATAACTCCATAAACGGTAACCGGCCCTATGGCGAGGCCTCGGAAACCGTAACACATCATAACTCCCGAATATATTATAGCGCGCACGATCACAAAGTCGGCCCGGGTACCGAGGAACGAAGTCATAGCAGACAGCACGAACAGAGTAGTGCCGAAACCATATGCATATTAAAAATAATTTGTCGGACTCAACATATCGTTTACATATAGGTAGATACTGACGCCAGAAGGCTCGGAGTAGGAATCGAATTGATAAAAGTAGGCCTATAAAGGTTACGAAGTTCCAAACTGTCAAATTCGTAAGAAAACTGTTCATAAGTCATTTTTTCGGAATTCTCACATCATCCCAAAGTACAGAACATGCATTAATGGCATAGGAAGTTTCAAACACATCCTTGAGTCATAAACAGAAGATTGCGAATCATAACAGACACAAGCGAATCAAACAAACCGAATAAGGGGAGCCTCGGGGCTCGCGGGCCCACCTCGGGTCAAATTGAGGCGGCGGACACAAATCACAGACTTTCGGCTCCATAGAGCCATCTACGAAAGTTTCGAAGGGTCTCGGACACAACAGCACAAGTTATGGAGGTACGAACATTCTTTTAACCAAAAGTGACAAAAAGGGGTTCAATCGCGCTGAGTGAATAGTGCTCGAACTTGAACTTCGATTTCCAAGAGCAGGGTTATTCCCGAGATTCCGAAATTTACCTAGTGGGTCTAGGACATGCCAAAAGAATGAGAGGTAGGCTTTACATACCTGGTTGGCGCCTTACGCTCCTCAAATCGCAATTCCCGTTTCGTCCAGAAACTGCAAATGGTCACTTTTACCAGTTACTATTCATGAGAATTAACATTTTAGTCTTTGGGCTATATTTGGCTACCGAAATTTCGGCAGCACTTCCCCTATAAATCTAACACCCCCGAGACTTAGCTCGGCTCAAAATATAATAACATCAACAGCCCCAAACATCATTACACAATACGAATCACAATCAAACACACTAACTTCACAATTGCACCTTATTTCATAAGTTGGTAATCCTATTTCCAAACTCCACAATTTCAACTCATATCCACATTATTGTATTCATTCATTCAAGATTATTCCATTACATAACAAACAAGTTCCAAACCATTTACCAAGTTTTCCCAAAATCCATTACTTTCCATTTTCATTCAACACACCAAAAGTTACGACGAACGTTCTAACTTGCGTCGTTTCATTCCAAATTCGTTATCATCAACCATAAATCTTATTTAAGGTCTTTAGTGTCATATATATACTATGATATACACAAATATACCAAAGGTATACACTTTCCGATAACGTCCGAAATTTTTTCTAACACCAACTCAATTCCTTAATCAATTCTTTACAACATAATGACCACAACAACACATCATTCAAGCTAAATAAGATCAAATTCTTATGCCTTAAACCTTATAAAACCCACGGCCAAACACACTCTTTTTACACACACACGCCATGCACAAACACAACACCATTCCAAAATCTTCATGCCACTTCAATCACTAACACATATGTATCCATTTCATAGCATTAAAACATAAAGATCTTACCTTTTTCTTGAATTTCCGATTTGCCGCAAACGTCGCTCTTTCTCCAAACTACTTGTATCACGTCGGAGAGCGTCTTGAGTACTTCGCAACTATGTAAAACTTGAGATTTTTGGATCAACAATCAAGCTTGGAAATTTTCTTTCTTTTTTTTTTCTATAGTGGCCGAAACCCCTCTCTCCTTGTGTTCTTGAATTTTTGATTTATTTACTTGATAATTATCAAGTGTTCATGATATATATCCATTACTAAGTGTCATGTGCATAGCACATGACATTTAAAAATGGGTTTGGGCCTCTAAATTGGACGGCCAACCCACTAACCTTGGGCCTCATTTTGTGTTCTAATTTTCTTTCTTGGCCCAATTCATTAAAAGTCCCGTTTTGTAATTCCCGAAACAAATTTCCGAAGTTCCAAATTTACCCTCGGCCTTCCCCGACGTCTTAACATTAATAACTCCATAACCAACATATTCATATTCACCAAAATCAAAATATTTCCTCAACACACAAGTCTTCTTTATTTCTTGATTTCCCGTTATACGAAAATACGGGACATAACACATTTACAGACGCCAAATACAATCGGCTCCCCCAACCCCCTCCCCAACGATGACCCAACATATTACATCACATATGTATCACACATTATATATATATATATATACAGACGTCGCGTACGGCTCATCCCATATCCCGCGTCCGGGCATCCCGCGTCCAGGATGGATTCCAGCTGAATCAGGTGGTGATATAACAGTGGCCCTTCCCTTTTTCCCCACATACACATACATATACATTTACTCATCTTTTATGCATATACATGTCTTATATACATTTACTTTACCATATATATATACATACCCACACACGTATACCCGTTTTATGTACCTATATCATATAAGCACACAAAAGAGCCAAGGAAAATCATGTATCCATCGGAGTGACATAAGGTCGGTGACCTCCGATTACATTACGGAATGCTAGTGATAGCTTTGTCTCACCTTGAAGGAACAAGTATTTTAAGGCGAAACTATCAACGGAAAATAGTGTTACAGTAACCGAAAATGAAATCTTAGGTATTTTAGAAAATAAAGTTATAACTAGAAAATATAAATATGATTCAACAATTAGTTTATCGCTTTCATGTTTATATGAAGTACTTGGCTTAGTCGTAGAGTCGTTCCGGTCGTACTTATCATAGCTACATTCTCTTGTCCGACATTGTCATTATCATTATCATCATAGAAACACTCCCGCTGGAGTAGTCATAGTACTTATCACTTGGTGACGAAATCGGGATCAAAGGCCCCCTTTTGATTCACTTCAAGTACGTTAACCAAGATTATAGGAAAATCCGAGAGTAACGGGCCCACCTCGGGCCGGACGAGGTAGCGTATATAATTTACCCATATTACGTGTCATAACGTTACTTGTATGAGTCTTAGGGTAATCGGGTCCCACTTAGGCAAGTTATAGGGGTCTAGAAGGTCTTTTCATCATTTTGCACACTTTCTACTTCAATTCAATTGAACGAAAAGTTGAAAACTTTAGGTGCGGATTCCAGGGATTAGGGTTGTCCCCGAGGCTCGTACCCGACTTGTTTTAGTTAAGACATGCCATAGAAAGAAAGGTGAAGCCTTACATACCTCTTTCCGCTCCTTTAGCTACTCCAAATTCGAGTCACAATCTCGTCAAAATCTGCGATTTGGTCATTTTTACCAAAACTCTCATTAGCATACTTAGAGTTAACACCTTAAGGAAACAATTGGCTATCGAAATTTCGGCAGCATTTCCTCTGTAAATACACCATCCTCGACATTCAACATATTCAAATTCGCATCAATCACAATCCGGGAATTCAAACCCGGCCAAACTATCGATATGAATTCAACGACTACACTAGCAACTTCCATATTCAAACAATTCACTACTTTTTGTTTTTCAAAAACCGTCCAACTTCAATAAAATCAATAACGAGCTCATGTATACGTTCCAACGACATCACACTAATCATATAGTCTTTCATGCATACAAAGAAACATTACATTCCATTCGTTTAACTTCTAAAGCAAGTCTCCACCATTTCAACTTTGCTAAGGTTCATAGATAATCATTAACACAAAGAATCCGCAACATAACGACAATCAAAGCACTACATAAAATTGACTCGTTCTCCTCCATATTATACCACAACCACACGGCCACACCACTACACACAACACACGGCCACATGCATGCATACTACAATCTCTCCTAGAATTCATTCAACTTCCATTTTCCACATTTCATTCACAACCATAACAACCAACACTAGGCAAGATAATTAAAACACACTTTCTACACACATGTATATATATACATATACATACACGGCCATGATTCATATTCCTCTCCTTCATGATTTTCATCAATTTTAACATACTACTACAAATATAAACCATGCATAACTCATAAAACAAGATCAATACTCACCTTTCTTCTTCAACTTCTCACTTGCCTATCTTTTGGCAACTTGTAGGATTATGAGTTGTTCTTGCTCCAACAACAACTCCACCTTGTTAAGCACCTTTAGCTTGGTAGGAAATGATTTTTGGAAGAATTTTATCAATTTTCCTTGGGAAATTTTACTATGGCCGAAATGCCTTAGGGTTTTCTCCTTCTTTCTTTTGTTCTTGATTTTCTTGAAATTTCTAGAGCTTGTTGTGATAAAGATGACTTAGTCATCTTTTTATTGACCAAATGTTTACTCAATATGGGCTTGACCCATATGCATGGACGTTTGGGCCTCAAATTTCCTTAAAAAAAAATGTCAAGCCCACTTTATATTCTTAGCTAGTTCTTGTATTTTATGGAAACAATTTTTCCAACTTCCAAATTTGCCCTTCGTCGTTCTCCATATTTCCACTTCTAGACTCTTCATAAGCAACTCATGTGCCAAACAAAATAAAATATTGCCTTGCTTGTTGTTTTCCCGCATTTGTCTTGAATTATCCGATTGCATAAAATGCGGGATATAACATCCTCCCCCCCTTTAGAACATTCGTCCTCGAATGTTAAACTTGCCTCATAGCGTAGTATAATATTTCGGGGAGGTCTCCTTTGTAAATACCTCCTGTCGCTTAGCATATTCATCTTAGAAGCTTAGGTTGCCCTTTTTACGATCTTTATGGTTGAAATTCCTTCTTCATGGCGTCCGCTGCGTCTATCCCCTCACTAGACATGTTCCCGTATACCGCCATATTAGGGATTCCTTGCCTTAGCTAGTGTGGACTCAATATTGGCCTCACCCTGACATTTGTACTTTTCTCCTTCGTTCCCAAAGCTTTCCGTTGTCACGACTTCCCTTTTTCTGTTAGTCTAGTCCGGCTCGGCCTATGTGACTCGTGTGGGGTTTCTAACCACTTCCCACACCCCAATTTACTCTGGGCTACCTACTTTTACACTCGTCTCTTGTTTCCGCATCTATGAAATTTTCAGCATATTTCCCAGGGGGTCACCCATCATGGGATTACTCCCACCTGAGCACGCTTAACCTTGAAGCTTTAATGCATTTCGATGTCTCGGTGTCAATATTTTTACTTCCGCTTCCTCGTACTACTTATGCCGCATAATATGGAACGAGTTGGGGTCTCGGCAGTTTTCGAAACGTCCGCGTAACACGTCTTTTCCTTTATTTACAGTTCTAACCTTCGCAATTTTCGGGTGTTCGCCTTTTACCTATGCGTATGGCCACTTTCCGTCCAAATTTCCAAATTCTCAATGTGTTCAGTAATACAGAGGACAGTATAGGGAAAAAAATAAATTTCGAATTAATTAACGCACGTCTATCACAGAGGATACTGAAAAAGTACCTGTGGCCGCGTCTGCGGAAGGCTCAGGGTCCTGTCGTCCTGTCAATGCATATAGGCGGTGCGGAGGACCGGCTGAACTAGGTGCTCCTCCCCTACCTCGGCCGCGGCCTGCTGGAGCCTGAGAAGTCTGTCCACGAGGGCGCACGGTCGACGACGAACCGATCGCTGATCCGGCTGGCTGAGTTTGGCCTCCTCCATCCTTTAGTGGGCAATCACGTACAAAATGGTCAGTCCGACCACAGGCAAAACAACCACCGGTGTCTAGGTAGCACTGCCCAGAGTGTGGCTTGCCACACCGAGCACATCGTGGTGGGGGAAGCCCCGTCCTGCTAGAATCGGCTCTGTACTGGAGTCTTGAAGCCTTAGAGCCTTGTCCTGTTCCTGAATTGGTAGGTCGGTCAAATCCCCATTCCGCTAATCGAGGAGGTGCACTGGCCGCTGGTTGGCCCGAATACCCAGATTGCTCTTGTGCCTGCCCCCCTCTATACTCGCTCCTACCCCTAGAAAATCTGCCTCTTTTTCTGGAACCCCTATCTGGATAGCTCTCCTCTCTCCGTGTCTGATACTGCTCCTCCAGATTTTGGGCGTGGGCCTGGATGCGGGTAATAGTCATCCCGTCTTAGAGTGAGGCCGTCAAACACTCCTTAACCAAATGTGGCCCAAGCCCGCTTACAAATCGGTGCACATGGTCTCCCCTATCTGCTATCAGGGCGGGGGCATACCTGGCTAGCGAGTTGAAACGAAGATTGTATTCCCGAACGCTCATATTTCCCTGTCTCAGGTTCAAGAACATATCGGCTCGAGCCCGTCGAACCTCTGGCGGTAGGAAATGTCGTAGGAAAGCCTCAGTGAACTCCTGCCAAACCGGAGGGGGTGCATTTGCTCCCCTCGATGATATCCAGTTACCGTACCACAGAACTGCCACATCCCGCAGCCTGTATGAAGCCAACTCTACGGACTCCGTATCCGAAGCATGTATGATCCTCAGAGTCCTCAGCATCTCGTCTATAAAACCCTGCGGGTCCTCCTCTGGCTTCGATCCATAGAACTCTGGCGGCTTCAGGGTAATAAAGTCTCGGGCCCTTGCGCTTACCGCCCTGTCGCCTGTGTCCACATCTTGCCGCTGAGCTTGTGCGGCGACTAGCTGGGTCAATAACTGGATGGCCTCTGCCATCTGCTGGCCCGGAGCTGCTGGCGGTGGAACTGGAGGTACGGGGGCTGGAGCTGGAGCTCTTCCCTGCTCTGCCGGTGCAGGGGGTGCAGGAACAGTCTGAGAGGGAGCTTCATTGTGAGATTCTTCTTCGTCTAGCTCCTGTTCAACTCTGCGGGCCGCCACCCCCTTGGCTTTCTCGGCCGTCGTAGCCTTTCTCTTCGGCGGCATTACTGAAACCATAACATCGGTTTTAGAAAAGGAGCATGCAAGCCTGGTAACATAGCTCTATCGCACGATTTCAGAATACAAAGAAGGTCACATTTCCTAAATGCCCCGTAGCCTCTTGTCTATAAGTATGGCGCGCTACACACCCATAGACAAGACTCTACTGGACACGGCTCGTAGACAAACCCTAGGACCGAACTGCTCTGATACCACTTCTGTCACGACCCGACCAGGGGCCGTGACGAGTACCCGATACTTGTACCGAGCACCCCTTAGCTATCCTGTATAAACAGTGCCATATTTTGTTTTTCTAAACATTAACATTTGCAGTAAACTTTCTAATATCGCGTTACACCAGAACGCGGACCATTCGGAATAAAATACATTAAACTGTACATAGCTGACTGTGTATATCTGTCTACGAGCCTCTAGACATAGTACATTTATACAGAGAAAGGGCCGAGTACTGTCGCGCCCGAAAATACATACACAAAATAGTACCGATGAAATAAGGCTCCGGAACAACTGGAGCGCTGTCGAATGCTGCTGATAGGGCACTAGGAATCTGGTCCGTATACCTGCTGACCTGCGCGGCATGAAACGCAGCGTCCACAAGAAGGGACGTCAGTACGAATAATGTACCGAGTATATAAGGCATGGAAAACAATGCAAGCAGTAACATGAAGTACGATCAATAATAATATCACGGAGCCATAGGGCGTATAACGAGGCAAGAACGTAAACTGTACATAGGAAGGCCCCTCTTTAGGCCGGCTGTCATGTAGGCTTTTCTTTTCATCTTTGAAACGTTTCTTTTCATAGGCATAGGAATCAACATTTTTATATTACTTATTCTCGTGTACAGAAAACAGTACATTTCAGTAACGGTATCTTTTGCTCACATTTACAGACGCCGAATACAATCGGCTCTCCCAACCCCCCCCCCCCCCTCGGTGTCCCTTATTCATGTATACAGAAAACAGTACAATTCAGTAGACGATATCTTTCATTTACATTTACAGACGCCGAATACAATCGGCTCCCCCAACCCCCTCCCCAACGATGACCCAACATATTACATCACATATGTATCACACATTATATATATATATATATATATACAGACGCCGCGTACGGCTCATCCCATATCCCGCGTCCGGGCATCCCGCGTCCAGGATGGAATCCAGCTGAATCAGGTGGTGATATAACAGTGGCCCTTCCCTTTTTCCCCACATACACATACATATACATTTACTCATCTTTTATGCATATACATGTCTTATATACATTTACTTTACCATATATATATACATACCCACACACGTATACCCGTTTTATGTACCTATATCATATAAGCACACAAAAGAGCCAAGGAAAATCATGTATCCATCGGAGTGACATAAGGTCGGTGACCTCCGATTACATTACGGAATGCTAGTGATAGCTTTGTCTCACCTTGAAGGAACAAGTATTTTAAGGCGAAACTATCAACGGAAAATAGTGTTACAGTAACCGAAAATGAAATCTTAGGTATTTTAGAAAATAAAGTCATAACTAGAAAATATAAATATGATTCAACAATTAGTTTATCGCTTTCATGTTTATATGAAGTACTTGGCTTAGTCGTAGAGTCGTTCCGGTCGTACTTATCATAGCTACATTCTCTTGTCCGACATTGTCATTATCATTATCATCATAGAAACACTCCCGCTGGAGTAGTCATAGTACTTATCACTTGGTGACGAAATCGGGATCAAAGGCCCCCTTTTGATTCACTTCAAGTACGTTAACCAAGATTATAGGAAAATCCGAGAGTAACGGGCCCACCTCGGGCCGGACGAGGTAGCGTATATAATTTACCCATATTACGTGTCATAACGTTACTTGTATGAGTCTTAGGGTAATCGGGTCCCACTTAGGCAAGTTATAGGGGTCTAGAAGGTCTTTTCATCATTTTGCACACTTTCTACTTCAATTCAATTGAACGAAAAGTTAAAAACTTTAGGTGCGGATTCCAGGGATTAGGGTTGTCCCCGAGGCTCGTACCCGACTTGTTTTAGTTAAGACATGCCATAGAAAGAAAGGTGAAGCCTTACATACCTCTTTCCGCTCCTTTAGCTACTCCAAATTCGAGTCACAATCTCGTCAAAATCTGCGATTTGGTCATTTTTACCAAAACTCTCATTAGCATACTTAGAGTTAACACCTTAAGGAAACAATTGGCTATCGAAATTTCGGCAGCATTTCCTCTGTAAATACACCATCCTCGACATTCAACATATTCAAATTCGCATCAATCACAATCCGGGAATTCAAACCCGGCCAAACTATCGATATGAATTCAACGACTACACTAGCAACTTCCATATTCAAACAATTCACTACTTTTTGTTTTTCAAAAACCGTCCAACTTCAATAAAATCAATAACGAGCTCATGTATACGTTCCAACGACATCACACTAATCATATAGTCTTTCATGCATACAAAGAAACATTACATTCCATTCGTTTAACTTCTAAAGCAAGTCTCCACCATTTCAACTTTGCTAAGGTTCATAGATAATCATTAACACAAAGAATCCGCAACATAACGACAATCAAAGCACTACATAAAATTGACTCGTTCTCCTCCATATTATACCACAACCACACGGCCACACCACTACACACAACACACGGCCACATGCATGCATACTACAATCTCTCCTAGAATTCATTCAACTTCCATTTTCCACATTTCATTCACAACCATAACAACCAACACTAGGCAAGATAATTAAAACACACTTTCTACACACACATATATATATATACATATACATACACGGCCATGATTCATATTCCTCTCCTTCATGATTTTCATCAATTTTAACATACTACTACAAATATAAACCATGCATAACTCATAAAACAAGATCAATACTCACCTTTCTTCTTCAACTTCTCACTTGCCTATCTTTTGGCAACTTGTAGGATTATGAGCTGTTCTTGCTCCAACAACAACTCCACCTTGTTAAGCACCTTTAGCTTGGTAGGAAATGATTTTTGGAAGAATTTTATCAATTTTCCTTGGGAAATTTTACTATGGCCGAAATGCCTTAGGGTTTTCTCCTTCTTTCTTTTGTTCTTGATTTTCTTGAAATTTCTAGAGCTTGTTGTGATAAAGATGACTTAGTCATCTTTTTATTGACCAAATTTTTACTCAATATGGGCTTGACCCATATGCATGGACGTTTGGGCCTCAAATTTCCTTAAAAAAAAATGTCAAGCCCACTTTATATTCTTAGCTAGTTCTTGTAATTTATGGAAACAATTTTTCCAACTTCCAAATTTGCCCTTCGTCGTTCTCCATATTTCCACTTCTAGACTCTTCATAAGCAACTCATGTGCCAAACAAAATAAAATATTGCCTTGCTTGTTGTTTTCCCGCATTTGTCTTGAATTATCCGATTGCATAAAATGCGGGATATAACATCAGTGCACCCATTTTTTCATGTATCGATGCTCCGTAAGTGTATTGGAGACCCTACAAGAATAGTTCCGGTAGATGATGTCCAAGTGACAGAACAACTAGCATATGAAGAAGTGCCTGTTGCCATTTTAGATAGGCAGGTAGGAAGACTTCGAAATAAAGAAGTCATTTCAGTCAAGGTTCTATGGCGAAACAACAACAGGGAAGAAATGAATTGGGAAGTGGAGGAGAATATGAAAGCCAAATATCCGCATTTATTCCAATCTCCAGAAGAGGTTCATGATGATACGCCGAGATTATAAGGTATGTATGCTTACTTTTTATGTTCTTGGTCGTGTGTGGCCATAGATGTGTTGATATTGTGATGTAGCCCTGTGAGCCGATGATATTGTGGGCTGTTGTGACAGGTTGGTAGTGCCAGATTACAGAGGAAACTTTGGCGAAATTTTCCTAGAATCCCCGCTGACTAAACATTCGAGGACGAATGTTCTAAAAAGGGGGGAAGAATGTTACACCTCGGAAAAGTCCCCGTACATGTACAATGAATAGACCAACGAAGGGCATGAGTGTGTGACATTTTACTAAGTAGGGAATGACGATTTATGATTTTTTTGGAAATAAGAAAGTTGTAGAATTTCAATTCAGCCAGTGGTCGTAAAACAGAATACGACCCGTAAAGTGATTTACGAACCGTATACTGCCATCGTCCTCCAACGTTCCAAAAATTTCAAATTTTTGTCCAAAGCTTAAATGGTAAAATACGACCCAGTTTACGGACCATAAACTGAAATACGGCCCGTAAACTGTGACCGTAAACCATCATGACCTTCAGCAAACCTTTCTTTTTTTGATATGCTTAAATACAACCACGTTATACGGCCTCTATACTAGTATACGGTCCGTAAACTGTGGTTTACGACCGTTGTACACCCCGACTGCTATTCATTAAAAATCAGATTTTGAGTTATTAAAAAGGGACCCTAAGCTCATTTTATTTCATTTCTCATCTCCACAATTCAAGAACACTCTAGAATATTCTCCAAACACTTCATCCAAGAGAATCAAAGGAACATCAAGATCAACATCATTAAATCCATGAAGTCAAGTGTATGAAACTCAAGTGAAGTTCATCCAAACCAAGAAATCTCAAAGGAGGTGAAGTAGGCTTTGGTGAAAGAGGAAGGAATTCCACTCTAGACTTATTCCACCATCATCTAAGGCAAGATTCATGACTTTATCATGTTGTTTAAAGTATTGGAAAGCTAAGACACTTGAATTGTAGCAAGACATAGAAAATGGACCATTACTAAGTGAATAGTGCCATAATTGGGTGATAGCTGGGTTGGATCATGAATGTTGGTGTGCTATGATTGTGAATACGTTATAAATGATGTATAGACCATGGAGTAGGTGTGAAGTATGCGAAATTACGATGATGAGCTAAAACCACTAAAGGTGGAGAAATTGGAGAAAATGGTGGATTTTGCTTAAGGTATATATATGGCGATTGTTGATACGATATTGTTAATGTTTGGGAGTTGAAACGAGACATGAGAAAAGTAGTAGAAACAAAGGAAACGCTGCCCAATTGTCCCTAGAAATAACGACACGTTTTTATAGTCGATTAACTAATACTAATTCGAATTCTCTCGTGAAGGTAGAGACGTGCTATCAAAGGAGATCAAGTGGACGATAGCCTAGCTAAACGACAAAGGTATGTGAGGCTAGTCCTTTCCTTCTAAAGGCATGAATCCTATAGCATAAATTCCTTTCCTCTTCATGAGTTCATGTATTCCGAAGAAAGCTAAAAAACCTATATCTATAAATGTCTATATAAGATAAGAGATATAATACGATGATGCCATAATGATAGAGATGTTATTTATTGCTTACACTCACCTTATGTGCTACTTCTTTCAAGGTGAGGCAGAATGTCGATAATTGCTCCATAATACAATCGGGGGATCACGACCTTACGTCACCCCGATAAAGTATAGTTGATCTTGAGCCTTATGCATGCATGATTATATTACTATTACACCGTGCCTATTTGGCCGGGCAGTCACCGCCAAGGCGAGCAGCTACACGTATACACCATGGCCAGATGGCATGGGCAGACACCACTAGTGGGCGGCATGAGATGATAGCTCGGACGCGGGAGGCCTGGACGCGGGCTATTGTTATTGATTATCATACCGTTCCGATATGGACGGGCAGCTTACATATTATGCATATATGATATGATGATGAGTATGAGTAAGACAACATGCATTACTTCTCTTATGATTGTCATTCAGATCCAGATTTTTCATATTGATGTTCTCATTATATTATTGTTGTCTTCCTTCATTGTTTATGCCTCTCATACTCAGTACAAGATTCGTACTGACGTCCGTTTTCTTGGACGATGTGTTCATGCCCACAGGTAGACAGGGAGGTGAGCTTGATCCAGATCCTTAGTAGCTCTTAGCTGATTGAGAGCACTCCATTGTTCGGAGGTCCTTGTGATTCTCCTTTTGGTATATATGCATATTTTGGGCACGACGGAATCTTGTTCCGTATATATATACAGTCTGTCAGAAGAGGCTCGTAGATACGCAGTGTGGGTTAGATGATCTCACAAGATGTTATTATATGTATATATTATTTTGATGGCCGAGAGGCAAATGTATATAACGCATTTATATTTCTATCTAAAATTTGTTTTTCCTATAATTCATGTATGAAGTTGATAAAAAGGCCTTAAGTGAGTAAGATGAGTGGTAGAGTGAGTGGTGCTCGGTGGCTAGCCCCGGGTACCCGTCGCGGCCCCATAGCTGGGTCGTGACACTAACACAGTCGAACGACATTGGTACACAACCCACACATATGTCTAAAGACCTCTAAGAGTATTAACAGTGACATATGATGGGACAGGGCCCCGCCGTACCCCTGGATAAACATATATATACATAAAAAGGATCTATATCAAAAGTCTGGGCTCCAGAACAATGGAGCACTCCAAGACAGATGAGTAGAAGCCCTAAGCTGGAGGATCACCAAAGCGAGTATCTGCACCTGCGGGCATGAAACGCAGCACCCCGAAGAAAGGGGGTCAGTACGAGATATGTACTGAGTATATAAAGCATGAATTACATTAAGAAAGCTCATAACTGAAGTAGAGATTCCAGGAGACAAGTATGATAATCAAGAAATCACTGATCCTGTGTCTTATGAAACAAAATCATACATATCATTATCATATACCATACCCGGTCCATTATGGGACTCGGTGAATAAAGTCGTGTACACGTATACCATATCCGGCCCATCATGGGACTCGGTGCCATAATCATATCATCATATCGTCTTATCATCATATCATCATATCATCATATACATATACCGTACCCGGCCCTCTAGTAAGGGAGCGGTAAATAATGCAGTGACACTGTGCACGATAACATACCCGGCCCGGCACTCAGTGAATAATATAATAGCAGTATGCACGAGTAGAATATAATGAGCAACCATATGCAACTAAATCATCATCTGAGACTCAATAGAATAAGTAGAATAGCTAACACTCGAGTATCAAAGGCGATAGTCATGTTGAGTACCCCTTTAAATATCGTTATAGACTATATCAAATAGAGCCTCAGGGATCATAGACATGTATCAAGATAATATGAAATAGCTTATGAAAGTCAAGGACATTAGTCATCATAGAGCCTCTAAGAATAGGAGCTTATACATACCGACTACTATCCAACGTATAGAAGACTCGAGAGGCAATAGCTCAATTACCTTAAGAGTTCTAACATCAAGAAGTGAATAAGAATCATGAATCACACTCGAAACTTATGAATAGGATTACCCCAAAGCTCATATCATACGTCACTTATATCTAAGACATGCTAAAAGAAAGAAAGGACATCTTTACATACCTTTAATGCTTATCCGTAACACAATACGTATACGCTGCCCGAAGTGTCTCAACCTATATTAAGACGTCAAGAATTATGGTTAAACTACGGGAAGGTTCAAAGCGTATTCCAACGTTAGTAACTCCTTTCTAGGTAATTAGATAACGTTTCCCTTACATTCAAACCAACTACATAACAACCAAGTCAACATCAACAACCACACGTTCAAGTACCATATTAAGACTAAGCAAAACAAGATTCGAGAACACTCTAAATAGCCCGCATGACATTTCAAATCAGCCCAAATATCATAGCAGTCGATAATAACCTACATACGGCTACGACATATCCAAGTTATTCTTAATGATCCTTAGCCATAACATTTTCATCGAAACGACCTTATAATAGCCCAACCAATATAACAACATAAAGGTGCCCGAAAATCTTACGAACATCTACAAATACACCAAGCAAACCACATACGCTTTTTGTACATTATTCCATACATTCCTTTAATCTAAATTAGTGAATTACACCAGCCAACACACGATAACAACTTCATTCATTCATATGCAAGAAAACTACATTAATATCACAATAAGTTCTACAACAGCCCACAAAACAAGGACAACTTCAACTTTAACCATTTAATTCCTTCATTCTCATCACCTAATCCATGACAACACAACCAAAATGTTACTTAAAATTGATTCACCATTTCCAAATAAAAACAGCCCCCTACACGGCTTCAACAACACTTCAACATCAACATACATAATTCCATATATCCAATTCACATTTACCAAACTGTAACAAGTCCAAATCCCTACTAAAACGTGTAGAAAATGATCAAACCTTACCTTAACAACTTGACTTCTCAACGTGGCTGATATTTAGTGAATTTAAATACACGTTCTTGCTACTCTTCAATGGTTAATTCTCATTCCCATGACCTTCAATTGACTTAGAACACCTTGGAAAAATTAAATTTGAATCAAGATTTGTGAGCTTGATTTAGCTCAGCCATAGCCGTGAGCTCTCCCTCTCTATCTCTATAGTTCACAAAATGTGAAGATGATGAAAATGAAATAAGGGTTGGTCTATTAGTCGTCACGTTGGCATTTATATGTTGTCCATGGGCTGGACACGTGCCCCACCCAAGGCATGGGCCAATCAGATTTGGCCATGCCATGGAGGGGTCCACACGGCCCACTAACCTCTTATTAAATGATAATTAGTCTTAATCCCCACTTAATAATTAATCATGGTTAATTAATCCCTAATCTCCACTAATATTTCTTTGCCAATTAAAATTTATAAGCAATTCGTGTACTAATTAAAATTGAAGATTAAAAGTCTCTATCTTATTCCCCGAAATAATCTTATCCTCAAATTTACCTCAATTCGCTTAAAAATATTCCAATGTACAAAAATACCGGATATAACATCCTTCCCCCCTTTAGAACATTCGTCCTCGAATGTTAAACTAGTCTTAAAAGGTCTTATAAAGACTTCGGGGGAGTCTCTTTTATTGCTACCACGTATAGTTTCATCTATCATCAATATAATCAAATTAGGAGTTTAGATTACCGGTAGGCATAGGGAAAAAGTAAGGATACTTATTCTTTATCTCCTCTTCGGCTTCCCAGGTCATCTCTTCCCTGTTATTATTTCGCCACAATACCTTGACGGAAGCCACATCCTTAGTGCGCAACTTTCTCACCTGACAATCAAGTATAGCTACAGGGTTCTCCTCGTAAGATAGCTCCTCCGTTACCTGGACATCATCTACGGGGAATACTCTAGAAGGGTCACCAATACATTTGCGAAGCATCGATACGTGAAAGACTAGATGTACTGCTTCCAAATCAGATGGTAGGTCTAACTCATAGGCAACCTTGCCTACCTTGTGAATAATCTGATAAGGCCCAATGTACCTCGGGCTAAGTTTCCCTCTTTTACCGAATCTCATTACGCCCTTCATGGGTGATACCTTCAGGAATACCCAATCACCAACCTGGAACTCTAAGTGGCGACGTCGATTATCTGTATATGACTTCTGTCGACTCTGAGCTGCTAATAACCTTTCCCGAATAAGCTTCACCTTATCAACAGCTTGCTGAATCATATCTGGGCCGATTAACTTAGCCTCACCAACAGCAAACCGGCCAATAGGCAACCTGCACTTCCTGCCATACAAAGCCTCATACGGTGCCATTTGGATGCTAGAATGGTAGCTATTATTATAGGCAAACTCGATAAGTGGCAAATGATCATCCCAGCTACCCCTAAAGTCAATAACACAAGCCCGCAATATATCTCCTAGCGTCTGAATAGTACGCTCGGCTTGCCCATTTGTCTGAGGGTGAAATGTTGTGCTAAGACTCACCTGTGTCCCCAATCCTTCCTGGAATGATCTCCAGAAGTTAGTTGTAAACTGAGCTCCTTTGTCCAATATAATAGAAGTGGGAACCCCGTGAAGTCTTACTATCTCCTTGATATATAACTTTGCATAGTCCTCAGCTGAATAAGTAGTCCTGACTGGAAGAAAATAGGATGATTTTGGCAGCCTATCTACAATAACCCATATAGAATCATACTTCCATGGAGTGCGAGGTAAGCCTGTAATGAAGTCCATATTAATTGTTTCCCATTTCCAAGTCGGGATCTCCATCTCCTGTAATAATCCACCAGGCTTCTGATGCTCGATCTTAACCTGTTGGCAATTCGGGCACTGAGCGATAAACTCCGCTATGTCATTCTTCATGCCATCCCACCAATACAAACATTTGAGGTCATGATACATCTTTGTCGACCATGGATGAACAGCGTATCAGGCATAGTGTGCCTCTCCCATAACCTGTTGCCGTAGCCCTGCAACCTCGGGTACACATAATATACTTTTATATCGTAGCACTCCGTCAGGTGTAACCTCGAATGGGGTCTTCTCCTTTTGAAAGGCTGCATCTCTATACTGTACCAGAATAGGGTCCTCGTACTGGCGTCGCTTTACCTCTTCCATAATAGAGGATTCAGCAACTTCTCGAACAGAAACTCCACCAGCTCCAGAGTCAGCCAAACGGACTCCAAGACTAGCTAGCTGATGAATCTCATGGACTATTTCCTTCCTTTCTGGTTGCACGTCCGTCAAACTACCCATAGACTTACGGCTAAGTGCATCTGCTACAACGTTTGCTTTCCCTGGATGGTATATCAACATCATAATCCTTCAGCAATTCTAGCCATCTTCTCTGCCGTAAATTTAGCTCCTTCTGCTTAAAGATATATTGGAGACTTTTATGATCCGTATAAATATCAACATGCACGCCATATAGATAATGCCTCCATATCTTCAAAGCATGAATTACCGCTGCTAACTCCATATCATGTGTAGGATAATTTCTTTCATGTTTTCTGAGTTGCCGGGAGGCATAGGCTATAACTCTGTCATGTTG
Organism: Lycium barbarum; assembly: GCF_019175385.1. Classification (NCBI taxonomy): domain Eukaryota; kingdom Viridiplantae; phylum Streptophyta; class Magnoliopsida; order Solanales; family Solanaceae; genus Lycium; species Lycium barbarum. The sequence goes on from NC_083344.1 coordinate 34,240,396, forward strand.
CATCAATACACAACCTAGTCCAACACCGGAAGTATCACAATAAATGACATAGCCATCTGGTCCCACAGGAAGAGTTAGAACTAGGGCCGTAGTCAACATATCTTTCAGCAACTGGAAGCTCCGCTCATAAGCATCGGTCCACTGGAACTTAGTTGCCTTCTGAGTTAGCCTTGTTAAAGGCGCTGAAATCGAGGCAAACTTCTCTACGAACCTCCCGTAATACCCTGCTAGCCCCAGAAAACTACGTACTTCAGTAGGTGTCGTAGGTCTAGGCCAAGTCTTTACGGCCTCAATCTTCTGTGCATCTACTCGAATACCATCAAGTCCAATAATATGCCCAAAAAATGCTACTGAAGTCAACCAGAATTCACATTTAGAGAATTTAGCATACAACTTTTAGTGCTGGAGCACCCTAAGTATCGTCCTCAAATGATCTGCATGCTCCTCTTCTGATCGTGAATAGACCAGAATATCATCAATAAATACGATCACGAACAGGTCTAGGAATGGCTTGAATACTCGGTTCATTAGATCCATAAACACTGCTGGAGCATTGGTCAGCCCAAAAAACATTACCCTAAACTCATAATGCCCGTATCGGGTCCTGAATGCAGTCTTCGGAATATCTGCCTCCTTTACCCGCACTTGGTGGTAGCATGACCGTAAGTCTATCTTCGAAAAACATTTAGCACCTTGCAGCTGGTCAAATAAATCATCAATCCTGGGGAGGGGATATCTGTTCTTTATGGTTACTTTATTCAGCTGCCTATAATCAATACACATCCGCAGCAATCCATCTTTCTTTCTCACAAATAATGTCGGTGCTCCCCAAGGTGATGTGCTGGGCCTGATAAAGCCCTTTTCTAATAAGTCCCTCAATTGCACTTTTAACTCCTTCAGCTCCACAGGTGTCATTCTATAAGGGGGAATAGATATGGGTTGAGTATCTGGCAATACATCTATAGTGAACTCTATCTCACGCTCGGGAGGAAAACCTGGAAGTTCATCCGGGAATACATCTGGAAATTCGTTAACTACCGGAACTGACTGAAGAGTCGGTACCTCTGCTTTCAAGTCATGCACACGAACCAGATGATAAATATAACCCTTTCTAACCATCTTCCTTGCCTCGAGCTTTGAAATAAACTTACCCCTTAGCGATGCTGTATTCCCTACCCACTTTATCGTCGGCTCCCCTGGGAACTGGAATCGGACTATCTTTTCTCTACAATCAACGTTAGCATAACAAGAAGCTAACCAGTCCATACCCATAATAACATCAAACTCAGTCATGTCTAACTCTATCAAATCTGCCAAGGTATGACGACTATATATATCCACCGAACAGTTTCTATATACTTGTCTTGCTATAATAGAATCTCCTACCGGTGTCGCTACCTCAAATGGTTCAATCAACTCAGGCTCTATTCCGATTCTATTAGCAACAAAGGGAGATATATATGATAAGGTGGATCTTGGATCTATCAATGCATATACGTCCCGAGAGAAAATCGATAATATACCTGTAACCACATTTGGTGACGCCTCCTGGTCCTGTCTGCTAGACAAAGCATATATGATGTTCGAAGGACCGCTAGAACTGGAAGCTCCACTACGACCTCTACCATGGCGTGCTGGTGTACGAATACCCTGCCCCATAGGGCGTATAGCTACAGAAGAAGATGAACCAGCAACTGACCCAGTAGGCTGAGCCGCACCACCTAGATTACCCCCATACGGACACTCTCTCATGACATGGCCTTGACGGCCACAAGTAAAGCAAGCACCAGTGGCGAGACGGCACTCCCCAAAATGGGGCCTACCATAACGAGAACACCGAGGCAAGGATAGCCTCGACTGACTCGAACCCCTGTTCACCTGTGAACCTGAAGCCCTGGAGCTCTGACCGGCTCCTGAATACCCTGTACTATCAAGTCTCCTGCCTGTAAACTGTGGGGGTGCACTCCGTGTTAGCTAGGAAGAATGTCTACTATACTGCTGAGGCTGCCTGCCTCGAAACTCAGCAGAATAACCAGCCGATCTAGCTCTCTTAAGCTGGCCTCTATCATAATCTCTATCTGGCTGGCGTCCTCTGTGTCGATCCTCTACCCCTTGTGCATATGCCTGTACCAGAGCAATATCCATACCTGACTGAGAAGCCATTACCATACAGCTATCAATCAAGTAACGAACCAGTCCCATCACATAACGATGCACCCTATCAGCCATATCAGCTACAATAGTAGGCGCATATCTGGCCAATGAATCAAACTCAAGACTATAATCCCGAACACTCCTGCCACTCTGTCTCAGATGTAAGAATCTATCAACTCTAGTTCGTCTCATCTCTGGGGGCAGAAAGTGGCCAAGGAAGGCCTCTACGAACTCATCCCATACTGCTGGAGGAGCTCCCTTGCCCCTAGACAACTCCCAGGACTCATACCAATTAACAGCTACATTCCGCAACCGATACGAAGCCAACTCAACAGACTCAGTCTCAGAAGCCCTAATTATCCTCAACGTATGCTGCATCTGCCGAATAAACTCTTGTGGATCATCCTCAGGCTTTGACCCGAAAAACCCTGGAGGCTTACAACTTAAGAAGTCATGAGCCCTCAAACTGTCATGTCTATCCGCACGGTCAACCCCTAGTCCATGCCTGCGAGACTGCCCTGCCACTAATCTGGTCAACAATTGAACTGCATCTCTCATAGCTCTATCCTCCACCCCTGGCTGAGGAGCAAGAGGCTCGTGTACTGGAACCTCGGGAGCTGGCGGTGGAGCCGCCCCCTGATCTGCAGCTGCCTCTGCTCTGAGTTCCTCTGGAGGTGGCGGTGTAGCAGAGCTCGCTGACTGGAACACAATCTTAGGCATGGACTGGGCACATTCCCTAGTAACTCTCTAAGTCTGGATGGTATCTCCTACTACCGATTTGCCCTTCTGGGCAGCTGTTGCTTTCCTTGGAAGCATAGCTGTAAAAATAATAATCTGTTAGGGAGGGATTATCCTGATACTATAGCTCTAGCGCACGATCTGGAGTAGGAAAGAAAGACAACATCCTAAATGTCCTGTAGCTTCTTGTTCATAGATGTGGTGCACAACACACCGATAAACAAAACTCTACTAGACACGGTCTGTAGACACTCCGAGGATGAACTACTCTGATACCACTTTTGTCACGACCCATCCCCGTAGGCCGTGACTAGTGCCCGAGCTGGACACTCGTATATGTACCTGTTAGCTATAATCAACCCGAAACCAAACATAATACGGAAACTTGTAAAAGCAATACGTCGTCTCAGAACTGTCACATGTATACATCAAGGTAACCTGTCTCCTGAGGAGTCACAATCAATCAAGCATGACATAATACGCAAGCCGACAAGGCTGTCACTACGTATGGGAACATCCCCAAAATATATATACAAGCCGACGAGGCTGCTACTACATACAACATCCCAAAATACATACATATATATATATATATATATATATATATATATATATATATATATATATATATATATATATATATATGCAAGCCGACAAGGCCGCCACTACGTATGGGAACGTCCCAACAATAAGTCATGCTAACACAGCCGAACAACATCGGTACACAACCCACACATATGTCTACAGACCTCTAAGAGTATTAACAGTGACATATGACGGGACAGGGCCCCGCCGTACCACTGGATAAACATAGATATACATAAAAAGGATTTGTACCAAAAGTCTAGGCTCCAGAACAGTGGAGCACTCCAAGAGAGCTAAGTAGAAGCCCTAAGCTGGAGGATCACCAAAGCGAGTATCTGCACCTGCAGGCATGAAACGCAGCCCCCCGAAGAAAGGGGGTCAGTACGAGATATGTACTGAGTATATAAAGCATGAATTACATTAAGGAAGCTCATAACTGAAGTAGAGATTCCAGAAGACAAATATGATAATCAAGAAATCACTTACCTGTGCCTTATGAAACAAATTCATACATATCATTATCATATACCATACCCGGCCCATTATGGGACTTGCTGAATAAAGTCGTGTACACGTATACCATACCCGGCCCATCATGGGACTCAGTGCCATAATCATATCATCATATCGTCATATCATCATATCATCATATACATATACCGTACCCGGCCCTCTAGTAAGGGACTCGGTGAATAATGCAGTGACACTGTGCACGATAACATACCCGGCCCGGGACTCGGTGAATAATATAATAACAGTATGCACGAGTAGAATATCATGAGCAGCCATATGCAACTAAATCATCATCTAAGAATCAATAGAATAAGTAGAATAGCTAACACTCGAGTATCAAAGGCGATAGTCATGTTGAGTACCCCTTTAAATATCGTTATGCACTATATCAAATAGAGCCTCATGGATCATAGACATGTATCAAGATAATATGAAATAGCTTATGAAAGTCAAGGACATCAGTCATCGTAGAGTCTCTAAGAATAGGAGCTTATACATACCGACTACTATCCAACGTATAAAAGACTCGAGAGGCAATAGCTCAATTACCTTAAGAGTTCTAACGTCAAAAAGTGAATAAGAATCATGAATCACACTCGAAACTTATGAATAGGATTACCCCAAAGCTCATATCATACGTCACTTATATCTAAGACATGCCAAAAGAAAGAAAAGATAGCTTTACATACCTTTAATGCTTATCCGTAACACAATACGTATACGCTGCCCGAAGTGTCTCAACCTATATTAAGACGTCAAGAATTATGGTTAAACTACGGGAAGGTTCAAAGCGTATTCCAACGTTGGTAACTCCTTTCTAGGTAATTAGATAACGTTTCCCTTACATTCAAACCAACTACATAACAACCAAGTCAACATCAACAACCACACGTTCAAGTACCATATTAAGACTAAGCAAAACAAGATTCGAGAACACTCTAAACAGCCCGCATGACATTTCAAATCAGCCCACATATCATAGCAGTCGATAATAACCTACATACGGCTACGACATATCCAAGTTATTCTTAATGATCCTTAGCCATAACATTTTCATCAAAATGACCTTATAACAGCCCAACTAATATAACAACATAAAGGTGCTCAAAAATCTTACGAACATCTACAAATACACCAAGCAACCGACATACGCTTTTATACATTATTCCATACATTCCTTTCATCTAAATTAGTGAATTATACCAGCCAACACACGATAACAATGTTATATCCTGTATTTTTGAACGTCATATTATTAACTGAGGTGGGGCCCACACGTCAATATTTTTTTTGGGACACGTGACAAGTTATATGAATCGCATGTGTAAAGTAAAACACAACTTGTGAAGGGCCTTGGGGCCAAATCAAAGTGGAAGCCCTCCAAACGAATTTTTTAAGAAAACGTTTTCGGATGACCTGACTTGGAGGGGCAAAAACGGCATTATAAGTCTGGAATTTGGGAAAACGCCCAGAAGTAAAAGTTGTAGATAATTGAAATAGATTTCCAACGGTAGGTCGTGGGCCTATAGGTGACATCGGGATAAGGAGATATGAACATTTTAAGGCGGAAAGGTCAAGCTGGGCAGTGAAATGGGCCCAACCCGATTCCAATCCGGGTCAGGCCCATTTCCTTGTTATTTAAGGGAGGTTTCAGCCTCCTCCTCCACATTTTCAGATCAGAAAAGATCCAGAAAATACTTTAGAGAGAGAGGGAGGAAAGACTTAGAGAGATAAATAAAGTTTGATCAAAATCTGAGCCTCGAATCCCGAAGCCCATGAAGAGAAAAGTGTTCTACGTCGCGTTGCCTTCGATTTGAGCTAAATATCAACTAAAAATAAGAGGGTGGACGTGGTAGCTGTGCACTTAAGGTATGATTAAGGCTCTTTTTCATTGCCAACAAGTTTATTTAAAGTTTCAACGGAATAGAACGGGAAAATAGCGATATAAATTCGTTCGTTGGCATTGAAATTGATTGTAGAAGATTATGTCATTTTAATATGATTTTATGATATTATGGAAATGAAGTTGTTAAGATGTGAATTATGATTATGGTTGATGAAATTGGAAGGTGGAAATATGTTATGAATATATATGTTGAAGATTTGAAGTTTTGGATGGATTATGGTTTGGTGGAAAATTTGTATATTTTGTATATCATGTGAATATTGTATAGAAATGATATGAAATACTTCCAAATCACATTGTAATGGTCATGATTAATGATGAATATGGAAATGTTGATACTATTTGTGAAGTTGAAGTGGAAGTTGTTGGACCATGTGGAAAACAAGGCTAGTTATGCCATACTATGTGTTTTGTAATGCTTGTTGTTGTTAGTGATGTTGTTGTTGGGTTGCTGTGTTGATATATTAAGCCGAGCTAAGTCTCGGGGATGTCATATATATAGGGGAAATGCTGCCGAAATTTCGGTAGGCAATTATGTGATTAAGCTTAGATTCTCGAAAAGCTTGAAATTGACAATTGGTAAACATGACCATTTGTAGATTCTGGACGAAATTGGAATTGAAGCCAAGCGAGCGTAAGGCGCAATCGAGGTATGTAAAGTCTTCCCCTTTGTTCTTTGGCATGTCCTAGATGTACTAGGTCAAGATCGGAGCCTCGGGGGCGATTCTGCTCATAGAAACTCGAGATTGATTTTTGATACTACTCATTCAATTCAATTGAATTTCAAAAGGCGCATTTCGCTAGAAAAGTGGTTAAACCTCCATAACTTCTACAAATGTAACCCGATCACTATGAAACCTTCCTGGATGACTCCGTAGAGTCTAATGGGCGTGATTCTTGTCCGCCGCCTCGACTTGGCCCGAGGTGGGCCCGCTATTCCCCGATGCCTCTCTTATTGTTCTGTCTGTCTTATTCCCATACGATAAGTCGAGGAAACTTATGGCTATTGTTCCGACTACTAAACGGGAGTTATTTTAACGAACCTGAATTGATTTAATGTTCATGGAAATAATTACGGGGACAGAAACCCTGATATAAATTCTGTATGGCTTTAGCCAATGTACTCGTGTCCGGAGCTCGCAGGTAGCTCATGGTTATTATGTTGTTTACTATACGATGGGTGCTATGACCACCTTTATGAGCTTTATAAAATATTTTTTTAACATCTAAAACGTTTTGAAAATATTACCCTGATATTTTGGATAAACTACTTACCTCCCGTACTTACTGATATACGATTTTGGTATACCTGAATCTTGTGTGATGTATGATCCTGGCGTGTGTGATTATGTTGGGAAAGTGATAATTTGGCATTCTGTATGGTTGTTTTCTGTTTTACCGAGTCCCGGGCCGGTTATGTGAATATGCGCATATGTAATATTGGCCGCTGGACCCTCGACCGCGGCGTGTCCGACATTGACAGCTGGACCCTTGACCGCGTCATGCCGGACGTGTGGCATTGACTGCTGGACCCTTGACCGCGTCTGCCGCACTTGTGATTGTGCCTGACATAGACCGCTGGACTCTTGACCGCGGTATGTCAAATGTGTGATTGTGACCGCTGGACCCTCGACCGCGGTATGTGTGATTGTAACCGCTGGAGTTTTGGTCGCGGTATGTGTGATTATAACCGCTGGAACCTTGGCCGCGGTACGTGTGATAGTGACCGCTGGGTACTTGGCCGCGGTATGCGTGGTAGCGACCGCTGGACTTATGGCCGCGGAAATTGTGCGTTGATTCCTTTATATGTGTGAAACAAAAATGTTTTTCAAAAGAAAGTAAAGCATTTTGACATTCTAACTGCCGTATTTGCCTGCTGGAACCTCTTGGGTATGACTTGTGCACTAAAGGCGACCCTGTGGCGACCTGGTTATTCGTGCACACCCCAGTGCACTGTCCATTGCGCCTCTCACTAAAGGTTCGAAACCTGAGGTAAATATATACTACCTGTGCTTGTGTAAGTTTATGATTCTGCATGCATGGTTCTGCCTGTTACATTTCTGGACAGCGGATTCGGAGAATGATTCTGTTGGTGTTGCTTCTGCATGATTGAGCCGGACTATGCTTCAGTCGGCTATAGTTCTACACCCCTAGCTTCGGTTGCGGGTATGTCAGTAGCACTCTGTGCCCCGATCCGCACGATGATCCTGCCAGTTAGGCTTTGTACCTCTGTTTCATATCACGATTCAGACGGCTACACCCCGTGCTTATGATATATATCGTGGTCCTGGCCACACACTCTGTATTTCCGTTTCGGACTTGGATCCGATACTACCTGTTCTATTTCTATACTTCTGGCTCGGTTTTGCTTATATTGTTATATTTCCGCTTTACATACTCGGTACATTTCCGTACTGACCCCCTGTTCTTCGGGGGCTGCGTTTCATGCCGCGCAGGTACTCCCAGTTGAGTTGAGGACAGATGGAAGATGTTCCAGTGCAGATGGCAAGCTCCATTTGTTCCCGGAGTGCTGCCGAGTCAGATTCTGTATGTTTTGCTTTTGGGATCTTATTAGAGACTTTGCAGACAGTGTCGTGGGTATTGGTTGTCGGTCTGTGTACGTAATGAATTTTGTATGATCACAAGTTTGTTCGGCTTGAAAGCCACGAGAAAGAATATTTCTGAAAGAAAGGTTTTGCTATGTACTTTATTATTTGTTTTAAAGAAAAAAAAAGAGTTGACGTGATTTTATGTGCAGCGAGAGTCTGAGGGTTCGCTCGGCCCTAAGTAAGGGTCGGGTGCCCATCACACCCCAGCGAGGTCGGGGTGTGATAGAGTGGTATCAGAGCAGGTCTGTCCTAGGGGTAGGGGTTGTCTGCAAAGTCGTGTCCGGTAGAGTCCTGTTTATGGTGTGTTGCGCGCCACATCTATAAACAAGATACTACGGGGCATCTAGGGATTGTAGATGTTCTTTGAATCCTGGACCGTGCGATAGAGCCAGCTGTAGGAAAGGAATTTCCTTTTTACTAACCCTTAATTTCAACTGGAGAACAGTATCGACGTAAGGCAACAACTGATGATATTAGAGGCTACACAGTATACCGGTAAGCAATGGTGTGAAAGACGTATGTCGGACAAGGTGTTTGAAGTATGATTGATACGTAAGGGTAAAAATTGAAGAGGAGAGTAAACAGGAATGTGTCACCGGTGCCGTTTGAGTTGGGCACGCAAGGTAAGTCTCGTCCTCTTTATACTTTCATTTGAAATTGTTAGCCCTGTGTGGCTATGATGCGATATGATGTGATGTATATATACGTATATGTGTTGGCCCTGTGAGGCGTGGTTGGTATTTCCTGTGTACAGGTTTTGCGATAGTGAGAAATACAGAGGAACCTCTGCCCAAATTTTTCTAAAAATACGAGGAGGAAAATGAGATATAAATTCTTAACAAGTCTTGAAGGTCGATATCGATAGGGCAAAAAAATGCCTAACGATAAAGTTTCCTCTAATTGGAAGAATGCAAAGTGTATGACGGGCCGTCGAGAATTGAGCAGTTCGCTCACGCCTCAGAATTATATATGTATGCATAGAGGTAAACATTGACGATTTACGGGGGCGGCCCGGTAACCAGAAAAGTAAAAGAATCTTCTCTAGATCGGGGTGAGACCCGCTACGAGAACGTTTTGAAAGTTGCTAAGACCCTGCGTTGCCTTAAATTATGTGGCAAAGGTCGTGCGGGACCGTCGACGCAATTATATCAGCATTAACGTGTCAAAATGTGTGAAGGTTACGAAGTTAAGCGTGCTAGGGCCAGAGCAATTTTGGGATGGGTGACCCCCTGGGAAGTATACCAAAATTTTCATGAATGTAGAAGTGAAAGACAGATAGGAAATCTGGGGTAACCCCAAAGGAAAGTAGAAGGCACTGAGCGATTGAAAACCCTAAATAGGTCGGGTAGGCCAAGGCAGACTCGGCTGGTGAAAGAGAAAGGAAACGCAATACATCCCTTGGATCAGAGTAAGTTTGAAAAAGCATTTGGAAATATTTTGTGAGTAAAATGGCAGTAAATGCATAGATATGCATACGATGTCTCGTTCATGACTGTACCAATCTGTAGTGGGCCCCAGCGGCCAGTGTTAAGATATCTGAAGAATGTTAGCTAAACAAAATTCGGGAGACAAGTAAAAGGTGGGATGTAGAGATGTCATGAAGTAAACGAGTACTGAACTCGTTACAATAAGAGTGGAAGTTTCTGATGCGACAATATTAATGAAAAAAAGAAAAGTAGGTAAGCGGAGGAAGAAGAGATAGCGATTGCAACTTTTGGAAATCTTCGAAGGAAAGACGGGTACCTCCCCGGATGTATCAGGAGACCCCATAAGGTCAGTTTAACATTCGAGGACTAATGTTCTAAAGGCGGGGGAGGATGTTATATCCCGTATTTTTTAACGTCATATTATCAACTGAGGTGGGGCCCACACGTCAATATTTTTTTTGGGACACGTGACAAGTGATATGAATCGCATGTGTAAAGTAAAACCCAACTTGTGAAGGGCCTTGGGGCCAAATCAAAGTGAAAGCCCTCCAAACGAATTTTTTAAGAAAACGTTTTCGGATGACCTGACTTGGAGGGGCAAAAACGGCATTATAAGTCTGGAATTTGGGAAAACGCACAGAAGTAGAACTTGTAGATAATTGAAATAGCTTTCCAACGGTAGGTCGTGGGCCTATAGGTGACATCGGGATAAGGAGATATGAACATTTTAAGGCGGAAAGGTCAAGCTGGGCAGTGAAATGGGCCCAACCCGATTCCAATCCGGGTCAGGCCCATTTCCTTGTTATTTAAGGGAGGTTTCAGCCTCCTCCTCCACATTTTCAGATCAGAAAAGATCCAGAAAATTCTTTAGAGAGAGAGGGAGGAAAGACTTAGAGAGATAAAAAAAGTTTGACCAAAATCTGAGCCCCGAATCCCGAAGCCCATGAAGAGAAAAGTGTTCTATGTCGCGTTGCCTTCGATTTGAGCTAAAAATCAACTAAAAATAAGAGGGTGGACGTGGTAGCTGTGCACTTAAGGTATGATTAAAGCTCTTTTTCATTGCCAACAAGTTTATTTAATGTTTCAACGGAATAGAACGGGAAAATAGCGATATAAATTCGTCCGTTGGCATTGAAATTGATTGTAGAAGATTATGTCATTTTAATATGATTTTATGATATTATGGAAATGAAGTTGTTAAGATGTGAATTATGATTATGGTTGATGAAATTGGAAGGTGGAAATATGTTATGAATATGTATGTTGAAGATTTGAAGTTTTGGATGGATTATGGTTTGGTGGAAAATTTGTATATTTTGTATATCAAGTGAATATTGTATAGAAATGATATGAAATACTTCCAAATCACATTGTAATGGTCTTGATTAATGATGAATATGGAAATGTTGATACTAGTTTGGGTTTGTGAAGTTGAAGTGGAAGTTGTTGGACCATGTGGAAAACAAGGCTAGTTATGCCATACTATGTGTTTTGTAATGCTTGTTGTTGTTAGTGATGTTGTTGTTGGGTTGCTGTGTTGATATATTAAGCCGAGCTAAGTCTCGGGGATGTCATATATATAGGGGAAATGCTGCCGAAATTTCGGTAGGCAATTATGTGATTAAGCTTAGATTCTCGAAAAGCTTGAAATTGACAATTGGTAAACATGACCATTTGTAGATTCTGGACGAAATTGGAATTGAAGCCAAGCGAGCGTAAGGCGCAATCGAGGTATGTAAAGTCTTCCCCTTTGTTCTTTGGCATGTCCTAGATGTACTAGGTCAAGATCGGAGCCTCGGGGGCGATTCTGCTCATAAAAACTCGAGATTGATTTTTGATACTACTCATTCAATTCAATTGAATTTCGAAAGGCGCATTTCGCTAGAAAAGTGGTTAAACCTCCATAACTTGTACAAATGTAACCCGATCACTATGAAACCTTCCTGGATGACTCCGTAGAGTCTAATGGGTGTGATTCTTGTCCGCCGCCTCGACTTGGCCCGAGGTGGGCCCGCTATTCCCCGATGCCTCTCTTATTGTTCTGTCTGTATACGATAAGTCGAGGAAACTTATGGCTATTGTTCCGACTACTAAACGGGAGTTATTTTAACGAACCTGAATTGATTTAATGTTCATGGAAACAATTACGGGGACAAAAACCCTGATATAAATTCTGTATGGCTTTAGCCAATGTACTCGTGTCCGGAGCTCACAGGTAGCTCATGGTTATTATGTTGTTTACTATACGATGGGTGCTATGACCACCTTTATGAGCTTTATAAAATATTTTTTTGACATCTAAAACGTTTTGAAAATATTACCCTGATATTTTGGATAAACTACTTACCTCCCGTACTTACTGATATACGATTTTGGTATACCTGAATCTTGTGTGATGTATGATCCTGGCGTGTGTGATTATGTTGGGAAAGTGATAATTTGGCATTCTGTATGGTTGTTTTCTGTTTTACCGAGTCCCGGGCCGGTTATGTGAATATGCGCATATGTAATATTGGCCGCTGGACCCTCGACCGCGGCGTGTCCGACATTGACAGCTGGACCCTTGACCGCGTCATGCCGGACGTGTGGCATTGACTGCTGGACCCTTGACCGCGTCTGCCGCACTTGTGATTGTGCCTGACATAGACCGCTGGACCCTTGACCGCGGTATGTCAAATGTGTGATTGTGACCGCTGGACCCTCGACCGCGGTATGTGTGATTGTAACCGCTGGACTTTTGGTCGCGGTATGTGTGATTATAACCGCTGGAACCTTGGCCGCGGTACGTGTGATAGTGACCGCTGGGTACTTGGCCGCGGTATGCGTGGTAGCGACCGCTGGACTTATGGCCGCGGAAATTGTGCGTTGATTCCTTTATATGTGTGAAACAAAAATGTTTTTCAAAAGAAAGTAAAGCATTTTGACATTCTAACTGCCGTATTTGCCTGCTGGAACCTCTTGGGTATTACTTGTGCACTAAAGGCGACCCTGTGGCGACCTGGTTATTCGTGCACACCCCAGTGCACTGTCCATTGCGCCTCTCACTAAAGGGTCGAAACCTGAGGTAAATATATACTACCTGTGCTTGTGTAAGTTTATGATTCTGCATGCATGGTTCTGCCTGTTACATTTCTGGACAGCGGATTCGGAGAATGATTCTGTTGGTGTTGCTTCTGCATGATTGAGCCGGACTATGCTTCAGTCGGCTATAGTTCTACACCCCTAGCTTCGGTTGCGGGTATGTCAGTAGCACTCTGTGCCCCGATCCTCACGATGATCCTGCCAGTTAGGCTTTGTACCTCTGTTTCATATCACGATTCAGACGGCTACACCCCGTGCTTATGATATATATCGTGGTCCTGGCCACACACTCTGTATTTCCGTTTCGGACTTGGATCCGATACTACCTGTTCTATTTCTATACTTCTGGCTTGGTTTTGCTTATATTGTTATATTTCCGCTTTACATACTCGGTACATTTCCGTACTGACCCCCTGTTCTTCGGGGGCTGCGTTTCATGCCGCGCAGGTACTCCCAGTTGAGTTGAGGACAGATGGAAGATGTTCCAGTGCAGATGACAAGCTCCATTTGTTCCCGGAGTGCTGCCGAGTCAGATTCTGTATGTTATGCTTTTGGGATCTTATTAGAGACTTTGCAGACAGTGTCGTGGGTATTGGTTGTCGGTCTGTGTACGTAATGAATTTTGTATGATCACAAGTTTGTTCGGCTTGAAAGCCACGAGAAAGAATATTTCTGAAAGAAAGGTTTTGCTATGTACTTTATTATTTGTTTTAATGAAAAAAAAAGAGTTGACGTGATTTTATGTGCAGCGAGAGTCTGAGGGTTCGCTCGGCCCTAAGTAAGGGTCGGGTGCCCATCACACCCCAGCGAGGTCGGGGTGTGACAAACAACTTCATTCATTCATATGCAAGAAAACTACATTAATATCACAATAAGTTCTACAACAGCCCACAAAACAAGTACAACTTCAACTTTAACCATTTAATTCCTTCATTCTCATCACATAATCCATGACAACAACCAAAATGTTACTTAAAATTGATTCACCATTTCCAAATAAAAACAGCCCCCTACACGGCTTCAACAACACTTCAACATCAACATACATAATTCCATATATCCATTTCACATTTACCAAATTGTAACAAGTCCAAATACCTACTGAAACGTGTAGAAAATGATCAAACCTTACCTTAACAACTTGACTTCTCAACGTGGCTGAAATTTAGTGAATTTAAATACGCATTCTTGCTGCCCTTCAATGGTTAATTCTCATTCCCATGACCTTCAATTGACTTAGAACACCTTGGAAAAATTAAATTTGAATCAGGATTTGTGAGCTTGATTTAGCTCAGCCATAGCCGTGAGCTCTCCCTCTCTATCTCTATAGTTCACAAAATGTGAAGATGATGAAAATGAAATAAGGGCTGGTCCATTAGTCATCAAGTTGGCATTTATATGTTGTCCATGGGCTGGACACGTGTGTTATACCCCGTATATTTATACGTCAAATTATTCTCAAGCAAGTCAACTCAAGTTAAAGGTGGAGTTATTTTCGGACACGAGATAGAAACCTCTAAATTTCAATTTTAAATTAGAACATGAATTATTTATATATTTTATTTGGTGTTGAAATATTATTGGAAATTAGGAACTAATTAATTATGATTAAATTATTAAGTAGGGATTAGGGATTAATTAATTAATTAATTTAATTTTTAAATTGTGGGCCCCACCGAATAAATAAATTAAAAAAACAAAAAAAAGGGAAAATGAAAATGACAATTCAAGGAATTGGTTTGGTGAGTCATTTAGTGGGGGGGGGGGGGGGGGACGTGTCAACATGGGAGAAACCATATATAAGTGATGGCTAATGAAGAAATCAATTTGGATTTCATTTTCAAGAAATACAAAGCTTAAGAACAAATCACAAAAACCACCATGGCTGCTCTCGGCCAGCCATGATGTTGGAGGAAAATTTGTATTATTAATTTTTTGATCAATTTTGAAGTGAATTACAAGTTCAAGGAGGTGATAGCAACATTAGATTTTAAGTTGGAGAAGAAGAAATTGTGGAATCGGAACAATTGAGCGTACAAATTTCTCCGAGGAAATTGTGGCAAGATTTTCCTATTTTATGGTGTAGTTGTGTTAATAGTGTTGTAATGAAATTGTTAAAATTGGATTGGACAAAATTGGAATTTAGAAAATGCCTGAAATCGGTGTTATAGGAAATTGTGGGTTGAAATGGATTCAAAAAGGTTGTTGGGTTGTTAGAAATGTTATGGGCTGAATTGTGAGGATTTTATATGCATATCTCTGTTGTTGGTATTTCTGTGCTAACAGGAGAATAATTGGAAATTCGGGTTAGGCGAATATATAGGGGAAATGCTGCCTGATTTTCGTTAAGTCCTTAAATAATGAAAAACCCTAAACGAGAAGTATAAGTTAAAGAATAAGTTCTATAAGCGACGACCTATGAATTTATGAACTAGAAAGTATAGTTACTAACAATAATGTTACTCTTAAATTAAATAGGCTAAAAGAGCGACGAGGCGAACGGGTTTACGAATAGTCGTCAACAGGTATGTGAAGCTGTCTCTTCTTTCTTTTGGCATGTCTTAGATTTAAGTGATGAATGATATGAACTTTGGGGTAATTCCATTCATAATTTGAGTGATATTTATGATTATTGTTCACTTCTTGATGTTACACTTCTCAAGTGATTGAGCCTCCCTCTTTAGTTTTCTGTATGTTGGTTAATAGTCGATATATATCCGTTCCTATTCTTAGGAACTCTATGATAACTAGTGACTGGACTTCTATAAGGTGTTTCATACTAGAGTGACATATGACTATGATCCTTAAGGCTTTATGATATACTTATGATGACTGTCACGACCCAAACCCCGTGGGCCGCGACTGGTACCCTAACTGGATACCCATACGTACCTATCTGATCGAATTCGAATCATACAAATTGTTTTTTTTTTTTTCGTTTCAAAACAGAAGTACGGAAATAGGCCGATACAAATACGGCACGCGCGCAACCATACGTATATATACATATATACCTGAACATACAGACATTTACAGATAAGCCGATAAGGCTAACATACAGACGAAACCCGTAACCCACATATCCATCTACAGGCCTATACAGACATACAGAATCATATGACGGGACAGGGCCCCGCCGTACCCAGAATATACACACATACGGAGTACACAGAAGACAGAAAATATATACCAAAGATATATGCTCCGAGTCAAAGGAGCTCTTCAAGTAGCAGAGTCAGAAAACTACGCGGGCGGCGTATCACCTGGTGCGTCTGTACCTGCGGGCATGTAGCGCAGCCCCCGAAGAACGGGGGTCAGTACGGAAAATGTACCGAGTATGTAAAGCAGAAACGTAACAGATATAAACATAGTCCGAACTAGAGTCACAGAAATATAACGGGCAAAATCATAAGTCAAACTAACGGACAGAGTTATGATCCAGACAGACATATAGAATCGTGTTACACACAAATGAACAGAATTATAGTTCGGACAGACAGACGGAATCATAATACGGACAGACGAGCAGAATCTGAATCCATACGGACATACAGAAGCAGAAGCCATACGGACAAACAGAAATAGTCGTAACACAGACGGACAGACAGTAGTATGACGGACAGAATTATGCATGCAGAGTAGCACAGAGTCATACAAAATCATACAAAGGCGTGTGCTTTATAAATACAGATGGCACACGCATATATTCATACAGATCCCGGCCCTGTCTGGGGGCGCGGTAACAGAACCCGGCCCTCTTAGTACGGGACGCGGTGGACAGACAGAATCAAATCAGATCATATGCCATCCTGGCCGCCATCCCCATACACAGATCATACAGACATACAGATCCCGGCCCGTACGCCGAGGGACGCGGTGAACAATGCAGAGAATTATGCACGATAACAGAACCTGGCCCGGGTCGCAGTGAAAGAATGCATTGAGACAGACACGAATCGATAAATGAGAAACCACCTACCTACAGACTTAACATACAGACTCGATCAAATTGAAGGGTGCCAAACGGCGAGCCAAAATCAGAATATCCAGATAGTATGCATAGTACGCGCCTATATCCTAGTTGGGAAGGCACGACAGATTATTATCAGAATGGGATTCTCAACTGTTCAGAAATCGTATTGTATAAATTACACAAAAATAGCCATAATATACATAAAACAATAGTTCAGAAGTTTTTGGAGAACATCGGACCAAAACAGATGTATTTTAAAATCGTACCGGGAGTATCGGGCCTTGTGGGCCCACCTCGGACCCACCCGAGACTACATACGTAAATTATTGATAATTGACCTTATGAGGTCACCCATACTCATTCGGAAGTGTTCCGACTCCGTTTGGGGAAATTTTTGTGCAAAATCTCACTTTAAGGACAATTTGTAAGAAAATAGGTTCAATTGAATTGAAGGAATTGGAGCGGTTTTCCGTCTCGAATTCCGGGGAACGGAGTCAGACCTAAGGCTCGCGGTCGAGCCTACCACATCCAGAACATGCCTAGGAACGTAGAGAAGTGCTTCACATACCTCGATGGCGCCTTATGCTCTCTTGGCGTCAATCCAAATTTCGCCCAAAATCTGGAAATGGTCAAGTTTACCATTTGGTTAGTTCCATTCTTTCAATATTCTAACTTTACACATAATTGCCTACCGAAATTTCGGCAGCATTTCCTCTGTATATACGACATCCCCGAGACTTAGCTCGGCTTACTTTATCAACACAACAACCCAGAGGAGACATCCAAACAACAACAAACATCAATAAACACTAAATCATACGCTATGGCATTATTAGCCATCTTTCGACACAACGAATCATCTTTCGTTTCAAACTTACATTTCCAACCAAAACTTATTATTTTCATATCCATCATCCATCAAAATCATTACGACACACATCGGAGGCATCCATACCATGTTCACATAATATTCACAAGATACGCAAACGTTCAACTTTCTATCAAATCACTATCTTTCCAATCTTTCCTAACTTTCAACATACGAGTTCATAAACACACTTTCATATTCCGAGTTCATTATCATCAATCTACTTCACAAAGCCATAACACAATTAACATACAACAAAAATCAAATTCACATTCCATACTACACATAGTACCACACGGCCAACATACTATATTTTCCAACTCTCACTAATTCATCCCACTTTCCTTTCTAATACAATTTCCACCATACAACAATTAAATTACAACATGAACTCAAATCATTCAAAACATGTAACTCATACCCACCTATTCGGCCAACACCCCTTTGATCCCACACACAAAATTTCCATATTTTTCATTCATTCACACATACTACAACATACATACATCATTTTTAACACAACAAAAGCATGAAATCCTTACCTTTCTTCAAGTTCTTCACTTGGAGGATGAAATTGTTTTCTTGCCACAATCTTTATATCAACTTGTAGAGAATCTTGTGCTTAGCAATAATCTCTCAAGAGATGAACCCTTTAAACCAAAGGATTGGCTTCAAAAAAATTTTCTTTCTTTTCTTTCCTTTTTTTCTCCAAAACCCGAACCCTCTCCTTCTTTTTTTTTGTTTTGATCTTGCTTCTTGAATGATCTTGTGATAAGGATGTATATATATGTATCACATGGTAATTATATAACAACCATGGGCTTGGGCTATGCCTTGTGGCCGGTTGGGCCATTCCCAATTGGGCCTCTTTTCTTATTTCTTTTTTTTTTTAGCCCACTTGGCTAATTTTTTTTTTTGTAATTCATGGAACAAGTTTCCAAAATTCCAATTTTGCCCTTGGCCACCTTTCGTAATTCCATCCCATTGAATTCATAACTCACACATTCATACCAAGTAATGTCCAATAGTGGCCTTATTCATCACAAGTCAATTTATCTTGAACTTTCCGAATGAACAAAAATGTCGGATGTAACATCCTCCCCCCCTTTAAAAACATTCGTCCTCGAATGTTAAATTGATCTTACGGGGCATCTTACTACTTCGGGAGGGTTCTCTTTATAGCCGTCCTTCACCGACTTTCCGACATGGCTTCTTTACCATCCTTATGGGGTAATTTTTTTTTTTCATCCCTGATTCAAATACCATTATATTATATCTTCTCATACCCCACATAATCATCGGACCATAAACTATTTTCTCGTGACGGACGAACGCTTTCCAGACATCATAGTCCATCTCGTTTCTTGTTATACTCCTGAGATTCCTACCGCAATTTCGTAATCCCACTTCGTACCAGACACTTCTTACCAACAGGTTCAGGACTAGGACCGGACGCGTCGAAGCATATCGGACGGATTTGTAATCGGAAGCAGACATGCTAAACTATGGCGGGTGGATTCATAATCAAAAGAAGAGATACGGAAGTATGTCAGACAGATCTGAGATAGGAGTCAGATGTATAGAAAGGTATCGGACGGATTTCGAAATCGGAATCAGGCTTACAGAAATGTATCATACGGAGACGTACTTAGAATCAGACGTGCGGTCGAGATTATACGTACAGAGGCACACCAGACGGGTTTATATCCGGAGTCAGACATACAGAGGTGTGTCCGACAGATTCGTAATCAGGGTTAATCGTACAGAGATATGTCAGACAGAAACATATTCAGAATCAATCATACAAATCGTCTTGGGTGTCGCTTATCGACTTTTCAAAGATTCTGCTTACTCGCCCTACTTATCTCTCTCCTCCCTACTATCCATAATCTTTTTCCTTTTACAACTATCGTCATACCAGCCTAACTTATGATGTAATTGGGCGTTTTCTATCCCCTGACAACATTCGGGTCGTCGCTGACTGTTATCCAGATTCGCTAAATTTTTCGAGTGGTATCGCACCCTTTGCTTTTTGCCCATTTAATCCGCGTCGGACTGTGTGGTGTTTGTAAAGGCACTAATTACTCCACACATTCTCCTTTACTTTTATATTACCACAAATTTTCATTTATATCCATCATACCTACACTTGTGCAGAACTCTGCATTCCTTCCCAGGGGGTCACCCATCCCAGAATTGCTCTGGCCTGAACACGCTTAACTCCGAAACTTTCATGCATTTCGACGCGTTAGGACTGATATAGTTTCGTCGATCGCCTCGTACGACCTTTGTCACGCAATTTTAGAGCAAATCGGGGTCTTCGCAAATTTTTGGAAATATTTTGGTAGAGGGTCCCACCCCCGGCTAAGTCATACCATCACCATATTGCTTTTCTGAATCTCGGTATCCACCAAATTAACATTTATCTTACTATTTCTAATACCCAGAAGTATAAGATCACGTAATTCAGCAAAATACAAAATTATCCATACATACATTTCTCAAAAAGGATTGGCTGGCGTACTTGGGCGTGCACTCGAAGACGCTCCTGGGTCCTGCCGGCCGGTTAAAGCAAACACGCGGTTCGAAGGACCGTTGTAACCAGAAGCTGCACCACGTCCTCTGCCACGACCCGCTGGCGCTGGTGCTGGTGCTCCTCGCCCCGCAGGGCGCATGGCCGCTGAAGGAGAAGATGAGCCTGCAACGGACCCAGCAGGCCGGGCTGAACCCGAACTGCCCTTAAGTGGGCACTCTCTGACTCGATGGTCTGGGCTCCCACAAAAATAACAAGCGCCCGTAGCGCGGTAACACTCCCCCGGGTGGGGCCTCCCACAATAAGAACACGGGGGTATGGGTGGCCTCGACTGACCGGGAACTCTGGAGCTCTGTCCTGCGAACTGTGGGGGCGTACTGTAGGCTGGCTGGGACGAATACCTATTTCTCTGCCGCTGGGAAGGCTCGCTCTGAAATCCCTCTGAATACCCAGCCGATCTGGCTCTCTTAGGCTGGCCCCTGTCGTAACCCCTATCAGGCCGACGTTCCCTACGTCGGTCCTCCATGCCCTGGGCGTGTGCCTGTACCCGGGCTACATGCATCCCTGGCTGAGCAGCCACAGCCAAACAACCATCAATCAGATAAGAGTCCAGTCCCATCACATACCTGTGCACCCTGTCGGCCATCTCAGCTACTATGGTGGGTGCATACCTAGCCAATGAATCGAACTCTTGGCTGTACTCGCGAACACTTCTACCATTCTGTCTCAAGTTCAAGAACCGATCGACCCTAGCTCTTCGTAGCTCTGGTGGTAGAAAATGGTCAAGAAAGGCCTTAGTAAATTCGGCCCATACCGCTGGGGGAGCATCGTCACCCCTGGAGAGCTGCCAAGACTCATACCAATTTGCTGCCACCTCGTATAATCGATACGAAGCCAACTCCACAGACTCAGTCGGCGAAGCCTTAATCAGTCGTAGTGTGCTCTCCATCTTTCTAATGAACTCCTGGGGATCCTCCTCAGGTTTTGCCCCGGAGAATTCTGGAGGATTACATGTCAGAAACTCACGAGCCCTGGAGCTCTCGTACCTATCCGCACGACCACCCCCAAATCCATGCCTGCGAACCTGCTCCGCCATCAATGTGGTCAATAATTGAACCGCATCTCGCATGGCCCTACCCTCCGCCCCTGCCTGTGGAGCTGGAGGTTCGGGCACTGGAACCTCAGGGGCTTGCGGTGGAGCCGTCTCCCGATTAGCAGCTCCTGCTGCTCTGATATCCTCCGGCAAGGGGGGTGTAACAGATCCAGATGACGGGGGCACATCCTCAAGTGCAGGGTGCACACTGGCCCTGGTAACCCTCGGGGCCTGGCTGGTCTCTCCTGCCTCAATCCTGGCCTTGCCCTTCTGGGCAGCTGTTGCCTTCTTCGGAGGCATCACTGAAACATAGCAGATCGTTAGGAGAGGTTCATCCTACTAATACAGTTCTATCGCACGATCTAAAGATCCAAAGAAGGGTAACATCCTAAATGCCCTGTAGCTTCCTGTTTATAGATGTGGTGCACAACACATCGATAAACAAGACTCTACTAGACACGGCCTGTAGACATACCGAGGACTAACCGCTCTGATACCACTTTTGTCACGACCCAAACCCCGTGGGCCGCGACTGGTACCCTTACTGGATACCCATACGTACCGATCTGATCGAATTCGAATCATACAAATTGTTTTTTTTTTTTTCGTTTCAAAACAGAAGTACGGAAATAGGCCGATACAAATACGGCACGCGCGCAACCATACGTATATATACATATATACCTGAACATACAGACATTTACAGATAAGCCGATAAGGCTAACATACAGACGAAACCCGTAACCCACATATCCATCTACAGGCCTCTACAGACATACAAAATCATATGACGGGACAGGGCCCCGCCGTACCCAGAATATACACACATACGGAGTACACAGAAGACAGAAAATATATACCAAAGATATATGCTCCGAGTCAAAGGAGCTCTTCAAGTAGCAGAGTCAGAAACCTACGCGGGCGGCGTATCACCTGGTGCGTCTGTACCTGCGGGCATGTAGCGCAGCCCCCGAAGAACGGGGGTCAGTACGGAAAATGTACCGAGTATGTAAAGCAGAAACGTAACAGATATAAACATAGTCCGAACTAGAGTCACAGAAATATAACGGGCAAAATCATAAGTCAAACTAACGGACAGAGTTATGATCCAGACAGACATATAGAATCGTGTTACACACAAATGAACAGAATTATAGTTCGGACAGACAGACGGAATCATAATACGGACAGACGAGCAGAATCTGAATCCATACGGACATACGGACATTCCTCTGTATATACGACATCCCCGAGACTTAGCTCGGCTTACTTTATCAACACAACAACCCAGAGGAGACATCCAAACAACAACAAACATCAATAAACACTAAATCATACGCTATGGCATTATTAGCCATCTTTCGACACAACGAATCATCTTTCGTTTCAAACTTACATTTCCAACCAAAACTTATTATTTTCATATCCATCATCCATCAAAATCATTACGACACACATCGGAGGCATCCATACCATGTTCACATAATATTCACAAGATACGCAAACGTTCAACTTTCTATCAAATCACTATCTTTCCAATCTTTCCTAACTTTCAACATACGAGTTCATAAACACACTTTCATATTCCGAGTTCATTATCATCAATCTACTTCACAAAGCCATAACACAATTAACATACAACAAAAATCAAATTCACATTCCATACTACACATAGTACCACACGGCCAACATACTATATTTTCCAACTCTCACTAATTCATCCCACTTTCCTTTCTAATACAATTTCCACCATACAACAATTAAATTACAACATGAACTCAAATCATTCAAAACATGTAACTCATACCCACCTATTCGGCCAACACCCCTTTGATCCCACACACAAAATTTCCATATTTTTCATTCATTCACACATACTACAACATACATACATCATTTTTAACACAACAAAAGCATGAAATCCTTACCTTTCTTCAAGTTCTTCACTTGGAGGATGAAATTGTTTTCTTGCCACAATCTTTATATCAACTTGTAGAGAATCTTGTGCTTAGCAATAATCTCTCAAGAGATGAACCCTTTAAACCAAAGGATTGGCTTCAAAAAAAATTTCTTTCTTTTCTTTCCTTTTTTTCTCCAAAACCCGAACCCTCTCCTTTTTTTTTTTTGTTTTGATCTTGCTTCTTGAATGATCTTGTGATAAGGATGTATATATATGTATCACATGGTAATTATATAACAACCATGGGCTTGGGCTATGCCTTGTGGCCGGTTGGGCCATTCCCAATTGGGCCTCTTTTCTTATTTCTTTTTTTTTTTTAGCCCACTTGGCTAATTTTTTTTTTTTGTAATTCATGGAACAAGTTTCCAAAATTCCAATTTTGCCCTTGGCCACCTTTCGTAATTCCATCCCATTGAATTCATAACTCACACATTCATACCAAGTAATGTCCAATAGTGGCCTTATTCATCACAAGTCAATTTATCTTGAACTTTCCGAATGAACAAAAATGTCGGATGTAACAATGACATTCAAGGGATGTTTGATATGTTCCGAGTGACATTCGAAAGGTATTTGATACGACTATTGTCCTGATTTTCAAATGGTAATTCGTGTTGATCATTCTATTGAGTCTTTGAAAATGTTTTTAAATTGCATATAGTTTCTCACTACTCTGCCCGTGCATGCCTCAATATGTCTTTCACCGAGTCCCGGGCCGGGTATGTTATCGTGCACAGTTTCACTGTATTGTTCACCGAGTCCCTCACTAGAGGGTCGGGTACGTTATATATATGTATATGATGATATGATGATATGATATGGCGGCCAGGAGGGCATATGATGACTTTATTCACCGAGTCCCTCACTAGAGGGCCGGGTACGGTATATATGTATATGATATATGATATTGACATGCATGATTTATGTTTTAAAGGCAAGCATTTTGGTATTCTGGTTATTGTACTCGTTTTCTGTACTCCTTATTTCATTTATGAGCCTGTTTACTGTATTTCATGCTTTACATGCTCAGTACATATTCCGTACTGACCCCCTTTCTTCGGGGAGCTGCGTTTCATGCCCGCAGGTGCATATACTCGCTTTGGTGATCCGCCGGCTTAGGACTCCCTTTCTGCTGTCTTGGAGAGATCCGTTGTTCCGGAGTTTAGACTTTTGGTATAGATCTTATGATATATATATATATATATATATATATATATATATATATATATATATATATATGTATGTTTATCCAGGGGTACGGCGGGGCCCTGTCCCGTCATATTTCGCTATCGATACTCTTAGAGGTCTGTAGACATATGTGTGGGTTGTGTATGGGCTCTGTCCAGCTGTGTCTATACGATGTGCTATGGTATGATGTTCATCTCTAGTAGCAGCCTTGTCGTCTTGCATACGATATTGATATGTGATGGCAGCCTTGTCGGCTTGCGTATCATTTCATGATATGATTAGTTGTGACTCCTTAGGAGACCGTTGATCTGGAAGTATATATATATATATGATGTTACGAACTTTGGAGTTCCTTTATAAGTTTCGTATTGTCGTAGTTTCAGTTTGATGTTATATGTAACAGGTTGGTATACGGGTGCCCAGTTCGGGCACCAGTCACGGCCTACGGGGTTGGGTCGTGACAACGTGCCCCACCCAAGGCATGGGCCAATCAGATTTGGCCATGCCATAGTGGGGTCCACACGGCCCACTAACCTCTTATTAAATGATAATTAGTCTTAATCCCCACTTAATAATCTAATCATGGTTAATTAATCCCTAATCTCCACTAATATTTCTTTAAAATTAAAATTTATAAGCAATTCGTGTACTAATTAAAATCGAAGATTAAAAGTCTCTATCTTATTCCCCGAAATAATCTTGTCCTCAAATTTACCTCAATTCGCTTAAAACTTTTCCAATGTACAAAAATACGGGATATAACAGAAGTAGTGACACTAATAACTATATAAAATCATATTTATCAAATTTTTACTAAAATGTTTCACTTAAAAGAAAATGTATATACCATATCAACATAGTATCTAACTTACGAGGTCTTACAATAATTATGTCATAACCCCTTATAACCTCATGAATGACCATAATCAATTAAAAGCTTACGTCGACCATCTTACGACGCACTTAACGTAGAAGTACAGGATGTTACCCACTGCCTTTCGGCTCAATGCATCAGCTACCACATTAGCTTTGCCTGGATGGTGTCGAATGGTGATATCATAATCCTTAAGCAGCTCCATCCATCAACGCTGTCTAAAACTGAGCTGGTTACTAGAAGACAGTGAATGTATATGTCAAATCAAGAACTCTTTTAGAATGATACCAGTTAATAATAGACAGATCATAGAGCAGCTATGTAAAGTTATAATATGAGGAAACCCCCGCGCTACTTGATAGCCAACTCTAAAGATTGAGATTAAGAGCTAAAAAGTAGAGCGACAGTTAAAACCCTTTAAAAAAAGAAGTCGAGAAGTGATACATGATATTGAAGATTTCAGAATATGGACTGTAACAGCAGAGCGATGTAAGGTTATTGAAGTAAAATAATATTACACCTTGGGAAATTTCATCTTATTCGTAGAATCTGCGAAGGGTCTACAGGTTACCAGAGGCATGAAATACTCCAGGGATAGTAAAGTCCAATAAATCGACGAGGGACGTCTACGCGTAAGAGGTAAGATGAAGTGAACGATACATCTTAAGGAAGTAGTTTATAGAAGAATAAAGAGTCGCGTTATGACTAAGTGCACCAGAGAGAAGAATAAGATTTAAGCAGAAGAGTGCGCAATACAACTGTCAACCAACTGCTAGATGAAGAGGAGAGTAAAGAAAACGACGTGGAATTATCACCTCGTGGGGCAAGTGCAAGAGGAAACATTATGGGAATGGTTACGTAGAGATCTGGAATGTGTTATAGTAAATTAAAAGGGAATCGACCAATAAAGGAGGCATGTGAAGGGCATAATTCAGCAAAAGAACGTTTAAGGAAGTATTGGGAGTGCAGGATTAGTTTAACATTCGAGAACGAATGTTCCAAAGGGGGGAAGGATTTTATACCCCGTATTTTTGTACGTTGGATTATTCGTAAGCTAATCGACATGAATTCAAGGACGAGATTATTTATGGGATATGAGAGAAGGACTTTTAATCCCGATTTTTAATATGGCACGACTTGCTTGTAAATTCCAATTAGTATGGAAATATTAGTGGAGATTAGGGATTAATTAACCGTGATTAGATTATTAAGTGGGGATTAATGATTAATTAAGTTAATTACACCATGAATGGGCCCCACCCGATTTAATAATTAGAAAATAGCATGAATGAGGACATGCCAAGTGGAGGGGGAATGTGTCAATATGTTAGGTAGCCTATATAATCCAATTTGATGACTAATTCATCGACAATACTTCATTTCATCTTCACAAAGTTAAGTAGGAGAGAGAGGGTCTAAGCTAGAGAGAGGGAGAGAGAGCCACGGCCATGGCATCGGCCCCTTGAGCTCACGGCCAGCTGTTGTTTTACAGCATTAAAATTATTATCTTATCTTGAATTGAAGAAGGGAATATGACCAGCCATGGCTGCCAAGCTCACGGCCATGGTAGCCCTTGATCAACCTCAAGCGTTGAAAGGAAAATCAAGTTCCTAAGGTAAGGTTTAATTCCCTATTACATGTTTTAGTGATGATTTGGTCTTTGTATGAATTGGTGGATGCGGAATTGGATGCAAGAATTGTGTATGTTGATGTTGAGACTTTGTTTGGGTCGTATAGGGGCTGCCTTAATCTAGAAATAGTGAATTAATTTTAATTAGTGTTTTTGTTATTGTTGTCATTGATTATATAATGAAAACGGAAGAATTTGATATTTCAAGTTGAAGTTGTATTTGTTTTAAGGGCTATTTGGGACGTGTTGTTGTTGGCGTTGAATTGAAGGACTAAGTGTAATTAAGATTATGTGTTGGGTTGTTGTAATTGTTGGACTATTATAGAGTCATTTCGATGAAGTATGGTGGTTGTAGGTCATTAGGAGAAACTTGAATATGTCGTAGCCGTTATGGTAACTATTATTGAATATTGTAATATGTGGGTTGAGACACTTCGTGATATATGATATTGATATGCATGATTTACATTTCATAAGGCAAGTTTTAAATGTCATACTTGTCTCCTGTGATCTCTATTTCAGTCATGATCCTCTTTATTGTATTTCATGTTTTATATACTCAGTAAATATCTCGTACTGAACCCCTTCTCAGGGGGCTGCGCTTCATGCCCGCAGGTACAGATACTCGATTTGGTGATCCTCCAGCTTAGGATTTCTACTCAGCTGTCTTGAAGAGCTCCATTGTTCCGGAGCCTAGACTTTTGGTACAAATCTTTTGATGTATATATATGTTTATCCAGGGGTACGGCGGGGCCCTGTCCTGTCATGTTTTACTATCGATACTCTTAGAGGTCTGTAGACATATGTGTGGGTTGTGTATAAGTTTTGTTCAGCTGTGTCTATATGGTTCGCTATGGTATTGATATGTTGTGACAGCCTTGTCGGCTTACGTATGGTATTGACATGTTGTAGCAGCCTTGTAGGCTTGCGTATGGTATTGATATGTAGTGGCAGCCTTGTCGGCTTGCGTATCATATTGACATGTTGTGGCAGCCTTGTCGGCTCGCGTATCATATTATATTTTTGATTAGTTGTGGCTCCTCAGGAGACATGTTATCTGGATATATATATATATATATATATATATATATATATATATATATATATATATATATATGATGGCGTTATGAACCTTTGGAGTTCTTTTGCAAGTTTCCACTTTGTTCTTAGATTCAGTTTTGCTATATCTAACAGGTACGTATACGAGTGTCCAGCTCGGGCACTAGTCATGGCCCACAGGGCTGGGTTATGACAAAACCCTCTGCAAATCGCCTCCAAGATGCTAAGGAAATGTAATGTAAAGAATGGGAGGAATAATGGTTTTCATAAGGCTTTTAAAGAAGAAACTGCCCCGTCGGTCACTTCTGTGGTCACCCCACCGCCAAAGAGGTCACCGGACACCAGAAAATTTTGGTGTCTTTAAAACATGAAATCAACTCTCGAAACCCCCCGAAACAACCCGGACACAAACCAAATAGGCAGATATACATAAAAATGCACCACGAACGCAATCTTTTCAGAATATGCAAAGGTACTCAAATTTGCCCGAGAAATACCTTAACATCGTTTCACTAGCCTTCATACTTTACCTTTGCATTTTCCTCTCGTATCTTACAATCGGTATCGAGATAAATCTTCGACTCAATCATGGCCAGGCCTATTTGCCCTCAATACTACTTCTACCTCGGTAATTTGGCTTAAACCATCTTTACATCTTGCCTTAATGCACCCAAAATATCTCAACCGTATTTTTATTACCGAATCCTTACTCTTCTTATCAAGTACTCGCTTGGTCTCATTCTTAGCATACAAATATTCGTAGGTTGCATAACTATTCTTGTACAACTTATAGAAAGTATGTCCAAGCTTAGTCGTAGTCTTTCCGTCTCCTAATTCATTCTGCCTTACATATTTCATCCGTACAGCTCGTAGCCTATCTTGTCATACTCCTTTCCCTTGATTCATCCTTTGATTTTTCTCATATCCTATTATAGGAGATTTTCTGTCCCTTCCTTTTGCTACTTATAAGTCGCAACATCATTAGCGCACAACTCTATTGCCAACATCTTAGCCATTAATCTAGTATAGCATTGCTATCTTTTATAATATCTCTTAAGTTACTCGTTACCATTCTTCTGTCGTACTCTTTCTTTTTATTAGCACCCACTTGTAATTCCACATCCTTCAGGATCTTTACAGATTCTTCTCCGCACCATTTCAAATACCATCCTGTCTTCTATCCATTCATTGTTGGCTTTCCAATCTTACTAACTTGTCCCAGCGAGGGATCTCACTTAAAGCTTAAGCATTCATATCAAATGTGTTGTAGTGTTAATTGTTTCAATCTTACACTCCCATTGCTCTCACCCGCTTCCCCCCTTCAGGGTGTACTTATACCATTATCCGTTTATATTCTGCTCTATGTCTCTATTTCAAATCTCAATTTTACCCGATCCTTTTTCCATTTCACTTGGTATACTGTACCATACTCATGTCTTTCTTTGTAATTTATAACTTTGATTATCCATGTACGAAACCTTAATCAAACTCAGGAAGTGACGGGAACCTTTCGATATATAGTACCTGTAGTCATTCCAAATTCTCAATTAGGTCGCACTTATATCCTGATGATAAGTGTCCAAAGATCTCTTATAACGGTATCTTTATCCCAGCGGATATAATCTGTTTCCTCTACTAAATTTACAAAACCTCAGTTGTTTCTTAAATCCACAATCTTTGTCCTTTAAGGATTTCACTATTTCTGAGGTGAAGTCATATATACGCAGTACTCCTTGTTGTGTACCCAACACTGACTTCTGACTTACTCAAAATCATATCAAGTTTGTCTTAATAATGGTCTTATCTTATCACTTCATCGTCGTATTACACCTTTAAGTTCGTAGCTATATATTTCACTTTCATATTTTATACTCGTACTCAATTATTACGTCTATCTTGGGTGTTTCCTTTAGTATTCCCCTACCATTTCTCCAGTCTATGTTCATCTTTTATTCTGTGCACGAGGAACCTCATACCACCATTGTATCCTTCGGAAAACACTACTCCCGCATAATCCCTTTCTCTTTTTCAGAACGTATTCTGTTCATCCCTATTTGTTGTTATCATACCAGTCATTTTCCGGCACTAATTCCGCCTTGTTGCTCATATTTTTGTAGTTTGGTCTTTCACAGTTCCGTACTTATATTACTCGTGTCTTCGGCTATACATGTTATAACCTATTACTGCACTATTATCTCGCTCGCTTCCTTCTTATTTCCTTCTTTTAATTAGCTTCTTTTTTTCTTATGCTCGCTTTCGTTCCCGTTATCGCATAATCTTTATTATGAACTTTCCCTATAGAACTTTATAAGTCTTTCTCATCCGTTCCATACCTTGCCTTTCCATTTCACATTGCCTTTATACTTTAGTCACCTAGATCATGTCATATCTTTTAGTCACTTCCTCGATAGGCTTTACTCATTATATTCAGCTTATATCCTGTTCGTAATTAATCCTATAGTGTAACACTTCTTAACGATATTCGTGATTCTTACTATGGTTAAATTACACTCTGTGGAGTAGGCGTACTTAACCTTTTACCCTTTCTGATCAATCTTATCCTTAATATCTCACAAGCTGTCTCATCAATACATTCATATTCGTCACAATTCTTCCTCCTCCGCACTCTTGTCTCAATCATACCACTACTTCTTTTAACCATAAACTCGTCTTAATTTATCCCTGCTTATCAATTCTGTCGACACCTCAATATAACGCTCTATTGAGATTTGCCACCCTTTTCTAAATCATCTCTTAGTATCACAAGCCCTTCCAAGTTATCCTAGCATTTCTTTTTACCATATCGATATCGACCTCATAATTACTATTACTATCAATTCAACAGTTAACTTTATTTTTCGAAGCCAGACTTGCAACTTGGTCAAAATCCTGCCATTACTGTTGACACGACCTTTGAAGACATATTACGAACTTATATCTCATTCTTTTTTTATTTCTAGGAAAATTTTGGTAGAGTTTCCTCTGTATTTCTTACTATCTCAAAACCTGCACGCAGGAAATACCAACAATGCCTCATAGGGCCAGCATATATATATATATATATATATATATATATATATATATATATATATATATATATATAGCATATCATAGCCACACAGGGCTCCAAATACCAACAACAGTATGAAAATGACGAACTTAACTCATATGTCCAACTCAAACTGTACCTGTTACACTTTCCTGTTTATTTTCCCTTTTTAATCTTTAGTTGCATTTCAATCGTACCTGCAACATTCATACCATATCTAACATATACCCTGCTTACCATTTCTTGTCTTTTTACTGATTTCTTCAGCTCCCCCTGTTCGCACTTTTGAACTTATCAACAACATATATACATTCAATCTATTTCCTTACTATACTTACCTCGATGATGGCCAGTTTGCCACTCTATATATGCAAATTCTCATAACGTAACCTCAATATCCAACTTTCACCTGTATTTATAACTACTTTCAATCCTAGATTTCAAAATTCCCACGGTGATGGGAACACCTTGGTCGCTGTTACTCATAAATACTTGGTTGTCGGCCCCTTTGATTTCCGCTCGCCACTATTAGGTAATAATCTATAGCAAATGCACATCCATAGGAAATTTCAATAAAGTCTCATATACCTGTAGTCGATCGGTCTCAAGTCTGATCCGGTGATCTATAAGGTAAAGTGTGCTCCTCGTTATCGTTTGCCCGCCATCTACTCGTCTGGCCTTTATCGTATTCCTCATCTGAGTCCGGGGAATGTAGATAACCGGGAAACTCATGGTTTACCGTTGACCAGGATAGGGAGCTGGAATAATCTGTAACACTTACCGGGGTAGCCTGTCTAACGTGATGCTCTGCCATAGAAGCAACTGGTACAGCCTCGGGGACCGCCTCCCCAGATATCAAAAACTCTAGCGGAATTGTCGCTGGGTCCTCCGAGGGGTCAGTCTCGATAGAATAACTGAGGCTCCTCCTGCTCGGTCCTGGAGCCTGGGGTCTTAAACTTACTCTAGGGGCCTTCTTAGAACCCCCACTATCTGAAGCTGACCTCTTCATCTCTCGCCAATATGCACCTACCTACAGGAAAAGAGGTCAGAAACAATCTTTCCTAGGTTCTGGCTCTATCGCACGATCTAAGACAGAAGGAAAGATGACATCCTAAATGTCCTGTAGCTTCCTGTTTATAGATGTGGTGCACAACACACCGATAAACAAGACTCTGCTAGACACGGTCTGTAGACACTCCGAGGATGAACCTGGCTCTGATACTACTTTTGTCACGACCCAGCCCCGTGGGCCATGACTACTGCCTGAGCTGGACATTCGTATACGTACCTGTCAGATATAGCCAAACTGAATCTAAGAACAAAGTGGAAACTTGCAAAAGAACTCCAAAGGTTCATAACGCCATCATATATATATATCCAGATAACCTGTCTCCGGAGGAGCCACAACTAATCAAAAATATAATATGATACGCGAGCCGACAAGGCTGCCACTACATGTCAATATGATACGCAAGCCGACAAGGCTGCCACTACATATCAATACCATACGCAAGCCGACAAGGCTGCCACAACATGTCAATACCATACGTCAGCCGACAAGGCTATCACAACATATCAATACCATAGCGAACCATATAGACACAGCTGAACAAAACTTATACACAACCCACACATATGTCTACAGACCTCTAAGGGTATCGATAGTAAAATATAACGGGACAGGGCCCCGCCGTACCCCTGGATAAATATATATATACATCAAAAGATCTGTACCAAAAGTCTAGGCTCCGGAACAATGGAGCTCTCTAAGACAGCTGAGTAGAAATCCTAAGCTGGAGGATCACCAAATCGAGTATTTGTACCTGCGGGCATGAAACGCAGCCCCCCGGAGAAGGGGGTCAGTACGAGATATGTACTGAATATATAAAACACGAAATACAATAAAGAGGATCATGACTGAAATAGAGATAACAGGAAACAAGTATGACATTTAAAATACCAATACACTTGCCTTATGAAATGTAAATCATGCATATCAATATCATATATCATACCCGACCCATTATGGGACTCGGTGAATAAAGTCATCACATACCATCCTTAGCGCCATGATCACATCATCATATCCTCATATCATCACATCATCATATTATCATATATATATATATATATATATATATATATATATATATATATATATATATATATATATATACCGTACTCGGCCCTCTAGTGAGGGACTCGGTGAACAATACAGTAAAACAGTGCACGAAAACATACCCGGCCCAGGACTCGGTGAAAGATATATTGAGGCATGCACGAGTAGAGTAGTGAGCAACCATATGCAAACTAAGTCATATCTGAGACTTAATAGATTAATCATAATGAACTATCATTTGAAAATCAAGACAGTAGTCATATCAAGTACCCTTCGAATGTCACTATGGATTATATCAAAATCGAACTTCTGGAATCATAGACACGTATCAAGACATAATGAAATAGCTTCTGGAAATCAAGAACATTAGCCATCCTAGTTTCTCTATGAATAAGAGCTTCTTTGGGATTTATATATCCGTCATCAGTTTGTCTCACATAGATCATGCCAAAAGAAAGAAAGAAGGGTTAGCTTTACATACCTTTAACGCTTATCCGTGATACGATACATATACGCTGCCCGTAGTGTCTCAACCTATACTAAGACGTCAAGACTATGGTTTCGCTACGGAAAGGCATAAAACGTACTTCAACGTTAGTAGCTTATTTCTAAGTAATTGGGCGGCACTTCCCCTATATTGTTCACTTCTCTTTCTTCCAAGCCAGCTATAAATGACCAATTCAACATAAACAACCACATGTTCAAATACTATACCAAGACTAGCTAAGACATGATTCATGAATACTCCGAACATCCCATATAGCATTCCAATCAGCCCACATATTACAACATTCAATAATTGTTAGCATAACGGTTACGACATATTACATTGAATCGTATTCATACTCATTTCCATGATACATTGATATTACATGGTTATGGTACTGATTATGATAAGTGAGAGAGTGCAACCTCCGAGGTCTATGCCGAAGAGAGTAAAAGAGAGATGATAGTCCGTGATCCGAGGTCAATTAACGGAGCGGTATGAGTGTACATTGCCCAAGGTCTTTTGCTGGGAACGAATGAGTGCTCGATGCTCAAGGTCACTTATCGGGATCGAAAGAGTGCTCGTCGTCGAGGTCGTTGCCAGGATGAGTTGTACATGGACTTCATGGGTCCCCCATGGGTTGTGCTGCTGAGATGTGATTTTCCATCGATCGGAGTGCATGTGTACGGTGCATATGCGTTGTATTCATCATTCAAACATTATGGCATTGCATTGTACACCTTGGTTTTCTGTGATAGGATTGTCATACACTGGTTAGGAATGGTTATACAGAGACTTGGCACAGTTGGGTTAGCTGCTATAACATAGGTGATGACTTGTTCTTATATGATTGGGATAGAGTAGTTCGAATTGGTTACACTGAGACTGGCACAGTTGGGTTTAGATGCTATGACCTAGGTGATGACTTGTTGTGACATGATTGTGATATACTGGTTCAGATTGGTTACACTGAGACTTGGCATAGTTTGGTTTGGATGCTATAACATAGGTGATGACTTGTGCCATGGTTATTGATTCGTGTTGACCAGTACTTGTTGTTTTACGTGTTTATCTTGCCTTATTGTTTTTATATACGTTAGCTAGTCTTAGTCGGCCTATGATAGCTACCAGTACTTGTTGTTTATATTTTATGAATGTGGAGTACCAGGTTGGATCTACTTCTACCCCTCGTGGTTGATTATCGAGGTTGCTGCCGAGTCTATTCAGGGTGAGCATGGGGATGTTCGCTGCCCAAAGGCTCTTCTTACTATTTATGTCTTATTTCCATTTCAGGACATCTTCTGAGATCTTATGTATTATTCAGACTTGTAGTAATTTGTAGATGCTCTTGTATGACCACACCAGATACTGGGGTTGGATTCTCATTACTTCCGAATTTCTTTATATTATTAACGTGAGACTTAAGTTATTTTATCTTCTTCCACTTTATTTATGTTTTATGAATGTTAGGATAAGGGTTTGCCTACCGAGGTGGGAAAGGTAGGTGCCCGCACGACATAGTGAAAATGGGTCGTGACAGCTAAGAACCACCACGGCTTGTCTGAGTACGCCTCTACCAAAAGAACCACCTCGACTACCGGAAGATGTCAGAGTCCTAGCGGTCTGAAATTCAGAATGCGGCTGAGTCCCACTCTGTCTCGGCCTATGGTACTCTCTAACAATGTGCCCGGTATCACCACATGCAGAAAAAGCTCTAGATGGCGGGGGCTGAAATACTGAAGATGAAGAACTGGTATAACCTCCTCGGTCAGTTGGCCGAGAATAAGAGCCTCCTGAACTATACCCACTCTGGCTCGACAGACCACCTGAAGAAGTTTGGAGCGCTGTCTAAATAGGGCGGCTGGAATGTGGCTGAAAAGTCCTAGACAACTAGCCCCCACCTCTAGAAGTTGACCCACTGTAACTACCATACTGACGGGTATTCTTATCACTATCCCCATTATGGGCTCGGATCCTGGCCGACTAAACAATCGCAGCATGGTTTGCCACTGACTGTAAAGAAGCATCTATAGTGACAAGCTAAAGACACACCACATGTAACGGAAGTACCAGCCCACTCACGGATCTCTTGACCCTCTCGGTCTCAATAGGAATCAACTGTATAGTATAATGTGCCAAAGAAAGAAATCAAACCTCGTACTCAGCTACGAACATACACCTCTGTTGTAAGTGGATAAACACATCTCTCCTCTGGTCCCTCAGAGTAGGGGAACGTACTTCTCTAAAAATGCCTGATGAAACTGAGGGCAAGACAGGGGAGGCGACCCAGCTCACTATAATTGATAAAGGACCTCCACCGAATCTTCCCGTCCCCACGCAACTGATAGGACACGTAGTGAACTCCACGAGACTCAACAATCCCCATCTTATACAACCTCTCATGCATGTCCACAACAAACTTATAAGCATCCTAACTCGGTGTACTAGAGAACCTCGGCAGATCCATCTTCAGAAATCTACCAATCAACTCCTGATCTCTAACGGTCATAACTAGGCCAGCAACGAGCCTAGGAGATCTAGCAGGCACTGGAATCCCATCAAGGTAGTGTAGAATATGAACCAGGGTGTTCGGAAGCACTGGAGTAGAATTCACCTTGAGCTGAGTCTGGGCTAGTCCCAGCTCTTCCTTAACTACAGGCTCACGCGTAGGCTCACGCTCTGGCTCTGGTGATACTGATCTAGCATGCCTCTAACCTACCGCAGGGGCCCTGCCCCTGGCTGGTGCAGCACCATGGCCTCTGGCATAGTCACGACCTCTCGCCCGACCTAGTACTCATGCTCCGGCCCGAGTGGCGGGCTCGGACAACTCATCCCTCACAATAATAGCATGAGTCCTCACTATCTGTTAGAGAATAGAAGAGAAATCAGATACCAATTCGAATCATCTAGATACCAATTTGAATAAAGTAGCACGAAAGAATGAAAGTTTGAAGTTTCCTAAATGTCCTATAGCCTCTCGCAGATAATACGTGTTACACCTCGGAACTTTGGGTTGCCGAGCGGTGGATGGACTAACGTAATTTAAGGTGTACATGCTGTCCCTACAAGTAAGAAGGGATGCTTAATGATTCTAATTAATATTCCAAAGAAGTTGAGGCAAGGGAGAAAAGTTCGTCAAATGAGACTTCACTGTAGTCATGAGAAAGGGGGATTCGACGGTCGTTCTTTGTACCGTCGGACGGGTCGACGCTTCGTCGATTGTGCCATAGAATTGACTTAGCACGAAGGCCATTCCACGGAGCCTATCGACGCTCCGTCGATCAGTTCGACGGACCGTCCTTCTCACCGTAGAATGAAAAGAATCGACATGTTGCTCACTGGAAATTTAACGACTTCGACGATCAGATCGACGCTCTGTCGATCGTACCGTATATCTGGTCGGGGACAGATTGGTTCATAAAATAAGGGATTCGGGTCTTATTTCATTTCATCTCCATATCACACCCCTTCTCTCTAGAACATCTCTCTACATTTATTCCACAAGAATTCAAAGGTATTAGTGATCAACCACATAAACTATGTGAATCAAGTGTAAAAAACCGATTAAATGTTATCCAAGTCAAGAAACCTCATTGAAGATGAACTAGGGTTTTGGCTCAAGTGAAGTATTTCCACCCAAAGCTTGTTCCTACAACATCTAAGGTAAGATTTCTGGCATTTCCATGTTGTTTAAGATATTTCAAAGTTGAAATACTTGGATTATAGAAGGATATAGAAAAATGGGTCATGAATGTGGAATAGTGCCATTTTGAGTAATAGCTTGAATTGAGTCATGATTCTTGTTGTGTTGTGATACGGATATGTTATGAATGATGTTAGGAACATGAGATAGACATTGTATATGAATAAACGTAGTCGTGTGTTATGACCATGGATATGGGTGATTGGGAGCGAATTGAGAAGTATAGACAATGTGGATGAATAAAGATTATTGTTATGATATTGTGAATGTATTATTGATGTTTGGGAGTTGATATACGATATGGAGGAATGTCGTATAAATAAAGGAGATGCTGTCCAATTTTCTCTAGTTTTAGTCGTGTATGCTAGCTATCGATTTCTAATGATAGTATGACTTAATGAAGGTAGAAGCGCGAGCGTTGAAGGAGAACGTGCCAGTGGTAAATAGTTGAACGGAAAGGTATGTAAGGCTAACCCTTCTTTCATAAGGAATGGTTCTTTGGACAATCATCTAAATATCTCATAAGTCAATGATGCCATCTAAATGATTCTATCTTCAAAGCTATTAAGCTCATGATTCTTGATACGAATGACGATTGTACTAAGTTCCTCATATGACGAGTAAGCCTATAAAGATAGATGTAATGAATGACGATAATAGTGATAATGATATGGATGACGACTATAATGGTAATGGCGATGACGATGATGATAGTGATGATAATAGTAAGATGCTTATGAGCTATTATGTATGTGTATCTATGTATGACTATTATGGAACCCCGAGCTTATGAGGCTGGGTAGAATATGTATATTATTTATGTAACGCGCGCACACCTCTGTAGATAGTATGAATAACCCTGAAGCCTTGGTAGGGCCAGATAGATATAACCCTGAAGCCTTGGTAGGGCCAGGTATATGTAACATTGAGCCTTGGTTGGCCAAGTATATATGAAACACCGATCCTTCATGGTCAGGTATGCTATGAAAATGCTATGTATATGATATGATTATGTATATGATATAGATATGAGTATGAATACGAACATGAAACAAATACAAATAAGACTATGTATATGAATACGATTGTGGATGCAATGTAAATGAGTACGGATACGGATATGGATATATGTACACGAATACGCGCTAGAAATGGAAAGTCCCTATGACAAGCAAGTAAGTACTTATGACGTTGATACTGCTATCTCCACTCCTATGCTATTTCTCATATTGCTTATTATGCTTCTATATTATTGTTGATCATGCTTTACATACTCAGTACATTCTTCGTACTGACGTCCTTTTGTTTGTGGACGCTGCGTCATGCCCGCAGGTTCCCAGGGAGACAGACTTGATCCATAGCTACATTCTCAGGGACTACATAGGAGAGCTCCATTTCATCTGGAGCTATAGCTTTTGGGTACTTATTCTTTTGTGTGCATAATTATAGGCATAGCGGGGTCCTATCCCGCCTATATGTTATGACATACTCTCCTTAGAGGCTCGTAGACATGTGTATATGGTTAGATGTGTTTGGCCTTGTCGGCCTATATTTTGGATTTCATTTTGTTAGCCTCGTCGGCTTATGTATATTAATATAGGCATAGATGCCGATGATTATATAAAAGTGTTGTTGTCCAATGGGACTCGTATGATTGATGAATGGAAATGTACGATTTAGTATGTGGCTCACCTAGATGTAAGTGTAAAGGTACTCTAAGGGGTTCCCAGGTGGGCTAGCACCGGGTGCCCGTCGCGGCCCTCCGGTTGGGTCATCATAAAGTGGTATCAGAGCAGTTCATTCCTAGGGTGTGTCTACGAGCCGTGTCTAGTTGAGTCTTGGTTATGGGTGTGTTGCGCGCCATACTTATAAACAAGAAGCTGCGGGCATTTTAGGAATAAATGACCTTTTTTCGTCATAAGAATCGTGCGATAGAGCTATGATATATGAACTTCTCGTTCCTTAACCGTGTGTTGTGTATTTCAGAAATGCCTGTAAAGAGAAAGGCTACAGCAACCGAAAAGGGCGAGACGGTGGCAGAAAAGCGAGCTGAAAGAGCACCGCCACCGGTAGTAGAGGAAAGTGAGTCCCTGCGTGCGGCATAATCTCAGTCCTCCCGTTCAGTACCTAGATTAGAGGAGCGTGAGGAAGCCTCAGCCCCAGCTCAAGCACCTCCGACTCCTCCACCGGATTCTTCAGGCCAAGATGTGAAAGAGGCCATACATTTGCTTACTAAATTGGTTGCTGCTCAGACTCAGCGGCAAAGTGTAGGGCAAGGTGATAGGGATGTTAGTGCAAGGGCCCGTGACTTCATTACCTTGAACCCTCCGAAATTCTTTGGATCAAAACTAGATGAGGACCGTCAGGACTTTATTGATGGTATGCTGAGGACGCTTCGATTGATACATGTTTCGGACACCGAATCAGTGGAGTTAGTGTCATAGAGATTGAAAGATGTTTCGATCCATTGGTACACAGTTTGGATGGCTTCACGGGGAGCCAATGCACCTCCCCCGGTATGGCAAGAGTTTGTTGATGCTTTTCTCCGACATTATATGCCTCCAGAAGTTTGGCGAGCTAGAGTCGATAAGTTCTTGAATTTGAGGCAAGGTAGCATGAGTGCTTTAGAGTATAGTCTCCGCTTCAATTCTTTGGCTAGGTATGCTTCGGCCATGGTAGCGGATATGGGTGACCGAGTGCACCGATTTGTGAAGGCCTAGGGCCACATTTGATGGATAAGTGTTTGACCGCGTCCCTTCCGGACAATATGGATATTTCACGCATTCAGGCCCATGCTCAGAACTTAGAAGAAAGCCTACAGCAGCAAAGAAGTGAACGCGAGCATGATAGGGGAAATAGCAAGAGGGCCAGATCTTCGGGTCCGATGAGTGAGTTCAGAGGTGGGCACAGGCAGCAGTTTTCTAGGCATTTAGGCTATTCTATGACCAGTGCACCTCCACGGTTTTCAGGCCAGAGATTTGATAGATCCATTCGTTCCGGGCCGAGTCAGTGTTTTTTAGGGTCTCAGTTCAGAGGTGATTCGGGTCAGGCGAGGCCACCCATACCACGATGTTCCTAGTGTGGGAAGTTACATTAGGGGCAGTGCCGATCGGGTTCAGAGGTTTGCTATTCATGTGGTCGACAAGGACATATTATGCGTGATTGCCCCTCAGTTCATGGTAGAGGTAGGACCCATCCTTCAGGGTCAGTAGCCGGATCTTCATCTTCTATACGCCCTATGGGGCCAGCTTCACATGCGCCAGTTGGCCATGGTAGAGGCAGAGGGAGAGTCCTCAGTTCTAGCGGTCCTCAGCACCGTATTTATGATTTGGCTGGACGCCAAGATCTTGAGTCTTCTCCTGATGTGGTCACAGGTATATTATCAGTATTTTATCATGATATATATGCTTTGATAGATCCGGGCTCCACATTGTCATATGTTACTCCGTATATTACGGGTCGATTTAGAGTCGAACCGGAGTCGATTAAACCTTTTAAGGTGTCTACACCCGTGGGTGAATCGGTAGTAGCTAACCGAGTATATAGAAATTGTGTAATTGTGATTTGTGATCTTCGCACCATGATTGACTTGCATGAGGTAAAAATAGTGGATTTTGATGTTATTATGGGCATGGATTGGTTGGCTTCTTGCTATACCAATGTTGATTGTAGAATGAAAGTGGTTCGTTTCCAATTTCCGGGAGAACTAGTTTTAGAATGGAAAGGGAACACTGCGTCACCAAAAGGTAGGTTTATTTCCTATCTAAAGGCAAGGAAAATGATCACGAAAGGATGCATGTATCATCTAGTTCGGGTTCAAGATGTAGAAGCTGAATCGCCAACTTTTCAATTAGTTCCCGTGGTGAATGAATTCCTAAATGTGTTCCCGGAAGAGCTTCCAGGCCTTCCTCCCGAGCGGGAGATTGATTTTGCTATTGATGTGTTTCCAGACACCAAGCCTATATCTATTCCTCCTTATAGAATGGCTCTCGCAGAACTGAAAGAGTTGAAGGAGCAACTGAAAGACTTGCTTGAGAAAGGCTTTATTAGACCTAGTTCATCCCCGTGGGGAGCACCCGTATTGTTTGTCCGAAAGAATAAGGTGACGATTAAGAACAAATATCCTCTTCTGAGGATTGATGACTTATTTGATCAATTATAAGGTGTCAAATGGTTTTCAAAGATCGATTTGAGGTCTGGGTATCATCAGGTGAGAGTTAGGGAGAAAGATGCCCCTAAGAAAGCCTTCAGAACAAGATATGGCCATTTTGAATTCCGAGTGATGTCATTTGGGCTAACTAATGCACCGACAGTATTTATGGATTTGTTGAACAATGTGTTCAGGCCCTTCCTAGATCTGTTTTTTATTGTATTCATCGACGATTTCATGGTGTATTCCAGATCTGAGACGGAACATGCAGAACATTTGCGTACTGTCCTCAGAGTTCTTCAAACTCGAGAGTTGTTTGCAGCCGATGGTATTCGGGTAGATAGCCAAAAGATTGATGTCGTGAAGACTTGGCCACGGCCCACAACTCCTACGGAGGTTCGTAGTTTTCTGGGCTTAGCAGGTTATTACAGGAGATTTGTTGAAGGTTTTTCCTCTATTTCTGCACCACTCACAAAGCTGACCCAGAAATCAGCAAAATTTCAATGGACAGATGCTTGTGAACGCAGTTTCCAAGAGTTGAAAGATAGATTGACTTCTGCCCCAGTCCCGACACTTCCAGAGGGATTGGAAGGATATGTTGTTTATTGCGATGCTTCAGGCGTTGGGATAGGATGTGTATTGATGCAACATGGCAAGGTGATTATGCTTCAAGACAATTACGGAAACATGAGAAAAATTATCCAACCCATGATCTAGAATTGGCTGCAGTGGTTCATGCATTAAAGATATGCCGACATTATTTATATGGTGTCCATGTGGATATTTATACAGATCATAAGAGTCTTCAGTATGTCTTCAAGCAGAAAGTTTTAAATTTGTGGCAACGACGATGGTTGGAATTGCTAAAGGATTATGATGTTGATATCCTATATCACCCCGGAAAGGCAAATGTTGTGGGCGATGCTCTTAGCCGTAGATCTATGGGAAGTTTGTGTGATGTATGACCAGAGAAGAGAGAAATGGCTCGTGAACTCCAACAGTTAGCTAGCCTAGGAGTTCGAGTAGTAGACTCAGGTAACAGGGGAACTACCATTTAGAATTCAGCAGTCTCGTCGCTAGTAGCGGAAGTGAAAGAGCGACAACACGAAGATTCCATGCTAATGCATTACAGAGATACACTCCCTCAGAAGGAAGACTCATCATTTGAGATTTCAGAAGACGGAGTTCTTTGATGTCAAGGCAGGTTATGTGTTCCCAGTGTGGCAGGTTTATGCCACCAAATATTGAGAGAGGCTCATTGTTCCCGTTATTCTGTTCACCCGGAGCAACGAAAATGTACCATGATCTTACGTCTATATACTGGTGGAATAGGATGAAGAAGGATATAGCAGGATGTGTAGCTCAATGTCCCAACTGTCAACAAGTATAAATTGAGCACCAAAAGCCGGGCGAATTGTTGCAAGCTATAGAAATCCCAACTTGGAAGCGGGAAGTGCTTAACATGGACTTCATTACAGGCTTACCCCATTCTCGACGTAAGTATGATTCCATATGGGTGATAGTGGATAGACTCACTAAGTCAGCTCATTTCCTACCAATCAGAACAACGTATGTGGCAGAGGACTATGCAAAGCTCTATGTTAAAGAGATAGTGCGACTTCACGGTGTTCCAGCATCTATTATCTCAAATAGAGGAACCCAGTTTACGGCTAATTTCTGGAAGTCCTTCCAAGAGGGTTTGGGGACTCATGTGAGCCTTAGCACGGCATTTCATCCACAGACCGATGGACAAGCTG
The DNA here is from genome assembly GCF_019175385.1 of Lycium barbarum. Lineage (NCBI taxonomy): Eukaryota > Viridiplantae > Streptophyta > Magnoliopsida > Solanales > Solanaceae > Lycium > Lycium barbarum. Next base: position 34,283,852 of record NC_083344.1, read on the forward strand.
AACGTACCATTCAGACTCTTGAGGATATGTTACGAGCATATATGTTAGATTTTGGAGGTAACTGGAATGATCACTTACCACTCATTGAGTTCGCTTACAATAATAGTTATCATTCTAGCATCCAAATGGCACCATATGAAGCGTTATATGGGAGAAAGTGTAGATCCCCAATTGGGTGGTTTGAAACAGGAGAGGCTAAATTGATAGGGCCAGACTTGGTCCAGCAAGCCATAGAGAAGGTTAAGCTCATACAAGATCGGCTGTTAGCAGCCCAAAGTCGTCAAAAGTCCTATGCAGATAATCGTCGAAGGGACTTAGAGTTCCAAGAGAACGATTGGGAATTCTTGAAAGTGTCACCAATGAAGGGTGTAATGAGATTTGGAAAAAAGGGGAAGCTTAGTCCCCGGTACATTGGACCTTATGAGATCGTGCGCAAAATAGGCAAATTGGCCTATGAGTTAGATCTACCTCCGGATTTGGAGTCAGTCGATCCAGTTTTCTATGTCTCGATGCTTCGTAAATGTATTGAAGATCCTACTAGGATCGTGCCAGTAAATGATGTTCAAGTGACGAAAAGCTGACTTATGAAGAGGTACCCATTGCTATACTAGATAGGCAAGTACGGAGGCTTAGAAACAAAGGATTGGCCTCAGTTAAGATGTTATGGAGAAACAATAAACGAGAAGAAATGACATGGAAAGCGGAAGAAAGTATGCGATCCAAATACCCGCATTTATTTCAGCCCTTAGAAGAAATCCAAGATGAGACGTTAAGATCATAAGGTATGTATGTTTTCCTTTTTATGCTTTTGGGTCGTGTGTGGCTAAATGCTATTGCTGTTATGTTGTGGCCCTGTGAGGCATTGTTATTATGGGTTGTTGTGACAGGATGGTAGTGTCATATTACAGGGGAAACTCTGGCGAAATATTTGTACAATTCCCGAGTATTTAACATTCGAGGAAGAAAGTTTCAAAAAAGGGGGAAGAATGTTACACCTCGGAACTTTGGGTTGCCGAGCGATGGATGGACTAACGTAAGTTAAGGTGTACATGATGTCCCTACAAGTAAGAAGGGATGCTTAATGATTCTAATTAAGATTCCAAAGGAGTTGAGGCAAGGGAGAAAAGTTCATCAAATTATACTCCACTACAGTCCTGAGAAAGGGGAATTCGACGGTCGTTCTTTGTACCGTCGGACGGGTCGACGCTTCGTCGATTGTGCCGTAGAATTGAGTTAGAGCGAAGGCCATTCGACGGAGCCTATCGAAGCTCCGTCGATCAGTTCGACGGACCGTCCTTCTCACCATATAATGAAAAAAAAGACAGGTTGCTCACTGGAAATTTAACGACTTCGACAATCAGATCGACGCTCCGTCGATCCGATCGACGCTCCGTCGATCCGATCGACGCTTCATCGATCGTACCGTATATCTGGTCGGGGACAGATTGGTTCATTAAATAAGGGATTCAAGTCTTATTTCATTTCATCTCCATATCACACCCCTTCTCTCTAGAACATATCTCTACATTTATTCCACAAGAATTCAAAGGTATTAGTGATCAACCACATAAACTAAATGAATCAAGTGTAAAAAACCCATTAAAGGTTATCCAAGTCAAGAAACCTCATTGAAGATGAACTAGGGTTTTGGCTCAAGTGAAATATTTCCACCCAAAGCTTGTTCCTATAACATCTAAGGTATGATTTATGGCATTTCCATGTTGTTTAAGATATTTGAAAGTTGAAATACTTGGATTGTAGAAGGATATGGAAAAATGGGTCATGAATGTGGAATAGTGCCATTTTGAGTAATAGCTTGAATTGAGTCATGATTCTTGTTGTGTTGTGATACGGATATGTTATGAATGATGTTAGGAACATGAGATAGACATTGTATATGAATAAACGTAGCCGTGTGTTATGACCATGGATATGGGTGATTGGGAGCGAATTGAGAAGTATAGACAATGTGGATGAATAAAGATTATTGTTATGATATTGTGAATGTATTATTGATGTTTGGGAGTTGATATACGATATGGAGGAATGTCGTATAAATAAAGGAGATGCTGTCCAATTTTCTCTAGTTTTAGTCGTGTATGCTAGCTATCGATTTCTAATGATAGTATGACTTAATGAAGGTAGAAATGCGAGCGTTGAAGGAGAACGTGCCAGTGGTAAATAGTTGAACGGAAAGGTATGTGAGGCTAACCCTTCTTTCATAAGGCATGGTTCTTTGGCCAATCATCTAAATCTCTCATAAGTCAATGATGTCCTCTAAATGATTCTATCTTCAGAGCTATTAAGCTCATGATTCTTGATACGTATGACGATTGTACTAAGTTCCTCATATGACGAGTTAGCCTATAAAGATAGATGTAATGCATGACGATAATAGTGATAATGATATGGATGACGACTATAATTGTAATGGCGATGAAGATAACGATGACAATGATGATAGTGATGATAATAGTAAGATGCTTATGAGCTATTATGTATGTGTATCTATGTATGACTATTATGGAAACCCGAGCTTATGAGGCCGGGTAAAATATGTATATGATTTATGTAATTCACGCACACCTCTGCAGATGGTACGGATAACCCTGAAGTCTTGGTAGGGCCAGGTAGATATAACCCTGAAGCCTTGGTAGGGCCAGGTAAGTGTAACCTTGAGCCTTGGTTGGCCAAGTATGTATGAAACACCGATCCTTCATGGTCGGGTATGCTATGCAAATGCTATGTATATGATATGATTATGTATATGATATAGATATGAGTATGAATACGAACATGAAACGAATACGAATAAGCCTATGTATATGAATACGATTATGGATGCAATGTAAATGAGTACGGATACCGATATGGAGGTATGTACACAAATACGCGCTAGAAATGGAAAGTCCCTATGACAAGCAAGTAAGTGCTTATGACGTTGATACTGCTATCTCCCCTCCTATGCTATTTCTCATATTTCTTATTATGCTTCTATAGTGTTGTTGATCGGGCTTTACATACTCAGTACATTCTTCGTACTGACGTCCTTTTGTTTGTGAATGCTGCGTCATGCCCGCAGGTGCCCAGGGAGACAGACTTGATCCATAGCTACATTCTCAGGGACTACATAGCAGAGCTCCATTTCATTCGGAGCTATAGCTTTTGGGTACTTATTCTTTTGTGTACACAATTATGGGCATAGCGGGGTCCTGTCCCGCCTATATGTTATGACATACTCTCCTTAGAGGCTCATAGACATGTGTATATGGTTAGATGTATTTGGCCTTGTCGGCCTATATTTTGGATTTCATTTTGTTAGCCTCATCGGCTTATGTATATTGATATGGGCATAGATGTCGATGATGATACAAAAGTGTTGTTGTCAAATGGGACTCGTGTGATTGATCAATGGAAATGTACGATTTAGTATGTGGCTCACCTAGATATAAGTGTAAAGGTACTCTAAGGGGTGCCCGGGTGGGCTAGCACCGGGTGCCCGTCGCAGCCCTCCGGTTGGGTCGTGACAGTACGGTGCTCATTGTACTGATCTGCAAGACTCTCCTAGACATGCTCTTCTACTTATAAAACCGAGTAACCTAGGGCTTTGATACCAACTTGTCACGACCTAACTGATGGATCGAGCGGGCACCCACACTAACCCCCCTGGTCGGCGAACCCTTCCCTTATTCAATATCCATTCCAAACATAAGAAAGGTAAATAAAATGATTAAGCTGTCTCAAAATATATTAAACTACGAAAAACGGAATACTAATTCATCCTCCCCGGAATCTGGTCTGAACAGTACAAGAGCTACTATTACATAAGTTTGAATAATACAAGTCTTTAATACAAATACTGTCTCAGAATGTGAAATAAAGACAAGATAGAAGAATCTCCGGGCAGCGGAATCCATCAAATGCTCACCCTGGAAACTCTACAAGCTAAGCCTCCGGATCACTCACGCGGTGCAGAGAAGGAACCTGCTACGAACTCTGCACTCAGAAAAAGAATACAGCAAGGTAGTATCAGTATAAAAACCAAGTACCAGTAGGTATCACAGGCCGACAACAGTGATATAACATATATACGAAGAACGAAATCATAAGATAGAAATGCAACAGTCAAGTACAAATTACAACACATTCCAAGATCAGGAACAATACGCATGATATCAGTGCCATAGCAGAATTAACGAATAGATGAATGAAGTAAATGAGTGCACATGCAATGCAATGAGATGTATTGGCAAACTGTCTATCTCCGTACACACATTCTATGGATGGATATCCTCCACGTCTCAATAGTCATGACCCATGGGGGACCTGCGAAGTCCATTTTCTAGTAACTCCGCACACAGCCTAGAGATGACTTCCACAATAACAAGCACTCCGCACACAGCCCAGAGATGGCTTCTATGACAAACCTGTCCACAATCTCTTGCTCCAGTCACAAACTCGGATGTTTCCTTTCTCACTTATCATTATCAATACCAAATCATAGGTCATACCAATACATCATGCAAACGTGTATGAATGATGTGCATGATATCAATATTGAATGTAAATCAAAATTCAAGATCTTAATCGTGCCTCTACATGTGCACATATCACAATGCCATTCCTAAATCATTATTCCTTCCCTTATCGATGATAAGTGACAAGATAAGTGATAAATGAATACATCAAATTTACAACATAGTAAGTAGGCAACAAGCCCAACACCTCACACGTAGCAACAAGACAAATCATAATAACAAGGCGACAAGCCCACAAGTAATCAACAATACCAACCTAAGAGTATCTATACCAACTTTATACTCGAAGGCTTAACATGTTTTCTCCATCAATAACTAACTTCTACAAATGCTTCACTATTTGAAGTCTAACCGAAAGGTAAGCCGTAACCTATCTCGATACCGAGCTGGTGCCATGAACCGTCAAATGTGAGCCTTGCCCTTCCTAAGAGCCTCTGAATACACAAAGTCTAGTCATTATTGAAGTCTAAGTTAGAAACAGAGATTAATGGTACCCATACTGCTATACATTCATTTAATTCGAAAACCAACTATAGGAAAGAGGGAAATCGGACCCACAAGGGTAAAATGAGAACTGTAAGATTGGAAATGGTAACTCAACATTCTAGAAGTTCAATTCTACTCTCCAATTGCTAATTAAGCTCAATTATTTATCAATTTCATTATTTAGAAGAAAACCACCAATTTAGGCATAAACCCTAGATTTCCATAATCAAGCTTTAACCCAAATTAGAGATTCAAGCTTATTATCCACTAATCCACAAGATTCCATGATTATAATACCAAGATACATCAATTAAACTCATATTAATAGCTCCTCAAATATCAACTTAAGGTTAAAACTCATCTTCTTCAACTAGCCTCACTATATTCCACTATAGATTCTAACGTTAGGAAGGTAAATAAACATGAACAAGGTTAAGGAAACTTACCCCAAGATGAAACAACTCTAAATACTCTTCAAATCACCCTTGAGTCACTTAGATAATTAATTTTGGGAATAGGAAAAGAGTGGTTTGAAATGGGACATTTAATGATTCTGGTTTAGCAATGTTTGCTCCAGAGGAAGCTATTCCGCCCCCGCGATCTCACCTCAGCGGAGGACCATTCACTGAGGCAGATCTCATTAAACTCTCAGGGACTCGTACCTGCAGACCAAGCCCCACTGAGGCGAAAATAGTCCTGCTAGGGCGAGACCCCAGAAACCAGTAAAGTTCTGGTTTTCACCAAGTTTCACCCCAAATCTCGACATCCACTCGAGACCTCCCGAATACAAAACAAATAGGCACACATATGTAAAAACATGCTACGAACCCACTCGTGGCCTCAGAATTCCCAACGGAGTTCTATTTGTCCGGGTCAACCCCCAAACGGCCAAAACCAACATTCCAACCAACGGTACGGAACACTTCTGAATGCCTCGAGAACCGAACTAAATATCTCACAAGTCATAGTCAAACCTCCAGACCTAACGGAATCGACAGATTTTTGAAAAAGGTCCCTTTACCCAAAAGTCAACTATTGGTTAAAGGTTTTTCACTTTAAAGCTCTAATTCTCATGAATCACAATAAATCTCGCCCGATTACCTCGGGAACCATGTCACTCATCCTCGCTGGTCAAAATCATACTAACAGGGCTCAAAAAATGGTCAACGAGGGTAAATGGGTCAAAAGGCAATAATGACCAAACAGGTCGTTACAGAGCAAAATATCTTGATTGGGCTGGAGCTCTTCTTCCATCACAAGACACTTTTTATTTGCTAATTGCAGCCATTGAACTTGTCTTGAAATTTCCTTATTTGTGATCTTGTCATGGGTCTTCTTGGAACTTCCAAAGCTTCATCCATCTGTTTTAATGATGTCGAGCTTCCATGGATGCTATCTTTCCCCTCTTCTTGAAGAGAATTCGTCCTTGAATTCAAACCTGCAACAAATAAGATAAGATCAGAAACATTGCAGATAGCATTGACTTGATATTCACTAGGAATAAAGTTTGTAAGCATTGTCTCCAATCCTTTCAAGGACTTCAAATGACTCATCTCCTCTGGGATCTAATTTGGATCTTCTTTTGGCAGGAAATATCTCCATCCTAAAATGCACACTCTTATCATATAGCCAAGAATCATAAAATCCTATAAAGATCCTCGCAACCAATTCACTACTCACTTGGAAAAGCAGAAAGAAATATTCACAAGATTTAAAAACACCAACATGCTTAAGAAATAAAAGTTGCATATCTATTTTGTTTCACCAAATAAGTACTCCAAACCATTTGGCCAACGAACAACCCACTGGGTGGATGATAAAAAAGGCAATGCACAATATTGTTCACACACTAACTTAACCCAAGTATCTCTAAAACATGCATCAAATTGAATACTTTTATGGTATGGCCAAACATCATCAAACTCAACAAAGGTTATCTCTCCAAACAGAGTAACTTGGATAACAAGAATTTCACAAACATTGGGTAAATAAATCAAACTAATAGAACCAAAGAGTAAAGATTTTAGATCTGTCACGACCCAAATCAATGAGTCATGACGAGTGCCCGAGCTCTACCCATCAGACACTCCTATACATGCGTCTAAATCTCATAAGGTGGAAAGGGTGGCCCATATATGACTCATAGCTGTATTATATTGACTTCTATGTGAAAGCATAATGAATCATGCATAGAAGACATATATATATATATATATATATATATATATATATATATATATATATATATATATATATATATATATATCAGTGCAGGCTGACCTGGCCGCCATAGATACTGTGCAACAAAAATAGAAGCCACCAAGGCTATATGACATCCCAACTACATACGACTGTCTACAGACCTTTATTAGAGTACAAAGCTATAGAAAGGACGGGACAGGGACCCATCATACCTATATATATACATCAAAAATAGCATACCAAAATGGACAGCAGCTCCGAACGAAGTGGAGCGCACTAACTACTGCTGGATAGAGATCCTCCTGAGCTGGACCGTCCATCTGTCTACCTGAACCAGCGGGCATGAACGTAGCCCCCCAAGAAATAGGAAAGTCAGTACAAATAATATACCGAGTATGTAAGGCAAGAAAGTAATGTAAAAATGATAGTAAGAATGACATAAGTCTGTAAGGAACCAACCTAACCATCTGAATGTATCTGTATAATGCTATATAACTGAGAGTGCCTCTAAGGTCATATCATGTGCATGCATCTTTGAATATCATATACATATATGAATAATATCGTGCCCGGCCTTATAATATAGGCTCGGTGTTATCCGTACCCGGCCATGACAGGCTAGGTGTTATCCGTACCCAACTGCAGTTGTGTGCAAAATAGGTGTCGTACCGGGCTATAGTGTGGCTCGGTGTGATACAATAAGTGTATACATATATATACAATGCGTGAATGACTCATAGGAATAACGTTTGGGCCTTTCCGAGTGACGTAGGGTCGGTGACCTCCGAATATCGTTATGGACCTAGCATCGTCAACATGTCTTACCTTTACTGAAACAGTGATTACAAATTCAACTTAAGAATCATGGAAGTAAAGCAATAACATCATCAGGAGTCCAAAGAAACATAGGCTTTCTAGCATTCTAAGAATAGGATCATTATGGATAACGTTCCTTTGTTCATTTCGTTCTGTTCATAAGATTCATGCCAAGGAGAAAGAAAGGATAGCCTTAACATACCTTTGTTGCTTATCAACGCCTCAATATATATATATATATATATATATGTGTATATATATAGATATATACTGCCCGCAGTACTTCAACCTACATCAAGACATTAAAGCTGTGGTTAATGTCATGGATGAACTTCAAAACACGTTTCTAAGCTAGTAGCTCTCTTACGCAAAATTGGGCAGCACTTCCCCTACATTTCCTTACTTCCCAAATCCAAAACAGCGCCAAATAACAATATTACCAATATCAACAACCAATCCCATCTATTCAGCCCCTCAACAATGTAATAACAATTCCAACAATTAAAACAATAGTACAACGAGTGGGAAGCTCGGTTTATGATTAAACAAATTATAAATTTAAACCCCTTTCCTTCCAGAACTTGTTAACAAGATTAAGCACAATGTATTTAATCATTCTTACTGATATTTAAGCCATAACACAATATTAAAACGACCTCATAAAATCCTAGAAAGTTATAGCAACTCAAAATCGATTTTCAGGTCATTTCTTCATCAATTCTTATTTCCAGAACCTAGTTAAGACTCCAATAAACTTATTCACAATATATTTGAGTTAATTCTTACATGAACCAGCCATATGATAACATTATTCTACTCCAAGTAGTTTGTAACACCACAACAATCTCCACCCAATTTCCAGCCTCTACTTCACAAATTCTTCACCACACAAACTAACTAGAACTTAGATAAACTTAAATAAATAATGAAGAGAGGACTTTCTTACCTAAATCAAATTTTCAAGGGACAAAACAAAGGTAGAAACTTGCCGTGGAGAAGAATCAACCTCCTTTCTTGGGTTCTTCATGGTTAGAACTAATCCTCCAATCTTAATTGAAGAAAGAAGAGGGTTTTCTTGAGAAATTCCTTAGGTTTTGGGCTGAAGAGTTTGTAGAGAGAGAATATGGGGTTTCTTTTGGTGGCTTAGAATTTGGAAAATAATGAAGGAAAAAGATGTGATAAACCCCTTTAAAGGGGTCCCCTTTGGCTGAACCCCTTGACCCCTTTTTGGGTGGATTAAACTTAGCCTTTCGATTTAGCTAGTAGGTGACACACCTACTTGTCACCTACTTCCTTTATTAATAGGCGTAACTTGATGGTCTGTTCAATTTAACACGTGTCTCATTCTTACTTCGTAGTTAAGATACGTATCAAGTAGCTCAAGCAAGTAGGACGGGAAATAAGTTGGTAAAACAGGCACGTTGGATAAGCGAGCAGCTCGTTTTTATTTTCCCAAATCTTATGTCTCACGTTTGAGTGCATTCGTCAAACTCAACTTAGTCGTGTATATGTTGAATGAAAATACGAAATGTAACAATAGGCATGTCTAATATCGTATAACCCCGAAATAATACTGAGGTCCAAGACTAGGACTGTTACACCTCGCACTTTTCAGAGCATGAGCACACCATGTATACCGTATTAATGGAGTATCGGAGACGTCCTGTGAAATTTTGAAAGGTACAAGCCATGGAAAGTACGTAACAATGAAGTAAAGGATGAATTGTGATCTCGTAAGTTATAACCAGGAAGGACAACCTTGGAACCAAAGGACATGACCTTTATCAAGTATAATTAATGATAAAAATCATGTATGGAAAGTTTCGGAAGATTTCAGGATCAAGCAAATTGAAGAAAATAAGTTTGTCGAAATTTTTTTAAAAAAAATTTGGCAAAATTTTGGGTCAACTCCAAAGAGGTATATCTCCTGGTATATCAGGAGTTTTGAGGTATTTCAAGAGCCTAAAATGAAGTTCGTCGAGTAGTTTCCAACGCATTAAACTGTTTGTCAATATGACATCAGAGTAAGGAGTTGTGGGCATTTTAAAACAGACTGCCAGAAGCCGCGAACCTACGCGAGAATTCTAAAAGCCACTTAAAAAGGCCCACCAATTTCGGCCCATCAGACCAAACCGAACTGGACTACTATATATACCCTCTTAAGTCATCTAAATCACCTCATTTTTCACTATTTCTCATCTCCACACTTCTCTAGAAGCTCCCACAACATTCATCCAACATTCCTACACCAAGATATAGCAAATGTAGGAGTTCCTACATCAAATTAAGCTTGGGTTTGTAAAATTAACAACGAATCTCGACGAATCAAAAAAGGGCCTCGACTTTGGGGCTCATATTTTCACAAAAAATTGAACCTTCTAGACCTTATGAGCTCTCTCCAACACTCCAAACCATTCCAAATCAAATCAAGAGAAGATCAAGCCATAAAATCCCTAACTAGTTCATGGAAGGAGCTTGTTCGTACTTCCAATTGAAGTTGTGGTAGATAAGCTTTAGGGTGAATGGTGTGAGGTAAAGATCTTCAAGTTATAAGGTATTTTTTCATCTTTAGTTTGATATTAAGTCATTTATTTTGAGGATTTTAATGATTTAAAGTAAGGAAAAACGTGGCATAAAGTTCGTAGATAGATATGTTGATGTTGTTGGCTTAGGATTGATTTTCGAAGGAAGTTTCAGACGAATTTGTATACGTTTTTCATGTAGTATCTTGATTACGTTATGGTTGATGTTATTAATGATGTTTGGGAGTTGTTTTGGAATTTGGAGGAAGTAAATAATACAGGGGAGAAGCTGCCCGAATTTTGGCATATTCTAAAAGGATTTAATTTGAACGCTTAAGGCAAGCATGTGACGATAAGCCTAATAATAGTATGAATTCTTTTGAATGTAGATTTACGAGCTTGGGAGAATAAGCATTAAGTAAGGCGACTGAAAAGGTATGTTAAGGTCGTTCCTTCTTTTCTTGGCATGATTCCATATATGGTAGGAGCGTAAAGAATCTTATGACTAGAGATTTGTCAAAGTAGAGCTTGTCATATTGTGGCATAGTTTCCGAGTGTTATGTTATTCTTTCTGAGTGGCCATATCCGCTCCCTATGTCCTTGAGTTTATAGAGAGATAGAAGAGACATGTTACAGTATCAGTGTTTTTCAGCATATGCATGATATACATATATATTTTCTTTAGCCTGGCCACTTGGTCAATGAGACAGATTGCCTAGCCTTCGGGTCAGTGAGATAGATTGCCTGGCCTACAGATCAGTGAGACAGATTGCCTGGCCAACGGGTCAGTGAGACAGATTGCCTGGCCTACAGGTCAGTGAGACAGATTGCCTGGACGACGGATCAGTGAGCTTTTTCAGTTGCCTAGCCACTTGATCAATGGGATATATAATAGCATTATCTTGCATTTCATATGAGACAAGTCAGGTGAGATATTCAGGGCATTCCTTGGCCTTCAGATTTTATCGTTTCCAGTTCAGTTCCAGTTATCCTTTTCCTTACATACTCAGTATATTGTTTCGTACTGACGTCCCTTTTTCCGGGGGGCGCTGCGTTTATGCCCGCAGGTTCAGGTAGCCAGACAGGTGATCTAGCTCAGTAGGCCTTCCACTCAGCTACAAACAGTGCGCTCCACGTGGCTCGGAGCTAGAGTCCCTTTTGATATGCTATTTTGACATGTATATATGGGTATGATGAGGCCTTGTCCTGTCCTTTCTACAGCTCGTACTCCATAGAGGTCTGTAGCAGTTGTATGTAGTTGGGATGTTATGTAGCCTTGTTGGCTCTCATTTTTGTTATACAGCGTATGTAGCGGCCTAGTCGGCTTGCACTATTATTCTCAGCAAGTATGTATATATATATATATGATGGTTGCGAGTTCTTGATGCATACGGGAGTTAGTATAGCTCAGTTATAAACTATATATGGGCCACCCTGTTGCTCAGTGAGATCCAGATGCAAGGTTAGGGGTGCTTGGTCAGTAGAGGTCAGGCACTCGTCACGACTCATCGACTTGGGTCATGACAAGGACAACTAACATACGACGAATCTTAACGTACAAAACTATGAGGTGTAAGAGGATCATAGTTGGATTTTTCCATTTCTTCCTTCCCAAGAGTACCTACAATAGAAAACACACAACCAAAAGAAGAAGAAGATTTATTAGTGCTAGTATAAGAATAAGAGTTCAGCTCACTCAAATTCTTTTGTTTTTTCTTTTGCCTCAACTTCTTTTCTCTATTTCTTTTAACTCTTGCTTTTGTCTTTCTCTCCTCTTTTTTTTTTTTTTTTTTTTTTTTGTGACAATTCACTCGCTTTTCTCAACTGAAACTCCCATTTTTCCTCTCTTGAGTTGTCATTTTGCACTCCCTTACTCCTATCAATTTTGTATCTCTCTTCCTTACCATTTTCCTTTTAACTCAGTTCTTTTATTCTCTTATCTTCTCTTTTTTGAGGAGGTTTACGAACTTCTATTTGTGTAAGAAAAGTTACATCTGATGTAGAGTCACTCTCTTGTTCACAACTTGACCCCCTCTCTTGGAAGATGACATACTTCACCATCTTATTGGAACGAATAGGACTTTTGGAGTTAGCTTCATCTTAGGATTGTGTTATAGAATGAATGTGCCTCAATTAATCTTTTAAATCATCCCAGTCAAAAGTAGTCGATTAAATTTCACCTAATGAGGGTTACTATAATCATCGACTATTTTTCGTAATTTCTGGGACAAGGCCCTTATGGCAAACTCCAATTTCTCTATGTCCCAATAATTGTTACGAGCAAATATATGCTCCCTGTAATATTCCCATTGGAGGAATGTTTCTTTACTAGAATACATGCACAATTTTGGTAGTACCACATGACTATAACCCTACTTGGCCAATCCTTCATAACCATATATTCTTGCACCTATGAAAGACATAGTTATTTTAAAACAAATTGTATCGCTCAATTTTTTTGGCTTTTTCCCTCAATTGTTCTCACCCACTCTTGCCTTTTTTCCCTCAAGGAAAATACTTTATGGATTTATAAATAAACCCCCCTCATATCAAATCCTTATTAGTAAAATAAAGAATTTTGGGACACTAAAGAAAGTGAAGAACCAAACCTAGAAAGAAGATTTAGTTGAAACAGGACTGCCACGACCTATTTTGCCTAAGCCGTGCGGGCACTTACCTTCCCAACTCGGTAAGCAAACCCTCGACCCATTAATGAATAAAGTCACAAATACATAACTAATCAAGCAGAAAAGAATAGATAAGTAAGTCTTACGATAGATATACATATATAATAAGATAGCGTGGAATAATAATAACATCCCAGGATCTAGTCTGAATAATATAAGAGCGTCTAAAAGGGGAATAATAATACATAAGCATCTATGTCTCTAAATATAAATAGGACATAATGATAGAGAAGTCTTTATGGCAGCGAAAGGCCATGATCACCCTGGAAACTCGGAGATAATGTTGACGCTACCATCAGCCACGTGTCACGGAAGTGGATCCAACTTGATACTCTGCATTCATAAAACAATGCAGCAAGTGTAGGTCAGTACAAAACAACGGTACTGGTAAGCATTATCGGCCAACTAAGCATAGCTAACACAATTCAGATAATAAAGCAGATAAGCAGACAACCAACATGTAAAAGTCGATGTAATCAAATCCAAGTACATGTCATCGCCTGATTGAAGCATCTAATCCCAAATGTGCCATGTCTGAATATATCAAGTCCGAAACCAACATCACAAATACAACACCAAAACATCTCAGAATAAAGCCATAATGCAATGCAATAGTGTATGAATGCAATGCATTGCCATGCAAATGTTGTGTACACATGTACTCCGGATGGAAATATCGACATCTCGTTAGCACAACCCAGTGTGACTCACAAAGTCTAAGTGACACCCGTCCCAGATCTTGTCCCACTGGGGGTTCTCACTGGCACCACTCTAGGGGACCTGTAAAGTCCATGCACTCACTCAATCAACGATTTCGGAACTAACATCAAATATCAGCCACTCAATCAATGATTTCGGGACTAACATCGGATATCGGCCATCTCACGTCACTCAAGTAAACCCGAGCCCAGCTTATCAAGGTGTTTCGTCATATATCAGCAGTATCTCAATAGTGTATCATGAAAATGAGAGTGTGCGCAATGCATGTATCAACATCAATAATCATGCTCAATATCACAAGGACCAATAATGGGTACGCCAACAATATATCTGAATCACAAATACCAACAGTGGGTATGCCAATAATATAACCGAATCACAAGTACCAATAGTGGGTACGCCAACAATATCGTAATCAAGATGATAAAATAGAATCCAACATCTATCAACAACTCATGGCATCAAGCCAACACAATACAACAATCAAATCACAACATGACGGGTGGCTAGCCACAAACACACAACAGAGCCCAACCTAAGGCAATATCCAACCCAGCTTCATACCCGAAGGTTCACATGCTGTCTCCGACAATATAATCTAAATATGCGCTTTTCTATACGAAATATCACCAAGGGTAAGCCATAACCTCCCTGGATGGTCAAACCGTAACACCAAGAACTCACTCTTTTGCCTTGCATTTCTACTGAACCTCAGAACCCAAGTAGTCTAAGCATAATTGAAATCTAGATTAGAAATCATAAGGAATGATACTAATATTAGTACCATTCAATGTAGGTCAATTCTAACCCTAGAATTTGGGAAAACGGGCCCACAAGGGCAAAATAGGAAATTCCGAAGCATAATATCAAATTAAGCACTAGGTAATCACAACCCAATCACTAATTGCCAAATTAACTCATAGATTTACCCAATTTCGAATTTGAAACAAAACCCCCAATTTGGGTATAAACCCTAATTCTTTGATTCTAAAATTCAATACTAGAAATGGAAGATATATGATTAACAAGCTTAGATTCATCAAAATCTAACATAAACCCCATCAATTTCATCGTTTATAAGCCTAGAGAATAAGTTCATCAAAACCCACATCCATCTTCCATTACAAAGGGATTATTAAAGGAAAGGGGGAATCTATGATGAATAGGATCAATGGAATAGTAAAGGGATTAGCAAGGTTTACCTCCAAGAATATTCTCCAAATATCTCCAAGAACAGTCCCCAAAGCTCTAATTTAGAAGTGAAAATAAATGATGGCCTAAAGGCTTATTTAAATCACACTTAATGAAATAACAAGCCCGTTACCATCATGGCAGTAATGGAGCTGCAATGGCGGTGCCGCTACAGCGCCCATCAGGCCACTATAGTAGTCTGGCCAAGATACACATAGCCGCCCTAGCGACCAACACACTGCAATAGCGGTGTAGCTGGGACGGTACTGGAGCCGCTATATCGGGCACCAGGTACCAGAATTTCTTCTATTTTTCTAAGTCTCAATTGGAATTCCAAGCCATTCCTGAGGCCGTCTACTCACAAACCACATATACAGACCCACACAAAAATATGCTACAAACGTGCTCGTGGCCTCGAAATTCCCAATGGAGGTCTCGTTGACCGAGTCAACCCTCAATACCCCATTTCTATTTCCCAACGAAGTCCCAAAATGCATACGAGTGCATTGGGAATCGAACCAGATATACACACCAATCATAAATGACCATCCAGACCTCTCGGAATCGACGGATTTTCGAAAAGGGTTCGTATACCCAAAAGTCAACTTTGGTTCAACTATTTTTCACTTTAAGCCTATATTTTCACAAAAGTTTTTCGAATCCGATGTAGACACCTCGGGAAGCGCGTGAATGGTCCCCTCGAGACAAAAGTGAGCTAAACAATGCTCGAGATAGGGCGAAAATGCCGAAAATACTATAACGACGAAACGGGTCGTTACAAAGACTCGAACAAAAAGGGTTTTTTTAACAAGACTACGAGTAAGAAAGAAAATTGATTGTTTCCTGTCCTCCATGATCTAGGATCCAAGTTGAAAAAAAAAGCTCTCTTCTCTCTTCTAAATTTCATGCAAACCCTAGCCTACCACTAACTAACCACGGCCAATACGACAGCTAGTCAACCCACCCCAACATCCTCCTCTACTCACTTCCCACCTCTTTCTAATCGCTCTCCACCCACAATAACCCAAATTTACCCACCTCCTCCCATGTAATCTATAAATTAAGCTCAAACCCTAACTAGCAACAATGGTGACACGCAGACGCAAGTTTGTGATCCTATTCCAATCAAGAACATTACTTATGCTAATGGCATCTCCATAGTTAAGTGGATAGCAGCAGAAGTTAAGCAACTGGAGATTTTGGAGAATCTGCAATATGCTATCGTGGGAAATTTTTCTCATGAATGGCTAGAACGTACGATTCTGCCACAACAATGTGGAGTGAAAGGTAAATGTACTGTTGGTCTATTTAGGCATCAGCATATCCTAATTAGGTTAAGTCTCATGGAATATTTCATCACTCTAACATCTAAAGGTGCTCGTTATTTTAGGTTGAAGGATGGTTTTACGTACCAAATGAGACCATTGATTTATGATTAAAACATTTAAGATTGATAAGGAAATGATGAAAGCTATAGCTTGGATCTCTTTTCTAAATTTGTTGCCTACCTTCTTTTGTTAAGGCAACTTTGGCTACGTTGGCTTTAGTGGTTGGTAAACCATTACAACTTGACATGGCTACAACCAACAAAACGAGGCCTAGTTGTGCAAGAGTAAAGGTGCAAGTGACTTGTTAGCAGATCAGCCAAAAACTATGACTATGGAACTAGAAGATAAGGTTACAAAAGAAGTAAGACTAGAGAAAGTTAAGATCCAATATGATGTGTTGCCAAAATATTTTATAGAATGTATGCTACAAGGAGATTCTACTGATGAGTGTCGAGTGTTGCACCCTAAGTTGAAGCCTCATGTGGAAGAGAGTACCTCAAATGTTGATAATCAAGATGATAATTATCAGGAGGGTCATAAACCTAGAAGATTCCCATCTAGGTTTCATGGTAGGAACTTTCAGCATAGGTTCTTGCCAAAAGTTGGAAATAATGGTAATATGGTACTAGTAGAAGTTGATGCTGGTAATTCTCAAAAGCAGCATAATAATATTCTTAAAGTACATGGTGAAAAGGTTCAAATGGAGCTGGAGCACAACAAGGTGGAAACAAAGAAAAAACAATTGAGGCATTTAAGGATATTTGTGAATAAGGTAATGATGAGGTTGAGCAAAAAGAAGAATTGGATGAACCTGATCAATTAGATACTGCTAACAAAGATGTGGTTGCGGAAGCATTTGTGCAATACCCTGATTAGTTAGATACTCGGCAATGTGAGAAGGGAATAGATGTTTCTTCTCATGTGATGGTGAATAAGGATATAATGGTTCAAAAAAGTGGTGAGGTGCAAGGTAGTACGGATATGCAGATGGAGGATGATATTCAACATAGAACTGATGTATCAACATTGAAGATAGATAATAATGTTGTGCAAGCAGGGTAATGAGATAAATGTAGAAACTGAGCAAGATAATGTTGAATCCTCAGAGATGCAGAAAGCTAAGTTGGATGAATGCAGGCAAGGTATCAACATGGATGCTACTTCTGATGATAAGGATAGCATTAATCTTGAAACAGTTGATAATATGTTAGAGGTGTATAGTTCATCAATGCTGATGATGGGGAAATATTCAAAGAAGCAGCTAGTGATATGATGTTGCTCAGTCAAACTCCTCATTGTAAGTCTACACAAGAAAGTGGTTTAGGGAATGAAAAGGCAATGGTGATTTGTGAAAATATATCTTCTCTAAATGTATCAGTTAAAAGCAAAACTTCTCCCAACAAGATGTTGTATGATTTGGTGTCTCATAACATTGAAATGGATGGAAAGAAGTTTGATCCAAGTTTACAGGTGGTTAGCAACAAGGATGAGGGTGGTTCATCATGTTTTGTGATAAAGGAGAAGGTACTCAATCCAACTGATTCATCTGCAAAGACTGCTACAAAGGGTCAGAAAAAAGGTAGTAAGCAGGTCACAGTGGAGAAACAACTGCCTACTAGGGTGTTATCAAAGAGGGTTGCTGCAAAAAATAATTCTAAATGATGATTAAGTCATTGATTTGGAATATTAGATCAGTGAGGACTCAGAAAGCCTTTCATAGGTTACAAATGCTTCACAGGCATCATAGTTTATTCTTAATAGCATTGATGGAGCCTTTGTAGCAGTCTAGCCAAATTCAGCATTATGAGAAAATGCTGCACATACATTCTAAAATTTCCAACTATAATGGGACAATATGGATATTTTTAGTTGATAACATAGATGTAGAAGCATCATTAGATTCCAGTCAACAGATGACACTGAAACTGTTTTTCAAGAATTTTATCAGGTTGTTGTCACTACTCTTGTTTATGCTAAATATGATGCTACTGATAGATTCGAGTTGTGGGACAACATTTATAACATGTCCAATACAATTACTTTACCGTTGATGGTTGGAAGAAACTTCAATGTTGTGTTAAATTAAGAAGAAGAGATTGGAGGTTTGCTTGTACATCTAAATAGTGCAGAGCATTTGCTTTTTCTATCAACTTATGTGAATTGGTGGAGGTGAATTTCAAGGGACGTCCTTTTACTTGATGGAATGGCAGAACTGATAATGAATGCATTTTTGAGGGACTTGATAAAATGCTGGTTAATTCACAGTTTCAGCATTGGCTAGGTCATATAGAAGTTGAGCATTTAGCAAGAACAGGTTCTGATCATGCACCACTTGTTCTTATAGTGAAACTTCATCAAATGTTACTAGACCTTTCAAGTTCCTGAATTTCTGGATAGATCATGCATCTTTTCGTGATATTGTTAAGCAAAAATGGATCTCTTATGATCGTCTTGATCTTTTCATCAACTTTAAAGTCAATCTAAAAAGGATGAAAGGTGTCTTATCCAGTTGGAGTAGGGAAGAATATGGAAACATATTTAAAAAGCTAATTATCATAGAGGAGATTGTCATAATAAAGGAAAAACTATTTGAAGAAACACATTCTTCTTCTAACAGGTGTATGCTTCAATGTGCTCAAGCTGAACATAAAAGATATCTGCATTATGAGGAGGAATATTGGAGGCAAAAATCAGGATTAGATTGGTTTGCTGAAGGTGATAGAAATACTAGATTTTTGCATAATCTAGTCAAGGGCAGAAGGAAAAAGTTGATGATGAAAGAATTCAAAGTTCTGATGGTGGCTGGTTAGAGGATGACGCGCAAATGGATGTTAATTTTTATCAGGCTCAATTTTCGCAAGAGGAGGTGCATTCACATAGCACTCTACTTGATCATGTTCCTAAGCTTATTGATCAGCAGACCAATGAATCTTTGTGTAAGATTCCAAGTTTAGATGAAGTTAAGCAGGCAGTATTCATGTCACACCCCAATATCCCTAGGGTGTGATGGGCACCCGACCTCACATACGGAGCCGAGCGAACCCGCAGACCTTGATTACACACCTAACCTCTTTTTTTTTTAAATTCTGAGAGTCAATTACAAATAAAATACGTGTTGAGCTTTCGAAATCTTCTGCTTGCCACTTCTAGAATTTAACAAATCTGTAATTATACAAAATTTGTTATGTGACACAAAAATAACATATCGGCTGATGGAGCCGCTTACAGACTGACTATCATTACCCACGACGCTGTCTGCAAAGTCTCTAATACTGATCAGACATCACATCATACATACTGTGATTCGGCAGCACTCCTGGAGGAAATGGAGCCCGCCAATCCACTGGACCATCTTCAGCTCATCTCGTCTAGCCATTTGTGGGTACCTGCGCGGCATGAAACGCAGCCCCCGAAGAACAGGGGGTCAGTACGGGATATGTACTGAGTATGTAAGGTATAAGTACAGAAAACGAAACCATGACTGAGATAGACATAACAACATACAAATAGCTTATCCAGAATACCAAACACTTATTATTATTTTTTTCCAGATACGAACCATACTTACTCGTCTTGTATGCCAGACGGATTACAGAACGTACAAATTACTCAAATGATGTCACATAGCAAACGGAATACAGAATATACGGAAGGTCAGAATGCTTACTCTCCAACACAAGTCACGCATATCGGAATCGGATATCATATCGCATACGCGGCAACCCCGGGGACATATACCACACCAAGACAAAAACCATATCATACCTACGGTAACCTCGGGGACAAATATCACGCCGAGGGACTGTCACATTCTATTATATACACGGTAACCTCGGGGACAGACAACACGCCGAGGAACCGGTGAACAGTGCCAAGGAATGCGCACGATAACATAGGAACGTGGTCGCCACTCCTACTTTTGGCGCCACAACACATCACATTTCAGAACATTTGCTCCAATCTCCGTTACACATCATAACATAACCACGGTACCCGGGGGCGGACAGATAACACAGCACCCCGAGCCTGGACACATCATACTTCATAATATATCCTCGGTAACCGGGGACGGACATATAACACAGTATCCCGGAACCGGACACATCATACTTCGGAATTCATATATGGAACCCGGCCCTCAATAGAGAACTCGGCGTCTTAGAGCAACATAAGGTATGATACGATATGTACCTCGGGGAAATTCTACTCTTGAATTCTGAGTTTTGTCCCTAAAAAGTCATGTATGCGTAAATGTCCAAAGCTTTATTTGATATATGGCTCGGCCCCAAATCAACAACAACAATCCGAGAATGGAACTCGGCCAGACCAACAACAATATTAGCAATTCATTTCAATCCGATTCACACGATCTTTCAACGACTTAATCAACATATTACTTTACCCAAAACCTTCCAAATTCACACATTATGTCACAATACATACATTTACAACTTCATTTCATAAATCCAAGAAACCACATCAAAACTACATTTTCCTCCAATTCGGCCCACACAATTTAAATCTTAACTTGGATTATTTAAAACTTCATTTTTCCGTCTTAGAACTCACAACAACGACAACCAAAATACTAACGACGATTTATTCATTCTCAGCTACACAAAGGGGGCCATACGGCCAACACCATACCCACACACTACATGCACAATTCCATGAATTTCCATCCTTTTCCATGCATTATAACCATCAACACACTACATAGAATTGACATAATCTTTTCAAATAACACAACATACACGACTACATAATACACACGGCTACAACTTCAACATCAATGTGCTTCATGAATCTCATCCATCTTCACATGCTACATCATTCACAAACATCCACAACATATAAAAGGAGAGGGATACCATTGATTCATTACTCCAACACCATGTTACATACACATTATTAAACACCCACATGCACGGCCAAACACACATAATACTATATTTTCATGAACTTCATTCATCTCTTCATACCATAACAACCAAGACGTTAAATAAAATTTGTTCATCATTCAACATACTACCACAATATACACGGCCATACACACTATATATACATCACACGGCCACACATCAACACACACATATTTCATGAATTTCATGAATTTCTACATACTACAACACTTCAACAACATCCATAACACATGAAAGAGGATTAGTTCCTTACCTTTTTCCCTTAAACTCCTTACTTGGCTAAGGTTAGGGAATTGTACCAATGGAGGATTTTCTTGTTCCAACAACTCTTCCATGTTGTAAAGGACCTTCCATTAGGTAGGAAAAGTGGAAGGGAATAATATTTCTAAGACGATTCCAGGGGAGCTTGGCCGAATGCTCCCCCTTTGTCTTCTTTTTGTTTGTCTTCTTTTCTTTCTCTCCACTCTTCTTGAATTAAAAGATGAACTCCCTAATATATAGATATATAATTCAAGTGATCATGTGAGGGGCACATGCCCCCTCTAGAAATTTCCTTAATTCTCTAGCAAAGATGACTTAATTTTGTCATCTTTTCTTTCCCTTTTTTTTTTTTTTTTTGAATTTCCTTTAATTAACTAAATTGGGAACTTGGCTCATCCACATATACATGCACATGCAGACATGCACACGGCCAAACCTTGTTTTGGTCCAACAATTTCAAGATAAATTTTTTTTTTGTAAAATTCCCATTCTACCCCTATTCTTTCCGCAATATTTCCATAAGCCATTTTGCGAATTTCTCCTCTTTCCCTTAGCCTCTCACAATATTCCCATACTAATAATAGTCATAAATAATATTCATAACCACTTGTGCATTAATAAAATTTTTGAAATTGGTTTCGCCCTTAACTTTTCATGACGACTTTGAAACATCCAAACGTACAAAAATACGGGCTATAACAATTCATTCTTAATAGGACAAGTGCAAGTGGTCCTAATGGTTTCTCTGGGAAGTTCTATCAGTCATGTTGGGATATTATAGGGGTTGAGGTACACAGAATGGTAGTTGATTTCTTTATGGGGCAAACACTTCCAAAATCCATCACTCACACAAACGTGGTTTTGCTTCTAAAGAAGGACATTGTACAAACTTACTCAGATCTTAGACCTATAAGTCTAAGTAACTTTATAAACGAGATCATATCAAGAGTGGTGCATGACAGGCTAGAAAATGTATTTCCATCATTGATTTCTAGCAACCAATCTGGTTTTGTCAAGGTGAGGAGCATCATTGAAAATGTGCTGCTAGCTCAAGAGATTGTGACAGATATTAAAAAGAGGGGTAAACCTGCAAATGTTGTCATTAAGTTAGATATGGCAAAAGCATATGATAGAGTAACCTAGAATTTTCTAATTAGAGTGTTACATAAGATAGGATTTGTGGATCAATTCATTGATCAAATATGGAGACTCCTAGAAAAAAACTGGTATTCTATTTTGTTAAATAGATGGGCAACTGGTTTTTTCCACTCAACTAGAGGGGTTAAGCAGGGTTATCCTCTTTCACCTTCCCTTTTTATCATATCAGCTGAGGTGTTATCTAGATCATTAAATGCTTTGTTTGATGATTCTAGCTATGTTGTTTATGGGATTCCTAAGTGGAGTCACAACATAAATCACCTTTCTTATGCTGATGATACAATCATATTCACATATGTAGAGAAGGAATCCCTCTAAAAAGTGATGCAAGTTTACAACAATATGAGGAGCTTTCTGGCCAGTTGATCAATAAAGAGAAGAGTGCTTTCTACATGTTTCATAAGGTGGCAAATAATCTATATCAACAGGTGGAGCAAATAACGGGTTTTTCAAGAGACTCATTTCCATTGAAGTATTTGGGCTATCCCGTTTTTCATGCCAGAAGAAAGAAGTGTTTTATAATGATCTTATAAAGAAAGTGAAGAATAAACTGCAAAACTGGAAAGGGAAGTTGTTATCATATAGTGGGAGGGTTGTTCTTATAAGCAATGTATTACACTTATTATCTGCAGTAGTCCCAACTAACTAGACTATCAATGAGCTGCATAAGATTTTAGCTAGATTTTTCTGTTCTAATAAGGAAAAGGGAAGAAGCAAGCATTGGGTTTCATGGGCTAAGATTTGTCTCCCAAAAGAGGATGGTGGTTTTGCTTTTAGATAATTATATGATGTGTCAAAGGCATTATTTGCCAAGTTATGGTGGAAGTTCAGGACTAAAAATTCTATATGGACAACTTTCATATGGAACAAGTACTGTAAGAAGCACAGACCAACAGAACTACAACGGAGGGGTGGTTCTCTAATTTGGAAAAAAAATTCTTTAAGCTAGGGACTTGGTTAATCAGCATATTTGGTAGGAGCCTAGAAATGGAGAATGCTATGTGTGGCAAGATAATTGGACTAGATTAAGTTGTTTAAAATAGGTGGTTCCAGTCCAGCTTAATATTGATGAGTTGAACTACTTCATGACAGATGAAGGATGGAATTTTCAGAGATTGCATGATGTTCTTCCTCTGAACATTGTGAATCACATTAGATCTGATCTAGGAGCTGGTGCAAGGATTGATGAAAAGGATAACCCTTGGTGGATGTTAACTACAAATGGCAAATTCACAATTAAAAGTGCAGGGAATGTTCTCAGGCAACATGGAGTACATTCTATGCAATTCACAAGATTATGGAGTAAAGGAGTTCCTTTCAAAATCTCATTCCTGCTATGGAGAGTTTGTAAATTCAAGTTACTTGTTGATGATGTGCTCAAAAGAATGAATATATCTTTAGTGTTAAGATGCAGATGCTGTGATGACTCTCATTATGAAAAAACCATGCAACATCTATTCCTTACAAGGGATTTTTCTATGTCCATATGGTTATACTATACTGCAGCTGCTGGGATCAATGGCCCTTTAGTGAAGATTCACCAAGCAGTAGTGAAATAGTGGTATATGCAGTGTGCTCCTATTCTCAAAGTTGTCTATCAGGCTGTACCAGCGTTAATTTGTTGGCAATTATGGAAAAGGAGAAATGCTATTATGCATGGCGATACTATGAGCAAGGTTAAGATCATATATGGATTAATTACTACTTGTTCAATCTTGTTAGAAATTTATATCCATGGTTAAATAATGTCCCTCAGGATTGGCCTCAGATGGTTCAATTCATGGAAGAATATAGACCTCATAATAGGATTAAATTGGTGCTTTGGAAGTTTCCTCATGAAGGGTGGTTCAAATGCAACACTGATGGAGCTTCTAGGGGTAATCCAGGATTATGTCCTGCAGCCTTTTGTGTAAGAAATGAGAGCGGTGATCTGGTGTGTGCTGGTGCAAGAAAGCTACAAGTATTGTTGCTGAAGCAAGTGCTATACAAAATGGTCTGGAATACTATATCGCTAATCATCTTGTTCCTGTAGTTATAGAATCAAATTCATTGACCATGATCAATATTGTGGAGGAGATCTGGGATAGTCCATGGAAGATTAGTGTAGAAGGAAGATCAAACAGTGGAGTAATAAGGGCCATGTGCAATTTTCTTACATCTTGAGAAAAGGAAATGCACTGGCAGATTATCTAGCTAACATGGTTTTTGATTTTGCAGGTATAATTCAAATTCATAGCTTTCAGGAGTTACCAACAGCTGCTAGAAAGATTCTAAATAGTGACAAAAGTGCAATACCATACATCAGATATTCAACATATAAGGTTAGGGAACCAGATTGATGGCAAAGCTACTACAGTCTGATTAGATATTCAAGTTCAAGACTGTATAGTTATCTAACATCATCCTATCTAGTTGGTGGTATTAACAGATTTTCTGTTCATTCTGCTAGAAGGATTTCATTAGATGATTATTACAGGCTAGTTTACAGGATTCAGATTGTTCTTTTACATGGCACTCATTCATGCTAGAAGGAAAGTGATACAAAGCATCATCAGATGAATAGTTTACTAGTTTACTGCTAAAGTTATTTCTCTTGGATTTGATACCATAGCTCCTAGTGAGAGCTTGAGGTGTTTGATAGTGGCATCAATCCAAAGCAGTAGATGATTGCAGACTTTACTGACAAATGGAAGTTTTGGTTCATTTGCATCAAACTTTTGATTTATGTGCATAGCATTAGTTTTTCTTCATCTTAGGATAGTATATTTTTCTTCTTGCTTTTTGATCTCTTTGTGTAAATAACTTTCCTCTCATTAATAAAACATCACCAGCTCTTGTTGTGTGATTATTTTGATTTTCTTTTAAAAAAATCTAGGATCCCCTCTTCTGTTTTCTATCTTAATCATTAGAAAACAAATAGATGAAAGAAATTTCTTGGAGAGAAAAAAATATACATTTTTCCTTTTCTTTTTTTAAACCGCTACTGTTCACTGCTACAGTGATTTTTTTGTCTCTTTTTTTCCCAAGAAATTCTCAAGATTATCAAGAATGGAATCTTGATAGAATCGCTCTGATACCACTTGATAATAATTAGGTTAGGGAGATCCCCAATTTAGAATTGAATATTAGAAGTGCAGGAGTAAAAATAAAAAAGTATCTGAAAAAAATTAGAAAAATAAAGGTATGGGAAATTCGAAGGAAAAATCCAATAATTTCAAAGAATGTAAGTTCTAAAGTCTTGACGACAACCAATTAATGAGATACGGATTTATAAGAAGAAATCTAACGCCTTTACTTGAGATAACGAATAATAAACAATAGATTCAAATCTTGACCACTTTGTGAGTAACTTAAGACAACAATTAGTATTTAGAACTAAGCGTCTTCGAAAGAATACCAGAACGAAATCAAAGATATCAAAAAAGAAGTTATCTTGCTACCTTGAACTATGAACTAGTAGGTTGAAAGATAACTCCCAAAGTAATGCCACAAAGGTTCAAAAGAACTCTCGATATATTATATTCTTCAAAATCTAAGTTACAATGAAAAACAAAGCTCCCCTTTGTATAGGAGTAAAGAAGGAGTTGGTAAAGACTTCAACAAATGGGAATTATATTCCCTAGAAGCATAGAAGACTACCCACACTTAGACCAATGCAAGTCAACATATACATAGACCAACACAAGTCAACATAGATTAAAACAACTATTAAATATATATTCTAGAAACTAGTTTTGGGGCAGATTTGGGGTGCTAGAAATTTCTCCCTTTTGAGGTAGATTTGGGCCTCATTCCATATCATCTTGGATTTTAATTTGGCCCTCCAAATAGGTATAAGACTTGCGCAAATTATCTTGACTGGGCTAGAGCTCTTCTTCCTTCACAAGACACTTTTTAATTGCTAAATGCTGCCTATTGAGCTTGTCTTGAATTATCTTGTTTGAGATCTTGTCATGGGTCTCCTTTAATGATGTTGAGCTGCCATGGATGCTTCACAAATAGAAAGAAAAATGATGAAGTCATTCTATCGAGGACAAATTCCCCTCCATAGTCTTGGCAGGACCAGGTTGGTTAAGTCGGTTAGAGCATATAGGGGATCCGAAACTGGCACTTCACCTTCAACCTCGGCTTCATCTTCTTCCTCAGCTTCATCTTCTTCTTCAGCTTCATCTTCATCGGCCTCGTCCTCAGAATTATCGGCATGACATTGGGGAGAGGAGGCAAGACCTTATAAGCTATAAGTTCTAGCCTTCTAGCTTCTTCAATATTCTCATCAAGGTCCTCGATGCCGTCTTGGACTTGTTCAAGAGTATACCTCCATATTTTCCAGGTGGTATACTCAGCATGAAGAATCATTCGAGATTCTTGAGCCTCAAGATTAGCATAAGCCTCATCTATTTGAGCTTTCAGAGTGTTGTTCTCCCCGGTTAAGACTGCCATGTCAGCTTCCTACTTCTTAAAAGCCAAAGATTGTTGATAACCAAGTTCCCTTGCAATTGCAAGTTTGTGCTCATAATCCTGCTTTAAGGCCTCCTGTTTTCTATCAACAACGGAGAGTTCAGCATCAAGTCTCTTAACTTCATAACCGAGAGCAGATTCCCTTTCGACGCTGAAGTGTAGAGCATCTTCTTGAGCTTTAAGCTCAAATTTATAGGTATTGAGATTGGTCTTAAGTTGATTGTCCTGTTGGCTAAAGGCCTCTTTTTCTTTGTTGGACTGTTCAGTCGGGATTCTCTTTTACCTAGCTCAGCTCTTAGGTAATCAATTTCTCGGTCCCGGTCATCCAACTGAGTGGTTACCCTTTTGTTATCCTTGATACACAGTCGAAGACCTTCATCCGTGTCACGACCCAACCAGAGGGCCATAACGGTCACCCGAAGCTAACCTACTGAGCACCTCTCATTGTACATTCACATTCATAACTAGGTGAGCCACATGGCCTATCAACAAACTCTATTACCCAATAATACCATTTCCAACGGCTAAAAACACTTTAATATCACGTCAACAACTACCCATATACATATACACAAGCCGACGAGGCTAATAAAATAATATATCAAAATGTGAGCCGAAAAGGCAAAAGACATCTATTATACATGAATGTATACGAGCATCTAAGAAGAGTATGAAACATCATCATAAGGACGGGACAGGGACCCGCCATGCCCATATGTATATGCACAAAAGAATAGTACCAACAGTTGCAGCTCCGAATCAAATGGAGCTCCTCTATGCAGTCTCTGAACAAGCAGTCTATGGGTTAAGTCTATCTCTCTGTCCACCTGCGGGCATGACGCAGCGTCCACAAACAAAAAACGTCAGTACAAATAATGTATTGAGTATGTAAAGCATAATCAATAACATAGTAGGAGCAGGAATGATAGCATTAAAAACAAGAGTCATGGGGTGATAGATCCATTTATACCTCTAGTGACGTTCATCATATTCGGTTACCCTTTTTCTAATGGGAACCTTCTAATAGATACGCTTATACATATAGTAGTATCATACCCAACCATAGAGGTTCGGTGTCTTACATACTTGACCATAACAAGGTTCGGTGTTATACATACCTGGCCCTACCAAGGCTCCGTGTTATCCATACCCAACTGCAGTGGTGTGCGCATGATAAATATCATACCCGGCCATATAAGCTCGGTGTTCTTAATAATCATACTTTGATATATATATATATATATATATATATATATATATATATAGGAATAAATATGTATCCTCAACATCATCATCATCATTACTTTCATTATATCCTTCCTTAGAGGATCAACTATTATAGGATGAGACCAATGGTATTATGAGGATATCAAGAATCATGAGCTTTAGTGATTCTAAGAATCAAGTCATCTTGGAAGACATTATGGAATTCACATGAAGGTATACAACGATGGGATCATGCCTTAAGAAAGAAGGGGTAGTCTTACATACCTCTTTGTCTTCTTTATCTACTTAACGTTCACCGCCCAAGCTTAAGAAATCTACATTTAAAAGGATTCACACCATGATTAAGTCTTAAAGACACTCTTGAATTCAAACTAGAGCAACTCATGAACTAACAAAAATTGGGCAGCATTTCCCCCATTTCATCGACATCCGCCATATCGCAAAACAACCCCCAAACAACCATAATAACATCCACCGTATCATATTCAATTAAGTGTCAAAGTTCATTCTCATATTCAACTTACATCAACAACTTCACATCCACCCTTTGCACAATTTTATACAACACTTCCTTATCATCATTAATACACTTCATAGCAAGACTATATCCATAGCATACTAAGAATCATGTCTCAAGTTAGTTTACTACTCACAAACATCATAAGATGTACATGTCACGACCCGACTAGGGGTCAAGACGGGTACCCGGGGCTAACCACCGAGCACCACTCATTCTATCACTCATCATACTCATTAAGCGTTCATTCATTAATTTCATGCCCAAATCATAGGAAAACCATTTTTCATTTGGAAACATAATTACTTTTATATACATAAACCCTTCGGCTATCAAAATATATGTATAATAAGGACATCATGAGACCATATTACCCACACATACGTATCTACGAGCCTCTACTAGAGTACTAGACATATGAATGGGACAGGACCCCATCGTGCCCAAATATGTACACAAAATAAATAAACAAATAGCATCTCCGGAATAATAGAGTGCTCCTGTAAATCTGCTGGTAGCTCCTATGGATCTGCACCGTCTCCCTTTCTACCTGTGGGCATGAACACAGTTTCCAAGAAGAAAGGACGTCAGTACGAACATTGTACTGAGTATGTAAGGCATCAACAATAACAATACATCAATGAAATAAGGAAGCATCAAGTGAGGAGCAACATGTAACTGACTAACAATCCTAAAAGAAATAATGCATGCTGGCTTACTCCATAATCATCCTCATATCATGTATGCATATATGTATAAGCTGCCCGACCATATAGGTACGGTGTGATAATCATTAGCCCGCGTCCAGGCCTCCCGTGTCCAGGGTACCATCTCATGCCGCCCACAAGTGGTGTCTGCCCATGCCGTCTAGACATGGTGTAATACGCTGCCCGCCTTAGCGGTGTCTGCCCGGCCATGTAGGCACGGTGTAATATCATCATCATATGATTATCATGAATCATGCATTAAACTCAAGACAAAATATGCACCTATCGAGGTGACATAAGGTCGTGAACCCCTGATTCCGTTATGGAGCATGAATAAGTATTCTACCTCACCTTGAAGGAATTAGAATATAAGGTGAGTGTATACAATGAACAACATCAATGAATCATAATAAAATTCATTAGCTTTGTAAAAACATAGTATCATGGGCCTTAGACTCTTTAGACTTAGACTCATCATTATCATGCTCGTAACATATCTCTTATCTTATCTCATATGAAGTTCATTACTAAGATTGACTCATAATTTTTGGGATGTAGGAAATTCATGAAGAGATAGGGAATATCATGTCATAAGAATCATGCCTTAGAAAGAAGGGACTAGCCTTACATACCTTTTCATTTAGCTACTCTATCGCTTGAACGTTCCTCTTCAAATATTCACGTTTCTACCTTCAAGAGAGTTCATACTCAAATTGGATAATCGATAACATAAGGGTGTTTGAACTAAAGCTAGAGAAAATTGAGAAAAATCTCCTTTGTTTCTACTGCTTTCTCCATATCATATATCAACTCCCAAACGTCAATAATAACATTCATAATATCATCATCAATGACTTTATTCAAATTCATGATTATCTAATCCCCACAATTTCCTCTCAAGGTCATCCATAATCGTAATCATAATACAACGTTACATTCATTCTCATCTAATGTTTCTCTCATGCACTTAACATCATTCATAACGTAATTACAATCACAACATATCAAGAATCATGATTCATATTAATCTACTACTCACAATTGCCACTAATCTCATATTTTGTAACCCATTTTCCATCTTCTTCCATAATCCAAGTGTTTCAAATTTTCAATACCTTAAACAACATGGAATAATCATAAAACTCACCTTTGAATGTGTAGGAACGTGTTTTGGTAGGCAATACTTCACTTGAAGAAAACCCTAGCTTCAACTTCCAAGGGATTTCTTGACTCTTGCAACCCCAAAGAGCTTCCTTACACTCGATTCGCTTGAATTTATGATATGAACCTTTGATTTCCCTTGTATTCTTGAAAATAAAATGTATGGAATGTTCTAGAGGCTTGGAGAGAAGTGGAGAAGTGAGGAGAATGAATGTAATGAGGTGGCAACACATTTAAATACTTGGAAATACTCTGCCCGTCGGGACTTATACGGACCACTTATACGGTCCGTATAGGTGTCTGTGGTTCACCACCTTGGAAAACATTCTTCCTGTTGGGTTATACGGACCCTTATACGGTCCGTATAAAGTTCCATGGTCCGTGTAAGATGGTTGTGTAACTCACAGTTTTTCCCAAGTTGTCCTCGTCATTTCGTTTGATTTCCAATCCTTATACAACCTTATTAACACTTGTTTAATACTTCATTAATAATCTAAACATCCCTATAACTCTCCCTCAACGCCTTACAAACAATCCTTAACGCAATAATTTACGAAACCTTTCCTAAACCCCATTTATACTCCACTTGTCCTTATCAATCCTTATTTCATCAATTTATATAACTTCAAAATCTTAACGTATGCATTGTAAGACCACTAAATATCCGTCTTATAGTCTTAAGAACTTCCCGTTATCCTTAAATTTCCAAGGTGTAACACTCTTCCCCCCTTTTTGGAACATTCGTCCTGGGATGTTCCGGAATTCTATGAAAATTTCGCCAGAGTTTCCCCTGTAATATGGCACTGCCATCCTGTCACAATGGCCCATAATAATATTTCCTCACAGGGCCACAACACAATAGCAATATAAGGTAGCCACACACGGCCCATATGCATAAAAATAAAACATACATACCTCATAATGTAAACGTTTCATCTTGGATCTCTTCTGGGGTTGGAATAAGTGCGGGTACCTGGACTTCATACTCTCTTCTGCTTCCCAAGTCATTTCCTCTCGGTTTTCATTCCGCCATAAGACTTTAATTGAGGCTACTTCCTTATTTCGAAGTCTTTGTACTTGCCTGTCTAATATGGCAATGGGCACTTCTTTATAGACTAGCTTTTCTGTCACTTGAACATCATTTATTAGAACAATTCTCGTAGGATCACCAACACACTTGCGGATAATCTACTTGACCCACCTTGCGGATAATCTTATAGGGTCCAACGTATCGAGGACTTAACTTTCCTTTCTTTCCAAATCTCATCTCACCTTTTATTGGTGACACCTTTAAGAATACCCAATCATCAACTTGAAATTCTAAGTCTCGCTGGCGATTGTCCGCATGAGATTTTTGGCGACTTTGGGCTATCAATAATCGGTCTCGGATCACCTTGACTTTTTCTACCGCTTGCTGAATCAAATCAGGGTTTATTAGCTGTACTTCTCCTATTTCAAACCATCCAATTGGAGATCTGCACTTCCTTCCATATAGAGCTTCATACGGAGCCATTTGGATACTGGAATAGTAGCTATTGTTGTATGCAAACTCGATTAGTGGTAAGTGTTCATCCCAACTACCACCAAAATCTAGTACACATGCTCGTAGCATATATTCCAAGGTATGAATAGTACGTTCGGCTTGCCCGACAGTTTGCGGATGGAATGTTGTGCTGAGCTTTACTTGAGTACCTAGACCTTCTTGGAAAGATCTCTAGAACTTGGCTGTAAATTGTTGTTACACCTCGGAAAAATTTTCCGTTGGTACGTAAGTGAACGAACTAGTGATAAGTATGAGTGCATGATGTCCATGAGCAAGAAACGACGTTTGATGACCTTAGGTGAGATTTCGAAGGAATCCGATGTGAGTTCAGAAAGTTAGCTAAATTAAGATGAGATATAAGGTGAGCAATGCATGTGCATGGACGTGGGTGATTAAAATGAGAAGTCTAAGAAATATGGAAAGTTGCAGAATTGCAACTGCCCAGTGATCGTAAAGTGCTAGGACGGACCGTAAACTGGTATACGGTCCGTAAACTAGTAGGTCGTAAACTGCCATGCAAGGCTTCAACTTTCTGCCAGCCGAGAAATGGTGAAATACGACCTGGAGGACGGACCGTAAAGTGATTTACGGCCCATAAACCATGGTCGTAAATCACCATACAAGCAGCCAAAGCTTCTGGTTCTGGAAATGGTTAAAGACGATCGCGAGGGACGGTCCGTAAACTGCAATACGAGCCGTAAACCATGATGGACGACCACTGTTCACCTCAGCACAGATTTTGCAAATCATTAAATAAAGGGACCAACACTTGTTTTATTTCACTACAACATTACACCACTTCTCTCTAAAACCTCTCTCTATATTTATTATACAAGTTTTCAAGGATATTTGAGGATCAACAACATAAAACAAGGTGAATCAAGAGTAAGAACATCATCAAAAATCATCTAGGTTAAGAAATCCAAATGGAGAAAAACTAGGGTTTTGCTCAAAGTGGAGTATTATTAACCAAAGCTTGTTCCTACAACTTCTAAGGTAATATTCATGATTTTTACATGATGTTTAAGGTATTGAAGAGTTGAAATACATGGATTGTAGAAAATATGGTCAAGTAGGTCATGAATGATGAATAGTGACATTTTGAGGAATAGTTTGAATTGAATCATGAATGTTTTTGTGTTGTGATATGAATGCATTATAAATGGTACTAAGATCATGAACTAGACACTTTAGACGAATGGACGAAGTTGGATGTTATGACCATGAATATGGGTGAATTAGAGGCAAATTAAGGAATCTAGATAATGTGGATAATGTGAATGACTAATGGCCATTGTTATGATATTAATGAAGGTATAGACGCTAGCATTGGAAGGAAGCGTGCAAGTGTAGAATAGTCCGACGAAAAGGTATGTAAGGCTAACCCTTCTTTCATAAGGCATGGTTCCTTGGCCAAACTCTTAAAATCCTCTACATGAGTATGTTGTATTCAAGTGATTGACACTCCGAGCTCATAAGCTCACGATCCTCGATATGTGCTACGATTGTACTATGCACCCCATATGACGAATAAGCATAAGATATAGATGTAGCGAAAATGATAATAATAATGATGCTAAAGGTGCCTACGAGCTATTATACTTGCATGTGCCTATGAAGGGCTATAATGACACCCCGAGCTTATAACGCCGGGTAGGATATATGTATATGAATATGTATAAAGTATGTATATGATTACGAAATGCGCGCACACCTCTGCAGATGGTACGAATAACCCTAAAGCCATGGTAGGGCCAGGTATGAGTAACTTTGAGCCTTGGTTGGCCAAGTATGTATGAAACACCGATCCTATGAGGTCGGGTATGCTATGTAAATGCTATGTATATGAAATGACTATGTATATAATATGAATATGAAGGTGATAAGACTATGTATAAGAATACGAATAAGGACATGTATACGAATATGGGCACAAGTATGGTACGAGTACTATTATGGAATACGGCTGATGACGTAGGTGTACAAATACGTATGAAAAATGGAAAGTCCTACGAAAGGCAGGTAAGTGCTATGACGATGATATTATTGTCTCCCCCTCCTATGCTATTTCATATGTTGTTCATGATGCTTATTTATTGATGTTGCTCATGCTTTACATACTCAGTACATTCTTCGTACTGATTTCCTTTTGTTTGTGGTCGCTGCGTCATGCCCGCAGGTGCACAGGGAGACAGACTTAATCCATAGCTGCCTATTCGAAGATTACATAGAGAGCAACATTTCCTTCGGAGCCATATCTTTTGGGTACTCATTCTTTTGTGTATATGATTATGGGCATAGCGGGGTCCTGTCCCACTAATGTGATATGTTATACTCTTAGAGGCTCGTAGACATGTGTGTGTGTGTGGGGGTAGATGTGTTTGGCCTTGTCGGCCTATATTTTGTATATCATTTTGTCGGTCACGTTGGCCCATGTACATTGATGTGGCATAGATGCCTATGATGATATAAATGTGTTGTTGTCCAAATGGGACTAGTTGATGAATGAATGGAAATGCATGTATAATTATGTGGCTCACCTAGATGTAGGCATGAGTGTAAGCTAAGGGGTGCCCGGGTGGGCTAGCACCGGGTGCTCGTCGCGGCCCCCTTGTCGGGTCGTGACAATTGCGCTCCTCTATCTGTGATAATGGATATCGGAATACCATGGAGTCGCACCATCTCCTTAAGATACAACCTCGCATAATCTTCTGCTGAGTATGTGGTTCTAACAAGAAGAAAATGAGCTGCTTTCGTGAGTCTGTCCATGATCACCCATATAGAATCATACTTGCTTCGGGAACGAGGTAATCCCACAATAACATCCATGTTGATCACTTCCCATTTCCAAGTAGGGATTTCCATTGCTTGCAATAATCCTCCTGGCTTTTGATGTTCGATTTTCACTTGCTAGCAATTTGGACATTGAGCTACAAATTTCGTTATGTATCTCTTCATGTCATCCCACCAATATATCAACTTGAGATCATGATACATCTTTGTTGCACCTGGGTGAATAGAATACCGAGAATAATGAGCTTCTTCTAGAATTCGACGGCGCAATTCTGCAACATTCGGAACACATAGTCTGCCTCGGTATCTAAGAATTTCATCCATAGAAGCTTCAAATGGAGACTTACCTTTTTCAGGAAATGTGTCTCTATAATGGCTCAAATGAGGATCTTCATACTGACGCTCTTTCACTTCCATATTGTCACGACCAAGCCCCGTGGGCCGTGACTGGCACCCTATCTGGGTACCCAGACCAAATCGCATATTCATTTACCAAATCCGAGCATATTCCAAAAATTCATAAAAGTCATATCAAACTGAATCTTTATCAAATATGTCTTAAGCGGTCGCACAAATCAAAATGCCATATCAAATACAAACTGAGCGGCGGAATAGACATCGCCGGTCGAAAGTGCAAACATAAGCATAAGGGTCATTTAGGGCCATCAAAACAAACGGACCGCTTTAAGACCAGAGAACAAAATCAAACAAACATATATAGGACCCTCGCCCCACATATATGACTACATGCCTCTACGAACTCAAAACAAAGACATATGGCGAGACAGGGCCCCGCCGTACCCAAATCGTCAAATATACAGAGCATATACATAGCAAAAGGAGTTTGTACCAAAAGTGGACTCCGGATCAGAAGGAGTACTCCAAAATAGCAGAAAGTGAAGCCTACAGTGGAGGATCACCAATGTCTGTACCTGCGGGCATGAAACGCAGCCCCCGAAGAAAGGGGGTCAGTACGAAATATGTACTGAGTATGTAAAGCACGAAGTACAGAAATATGGATCAAAACTGAAAGCAAATCAGATAACAAAGTGGAGTACAACCAGTATGTCAAAATCTGTATCAAATTCATATACGTATACAAAATGCAAACCAAATCATGCAAACGCTTAGGAACGTGATCGCCACTCCGACGCTGGCGCCACACACAGCATAACACCAGAAGGTTTCAAATCTCCGTATCTCCGAACACAAACACAAACATAGGTGAGCGTATCGCATCACGAGCCATATCACAGCATAACTCCAAACGGAACCCGGCCCTATGGCGAAGCCTCGGGAACCGTAACACAGCATACGGCCGAATTATTGTAAGGCGCACGAATCATAACCGGCCCGGGAACCGGTGAACGAAGTCATAATGAGGCACGAGCGGAGTCGTGAGCAAACAAATGCAAATTATATTTCAAAATAGTCTTTCAAAACATAATAGTTTCATAAGTCATTCCATAGTACAAAATAATCGAATACTTAGTCGATACGAAGGTTCGTTTCACAAAAAGTTTCCAAAATGGTACGTATGGCTCAAAACGTAACCTAGCATATCATAATATTCATAACATAGCTCATAGCAGAACGTTTCAAAATCAAAGGGTTCATATCAAACCTTATTCCAAAGGAGAGCCCGATAGGACAAATAGGGCGTCTCGGGGTTAGCGGGCCCACCTCGAGTCAAATTGAGGTGGCGAACATAATTTACGAACATTAATAGGCCAAAAGGTCATACATAATCATTACCAGGTGACCCGATCACATTTCGATAGGTTTCGGACGATTGGTGGCATTCTAGCCAAAATAGAGCCCTTAGGCTTCAATTGAATTGAATGAATAGTAACTTTTCTGTGGATGGGGTTTCGAGGAGCAGAAATGCTCCGGAAGTTCCAATATTCACCTAGCATACTAAGACATGCCAAACGAAGAAGTGGGAAGCTTTACATACCTTACAGACGCCTTATGCTCTCCCAAAAGTCAAGTCCCGTTTCGTCCGAAATCTGCAAATGGTCAAAGTTACCAATTTGAGATTCTTAGGCTTAAAAATGCCATTAACTTCATTTTTGCCTACCGAAATTTCGGCAGCATTTCCCCTATAAATCTAACATCCCCGAGACTTATCTCGGCTCAAATACATCAACAACAACAGCCCACACATCATCAAACAACATAATTCATAATCAAACCACTCTAGCTTCAAAGTTCTACCTTATTACTTAAGTTGGCAACTTTTCATTCAAACTTCCAAAATTCCAAATCTATGCCCACATTATTGTATTAATTCACTCCTTCAAGATTATTCAATCACATCCCAAATACATTCCAAGCCATATACGAAATTGCCCAAGATTCATTACTTTCCATAATTCTTTCAAAACATCAAAACTTACAACGAACGTTCTAACTTGCGTCGTTTCATTCCGAATTCATTAACATCAACCATAAATCATATTTAAAGTCTTTAGCATCAAAGATATACAATGATATACGCAAATATACCAAAGGTATATACTTTCCGATAATGTTCCGAAAGCCTTTTCCAACGCCAATTCAATTCATTAATCGTTCATTTACGTTATAAAGGCCACTACGACGCAGCTAAACAAACTAAACAGATCAATTCACATTTCTTTCCCCTTCTAAGGGCACACGGCCAAACACACCCTTTTCACACACACACGCCATGCTCAAACACAACACCATCCCATAATCTTCATGCAACATCAATCACTATAACATACAAACCCATTTCATAACATAAAAACATAGATTTCTCACCTTTTTCTTGAAATTCCGATTTGCCGCAAAAGCGCACCTTACGCCAAACTAATTGTACCCCGTTGAAGAGGGTCTTGAGTACTTCACAACTATGCAAAAATCAAGATTTTTGGATTGAAACAAAGGCTAGCAAAAAATTTTCTTTCTCTCTTGCTCACTCTCGACCGAGAGCCTCACTTGAGGTGTTCTTGAATTTTTTGTGATTTGTTCTTGATAACTACTAAGGCATCTAGATATATATCCACTTATAGGTCATGTGCATAGCACATGACCTTAATAAAATGGGCTTGGACCTTGCCCCTTGGCCGGCCACTTCAATGCTTTGGGCCCCAATTTTTGTTTCATATTTTTCTTGGCCCAATTCGTTAAACGTCCCGTTTTGTAATTCCCGAAACTAATTTCCAAAATTCCAAATTTACCCTCGGCCTTCCCCGATGTCTTAACATCTATGATTCCATAACCAACATAGTCATATTCACCAAAATCAAAAATATTTCCTTATAACACACAAGTCTTGTTTATTTCTCGATTTCCAATCATACGAAAGCACGGGACATAACATTCTCCCCCTCTTAAGAACATTCGTCCTCGAATGTTGAATCGACCTTATGGGGCATCATACTACTTCGGGAGGGTCCTCTTCATAATTGTCCTTCGTGGATTTTCCGACATAGCTTTTTCACCCACATGACGGGGTAATTCTTCACATCACTAATGCAAATGCCTTCATAATATATTTTCTCATGCCCCACGTAATCACCGAACCATACGCTATATTCTTGTAATGGACGAACACTTTCCAGACATCATAGTCAATATCATTTTTTTTTGTTACACTTCTGAGTTTCTTACCACATCGTCGTAATCTCACTTTACTTCATACCAGACACTTCATGCCAAACAGATTCAGAACTAGGGCCAGATGCGTTTAAGCATATCAGACGGATTCATAGTCAACATCAGAGGTACGGAAGTATATCAGACAAATCTGAGATCGGAGTCAGACGTACAAAGGCGTATCAGACGGATTCGTAATCAGAATCACACACACGAAGATATACCAGACAGATTCATAATCGGAGTCAAACGTACAAGATCATATCTGACAGATTCGAAATCGGAATCAAATGTACAGAATTGTATCATACAGAGTCGTGATCAGACAGACCGAAATGTATCGAACATACGCGTGATCAAAATCAAACGCACAGAAGCATATCAAACGGATTTATATCCAGAGTCAGACATACAGAGGTGTGCCAGACAGAAACGTATCCAGAATCAGACGCACAAAGATTCATCAGACGGGAGCATAATCGAGCTCAGAAATACAGAGGCGTACTAGACAGAGCCTTATCGGAATCGGGAGTGCAGAAGCACAACAGATAGAATGTCGAATTAGAATCAAATCGCTCCTATTAAGGCTCCAATAATTCATGAGAATTTCCCCATTATTGGTAAATTTATTCGCCAAGTTGTCACACAAATTGTCTTGCGTCTCGCGCATCGACTCTTTCAAAGATTCCACTTGTTCACACTGCTTATCTTTCATCTTTCCTACCCTCCATACTCATTTTCTCTTTTAGACATCGTCATTCTAAACTGAGTTATAATGTACTTAGGGATTTTCTATCACTTGACAACTTTCGGATCGTCGCCCCCCGCTTCGCTTCATGTATTCGGTTTAGTAAAACCTTTCGTCTACCACAACATTAGTTGCCGGGTCTCGGCTCTTGTCCCATATGGGTACCAAACGAAAACCATACACACACTTACTAATACCTTACTGGCGAACGTCTCAGACTGTTATTCAAATTCGTTCAATTTCCCAAGCGGTGTTGTACCCTTTTCTTTTTGCCCATTTAGTCCGCCTCGTTCTGCGCGACTCCCGAAAAGGCACTAATTACTCCACACACATTCTATTTACCTTTTGGTTACCCCAAATTTCAATTTATATTTATTGCACTCTCACTTATGAAAAACTTTACATTACTTCCCAGGGGTCACCCATCCCAGAATTGCTCTGGCTTGAGCACGCTTAACCCCGGAACTTTCATGCATTTTGACGCGTTAGGGCTGATATAATTTCGTCGATTGCCCCGCACGGCCTTTGTCACGTAATTTTTAGGGCAGATCGGGGTCTTAGCAAATTTTCAGAAAATTTTTGTAGCGGGTCCCACCCCCGGTTAAGTCGTACCATTACCATGTCGCCCTTCTGAATCTTAAACATTCACTTTCATACACATATACATATGATTACGGGTAACCCACGGATTTAAGTCTTCGTCCCACGAATTCCGCCTCCAAATAGTCGGTGGAATCTGATAAAATATCACCGTAAGGTGTTCTCCGGCCACCGACCGAGGAAAACTAAAGTCCGACAAGTATCGCGGGACCTTTTTGTACTTAGTCTACATATTTACTTCCATATTTCTGGAAACATTTGGGCAGAGGTTCCTCTGTTTTTCTTACTATCCAAAACCTGTACACCAGAAAATACCAATCATGCCTCACAGGGCCAACTCATATACACATACATACATATCATATCATGTCGTATCGCAGCCACACGGGGCTGATAACTTCAAATAAGAATTATAACGTCGTCGACACTTACCACACGTGCCCAACTCAAACAGCATCGGAGGCACTTTCCTGTTTACTTTCATCCGGGATTTCCAGACTCACACTGACGGTGGGGACATCTCAGTCGCCCTTGCCTTGGGTCACTAGGTCTCTGGTATCAGTCTCTAATCCTTTTAAATTTCCGTTATCGTCATTGAACAACGTTTTACAGATATCATACACATATCGAAAATTCTAAGAAACTTATATGTTTATACTTATCAATCTCGAGTCTAACCTGGGGAGCTGCCGTGGGAACTGTGTCCCTCATCCTCGTCGTCCGACTGGCCCCCACTATTCCCTGCATCTGAATCGGAGGAGTGTAGGTAGCCTGGCAATTCCTGGTTCACCGACGGCCAGGACAAAGGGCTGGAATAGGGCGTAACACTCTCTAGGGAAGCCTGTCTAACATACTGCTCCACTACCGGAGCTGCTGGCACATCCTCGGGAATCTCCTCCTCCGGCGTCCCAGAGGAGTGCTCTAGTGTCTCAGCCTCGGGGCTATCCTCCTCCCTGGGAGTAAGAAACTCTGGAGGTATCGTCGCTGGGTCCTCCGAAGGGTCGGTGTCATAACTGTCTTCCCTGGGAGCCTCTGCTCCGGGGATCAAAAACTCTGGAGGAATTGTCTCTGGATCCTCCGAAGGGTCGGTCTCAACCGAGTAGCTGGGGATCTGTCTACTCGGTCCTGGTGATGTCCTAGGGGCCTTATTAGCACCCCCACCCCCATCATCCAAAGCGCTCCTCTTCATTATTTATCAACCTACGATCACCTGCAGGAAGAGGGTCAGAAACATTTTCCCCAAATACCGACACTTCTGCTCTTCTGGAGCCTCGCTGTAGATACAACAATTCGTAGGGGAGAACCATCCTAATCATATAGCTTTACCGC
Source organism: Lycium barbarum (assembly GCF_019175385.1). Lineage (NCBI taxonomy): Eukaryota > Viridiplantae > Streptophyta > Magnoliopsida > Solanales > Solanaceae > Lycium > Lycium barbarum. Next base: position 34,325,390 of record NC_083344.1, read on the forward strand.
ACGATCTAAGAATCCAAAGAAGGGTAACATCCTAAATGCCCTGTAGTTTCCTGTTTATAGGTGTGGTGCACAACACATCGATAAACAAGACTCTACTAGACACGGCCTATAGACATTCTGAGGACTAACCGCTCTGATACCACTTTTGTCACGACCCAGCCCCATGGGCCGCGACTGGCACCCTATCTGGGTACCCAGACCAAATCGCATATTCATTTACCAAATCCGAGCATATTCCAAAAATTCATAAAAGTCATATCAAACTGAATCTTTATCAAATATGTCTTAAGCGGTCGCACAAATCAAAATGCCATATCAAATACAAACTGAGCGGCGGAATAGACATCGCCGGTCGAAAGTGCAAACATAAGCATAAGGGCCATTTAGGGCCATCAAAACAAACGGACCGCTTTAAGACTAGAGAAAAAAATCAAACAAACATATACAGGACCCTCGCCCCACATATATGACTACAGGCCTCTACGAACTCAAAACAAAGACATATGGCGAGACAGGGCCCCGCCGTACCCAAATCGTCAAATATACAGAGCATATACATAGCAAAAGGAGTCTGTACCAAAAGTGGACTCCGGATCAGAAGGAGTACTCCAAAATAGCAGAAAGTGAAGCCTACAGTGGAGGATCACCAATGTCTGTACCTGCGGGCATGAAACGCAGCCCCCGAAGAAAGGGGGTCAGTACGAAATATGTACTGAGTATGTAAAGTACGAAGTACAGAAATATGGATCAAAACTGAAAGCAAATCAGATAACAAAGTGGAGTACAACCAGTATGTCAAAATACGTATCAAAGTCATATACGTATACATAATGCAAACGAAATCATGCAAACGGTTAGGAACGTGGTCGCCACTCCGACGCTGGCGCCACACACAGCATAACACCAGAAGGTTTCAAATCTCCGTATCTCCGAACACAAACACAAACATAGGTGAGTGTATCGCATCACGAGCCATATCACAGCATAACTCCAAACGGAACCTGGCCCTATGGAGAAGCCTCGGGAACCGTAACACAGCATACGGCTGAATTATTGTAAGGCGCACGAATCATAACCGGCCCGGGAACCGGTGAACGAAGTCATAATGAGGCACGAGCGGAGTCGTGAGCAAACAAATGCAAATTATATTTCAAAATAGTCTTTCAAAACATAATAGTTTCATAAGTCATTCCATAGTACAAAATAATCGAATACTTAGTCGATACGAATGTTCGTTTCACAAAAAGTTTCCAAAATGGTACGTATGGTTCAAAACGTAACCTAGCATATCATAATATTCATAACATAGCTCATAGCAGAACGTTTCAAAATCAAAGGGTTCATATCAAACCTTATTCCAAAGGAGAGCCCGATAGGACAAATAGGGCGTCTCGGGGTTAGCGGGCCCACCTCGAGTCAAATTGAGGTGGCGAACATAATTTACGAACATTAATAGGCCAAAAGGTCATACATAATCATTACCAGGTGACCCGATCACATTTCGATAGGTTTCGGACGATTGGTGGCATTCTAGCCAAAATAGAGCCCTTAGGCTTCAGTTGAATTGAATGAATAGTAACTTTTCTGTGGATCGGGTTTCGAGGAGCAGAAATGCTCCGGAAGTTCCAATATTCACCTAGCATACTAAGACATGCCAAACGAAGAAGTGGGAAGATTTACATACCTTACAGACCCCTTATGCTCTCCCAAAAGTCAAGTCCCGTTTCGTCCGAAATCTGCAAATGGTCAAAGTTACCAATTTGAGATTCTTAGGCTTAAAAATGCCATTAACTTCATTTTTGCCTACCGAAATTTCGGCAGCATTTCCCCTATAAATCTAACATCCCCGAGACTTAGCTCAGCTCAAATACATCAACAACAACAGCCCACACATCATCAAACAACACAATTCATAATCAAACCACTCTAGCTTCAAAGTTCTACCTTATTACCTAAGTTGGCAACTTTTCATTCAAACTTCCAAAATTCCAAATCTATGCCCACATTATTGTATTAATTCACTCCTTCAAGATTATTCAATCACATCCCAAATACATTCCAAGCCATATACGAAATTGCCCAAGATTCATTACTTTCCATAATTCTTTCAAAACATCAAAACTTACAACGAACGTTCTAACTTGCGTCGTTTCATTCTGAATTCATTAACATCCACCATAAATCATATTTAAAGTCTTTAGCATCAAAGATATACAATGATATACGCAAATATACCAAAGGTATATACTTTCCGATAATGTTCCGAAAGCCTTTTCCAACGCCAATTCAATTCATTAATCGTTCATTTACGTTATAAAGGCCACTACGACGCAGCTAAACAAACTAAACAGATCAATTCACATTTCTTTCCCCTTCTAAGGGCACACGGCCAAACACACCCTTTTCACACACACACGCCATGCTCAAACACAACACCATCCCATAATCTTCATGCAACATCAATCACTATAACATACAAACCCATTTCATAACATAAAAACATAGATTTCTCACCTTTTTCTTGAAATTCCGATTTGCCGCAAAAGCGCACCTTACGCCAAACTAATTGTACCCCGTTGAAGAGGGTCTTGAGTACTTCACAACTATGCAAAAATCAAGATTTTTGGATTGAAACAAAGGCTAGCAAAAATTTTTCTTTCTCTCTTGCTCACTCTCGGCCGAGAGCCTCACTTGAGGTGTTCTTGAATTTTTTGTGATTTGTTCTTGATAACTACTAAGGCATCTAGATATATATCCACTTATAGGTCATGTGCATAGCACATGACCTTAATAAAATGGGCTTGGACCTTGCCCCTTGGCCGGCCACTTCAATGCTTTGGGCCCCAATTTTTGTTTCATATTTTTCTTGGCCCAATTCGTTAAACGTCCCGTTTTGTAATTCCCGAAACTAATTTCCGAAATTCCAAATTTACCCTCGGCCTTCCCCGATGTCTTAACATCTATGATTCCATAACCAACATAGTCATATTCACCAAAATCAAAAATATTTCCTTATAACACACAAGTCTTGTTTATTTCTCGATTTCCAATCATACGAAAGCACGGTTCATAACACATATCCAGGGACGAAACTGTGGGATCATTAATACCAATCCCTGCACTACCTGAATCAATTAAACGTACTCCAAGATTAGCTAACTGGTGGAGCTCATGAATTAATTCTTTCTTCTCCGGAGGAACTTCACATAGGTTGCCCATCGATCGGCGGCTAAGCGCATCAGCTACTACATTTGTCTTTCCGGGGTGGTATAAAATGCTCACATCATAATCTTTCAATAATTCTAACCACCACCTCTGCCACAGATTTAACTCCTTCTGTTTGAAAATGTATTGAAGACTCTTGTGATCTGTGTAGATATCAACATGCACACCATATAAGTAATGTCTCCACATTTTTAATGCATGAATAACTGCAGCCAATTCGAGATCATGAGTTGGGTAGTTCGTTTCATGTTTCCGCAGTTGTCTCGAAGCATAAGCAATGACTTTACCGTGCTGCATTAACACACATCCTAACCCAACACCGGAAGCATCACAATATACAACATAACCATCTGGCCCTTCTGGGAGTGTCAAGACTGGGGCTGAGGTTAATCTTTCCTTCAACTCTTGGAAACTGCGTTCACAAGTATCATTCCATTGAAATTTAACTGACTTTTGGGTTAACTTCGTCAATGAGGCTGAAATAGAGGAAAATCCTTCTACGAACCTTCTATAATACCCTGCCAATCCCAGAAAACTACGGACTTCTGTAGGCGTCGTAGGCCTTGGACAAGTCTTAACAACTTAAATTTTCTGAGTATCAACTCTAATGCAATGATCTGAAATAACATGACCCAAAAATGTCACAGAATTCAGCCAAAACTCGCACTTTGAGAATTTTGCATACAATTCTCAAGCTTGGAGAACCCCTAGAACAATACGTAAATGGTCTGCATGTTCTGATTCTGTGCGAGAGTATACCAAAATATCGTGAATAAATACTATTACGAATAGATCCAAGAGAAGCCTGAATACATTATTCATCAAATTCATGAACACTGCCGGAGCATTGGTTAACCCAAACGACATCACCCAGAATTCATAATGGTCATATCTCGTTCTGAAAGCTGTTTGGGGGAATATCTTCTTCATTAACTCTCACTTGGTGATAACCTGACCTCAAGTCTATTTTGGAAAACCACTTGGCACCTTGTAATTGATCAAACAAATCATCAATCCTTGGGAGAGGATATTTGTTCTTTATCGCCACCTTATTCAACTGCCTATAATCGATGCACATTCGTAGGGAGCCATCTTTCTTTCTTACAAATAGGACAGGTGCTCCCCACGGTGATGAACTGGGTCTAATAAACCCCTTCTCAAGCAAATCCTTCAACTGTGCCTTTAACTATTTCAGTTCTGCCGAAGCCATTCGGTAAGGAGGAATAGAAATAGGCTCGGTGTCTGAAAACACATCAATAGCGAAATCAATCTCTCTTTCTGGGGAAGACCTGGAAGTTCATCTGGAAATACATCCAAAAATTCATTCACTACCGGAACGGATTGGAAAGTTGGCGACTTTGCTTCGGTGTCATGTACTCGGACTAAGTGATAAATGTAGCCCTTAGCTATCACCTTTCTTGCCTTAAGGTAGGAAATAAACCTACCTCTTGGATATGCTGTATTACCCTTCCATTCAAGCACGGGCTCTCCCAGAAATTGAAATCTAACTACTTTCATTCAGCAGTCAACATTAGCATAACACGATGTCAACCAATCCATACCCATAATCACATCGAAATCTAACATTTCCAGCTCAAATAAATTAGCTTTAGTCTGGCGGTCGCATATCACAATTACACAATGTTTACACACTTATCTAGATATCACGGGATCACCAACCAGAGTAGATACCTCAAAATGTTTAATTGGCTCGGGTTTCACCCCAATATGACCAGCAAAATACGGAGTAATATAAGATAGGGTAGAACTCAGATCTATCAATGTATACACATCATGGGAAAATACGGATAATGTACCTGTAACCACATCCGGGGAGGACTCAGGATCCTGTCGTCTGGCTAAAGCATACATACGGGGCTGAGTGGCACCTGAAGTAGATGCTCCCCCTCTGCCTCTACCTCGGCTTGCTAGAATCTAGAGAGTCTGCCCTACCCGGCGCACTGAAGATGAACCAGCCGCTGATCCTGTGGGCTGAACACCAACTCTACCACTCATTGACGGGAAATCTCGCATCATTTGCCCAACCTGTCCACAGGCATAGCAAGCATCTGAACCTTGGCGACACTGTCCGGAATGTAGTCTACCGCACTGGCTGCATCGCGGTACTGGGGGTCTCCTCTGGCTATAATCTCCCCCAAACTGAGAATCTGAGGTCCTCGAACTCTGACCCTGTCTTTAACGAAAGGAGCAATCAAATCTCCTACCTGCAGATCGAGGAGGCACACTAGTCGCCGGCTGGCTATACTCCTGAGCACTCATATTTCCTTGTTTCAAATTTAAAAATCTATTCGCTCTAGCTCGGCGGACCTCGGGTGGAAAATAGTGGTGGATGAAGGCATCTACAAATTCTTGCCAAACGAGAGGAGGAGCATTTTCTTTTCTTGATGATATCCAATTATTGTACCATAATACCGCCACATCTCGGAGTCTATAAGATGTCAACTCCACAGATTCAGTTTCGAAGGAATGAATAATCTTCAACGTCCTTAACATTTCATCAATAAAACTTTGCGGGTCTTCATCGAGCTTTGACCTGAAAAACTCCGGAGGATTCAAACTCATAAAATCGCGGGCCCTGGTACTAGTTGCCCGATCACTTGAACTCGCATTCTGCCGCTGTGCCTGGGCGGCAACTAACTACGTCAATAAATGAATAGCCTCGGTCACTTGGTTACCCGAAGCAGCCGGTGGAGGAACTGGAGGCATAGAAGCTGGAGCTGATGCCCCTTCCTGTTCTTCTATAATAGGCGGAGCGGAGGTAGTATTAGATGGAGCCTCATTATGTGACTCGTCCTCTCCTACATTCATTGGCGGCTCTCTTTCTCCCCGCCTTTTCATCGTAGTCTTTCCTTTCGGGGCGGCTATAGCTATTCCCTTTGGCGGCATTTCTGAAATCATAACACACTATTAAAGAGGAGAAAATCTTATAACACAGCTCAATCGCACAATCTCTTAAGATGAAAGATGGTAATTTTTCCTAAATGCCCTGTAGCCTCTTGTTTATTAGTGTGTTTATTAGTGTGGCGCGCAACACACCATAAACAAGACTAGTAGACACGGCTCGTAGACCCTTTCTAGGATTAAACTGCTCTAATACCACTTTTGTCACGACCCGACTAGGGGCCATGATGGGTACTCGGGGCTAACCACCGAACACCACTCATTCTATCACTCATAATACTCATTAAGCATTCATTCATTAATTTCATGCTCAAATCATAGGGAAACCATTTTTCATTTGGAAACATAATTACTTTTATATACATAAGCCCTTCGGCTATCAAAATATATATATAATAAGGACATCGTGAGACCATATTACCCACACATACGTATCTACGAGCCTCTAATAGAGTACTAGACATATGGATGGGACAGGACCCCGTCATGCCCAAATATGTACACAAAATAAATAAACAAATAGCACCTCCGGAATAATTGAGTGCTCCTGTAAATCTGCTGGTAGCTCCTATGGATCTGCACCGTCTCCCTATCTACCAGTGGGCATGAAAATAGCGTCCAAGAAGAAAGGACGTTAGTACGAACATTGTACTGAGTATGTAAGGCATCAACAATAACAATACATCAATGAAATAAGGAAGCATCAAGTGAGGAGCAACCTGTAACTGACTAACAATTATAAAAGAAATAATGGATGCTGGCTTACTCCATAATCATCCTCATATCATGTATGCATATATGTATAAGCTGCCCGACCATATAGGTACAGTGTGATAATCATTAGCCCGCGTCCAGGCCTTCCACGTCCGGGGTACCATCTCATGCCGCCCACTAGTGGTGTCTACCCATGCCGTCTAGACATGGTGTAATACGCTGCCCGCCTTAGCAGTGTCTGCCCGGCCGTGTAGGCACGGTGTAATATCATCATCATAAGCTTATCATGAATCATGCATGAAACTCAAGACAAACTATACATCTATCGAGGTGACATAAGGTCGTGAACCCCCGATTCCATTATGGAGCATATATAAGTATTCTGCCTCACCTTGAAGGAATTAGCATATAAGGTGAGTGTATACAATGAATAACATCAATGGATCATAATAAGCTTCATTAGCTTTGTAGACACATAGCATCATGGGCCTTAGACTCTTTAAACTTAGACTCATCATTATCATGCTCGTAACATATCTCTTATCTTATCTCATATGAAGCTCTTTACTAAGATTGACTCATAATTTTCGGGATGTAGGAAAGTCATGAAGAGATAGGGAATATCATGTCATAAGAATCATGCGTTAGAAAGAAGGGACTAGCCTTACATACCTTTGCGTTTAGCTACTCTGTCGCTTGAACGTTCCTCTTCCAATATTCACGTTTCTACCTTTAAGAGAGTTCATACTCAAATTAGATAATCGATAACATAAGCGTGTTTGAACTAAAGCTAGAGAAAATTGAGCAGCATCTTCTTTGTTTCTACTACTTTCTCCATATCATATATCAACTCCCAAACGTCAATAATAACATTCATAATATCATCATCAATGACTTTAGTCAAATTCATCATTATCCAATCGCCATAATTTCCTCGCAAGGTCATCCATAATCATAATCATAATACAACGTTACATTCATTCTCATCTAATGTTTCTCTCATGCTCTTAACATTATTCATAACGTAATTACAATCACAACATATCAAGAATCATGATTCATATTAATCTACTACTCACAATTGCCACTAATCTCATATTTTGTAACCCATTTTCCATCTTCTTCCATAATCCAAGTGTTTCAACTTTTAAATACCTTAAACAACATGGAATAATCATAAAACTCACCTTTGAATGTGTAGGAATGGGTTTTGGTAGGCAATACTTCACTTGAAGAAAACCCTAGCTTCAGCTTCCAAGGGATTTCTTGACTCTAGCAACCCCAAAGAGCTTCCTAGCACTCGATTCACTTGAATTTATGATATGAACCTTTGATTTCCCTTGTATTCCTGAAAATGAAATGTATGGAATGTTCTAAAGTCTTGGAGAGAAGTAGAGAAGTGAGGAGAATGAATGTAATGAGGTGGGAACACATTTAAATACTTAGAAATACTCAGCCCGTCGGGACTTATACGGACCACTTATACGGTCCGTATAACATTGTACGGTCCGTATAAGTGTCCGTGATTCACCACCATGGAAGTCATTCTTCCTGTTGGGTTATAAGGACCCTTATACGGTCCGTATAAAGTTCCACGGTCCGTGTAAGGTGGTCGTGTAACTCACAGTTTTTCCGAAGATGTCCTCGTCATTTCGTTTGATCTCCAATCCTTATAAAACCTTCTTAACACTTGTTTAATACTTTATTAATAATCTAAACTTCCCTATAACTCGTACTCAAGGCCTTACCAAACAATCCTTAATGCAATAATTTACAAAACCTTTCCTAAACCCCATTTATACTCCACTTGTCCTTATCCATCCTAATTTCATCAATTTATATAACTTCAAAATCTTAACGTATGCTTTCTAAGACAACTAAATATCTGTCTTATAGTCTTAAGAACTTCCTGTTATCCTTAAGCTCGCATTGGTTCATTCACTACACGACGAAATTAAATTTCCAAGGTGTAACAGTACATTTAGACCTCATCTTCTACTTTCTCCTTTCACCCAAGTTATTCAACAACTAAGAATTCTTAATAAAATGAAATAAGCATGAAGAATATCCTTTTACCTCATAAAAATGAGCTTTAGAGCAAGTTATCAACTTGTATGAAAACCCTGGCTTCAATACGCAAGGAATTCTTGAAGTCTACTAACCCTAGCAAGTCTTCTATATATATAAGCTTGGGTCATATATATATATATATATATAAAGGGAAAAGAGTTTGAAAAAGTGACCCGACTTGGTTATATGGACACTTATACGGTCCGTATAAGTGGCTGTATAACCCCCCCCCCCCCCCCAAGGATTTGGCCTTCTCTGGAATGTTATACGGACAGTATAAAATTATACGGATCATATAAGTGGTCGTATAACCCATATTTTCCAAACTCACTCTCGTTGATTCTTCTGTCCTCCAATCCTTATGGAACCTTACTAACACTTATATAACATATCATTAACCATACAATAGGCCCTATAGCAGCCCCTCAAGACATTGCTAAATAAATCTTAGCTCAATTATAGCGAAAACCTTTCCAAACATGACTTACATCTCACTTCCTTCAACAAACTTAGTTTCACATATTCATATGATTTCAAAATCCTATGGTACACACTTTAAGTTATCTAATACTTTCCTTAACCTCGTAAGGACTTCACATTCACCTTAAGCTCGCATTAGTCTACTCACAATGCAACAAATCCGAAATCTCCGAGATGTAACATTCTCCCCCCCCCCCCCCCCCCCCCTTAGAAACATTCGTCCTCGAATGATAGAATTTTTGGGGATCCTACAAAAATTTCGCCAGAGTTTCCCCTTTAATATGGCACTACCACCCAGTCACATCAACCCAAAATATATTGCCTCACAGGGCTACAACAACAACATCAATAACCATGGCCACACACGACTAAGATAGCATCAAGAAAGCATTACATACCTGGGGACGATGGTGTCTCTGCCTGAGTTTCCTCTGGGGGTGGAAATAAATGTGGGTACCTGAACTTCATGTGTTCTTCTGCTTCCCAAGTCATTTCCTCTCTATTATTAGTTCTCCATAAGACTTTAACTAAAGCTACATCGTTGGTTCTGAGTCTCCGTACTTGCCTATCTAGAATGGAAATGGGAACCTCTTCGTAGGATAATTGTTTAGTGAATTCAAAATCGTCTACCGGTAAAATTTTGGAAGGATCTCCAATGAACTTACTAAGCATCGAGACATGAAAAACCGGATAGACTGACTCCAAATCCGAAGGTAGGTCTAATTCATAAGCCACTTGGCCTACCTTGCATACAATCTCATAAGGTCCAATGTACCGGGGACTAAGCTTGCCCTTCTTGCCAAATCTCATGATGTTGTTCATTGGCGACACCTTCAAGAACACCTAATCTTTCACTTGGAACTCTATGTCCCTTCGACGATTATCGGCATAGGATTTCTGACGACTCTGAGCTGTTAATAATCGATCTTGTATAAGCTTAACCTTTTCTATAGCTTGTTGGACCAAATCTGGCCCTATCAATTTAGTCTCTCCTACTTCAAACCACCCAATTGGCGATCTGCACTTATGCCCATACAAAGCCACATACGGGTCTATTTGGATGCTAGAATGATAACTATTTCTATAAGCAAATTTGATAAGCGGTAAGCGATCATCACAACTACCTCCAAAATCCAATACACAAGCTCGTAGCATATCCTCGAGAGTCTGAATGGTATGCTCAGCTTGCCCATTGGTCTGTGGATAAAATGATGTGGTAAGACTCACCTGAGTCGCCAAACCTTCTTGAAAAGATTTCCAGAAATTGGTTGTAAGCTATGTCCCTCTATCGAAAATAATAGATATTGGAACACCATGGAGTCGTACTATCTTTCTGACATAAAGCTTTGCATAATCTTCGGCTACATATGTAGTTCTGACCGGTAGAAAATGAGCTGACTTCATAAGTCTATCCACAATTACCCATATAGAATCATATTTGTGCTTAGAACAAGGTAAGCCTGTAATGAAATCCATATTTATCACTTCCCATTTCCAAGTCAGAATTTCCATAGCTTGCAACAATCCACCAGGCTCTTGGTGTTCAATTTACACTTGCTGACAATTAGGACATTAAGTCGCGAACTCCACTATGTATTTCTTCATTCCATTCCACCAATATATAGATTTAAGATGATGATACATTTTCATTGCTCTGGGATGAACAGAATAACGGGAACAATGGGCTTCTCTCAATATTTAGTGGCGTAATCCTGCAACATTAGGAACACACAACTTGCCGCAACATCAAAGAACTCCATCAAACACCATAATCTTTCAGCAACTCCACCCATCGCTGTTGTCATAAATTCAATTCTTTCTTCTTGAAATTATAATGAAGGCTTTTGTGATCCGTGTAGATATCCATATGGACACCATACAAATAATGTCTCCACATCTTCAATGCATGAATCACCGTAGCTAACTCAAGATCATGGGTTGGATAGTATTTCTCATGTTTTCGCAACTGCCTTGAAGCATAAGTAATCTCCTTACCATGCTGCATCAACACACATCCTAACCCAACGCCTGAAGCATCGCAATAGACAACATAGCCTTCCGATACTTCTGGAAGCGTCAGGCCTGGGGCAGAAGTTAATCTATTCTTTAACTCTTGAAAACTACGTTCATAAGCATCCGCCCATTGAAATTTAGCTGATTTCTGAGTTAGTTTTGTCAATGATGCAGAAATAGAAGAAAAGCCTTCTAGAAATCTTCTGTAGTAACCTGCTAAGCCCAGAAATCTACGAACCTCCATGGGTGTTGTAGGCCTTGGCCAAGTCATCACAGCCTCAATCTTTTGGGTATCTACCTGAATACCACCGGCTGAAATAATGTGCCCCAAAAAGGTCACCAAATTCAACCAAAACTCGCACTTTGAAAATTTTGTAAATAGCTCTTGAGTTTGGAGAACTCTAAGGATAGTACATAAATGATCCGCATGTTCTGCCTCGGACCAAGAATATACCAGGATATCGTCGATGAACACAATCATAAATAAATCTAGGAAAGGCCTGAACACATTGTTCACCAAATCCATGAAAACTGCCCGTGCATTGGTTAGCCCAAATGACATTACCCGGAACTCGAAATGACCATACCTTATTCTGAAAGCCGTCTTAGGAATATCATTCTCCCTAACTCTCACCTGATGATACCCGAATCTCAAATCTATTTTTGAAAACCATTTGGCACCCTGCAATTGATCAAATAAATCGTCAATCCTTGGGAGTGGATATTTATTCTTTATCGTCACCTTATTCAGTTACCGATAGTCAATGTACATTCTCAAGGAGCCATCTTTCTTCCTCACAAATAACACGGGTGCTCCTCACGGGGATGAACTAGGCCTTATGAAGCCTTTCTCAAGCAAGTCCTTCAATTTCTCCTTCAACTCTTTTAACTCTGCGAGAGCCAATCTATAAGGAGGAATAGATGTGGGTTTAGTATCCGGTAGCACATCGATAGCAAAATCAATCTCCCGCTCTGGGGGAAGACCTCGAAGCTCATCCGGGAATACATTCGGAAACTCATTCACTATTGGGACAGACTGAAGAATCGACGATTCGACTTCTACATACTGAACCCAGACTAAATAGTAAATAAAACCTTTAGTAATCATTTTCCCTTCCTTGAGATAGGAAATAAACCTACCTCTTGGAGACGCTGTATTTCCCATCCATTCTAAAACAGGTTCTCCCGGAAATTGAAAGCGAACCATTTTCATTCTACCATCGACATTGGCATAGAAAGAAGCCAACCAATCCATGCCCATAATAACATCAAAGTCCACCATTTTCAACTCATGTAAAATCAGTCATAGTACGATGATTACAAATCACAACTATATAATTTCTATATACTCGGCTAGCTATTACCGGTTCACCAATAGGTGCAGATACTTCAAAAGGTTTAATTGACTCCAGTTTCAACCCAAATCGACCAGAAATATAAGGAGTAACATATGACAATGTGGAACCCGGATCTATCAAAGCATATACATCATAAGAAAATACTGATAATATACCTGTGACAAAATCAGGGGAGGACTCAAGATCCTATCGCCCAGCCAATGCATAAATACGGTGCTGGGGACCACTAGAACTGAGAGCTCTTTCTCTACCTCTACCACAGCTGACAGGTGCCTTTGAACCTTGGCCCGGACGGCGTATAGATGATGTAGACCCGGTTGTCGACCCTGAAGGATGGATCTTACCCCTACCACCAATCGAGGGGCAGTCACGCATGATATAGCCTGGCTGACCGCATGTATAGAAAACATCTGAACCTAGTCGACACTAGCCCTAATGTAGCTTCCTGCACTGAGAACATTGTGGCATGGGTGGCCTTGCCTGACCTGAGTCTCCTCTGTAATGAGAACCTGAAGCTCTAAAACTATAACTCGGCCCGAAGTGAGTAGATATATCAAATCTCTGGCCCGTAAACCGTGGAGGTGCATTAGTCATAGAATGGCCTGAATGCCTAGAAAACTATTGTCTTTGCCCTCCTCTAAACTCACTAGTCAGACCCAAAGATCTAGCCCTCTTGTTATAACCTCTGTCAAGCTCACGCTCTCCTCTTTACGGTTGTTGGCTTTCCTCCAAATTCTTGGCATGGGCTTGAATGCGAGAAATATCCATATTGTCCTGAAGAGACGCAGTCAAGCACTTATCCATCAAATGTGTCCCTAAGCCTCTCACAAATCGGTGCACTCGATCACCCATATACGCTACAATGGCCGGAGCATACCTAGCGAAAGAATTGAAGCAGAGACTATACTCTAAAGCACTCGTGCTTCCTTGCTTAAGATTCAAGAACTTATCGGTTCTTGCTCACCGAACTTCTAGGGGCAAGTAATGTCGTATGAAAGCATCAATAAATTATTGCCATACCGAGTGTCACACCCCGACCTTACTAGGGTGTGATGGGCACCCGACCCTTACTTAGGGCCAAGCGAACCCTCAGACTTTTGCTGCACATAAAGTTACGCCAAACTTTTAAATCAAATCAGATAAAATACATAGCAAATTTTTTTTTTTCACAAATATTCTTTTCAGAAATATTCCTTCTCGAATCTTCCAAGCGAACAAATCTGTAGTCATACACAATTCAATACACAACACAGACCAACATATCGGTTGATAGAGCCGCTTACAGACTGACACACCATACCCACGACGCTGTCTGCAAAGTCTCTAACATCATACAGAAACCATAACACGCATACCAAACCCTGACTCGGCAGTCCTCCAGGAGAAATTGGAGTTCGCCACCACTGCTGAAATATCTTTTAAAGTGTCCTTATCTCGTCTGGGAGTACCTGCGCGGCATGAAACGCAGCCCCCCAAAGAACCGGGGGTCAGTACGGAATATGTACTGAGTATGTAAGACATAGAATACAGAAAGCAGAACCATAATCGAAACAAACAGTACCAAGGGTGAGCATATTATCCAGATTGCCAAATTACTTACTTCTCAGACACAGATCATACAGATCAATGCCGACCATACAGACCGACACAGACCGTACCGACCAATACAGATCATACAGACCGTACCAATCATACAGAGCATACAGAATGCCGACATACTTACTTTGCAGACACAGATCGCACATACCGATACCAGATGTCAGAAGGAGTGTGGCACGTACAGAACGCACAGATAAGGTCATACGTCAGACGGAGTACAGAACGTACTGAATACTCAGATGATGTCATATATCGGACGGTATACAGAACGTACAGATTACTCAGATGGTGTCATATATCAGACGGAATACAGAACGTACAGATTACTCAGATAATATCATATATTGGATGGAATACAGAACGTACAGATTACTCGGATAATATCATATATCGGATGGAATACAGAACGTACAGATTACTCAGATGATGTCATATATCGGACGGAATACAGAACGTACAGATGATGTCATATATCGGACGGAATGCAGAACATACAGAATACTCAGATGATGTCAGAACATACAGAATACTCAGAATCGTATGTCATATATGCGTATAACAGAACCCGGACCTGTGATAAGGGACGCGGTAAACAGAATCATGATATATCAAATTCATGTATCATATATGCATATATCAGAACCCGACCCTCCAGTGAGGGGTGCGGTAATAGAGCCCGGCCCTCTAGTACGGGACGCGGTGAACAGACAGATCATATGCCATCCTGGCCACCACCCCATATCATCATATCATCATACCATATAACAGAGCCCGGCCCGCCTATGAGGGACGCGGTGAACAATGCAGAGGAATGCGCACAATAACAGAACCTGGCCCGGGACGCAGTGAATCATATCGTAGCGGACACACGAGGACATAACAGAACCTGGCCCGGGACGCAGTGAAAGATACATTGAGTCATGCACGAGCAGAGTCGTGAGAAACCACATGCATAGGAATCAAGACTCGACAGACCAGTATACTTACCGATACCTGGGGGCTCGGAACAGATTTCAGGTCAATCCGACGTAGTATGAGAAAGTTACGTGCGTTCGAAGTACAGAACGCTGTATAAGCGTTTCAGAAGCCTTTTTCGGGGAATCAGAGTCATAGTCATATCAGACACCTTCAGATGTCCTTACGAATCAGATAAAATAGAGATTTTGGAACCATACTTACGTATAAGAAAAATTTAGGCGTCTTAATACAGAAACCTCTTCGAACATTTCAGAGCAATCCGAGATCGTATACGGAAGTTAGGGACATTAAATCTTACAGAAGTTCTCGAACCAGGATAAACATATCAGAATGCTCTTATCAGGATACTGATTTCGGAATTCTCATATCAGGATACTTATATCGGAATACTTATATCAGCATACTTACATCAAAATACTTATATCAAAATACTCATATCGACACACTTATATCAGAAGACTGATATCAAAATGCTTATATCAAGACACTTATATCAAAATATTTATATCAGAATACTTATATCAAAATACGTATATCAGAATACTTGTACCAAAATACTTATATCAAGGGATGAACTAGGATCACAAACTCAGGTCAAGAAGTGAATTAGAATCATAATCAGACTCAGCATCACAGAACAGAGTTACCCCAAGGCAGCATATCACATTATACCTTACTTGGCTCTAGGACATGCCAAAGAAAGAAAGGGTAAGCCTTACATACCTGTGCCGCGACCAACTAGTTACGCTTGTGCATCCAATTTGTTTGCCTACATGCAAGAGAGTTCATCCATTCATTAGTTCCTTCGTCAAGTACTTGCCTCACCCTTTCAATACATTCATTTATATTCTGCCGAAATTTCGGCAGCATCTCCCCTGTAAATGTACCAACCCCGAGAATATGGCTCGGCCCAATTCAACAACAACCCAACCAACAACCAAGCTATGGCATCAATAATCAATTCGAGAATACATTCTAACATTAAACGCTCTTTTTACATAATCCGACAACATTCACAATATTCCAACTAATATCAACGTTTATGCATTCGATTACTAATCCAAGACCATTCAACCAATATTCACGAATGCTTTAAACAATTGACACAATTTTTCAAACAACCCAACAATGCACCATGGAACCCGAAATCTTCCAACTTCCTTAGGAACTATCACAACACATTTCTTTCTTCAAACTTCACAAACTACACCAACAAACCACACTTTAACAACATTATTATCATGATTACAAGAAACTACATTTAATTCAAATTGGCTTCAAAAAACAGCCCGCAACAATTACGACACCATCTTAGATCATTAAGCTCTCATTTACATCACTTAATCCACAACACAACGACCCAAACATACTAAATAAAATTAGTTCATTCTTTGACATACAAAACAGTCCATTTTCGGCCAGCCCTTCAACACACACATTCCATAATTTTCATCCATTTTTTGTACATCACAACAACACATAATCATGCTAAATACACTTAATTCATCATTTCTACACACCACACACACACACGGCTACACACACTAATCTCAACTCCAACTTGAATCATCAAGTTCTCGTTTTCATCATAGGATACTTATCAACAACAATCATATTACCATATAAAAATTATTCCATTTTTTTCCTACACAACATGTACACACACGGCCGAGCCTCCAACATGCATGTTTTCATGCTTCTCTTCCATTTACACATACCACAACATACACAAACCATTTATAACATATAAGAGAGGATTAATTCTTACCTTTTCCTCCCAACTTCTTTACTCAACCAAAGTGCGGAAAACAATGAAACGGATGGCCTATCTTCCGAAACAATTATACCACGTTGTAGAGGACCCTTGAATTAGTAGGAATACCACAAGAAAATAATTTTAGGAATAAAATTTCAAGGGGCAAAAATTGGAGAGCTTGGCCGAAATGGCCATGGTTGTGGCTCCCCTTCTTTCTTTGTTTCCTTTTTCTTGAAAATTCTAGAATTAAAATGAAAATTTTGTCTTCCTTTCAAGACTTAATCATATATATATATATGTAAGCTCCCAACATGTGAGGGGCACATGCCCCTCTCTAGAGGTTTCTTTCATTTTTTTCCATTTTTTTTTTTTGGATTTTCCTTTAAAGTTGGTCAAAGAAGACCATTTGTCTTCTTAAGCAAGTTTTGACCCCTTCTTCTCTTTAATTCACAAATAGCCCTTATAGTTAATAAAATTTGGACATGCACCATGCATGTCACACGGCCAACATGGCCATTTCATGAACTTCTTGGACCTTGCAAAATTCCCATTTTGCCCCTATTCTTTCCGCAATATTTCCATAGGCCATTTTACGAATTTCTCTTCTTGTCCTTAGCCTCTCACAATATTTCCATACTAATAACAGTCATAAATAATATTTATAACAACTTGTGCATTAATATAATTTTGAAATTGGTTTCGCCCTTAACTTCCCACGACGACTCTGAATTATCCAAACGTACAAAATACGGGCTATAACATCCTCCCCCCCTTTAGAACATTCGTCCTCGAATGTTCAACTGGCCTTTTGGGGACTCGTAGCACTTCAGGAGGGGGTTTCTTTTACAGTTGCTCGTTTCTCCGTACCCATTTCATATAATCGAGTCTCTTCATCCTTATATGGGTCCTTATTCTATGCCATGAGTTTCCTAATCCGCTGGGCCGACATATTTTCCTTGTCCTTCTCAGGTCATCTCTTTTCTGTTACTGTTTCGTGACCGTATATTAACAAAAGTCACACGTTTAGATTCTTACTACAACTCTTCCTTAGTCTCTTCTCGTATCTCTCGATACAGGCATACTTGTCTTTGACTTCATGTGGTGACGCTCATTTCGTTCATCGCTATTCCTTGTAAGCCTAATATGGCCTCCCCCCCTTTAAGGGGCTCCTTATAAGCCAACAGTTCTTCTTTTCAACTCCGTGCACAACATAGCAAAATTCCTTATCATAAGTTTTCCTTTCATTTCCCGTCGATATCCTGACATAGGAGATACCATTCATGTTCATATACATATACACATATAATTAGTATCAACTGACCCGCAAATTACCTTCAGACGCTATTCAAGCCTATCCAAATTTCAAAACTGCACTCCACTTTCTGTCTCTTTTCTAGTCTAGCCTGTCGCATTCTATGTGACCTCGTATGGTTTCCCAACCATTCCGTATACATTAAATCTCTCTTGGATTACTCCAGCTCCTGACCGGCTGCTCACATCTGAATTTTACAAAATTTTTAGAAAATTTCCCAGGGGGTCACCCATCATGAAATTGCCCCCGCCTGAGCACGCTTAACCTCGAAACTTTGATGGATTTCTGTGCCTTAGGGCCGATATAATCGCGTCCACTTTTCCTTATAACCTTTATTACCTGATCCGGAGCAGATCAAGGTCTCACAGATTCCGAGACATTTCTGTAACCCGTTCTATCCTTGCAATTACCATTTTACCCTTTTCCAACCCTTACTATTCGGAATTCACTCACACACTACAAATATCAACAACATCTCACGGATCGTACATATATATAACATGTTCCAGCCGGCCAGGGCCTTTATATATCGTTTCACATCGTATCATATCATATTACCTCATATCAGACCATATCATGTCATATTATGTCATATCATGTCTTGTTATATCATATCATATCGTATCGCATCATATCATATCGTATCATATCGCGTCGTGTCATTTCATATGGGATCATATCATATCATACCAAATCACTGTCGTACAGGGCTTCCGGTTTCTGATAACAGAACGAACATGTCAAAACTTACCTCTGTGGCCTTCCATATCATTATTCACCTTTTCCCCAACGTATGTAAGGCTTACATTTGGGGTCTCGTTTCCCTATATCGGGCCTCTATCGCACGATCTATGGCACAAAGAAGGTCAACAATTCCTAGATACCCCGTAGCCTCCTGTTTATAAGTGTGGCGCGCTACACACCCATAAACAAGACTCTACCGGGCACGACTTTGCAGACAACCCTTAGACCGACCTGCTCTGATACCACTTTGTCACACCCCGACCTTACTAGGGTGTGATGGGCACCCGACCCTTACTTAGGGCCGAGCGAACCCTCAGACTTTTGCTGCACATAAAGTTACGCCAAACTTTTAAATCAAATCAGATAAAATACATAGCAATTTTTTTTTTTCACAAATATTCTTTTCAGAAATATTCCTTCTCGAATCTTCCAAGCGAACAAATCTGTAGTCATACATAATTCAATACACAACACAGACCAACATATCGGCTGATGGAGCCGCTTACAGACTGACACACCATACCCACGACGCTGTCTGCAAAGTCTCTAACATCATACAGAAACCATAACACGCATACCAAACCCTGACTCGGCAGTCCTCCAGGAGCAATTGGAGTTCGCCACCACTGCTGAAATATCTTTTATAGTGTCCTTATCTCGTCTGGGAGTACCTGCGCGGCATGAAACGCAGCCCCCCAAAGAACCGGGGGTCAGTACAGAATATGTACTGAGTATGTAAGACATAGAATACAGAAAGCAGAACCATAATCGAAACAAACAGTACCAAGGGTGAGCATATTATCTAGATTGCCAAATTACTTACTTCTCAAACACAGATCATACAGATCAATGCCGACCATACAGACCGACACAGACCGTACCAACCAATACAGATCATACAGACCATACCAATCATACAGAGCGTAACAAAATCATACAGAGCATACAGAATGCCGACATACTTACTTTCCAGACACAGATCGCACATACCGATACCAGATGTCAGAAGGAGTGTGGCACGTACAGAACGCACAGATAAGGTCATACGTCAGACGGAGTACAGAACGTACTGAATACTCATATGATGTCATATATCGGACGGTATACAGAACGTACAGATTACTCAGATGGTGTCATATATCAGACGGAATACAGAACATACAGATTACTCAGATAATGTCATATATCGGACGGAATACAGAACGTACAGATTACTCAGATAATATCATATATCGGACGGAATACAGAACGTACAAATTACTCAGATGATGTCATATATCGGACGGAATACAGAACGTACAGATGATGTCATATATCGGACGGAATGCAGAACATACAGAATACTGAGATGATGTCAGAACATACATAATACTCAGAATCGTATGTCACATATGCGTATAACAGAACCCGGCCCTGTGATAAGGGACGCGGTAAACAGAATCATCATATATCAAATTCATGTATCATATATGCATATATCAGAACCCGACCCTCCAGTGAGGGGTGCGGTAACAGAGCCCGGCCCTCTAGTACGGGACGCGGTGAACAGACAGATCATATGCCATCCTGGCCACCACCCCATATCATCATATCATCATACCATATAACAGAGCCCGGCCCGCCTATGAGGGACGCGGTGAATAATGCAGAGGAATGCGCACAATAACAGAACCTGGCCCGGGACGCAGCGAATCATATCGTAGCGGACACACGAGGACATAACAGAACCTGGCCCGGGACGCAGTGAAAGATACATTGAGTCATGCACGAGCAGAGTCGTGAGAAATCACATGCATAGGAATCAAGACTCGACAGACCAGTATACTTACCGATACCTGGGGGCTCGGAACAAATTTCAGGTCAATCTGACGTAGTATGAGAAAGTTACGTGCGTTCGAAGTACAGAACGCTGTATAAGCCTTTCAGAAGCCTTTTTCGGGGAATCAGAGTCATAGTCATATCAGACACCTTCAGATGTCCTTACGAATCAGATCAAATAGAGATTTTGGAACCATACTTACGTATAAGAAAAATTTAGGCGTCTTAATACAGAAACCTCTTCGAACATTTCAGAGCAATCCGAGATCGTATACGGAAGTTAGAGACATTAAATCTTACAGAAGTTCTCGAACCAGGATAAACATATCAGAATGCTCTTATCAGGATACTGATTTCGGAATTCTCATATCAGGATACTTATATCGGAATACTTATATCAGCATACTTACATCAAAATACTTATATCAAAATACTCATATCGACACACTTATATCAGAAGACTGATATCAAAATGCTTATATCAAGACACTTATTGTCACCACCCAGCCCCGTGGGCCGCGACTGGTGTCCTTCTGGGACACCCCAAACGAACTCACACCCAAACCATCGTAATCAGACTCGTCCAAACTCAACGTACGTTATTCGAACTCAACAACGCAATCAGACATCTATCGAACACTTATCCTAAGCAGTCGCCCGTACAGATCAGACAAATCACAAATCAGAAAGGAGGCGGAATGTACATCGCCAAATTTCAAACACACACATCAGAAGGGTGGCGGAATGCACATCGCCCCCAAATGCATGCACATACATACAAACTCAGAGGCCGACTTGGCCATAGTAGCGTACGGGCCGCTTAAGATCGTAAAACAGACTCACATGCAAACACACCGGACCCACGACCCACAAATCTGACTACAGGCCTCTAGACAAAACAGAACATAAGAACATAGGACGGGACAGGGCCCCGCCGTACCCACGCATCCAAATATACAGAATACAGACACAACCAAAAGATATGTACCAAAGGTTGGCTCCGGATCAAAGGGGAGCTCTCCAACACAGCAGAATGAGTAGCCTAAACTGGAGGACCACCCAAACGAGCTTCTGTACCTGCGGGCATGAAACACAGCCCCCGAAGAAACGGGGGTCAGTACTGAGTATGTAAAGCAGAAGGTACAGAAATCACAAACACAGCTGGAGTCAGAAAGAACAAACACACCGACATCGCAAACAAAGCAAACCTGTGCGGGAGGCGAACGTACAAATGCAAATCAAATCATGTATAGGGTTTAGGAACGTGGTCACCCCCCGACGCTGGTGCCACAACACATCATAACTCCAGAAGTTTTCAAATCTCCGTACAGTCTCCAGACACATCATATCACACACACATCATATCATCAGAACATATCAAATGCCATATCACATCATAACTCCATAAACGGTAACCGGCCCTATGGCGAGGCCTCGGAAACCGTAACACATCATAACTCCCGAAAGTATAGTAACGCGCACGATCATAAAGTCGGCCCGGGTACCGACGAACGAAGTCATAGCAGACAGCACGAACAGAGTAGTGCAGAAACCATATGCATACCAAAAATAATTTGTCGGACTCACATATAGTTTACGTATAAGAATATACAGACGCCAGAAGGCTCGGAGTAGGAATCAGATTGATCAAAGTATGCGTATAAAAGATACGAGGTTCCAAACTGTCAAATTCGCAAGAACAACTGTTCATAAGTCATTTTCCGAAGATCTTACATCATTCAGAGTACAAAACGTACATTAATGGCATAGGAAATTTCAAACGCATCCTTGGGTCATAAACAGACGGTCGCAGATCATAACAGACACAAACGGACCAAACAAACCGAATAAGGGGAGCCTCGGGGCTCGTGGGCCCACCTCGAGTCAAATTGAGGCGGCGGACACAAATCACAGACTTTCGGCTCCATAGAGCCATCTACAAAAGCTTCGAAGAGTTTCGGACACAACAGTACAAGTTATGGAAGTACGAACATTCTTTCCACTAAATGTGACAAAAGGGGTTCAATCGCGCTGAGTGAATAGTGCTCGAACTTGAACTTCGATTTCCAAGAGCAGGGTTATTCCCGAGATTCCGATATTAACCTAGTAGGACTAGGACATGCCAAAAGAATGATAGGTAGGCTTTACATACCTGGTTGGCGCCTTACGCTCCTCAAATCGCAATTCCCGTTTCGTCCAGAAACTGCACATGGTCACTTTTACCAGTTACTATTCATGAGAATTAACATTTTAGTCTTTGGGCTATATTTGGCTACCGAAATTTCGGCAGCACTTCCCCTATAAATCTAACACCCCCGAGACTTAGCTCGGCTCAAAATATAACAACATCAACAGCCCAAGCATCATTACACAATACGAATCACAATCAAACACATTAACTTCACAATTGCACCTTATTTCATAAGTTGGTAATCCTATTTCCAAACTTCGCAATTTCAACTCATATCCACATTATTGTATTCATTCATTCAAGATTATTCCACTACATAACAAACAAGTTCCAAACCATATACAAACATCCCCAAGGTTCACTACTTTCCAATTTTTTTATTCAAAACACCAAAAGTTACGACGAACGTTCTAACTTGCGTCGTTTCATTCCGAATTTGTCATCATCAACCATAAGTCTTATTTAAGGTCTTTAGTATCATAAATATACTATGATATACACAAATATACCAAATGTATACACTTTCCGATAACGTTCGAAATTATTTTCTAACACCAACTCAATTCCTTAATCAATCCTTTACAACATAATGACCACAACAACACATCATTCAAGCTAAATAAGATCAAATTCCTATGCCTTAAACCTTATAAAACCCACGGCCAAACACACTCTCTTTGCACACACACGCCATGCACAAACACAACACCATTCCAAAATCTTTATGCCAATTCAATCACTAACACATATGTATCCATTTCATAACATAAAAACATTGAAATCTTACCTCTTTCTTTAAATTCCGATTCGCCGCAAACGTCGTCCTCTCGTCAAACTAATTGTACCACCACGAAGAGCACCTCGAACCCATCAATTATTCTAAAGAGGCTAAGTATTTGGATTAGAAACAAAAGCCAAGAGGTTTTTTTTTTTTTTTTCTTTCTCCTTCGGCCGAGAGCTATGCCTAGTGCCCCTTCTCTTTTTTTTTTTTGATTTGATCTTGATTCTTGATAATTTCTAAAGGTTGGCATGATATATATCCAAAATAGGAGTCATGTGCATAGCACATGACTCTTTAAAAGTGGGCTTGGGCCTCACTTGGCCGTCCACTCCCCATGATTTGGGCCTCAATTTTTTGTATTCAATTTTCTTGGCCCGATTCATTAAAAGTCCCGTTTTGTACTTCCCGAAATTAATTTCCAAAATTTCAAATTCACCCTCGGCCTTCCCCGAGGTCTTGACATTAATAATTCCATCACCAACATAGTCATACTCACCAAAATCAAAATATGTCCTCCACACACACAAGTCTTATTTATTTCTTGATTTCCCGTTGTACGAAAATACGGGACATAACACTTATATCAAAATATTTATATCAGAATACTTATATCAAAATACGTATATCAGAATACTTGTACCAAAATACTTATATCAAGGGATGAACTAGGATCACAAACTCAGGTCAAGAAGTGAATTAGAATCATAATCAGACTCAGCATCACAGAACAGAGTTACCCCAAGGCAGCATATCACATTATACCTTACTTGGCTCTAGGACATGCCAAAGAAAGAAAGGGTAAGCCTTACATACCTGTGCCGCGACCAACTAGTTACGCTTGTGCATCCAATTTGTTTGCCTACATGCAAGAGAGTTCATCCATTCATTAGTTCCTTCGTCAAGTACTTGCCTCACCCTTTCAATACATTCATTTATATTCTGCCGAAATTTCGGCAGCATCTCCCCTGTAAATGTACCAACCCCGAGAATATGGCTTGGCCCAATTCAAAAACAACCCAACCAACAACCAAGCTATGGCATGAATAATCAATTCAAGAATACATTCTAACATTAAACGCTCTTTTTACATAATCCGACAACATTCACAATATTCCAACTAATATCAACGTTTATGCATTCGATTACTAATCCAAGACCATTCAAACAATATTCACGAATGCTTTAAACAATTGACACAATTTTTCAAACAACCCAACAATGCACCATGGAACCCGAAATCTTCCAACTTCCATAGGAACAATCACAACACATTTCTTTCTTCAAACTTCACAAACTACACCAACAAACCACACTTTAACAACATTATTATCATGATTACAAGAAACTACATTTAATTCAAATTGGCTTCCAAAAACAGCCCGCAACAATTACGACACCATCTTAGATCATTAAGCTCTCATTTACATCACTTAATCCACAACACAACGACCCAAACATACTAAATAAAATTAGTTCATTCTTTGACATACAAAACAGTCCATTTTCGGCCAGCCCTTCAACACACACATTCCATAATTTTCATCCATTTTTTGTACATCACAACAACACATAATCATGCTAAATACACTTAATTCATCATTTCTACACACCACACACACACACGGCTACACACACTAATCTCAACTCCAACTTGAATCATCAAGTTCTCGTTTTCATCATAGGATACTTATCAACAACTATCATATTACCATATAAAAATTATTCCATTTTTTTCCTACACAACATGTACACACACGGCCGAGCCTCCAACATGCATGTTTTCATGCTTCTCTTCCATTTACACATACCACAACATACACAAACCATTTATAACATATAAGAGAGGATTAATGTCACGAACCAACCCCGTAGGCCGTGACTAGTGCCCGATCTGGGCACTCAAACGCATTTTAGTATATGGCAGAAGCCGATAAGGCTTTATTCTAAATTTAGATAATTTCCAGAAAAACTTTCGGCAAAGTTTCCTTTGTTTTACGGACTATCCAAAATACCCTGCACGCAGAAAATACCAACAAAGGCCACACAGGGCCAACAGAGCAACATTTAAATATATGCGGACCGGCCGCCGTGGCGAATGGGATCGCCCAAACAGAACACATACACATATCTGTACAGAAAGACCCCAACCCACAAACATGTCCACAGACCTCTAAACAGACCGACAGAATCATATGACGGGACAGGGCCCCGCCGTACCCATGAACGAGAATATACATATATAGAAGTGACAGACTATACCAAAAGATGGCTTTGAATAAAAGAGCGCTCCACAAATAGCAGAATGAGGTCCTAAGAGGACGGATCAGCAAACCTGTCGTCGGTACCTGCGCGGCATGAAAACGCAGCCCCCAAGGAAAGGGGGTCAGTACGAAATATGTACTGAATATGTAAAGCCTGAATTACGGAGACAAAATCATAACTGGTACAGGACATACAGAAAGTAAACAGAAAATCCAAAGTATCAGATACATAATTTCAAAACATGCAGAGTGTGTACAGAAACATATGTCATATCAAATCCGGCCCCTGCCAAGGGACTCGGTAGACAGAACGTGGCCACCCTCCCGACGCTGGTGCCACAACACAGAAGAATCAAAATAGGGGCATAACCCCATAGCATAATATGTCATATCAAATGGCCATAGCAAATCATATCAGAACAAGCGGACATGGCACATCATACTCCACAAACCCATGTACGCGTATACCTGCCCCCTCACATCGAGGCACGGCGAACAATGCAGAGGATCACGCTTGACAACATATCCTGGCCCGGGCTCAGTGTGGGAAACATTGGGGCATCCACGAATGGAGTAGTGAGAGACTAAATGCAATTAAAATAGTATAAATATTTTCATAGACTCGATGAGGCATATTAATGACAAACCAATCCAATGAAGTCGGATGGGATCATAATAAGTGAGTTTCGGATGTCATAATAAATTACAGAAGTATAACCTTTCTGAAATCGTTCCGAGTGTCAAAAAAATTTATCAGACTTAATGGAATATTTAAAATAATGTTTGTTAGGTAATTAGAATGGTAATCAAAACATTCCTTTCAAAAACCGCTCGAAAAGAAGACTTAAGCACTATAAGGGCAAAACCGGGAATAGTGGGCCCACCTAGGAACAAGCAAGGCGGTGGGCTCAAATTACGCCCTTTAAGCCTATGAGGCCACCTATAAAGGTTCTACGGACGTTCTATAGCCTTCCGAGTAGTTTAGAGAAAGTTTGCATAATTTCCGAGAAAACATACCAAAAGGGCTCAATTCTACTGAAGGAAAAAGCGAGATTTTCACTTGCGGGTTCTGATGGGCAGAAAGTCGTTCGAGGCCCGAATCCGATTCTACTACACTTAGGCATGCCAAAAGAAGGATCGGGGTAGCTTTACATACCTTTTGAGCTTTTTAAGCCTATCCAAGCTCACTCTCCGTTTCGTCGAAAATCTGCAAATGGTCACATTTACCAATTGTAAGTTATAGATGCTACGAATTCAATTTAACTCATATTTGTCTACCGAAATTTCGGCAGCACTTCCCCTATACATATAGCACCCCCGAGAATTCAACTCGGCTCAGAATCATCAACAACAACCCAAACAACAACATCAACATCAACAACGAACATCAAAAACATAATATGGCACAACTAGTTCTACTTGCCGACAATTGCCATAACCTTCTCTCCAACCCAAACTTTCAAACTAATATCAATGATTTCACATTCATTAACAATCTAGATCACCACAACATAGTTTAGAAGCATTTCATATGGTTTCCTTAAATTATACACACGATATACATAATATACAAACTTTCCGCCAAAGTCGTAACTCATTCAAAACTTCTAATCTTTGGCATACATATTCATAATATGTTTCTAGCTTCCAACTTCATCAATACTCATCATAATTTGCAACTTAATAACTTCATTTTCATAATGTCGTAAAATCGTTCTAAAACGACATAAACTTCTACATTCCATTTCAATACTAACTTATATCATTCTATCTTCATTTACATTGTAAACATCACAATAACACACTAACATACTAAACAACTTAATTCATTACCATTCCAAGTCCACATACCCTACGGCCATATGCCCCATTCATCAACTTCAACCAAATTCATTTCACTTCCAATTCCCATATGCATTTCATCACAACCATAACTAGAATATAACATGAATTCAACACATTATGGCTATACAATTCATACATACACACGGCTACACATCATATTCCAAATCCACTTTACAAACTTCCATTTTTCCATACAATCAACACATTTCTATATGCTACAACACAAACAAGACTTTATAACACAAGAATAAGGAATAAATTCTCACCTTTTCCTCAAGTCTTCTTCACTTGAACTTGTGTTCACTTTGATGAAATAAGGTCTCCTTTCTCCAAACCAACTACACCAAGTTGAAAAGGGCACTCACTTTAGTAGGAATCCAACAAGAACAAAATTTTAGAAGCAAGATTTTTGGTGGCAAATTTTCTATGGCCAAGCCGAACCCTCCCCTTTTTTTCTCTTGTTTTTGCTTTGTTCTTTCATGAATCTTCTAAGAGATGAAGATGATATAATATATGATATATACACTATGGTCCCTTAGTTAATTTTTACACATGGAAAAATTAATAAAACATGGGCTTGGGCCACTAAGTTGGCCAGCCACCCTTCATCATTGGGCCTAATTTTTCTTTCAATTATTTGGGCCCAATGGATTATAATTCCCGTTTTGTAATTCCCGAAACTAATTTTCGAAATCCAAAATTTGCCCTTAGCGTTCCTCGACACTTCCATATTAATATTCTTTCATAACAACTCAAGGGTTACATAAATTCAATTATGACCTTATTTCATACAAGTCCAAATTATTTCCAATTTTCCAAAGGTGTGAAAACACGGGATATAACATCCTCCCCCCCTTTAGAACATTCGTCCTTGAATGTTAAATTAATCTTATAGGGTTTGAAAATACTTTGGGGGAAGTTTTCTGTTTATAGACAGCACATATGACCCTCATTCATCATTGAAGTGGAATTAAGCAAAGATTCGAGATTACCTGTGGGCATAGGGAACAAATGAGGATATTTTTTCTTCATCTCCTCTTCGGCCTCCCAGGTCATTTCTTCCCTATTGTTGTTCCGCCACAACACCTTAACAGAGGCTACATCTTTGTTCCGGAGCTTTCTTACCTGGCGGTCTAGAATGGCTACGGGCTGCTCTTCGTAAGATAACTGCTCCGTCACCTGAATATCATCTGCAGAAAATATTCTGGAGGGATCACCGTTGCATTTGCGGAGCATAGATAAATGGAATACCGGATGTACCGCTTCCAAATCAGATGGCAGATATAACTCATAGGCGACGTTATCAATTTTCCGCACAATCAGATAAGGCCCAATATAACACGGACTAAGCTTACCCTTTCTGCCGAACCGCATTACGCCTTTCATAGGCAATACCTTCAGAAATACCCAATCACCAACCTGGAATTCCAAGGGACGACGCCGTTTATCAGCGTATGATTTCTGTCGACTTTGGGCTGCCAATAGTCGCTCTCGAATAAGTTTCACCTTATCAACGGCCTGCTGGATCATATCTGGGCCAATTAACTCTGTCTCGCCAATATCAAACCAACCAATATGTGATCTGCATTTCCTGCCATACAAAGCCTCGTACGGAGCCATCTGGATGCTAGAATGGTAACTGTTGTTATAAGCAAATTCAATCAATGGCAAGTGATCCTCCCAGCTACCTCTGAAATCAATAACACAGGCCCGCAACATATCTTCAAGCGTCTGGATAGTGCGCTCGGCCTGTCCGTCACTCTGAGGATGAAAAGCTGTGCTCAGGCTCAGCTGAGTCCCTAATCCTTCCTGAAAAGATCTCCAGAAGTTCGTTGTGAACTGAGCACCTCTGTCAGTGATAATAGATATAGGAACTCCATGAAGTCGCACAATTCCTTTAATGTAAAGCCTGGCATAATCCTCAGCGGAATAAGTAGTTCTGACGGGGAGAAAATGGGCTGATTTTGTCAGCCTATCAACAATAACCCAGATGGAATCATACTTCCGTGGAGTGCGAGGCAAACCTGTAATGAAGTCCATATTAATAATCTCCCACTTCCATGTCGGAATTTCCATTTCTTGCAACAGTCCACCCGGTTTCTGGTGTTCGATTTTGACCTGCTGACAATTTGGGCACTGGGCGACGAATTCTGCGATATCCCGTTTCATACCGTCCCACCAATACAGGCACCTGAGATCATGGTACATCTTCGTAGAACCAGGATGAACAGAATAGCGAGCATAGTGTGCCTCGCCCATAACCTGCTGCCGTAACCCTGCAATATCAGGTACACACAATCTGCCTCTGTATAGTAAGGTCCCGTCTGGTGCAAACTCGAATGGAGTCTTCTCCTTTTCATGGGCTGTGTCTCTGTATCGAGCTAAAACAGGATATTCATATTGATGCCGCTTGATATCTTCCTTAATAGATGATTCAGAAACCCCTTGGACAGAAATTCGTGTACCTCCAGAATCGGCCAGACGAACCCCAAGATTAGCCAACTGATGAATATCACGTACTATCTCTCTCCTGTCTGGCTGTAAATCTGCCAAGCTGCCCATAGATTTCCGGCTAAGGGCATCTGCAACAACATTAGCCTTGCCCGGATGATACAGAATATCCACATCATAGTCTTTCAGGAGCTCCAGCCACCTCCGTTGCCGCAAATTAAGCTCTTTCTGCTTGAAAATATACTGGAGACTCTTATGATCTATATAGATATCAACATGAACGCCATATAAATAATGTCTCCATATCTTCAGGGCATGGATCACCGCTGCAAGCTCCAGATCGTGAGTAGGGTAATTCTTTTCATGCTTTTTCAATTGCCGAGAAGCATAAGCTATAACTCTGCCGTGCTGCATCAATACACAGCCCAATCCCACGCCAGAAGCGTCACAATAAATAACATATCCATCGGGTCCCTCTGGAAGAGTCAGAACTGGGGCTGTAGTCAGCTTCTCTTTCAGCAACTGGAAGCTTCGTTCACAAGCATCAGTCCACTGGAACTTGGCTCCCTTCTGAGTTAGCCTTGTCAAAGGCGCTGAAATCGAAGCAAACGTTTCCACAAATTTTCTGTAATAGCCTGCTAACCCCAGGAAACTACGTACCTCTGTGGGCGTCGTGGGTCTGGGTCAATTCTTCACGGCCTCAATCTTCTGTGTGTCCACCCGGACACCATCAGCTGCAATAACATGTCCCAAGAATGCCACTGAGGCCAGCCAGAATTCACATTTAGAAAATTTTGCATATAATTTCTGATGCCGAAGTACCCCTAATACCGCTCTCAGATGATCTGCGTGCTCTGCCTCGGACCGAGAATAAACCAGGATATCATCGATAAATACAATTACGAACATGTCTAAGAACGGCCTGAATACCCGGTTCATTAAATCCATGAATACCGTAGGAGCATTAGTCAACCCAAATGACATAACTCTGAATTCATAATGCCCAGATCTGGTCCGGAATGCTGTCTTAGGAATATCTGCCTCTCGTACCCGTACCTGATGATAGCCCGACCGAAGATCTATCTTCGAAAAATATTTGGCGCCCTGCAACTGATCAAACAAGTCATCAATTCTGGGGAGGGGGTATTTATTCTTTATAGTTACCTTATTCAGCTGCCGATAATCAATACACATACGCAGCGACCCGTCTTTCTTACGCACAAATAATACCGGGGCTCCCCAAGGCGAAGTACTGGGTCTGATGAAGCCTTTTTCTAACAGATCGTTCAACTGCTCTTTCAGTTCTTTCAATTCTGCCGGTGCCATTCTGTATGGGGGAATAGATATCGGCTGAGTATCTGGAAGCAAATCAATAGTAAAATCTATCTCCCGCTCTGGAGGAAGGCCTGGAAGCTCATCTGGGAACACATCTGGAAATTCATTAACCACGGGAACTGACTGAAGAGTCGGCGTTTCTGCTGTCAAGTCTTGTACCCGAACCAGATGATAAAAATAACCCTTTTCTGATCATTTTCTTCGCCTTAAGGTATGAAATAAACTTACCTTTCGGCGATGCTGTATTACCGGCCCATTCTATAACTGGCTCCCCGGGAAACTGGAAACGAACTACCTTATTTTGGCAGTCAACATTAGCATAACAGGAGGCTAGCCAGTCCATTCCCATAATAACATCGAACTCGACCATATCTAACTCCACCAGGTCTGCCTTAGTGTCACGGCCACATATAATTACAGAACAGTTTTTATATACCTGTTTTGCTACAATAAAGTCCCCAATCGGTGTGGCTACCTCAAACGGCTCTATAGGTTCAGACGTTATACCAATTTTACTAGCAACCAGAGGCGAAATATATGACAAAGTCGAACCTGGATCAATCAATGCATACACAGACCGAGAGAAAACCAATAGAGTACCTGTAACGACATTAGGCGATGCCTCCAAGTCCTGGCGGCTGGCCAAAGCATAAATGCGGTTCGAAGGACCGCTAGTACCAGAAGCTCCACCACGGCCTCTGCCGCGACCCGCTGGTGCTGAAGTACCTGGCCCAGTAGGGCGCATAGCCACTGATGAAGATGATGACCCTGCGGCTGACCCGGTAGGCTGCGCTGCACCACCCGAACTACCCTTATACGGGAAATCTCTCACAGAATGGCCCTGACAGCCACAAGAAAAACATGCACCGGTGGCTCTGTAGCACTCTCCCGGATGGTATCTGCCACAATAAGAACACTGAGGCCTGGGTGGCCTTGTCTGACCAGAACCCCTATCTGTCCGCGAACCTGAAGCCCTGGAGCTCTGACCTGCTCCTGAATAACCTGGGCTATCAAATCTGCGACCTGTAGGCTGTGGAGGTGCGCTCTGTGCCGGCTGGGATAGCTGTCTGCTAGGCTGCTGCGGCTGTCTGCCCCGAAAATCTCCCGAATACCCAGATGATCTGGCCCTCTTGGGCTGTCTCCGATCCTGACTCCTATCGGACTGATGACCCCTGTGAGAAAAATCATCCCAAACTGCTGGGGGAGTGTCGTCGCCTCTGGATAACTCCCATGACTCGTACCAATTTGCCGCTACATCATACAACCGGTACGAAGCCAATGTGACTGACTCTGTCGCTGAAGCATTAATAAAATGTAAGGTGCGCCGCATCTTCCTGATAAACTCCTCAGGATCCTCCTCGGGCTTTGTCCCGAAGAACTCTGGAGGGCCACAAGTCAAGAACTCACGAGCTCTCGAACTGTCACGCCTGTATGCTCGGTCACTTCCCAATCCGTGCCCCTGAACCTGTCCCGCCACAAGTCTGGTCAATAGCTGGACTGCCTCTCTCATAGTCTGATCCTCAGTCCCTGGCCGTGGAGCTGGAGGCTCAGGTACTGGAATCTCGGGAGCTGGCGGTGGAGCCGCCCCTCGACCTGCAGCTGCTGCTGCTCCAATCTCCTCTATGTGTGGCGGTGTGGAAGAGCCCTCTGCCGGGGGCAAAACATCAGGAGCAATATGAGCATGGGCCCTGGTAACCCTCTGGGCCCAACTAGTCTCTCCCACAGCTGCTGCCTTGGCCTTTTGGGCCGCTGTCGCCTTTTTTGGAGGCATAACTGCAAATGTAACAATTCGTTAGGGAGGAGTCATCCTGATAACACAGCTCTATCGCACAATCTAAGACAGAAAGAAGGGTAGTACTCTAAATGCCCTGTAGCCTCCTGTTTATAGGTGTGGTGCACAACACACCGATAAACAAGACTCTACTAGACACGGTCTGTAGACATTCCGAGGACGAACCGCTCTGATACCATTTTTGTCACGACCCAACCCCGTAGGCCGTGACTAGTGCCCGATCTGGGCACTCAAACGCATTCTAGTATATGGCAGAAGCCGACAAGGCTTTATTCTAAATTTAGATAATTTCCAGAAAAAATTTCGGCAGAGTTTCCTTTGTTTTACGGACTATCCCAAATACCCTGCACGCAGAAAATACCAACAAAGGCCACACAGGGGCAACAGAGCAACATTTAAATATATGCGGACCGGCCGCCGCGGCGAATGGGATCGCCCAAACACAACACATACACATATCTGTACAGAAAGACCCCAACCCACAAACATGTCCACAGACCTCTAAACAGACCGACAGAATCATATGACGGGACAGGGCCCCGCCGTACCCATGAATGAGAATATACATATATAGAAGTGACAAACTATACCAAAAGATGGCTCTGAATAAAAGAGCGCTCCACAAATAGAAGAATGAGGTCCTAAGCTGACGGATCAGCAAACCTGTCGTCGGTACCTGCGCGGCATGAAAACGCAGCCCCCGAGGAAAGGGGGTCAGTACGAAATATGTACTGAATATGTAAAGCCTGAATTACGGAGACAAAATCATAACTGGTACAGGACATACAGAAAGTAAACAGAAAATCCAAAGTATCAGATACATAATTTCAAAACATGCAGAGTGTGTACAGAAACATATGTCATATCAAATCCGGCCCCTGCCAAGGGACTCGGTAGACAGAACGTGGCCACCCTCCCGACGCTGGTGCCACAACACAGAAGAATCAGAATAGGGGCATAACCCCGTAGCATAATATGTCATATCAAATGGCCATAGCAAATCATATCAGAACAAGCGGACATGGCACATCATACTCCACAAACCCATGTACGCGTATACCTGCCCCCTCACATCGAGGCACGGCGAACAATGCAGAGGATCACGCTTGACAACATATCCTGGCCCGGGCTCAGTGTGGGAAACATTGGGGCATCCACGAATGGAGTAGTGAGAGACTAAATGCAATTAAAATAGAATAAATATTTTCAGAGACTCGATGAGGCATATTAATGACAAACCAATCCAATGAAGTCGGATGGGATCATAATAAGTGAGTTTCGTATGTCATAATAAATTACAGAAGTATAACCTTTCTGAAATCGTTCCGAGTGTCAAAACAATTTATCAGACTTAATGGAATATTTAAAATAATGTTTGTTAGGTAATTAGAATGGTAATAAAAACATTCCTTTCAAAAACCGCTCGAAAAGAAGACTTAAGCACTACAAGGGCAAAACCGGGAATAGTGGGCCCACCTAGGAACAAGCAAGGCGGTGGGCTCAAATTACGTCCTTTAAGCCTATGAGGCCACCTATAAAGGTTCTACGGACGTTCTATAGCCTTCCGAGTAGTTTAGAGAAAGTTTGCATAATTTCCGAGAAAACATACCAAAAGGGCTCAATTCTACTGAAGGAAAAAGCGAGATTTTCACTTGCGGGTTCTGATGGGCAGAAAGTCTTTCGAGGCCCGAATCCGATTCTACTACACTTAGGCATGCCAAAAGAAGGATCGGGGTAGCTTTACATACCTTTTGAGCTTTTTAAGCCTATCCAAGCTCACTCTCCGTTTCGTCGAAAATCTGCAAATGGTCACATTTACCAATTGTAAGTTATAGATGCTACGAATTCAATTTAACTCATATTTGTCTACCAAAATTTCGGCAGCACTTCCCCTATACATATAGCACCCCCGAGAATTCAACTCGGCTCAGAATCATCAAGAACAACCCAAACAACAACATCAACATCAACAACGAACATCAAAAACATAATATGGCACAACTAGTTCTACTTGCCGACAATTGCCATAACCTTCTCTCCAACCCAAACTTTCAAACTAATATCAATGATTTCACATTCATTAACAATCTAGATCACCACAACATAGTTTAGAAGCATTTCATATGGTTTCCTTAAATTATACACACGATATACATAATATACAAACTTTCCGCCAAAGTCGTAACTCATTCAAAACTTCTAATCTTTGGCATACATATTCATAATATGTTTCTAGCTTCCAACTTTATCAATACTCATCATAATTTGCAACTTAATAACTTCATTTTCATAATGTCGTAAAATCGTTCTAAAACGACATAAACTTCTACATTTCATTTCAATACTAACTTATATCATTCTATCTTCATTTACATTGTAAACATCACAATAACACACTAACATACTAAACAACTTAATTCATTACCATTCCAAGTCCACATACCCTACGACCATATGCCCCATTCATCAACTTCAACCAAATTCATTTCACTTCCAATTCACATATGCATTTCATCACAACCATAACTAGAATATAACATGAATTCAACACATTATGGCTATACAATTCATACATACACACGGCTACACATCATATTCCAAACCCACTTTACAAACTTCCATTTTTCCATACAATCAACACATTTCTATATGCTACAACACAAACAAGACTTTATAACACAAGAATAAGGAATAAATTCTCACATTTTCCTCAAGTCTTCTTCATTTGAACTTGTGTTCACTTTGATGAAATAAGGTCTCCTTTCTCCAAACCAACTACACCAAGTTGAAAAGGGCACTCCCTTTAGTAGGAATCCAACAAGAACAAAATTTTAGAAGCAAGATTTTTGGTGGCAAATTTTCTATGGCCAAGCCGAACCCTCCCCTTTTTTTCTCTTGTTTTTGCTTTGTTCTTTCATGAATCTTCTAAGAGATGAAGATGATATAATATATGATATATACACTATGGTCCCTTAGTTAATTTTTACACATGGAAAAATTAATAAAACATGGGCTTGGGCCACTAAGTTGGCCGGCCACCCTTCATCATTGGGCCTAATTTTTCTTTCAATTATTTGGGCCCAATGGATTATAATTCCCGTTTTGTAATTCCCGAAACTAATTTTCGAAATCCCAAATTTGCCCTTAGCGTTCCTCGACACTTCCATATTAATATTCTTTCATAACAACTCAAGGGTTACATAAATTCAATTATGACCTTATTTCATACAAGTCCAAATTATTTCCAATTTTCTAAAGGTGTGAAAACACGGGATATAATAATTAATTCTTACCTTTTCCTCTCAACTTCTTTACTCAACCAAAGTGTGGAAAACAATGAAACGGATGGCCTATCTTCCGAAACAATTATACCACGTTGTAGAGGACCCTTGAATTAGTAGGAATACCACAAGAAAATAATTTTAGGAGAAAAATTTCAAGGGGCAAAAATTGGAGAGCTTGGCCGAAATGGCCATGGTTGTGGCTCCCCTTCTTTCTTTGTTTCCTTTTTCTTGAAAATTCTAGAATTAAAATGAAAATTTTGTCTTCCTTTCAAGACTTAATCATATATATATATATATATATGTAAGCTCCCAACATGTGAGGGGCACATGCCCCTCTCTAGAGGTTTCTTTCATTGTTTTCCATTTTTTTTTTTTTTTTGGATTTTCCTTTAAAGTTGGTCAAAGAAGACCATTTGTCTTCTTAAGCAAGTTTTGACCCCTTCTTCTCTTTAATTCACAAATAGCCCTTATAGTTAATAAAATTTGGACATGCACCATGCATGTCACACGGCCAACATGGCCATTTCATGAACTTCTTGGACCTTGCAAAATTCCCATTTTGCCCCTATTCTTTCCGCAATATTTCCATAGGCCATTTTGCGAATTTCTCTTCTTGTCCTTAGCCTCTCACAATATTTCCATACTAATAACAGTCATAAATAATATTTATAACAACTTGTGCATTAATATAATTTTGAAATTGGTTTCGCCCTTAACTTCCCACGACGACTCTGAATTATCCAAACGTACAAAATACAGGCTATAACACCGAGGGAGGTGCATTGACTCCTCTAGAAGACAACCACACCGTATAACAATGAACCGTAACATCCCGCAATCTATACGATGCTAACTCCACCGATTCAATGTCGGAAGCATGCATTAATCGAAGTGTCCTCAACATCCCATCAATAAAGTTTTGAGGGTCCTCATCCAGCATTGACCCGAAGAACTCCAGAAGGTTTAAGCTAATAAAATCGCGGGCTCTTGCACTAACCGCCCTATCACCATAGCCCATACCCTGTCGCTGGGCCTGAGCGATGACTAACTGAGTCAGCAATTGAATGGCCTCTTTCATTTCTTAGCCCAAAACCTCTAGTGGTGGAGTTGGGGGTGCTAGAGCTGGGGCTGAGGCTCCCTCACGCTCCTCAGAAATAGGAAACAAGTGAGAGGACTGAGATTGAACCTCATTGTAGGACTCACCTTCCTCTATAACTGTTGGCGGTACTCTTTCAGCCTACTTTTCTGCCACTGTCTTGCCCTTTTGGGCTGCCGTAGCTTTTCTCTTTACAGGTATTTCTAAAATACATAACACACGGTTAAAGGAAAAGAAATCCTTATATCATGGCTCTATCGCACGATCTATGAAGAAAGAAGGTCATTCATTTCTAAAATTCCCGCAGCCTCCTATTTATATGTGTTGCGCACAACACACCCATAAACAAGACTCTACTGGACACAGCTCGTAGACACAACCTAGGACAAAACTGCTCTGATACCACTTTTGTCACGACCCAACTGGAGGGCCATGATGGGCACCCGGAGCTAACCCCCCCCCCCCCCCCGGCACCTCTCATCGTAAATTCACATTCATATCTAGGTGAGCCACATGGCCCATCAACAAACTCTATGCCTCAATAATACCATTTCCAATGGCTAAAAACACTTTTATATCACGTCAACAACTACACCCATATACATATACACAAGCCGACGAGGCTAACAAAATAGTATACCAAATTGTGAACCGACAATGCAAAAGACATCTACTATATATGACTGTCTATGAGCCTCTAAGAAGAGTATAAAACATGATCACAAGGACGGGATAGGGCCCGCCATACCCATATGTATTTGTATAAAAGAATAATACCAATAACTGCAGCTCCGAATCAAATGGAGCTCCTCTATGCAGTCTCTGAACAAGCAGTCTATGGGTGAAGTCTATCTCACTTTCCACCTGTGAAGGATTGGGCAAGTGGCTTATGAGTTAGAATTGCCATAAGAATTAGCTGCTGTACACCCAGTGTTTTATGTGTCTATGTTGAAGAAATTCATAGGAGACCCGTCTCTTGTAGTTCCTACCGAGATTACAGGGGTTAAAGATAGCCTATCTTACGAAGCGATTTCAGTGGCTATTTAATAAGTCCAAGTGCTTTTGTGTTTTGATGATTGTCAAACTATTGCAGAACCAAATAGAGACCTGGTCCGCAACCTGCTCTCTGTGCACGTTGCACCGTCAGTAGAGAACAGCTGTAAAGCCGAGCCACTTGTTGCACACAAGTACAACTGTGAGTTGGCCCATGCTTTAGGTCAAAGTGAATGAGTGGTCTCTATCCATCCCACATGCTCCCACTATATATATAACATGATGGCAACAAATTAAACAGACTTGAAAAACCTAATCCATATTGTGCAAGATCTGCCAACATAAGTTTCTCAAGTGCTTTTAAGAACAAAGCCATCTACAAGCTGAAGAAATTGATCCAGACACAAGATATTGTCTATGTTTTTTAGGTTGTTGTAAGTTTGTTTACTTGTGCTTAAACTATAAACCGACTCTTCTTAAAAGGAAGTTGTTTGTAGGTGTTCTAAATTCTCAAGGTTGCTTCCACAAGCTCTTGAGTGGTACACTAGGCTAGAGTTAGCTTAATTGTATTAGTGTGTGGCTAGAGTTAGGCACGACAAAATTTCAAAGGGTGCCTTTGAGTGGTACACTAGACTAGAGTTATTCTAGGTGTATTAGTTTCCCTGGCTAGAGTTAGTCAGGTGGCGATACTTGCAATCGGAGTATTGCAAAGGTTCAGGGACTATAGGAGTTAGTTCCTAGGTTGCTACTATTGTAAAGGTCGAGGGATTATAGGAGTTAGTTTCTAGCTTACAATAGATTGTAATCTGAAGTTGCTCGTGTACTGGATTTGAAATCCTACTGGGATAGGTTGTGGTTTTTAATCCCTTGAGTAAAGATTTTTCCATGGTAAAATCTTGCCTTATGTGCTTACTGCATTGCATAAAGGAACTGGTACTCAGCCAGGTCTCTTCATATTATGTTTGGTGGACGCACAACCTACATTAATTGGTATCAGAGCAGGTTCTTTCTAAATTGTTAACACCTCGAAAGGATCTCTTCATGCCCAGCTCACAAAACCAAAAGAAGGGAGAATCTATCTCAAGACCACCAAGCTTCAGCGCTAAACATTATGAATGGTTGAAGGATAGAATGCAAGACTTCATCAATGGTAATGATACAGATCTGTGGGACATGACCTATTATGGTCCTCATCTCCTCGAGCTGATTGGCTTTACTCGGCAACAAGATCAAATGTTAAAAGGATTCTTCTTCAAAGCATTGGATCAGGGAGTACAATCTAGTTTCCTCTTGTGAAATAGAAAAGGAGATCTAGGATGCTCTCAAAGGTGCACAAGATGGAGTCGACAAAATTAGTACAAAGCTTGATGTTATCAAAATGAAAGGCAGTGAGATGACGCAAGATCAAGAAAGGGATGATATGGTCATTGGTGTCGTAGATCTACCAGAGTAAGCTGGAAATTTTGCAATGTACTGTAAAAGGAAGAAAAAAATTACTCGGGATGTGGCATGGATGCCTTCATTAAAAAGGCACTTCCAAGAGACTCCCCTCATCTTCTCTTTATCTAATTCTGAGGTTAGTGATTTCAGATAATTTGCAACACCAACAAACCTCGAGAGGAAGTTTGTATCCACAGGAACTGTTATGGTGACAGTCCTTACCCGACTTGGATCTACAGTTGAAGCCAGATAAATGTTGGCTAATCGAGCCTAGGAGGAGGCATGGTCTCTTGGAGGCCGTGCAGCTGATGGAGGAGAGGATAGCCTCGTAGGAATTCCAGTTTGAGCAGAGCTGGAATACTCGACTGCAAACTTGGGACTTTCGGCAAAAGGGTTGGCCCCAATGGTGGCATCAATTTTGACAAAGAGCTGCTCGAAGCTTTCCTCATAAAAACCCGAAGTTGACAGAGAATTACTAGGCCGAGTCTGAGGAGCAACCTCAGACCTTGACCTCCTAATGAGAAAATCATCGTCATTGATTTCTTCGTTATCTTCAACGATGACAGTTTCATGGACAACGAGCGTTTGTTTATTTGAAGCTCCAACTTCAGCCACATCAAGGAACTGTTGAATACATCATGTAGAGAGAGAGAGATGACAAATAAAGCTCAGGATTAGTATGAGGGTAGACAAGAATGTGGATCACGAAATACCAGCATCTTCAACCTTCTTCAAAATGAAGATACTACCAAACAGAAGTCAAGAGAGGAGGAACCTGGTCTGTGGAAGGAAAAGGAAGAGTTTCCTGAATTAAAAAAAGAAAGCTCAATTCACACTACTTCTCACTCTAAGGGACCCAATTGGATACGGGTTCCCAAATTCTGGGATCCACTAGATACCTGAATGAAATATTAAGTTAGAAGTGGTCATAGGAAAATAGTATCGGTTCGCAAAGAGTTGAAACTTACGAGATAAGTTTCATGCCTCCAGGAAGGGCATATCTCTTTCATTGATTATTTTGGCCATGGGAACGGTGACAAACCTTTCCATCCAACCTCTGTCATTATATTCATCTAAGCTGGTGATGAAAGAGCTCTTACCTCGCTTCGATATGGTGATTATTACACCTCAAAAAAGCCTAGGGTAGAGAGACGAATTAAGTGACTCAAAGTAAAAGGCAATTTGGCCTCGTTGGCTAGAAATTAGATGCAAGTCACCGCTCTCCATATGGATGGACCAACTTGAGCAAGGGAAACGTTGCATCATTTGTGTCACGACCCAAACCGATGAGTCGTGACGAGTGTCTGACCTCTACCGACCAAACACCTCAAAACATGTGTCTGAAACATAGTGAACATCAAGGGCCCAAAAATGGCATAAACTGATCTCATAAAAGGGAAACATCATGACTCT
This sequence comes from Lycium barbarum, assembly GCF_019175385.1. Taxonomy (NCBI): domain Eukaryota; kingdom Viridiplantae; phylum Streptophyta; class Magnoliopsida; order Solanales; family Solanaceae; genus Lycium; species Lycium barbarum. Next base: position 34,367,261 of record NC_083344.1, read on the forward strand.
GTACAATCTTTATATACACATACACACTAAAGAATAGTGCAGCCCAGCTAGGCCGGTACATATACTGTACACAAAAGAATGGAAGCCGACAAGGCTACATCTTCTGACTAATACATACACTGTCTACCGATCTCTACTAGAATGAAAGCTGTAGAAAGGACGGGACAGGTCCCTGTCATACCCATATGCATACACATCTCAACAGGGTGGCATACCAAAACTGACTGCAGCCTCGGATCAAATGGAGTGCACTGACCACTGCTAGATCTAGAGGTCCTACTGAGCTGGACCACCTGTCTGTCTACCTGTACCCTCGGGCATGAACGCAGCCCCCTAAGTAAAGGGGAGTCGGTACGGATAATGTACTGAGTATGTAAGGCGTAAGAACAACATATATATATACAAGAATCATGGATAAGATCTGAACTCATAAGCTGAAATGACTATGTGCATGTACTTGTATGAACTAGTATCTGCACGTATCTGCATAAATCTGTGTAACTGACAACGCCACTGTGGGCGCATAATATGCATGCTCATGCCTATAAATGAAGGTCATACATCTATATAAGTGTGCGTATATAACGCCTGATATATGTGCGTATATAATGCATGTCTCTTTTCTCATATCATATCGGCCTCGCTGCGGCCATCAGCATCATAGGGGTAATGCGTATATAACGTCTGTATCCCTTTTCATACTTTACATATATCTAATATTCGCGTGTATAATGCCTTCTGGTCACGGGTCAATGTACATAAATATATAATGAGTGTAATGCATGAATAAACTGTATGCATAGAACTAGCTACATAAGACTGGACCCATGTACAAAAGGATCACTCATAAACGAGGTCCATGAACATCAAAGACTGAAGTACTCCTAATGCTTCTCGAAATAGAGTAATATGAAAGCTCGCTTACTCACTTGTTAGATCATACTATTGGATCATGCCAAAGGAAAGAAAGGATAGCCTTAACATACCTCGAAGTATACTCAATCATCCAACTTGTACCTCTCGAATTTGCAAGTCTACAATTAAGATAGCATAGTCCTTAATTAGACTATTTACCTCGCTTACTAATCATTTTTTACTCACGGATAGAGCTTGACAATTTATGGGCAATATTTTCCTTATAAGATTAACAGCTCTTCAACTTCTCATTCGATCCAACATCAACCACAATACCCATAACACGATGACAACACATATATATATCGAAATATGCTTAAATCCATTTCAAGCATCTCTTAAAATAACCCTAAGTCACTATCTTGTCCTTCATCAACTTACCACTCCCACAAATAACTTCTCTTTACTTAAATCCCTAAAACTCTTGATAATAAACTCAAATACAAGGGTAGAAATCCTTTACATACCTTGAGGTGGTCAAAAATCCCAAGAATCACTTCAAGTCCAACTTCCCTAGATTTACAACCTTGAAGAAACTCTAAAAGCAACCTTCTTCTTCACAAGCTCGAGTTTATGGGGTCCGGGTCTTGTCAAATATTTACTAATATGATGAAAAATATTGGGAGAGAATATATTAGGGTTTTTCTAATTTGAAATGGAGGAAAATAAGAAATAAGGTCGTGGCTCCTATATTTATACTTGGAAGCCAAAAAGCTATGGCGGTCTGATTCGATGAGCGGGCCCGTCGACATGTCGACGGTCTGTCGACTTGCTCCGTCGACCTGCGCTTGTAGATGCAAGGCTGCGGGACCCTGTCGTCTCAACACGTTGATGGTCCGTCGACCATGTCGACGACCCGTCAACGATGACTAGTGTTTTACAGATTTTCTTGATTCAATTCAGATCGCGTCGATTCGATTCGTTTAACTTCTAACTCTATAAAATTCCTGGAATATCTACTGGTACCCTTGTACACAGGATAGGACACTTTCTACCTCTAAAATCGGGCTCGGGTCTCTATTCCAAGGGCATACCCGACTAAGAAACCATAGGTTCGACTACTACGAAAGCAAGGGGTGTAACATTCTTCCCCCTTTAGGAACATTCGTCCTCGAATGTTTGAACAATCCTGGGATATAAAAATTTTGGCAGAATTTCCCCTGTACTTATACCAATCCGTCCTGCACCAGCAACCCAAAATAATTGTTAAACCTCGAAAAATTTTCCGTTCATACACAGTGAATAGACTGACGAAGGGCACGACGTATACGATGTTTTGTTAAGTAAGAAATAACATTTGATGATTCTAAATGAGATTTCAAAGACATTCGAAATAAGAGAAGAAAGTTTGCCTAGAGGAGGCAAGATATACGAGATGTATCGGAAATGGTTTACAATTAACAATGTATGATGATTAAATGATGCTTTGGAGAAGAGTTATAACGTCCCTTAGATTTTTAATGAAGTGATAAACAAGTGTTAAGAAGGTTTCATAAGGATTGGAGATCAAACGAGTCGACGAGAACGATATCGGAACAGCTGGGCATTATACGGCCCAACATACTGGCTGTATAAATTATACTAGCCTTATCTTAGGCCGTATATTTAGCCAAGAATACGGACCGTATGTTGGTTCGTATATCCGTGACGGGTCAGATTTTGTGTATTAATAAGGGATCCAAGTTCATTTCATTTCATTTTCCCTTCACTCCCCTTCTCTCTAAAACATCTCTCTACACTTCTCCCACAAGAATTCAAGGGATATTTGTGATCAACTACATCAAACCAAGGAAATCAAGTTTAAGAAACCCATTAAGGTTCATCCAAGGCAAGGAATCCAAGTGAAGGTGAAACTAGGGTTTTTCTCAAATGAGGAGTTTCCACTCAAGGTTCATTCCTACACAATATAAGGTAAGTTTTATCGTATTTACATGTTGTTTAAGGTATTTGAAAGTTGAAACACTTGGATTGTAAAAGGATATAGAAAATGGGTCATGAAAGTGTGAATAGTGTCATTTTGGGTGATAACTTGAATTGAGTCATGATTATTGATGTGTTGTGATATGGTTATGTTATAAAAGATATTAAGGACATGGGATAATCATTATAAGTGAGAAAATGAAATAATGAACTATGACCATGATTACGGAGAGATTGGAGTGAAATTTGTGAAATGTGGGTAATGTAGATGAATGAAGATTGTTGGTTATGATATTATGAACGTTATTATAAATGTTTGGGAGTTGATACACAAATCGGGAAAGTAGTAGAAACAAAGGAAATGCCACCCAAATTTTTCTAGCTTTAGTAAGCACGTTTTTATAATCGTCTAACTAATCTTAATACGAACTCCCTTGAAGATAAAGACGCGAGCATTGAAGGAGAAAGAATAGCTAAAGGAAAAGGTTTGTAAGTCTAGTCCTTTCCTTCTAAGGCATGACTCCTATAGCATGAATCCTTCTATCTTTCCATAATTTTCCTACATATTGGAAGTTATGATTCTACGATTATAAAGGGCTTCATGCAAGATAAAGAAATGAGACACGTTACGAGCATGACAATATTGATGATGAATCTAAATCTAGAAATCCTAAAGCTTATGAATGACATTCCTATGAAGTTAATGATCCTATTTACGATCCCTTGATGTTGTTCATGGTGTACACTCACCTTAAAATGTTAGTTCCTTCAAGGTAAGATATGATGAATATGGTCACTACATAATGTAATCGGGGGTTCTCGATCTTATGTCACCCCGATATTGTTATAGATTGTCTTTAAATTCGAATGTATGCTCTATGAAAAGTTATGATAAGCTCATGAGATGTATGTGATGGCAATGATGATGATGAGATATACCGAGCCTTGTTATGGCCGGGTACGAAAGACATGTATGTGATATTATCGAGCCACTATGTGGCCGAATACGGATATTGTCGAGCCACTACGTGGCCTAATACGGATAATTCTTTGTGTGTATGAGCAGATACGGTACTACGATATATATATATATATATATATATATATATATATATATATATATATATATATATATATATATATATATATATATATGATACGATGATGTATGCGCTATGACGATACAAGTACTATGATTATATATGATACAGGCATGAAATGTAGTCACCCATAAAAGTCACGCAGGTTATATCTTCATCCTATGTCTTATGATTCTTCTATTATGTTCATTTCATTCATGCCTTACATACTCAGTACAATATTCGTACTGACATCCGTTTTCTTTGGATGCTGTGTTCATGCCCATAGGTAGACAGGGAGGTGATCCAGACTCGTAGGACCTGTTAGCTGACTTGAGAGCACTCCATTATTCCGAAGGTGCTATTTGGTTTATTCTTTTGTGTGTATATATATATATATATATGTATATGTATTTTGGGAACGACGGGGTCTTGTCCCGTCAATATGAAGTACTCTAGTAGAGGCTAGTAGATACGTATGTATGGGTAGCTTGGTCTCACGTTGTTACTATTTTAAATATATAATTATTTTGATAGCCGAAGGGTTTATGTATATTAAGTATTTATGTTTTCAAATGAAAAATGGTTTTCCTATGATTATGAGTACATGAATATTAGAGAAGTGTATAATGGGTATGATGAGTAATAGAATGAGTGGTGGTCGGTGGTTAGCCCCGAATACCCGTCATGGCCCCTAGTCGGGTCATGACAAAAGTGGTATCAGAGCAGTTCAGTCCTAGGATGTGTCTACGAGCCGTGTCTAGTAGAGTCTTGTTTATGGTGTGTTGCGCGCCACATCTATAAACAGGAGGCTACAGGGCATTTAGGATGGTTACTCTTCTTTCATCTCTAAGATCGTGCGATAGAGCTAAGCCATAGGAAATGAGATTCCTTATACTAACCCCTGATTGCAGCAACAGAACGGTATTGACCGAAGAAAATAATTGACGATGTTGAAGTTACACAGGTAAGTCACTTCATTGAGACTACGTTACCAGGGTACGTATTCATATGTAAATGGATTGGTTGTCATAAAGGTAAGTCTTTGTTCATATGATAGAGAGATTGATTAAATGTGTCTCTTAATGATAAGTTTAGTTATAAGTTGCGAACTAAACAAATTGAATGAATCAGAACAAAGGTAAGCAACGGTACGAAAGATATGTGTCGAATAAAGTAAGAATATTGAGATATGATTGAAATGTAAAGCTGAAGGATGAAAGAGAAAGTAAAGAGGAAGGGATAACAGGGCAGATCGCTAAAGGATTAGGTACATCTCGAATTGTGATATATGAGGTAAGTTTCGACATCTTTGAGCTTTTACTTGAAAGTGGGAGCCCTGTGTGGCTGAGATATGTCGTATATATATATATATATATATATATATATATATATATTGGCCCTGTGAGGCATTGTTGGTATTTTCTGCGTGCAGGTTTTGAGATAGTAAGAAATATAGAGGAAACTCTGCCGAAATTTTCCTAGAATCTAAAGGAGACAAGATATAAGCTTGTAATATGTCCTGACGGGAAACGATGTTGTGCAAAAAGTAATGGTAGGACGAAATTAATTTAGGAGTATTGTTAACAACTACACGAGGTAAGTTAAACACTATTGAATTGATGGTAATGGCAGTTATAAGAGCGACATTGATACAGTAAAGAGAAATGCTCGAGTAAATTAGGGAGACTGGTAGTGCTAAAGCATGACATAGAAGAGAAAGGATAACTCCAATAGAGTGTGATACTGAAGTATTGATTGGAGGGATAAGCACGAGAAAGATACGATAAGTTTATTAGCAAAACAAAGCAACAGCGTCACGGAGACAGAGATACGAATATGAAGGGTTATAATGAATGTGAATACATTGGTGAGATGATTTATATGGTAAGTGTAATAGGGCTGATAAGAAAGAGTAACAGGTTGAGTATGCTTACTTCGCAAGGCTTATTCTACTTTACGAGCAGGCTTGCGAACGAGGTAAAGAAGTATCACTCTATAGCATTGAATATGATTAAGATATGATGAGAGCGTGGAAAGAACTGCGATATAAAGTATAGCGAGGAAATGACTAAAGAAGTGACATGTTCTATACGAATAAAGAGTGAATGCAAGTGTGAAACCAATGAGCGAGCCATGGGGCAGTAGATGAGAAAGCTTATAAGACCTTGTTAGGGGAAAGTCAGCATAGGGGTTCTTCAATGACAGAAATGATAGCAAGCAAAAAAGGGGAAGTCAACTTGAAAAAGAAATCAAAGAAAAGTGATATGGCAAAGCAGTAGTAGTTTGTGATTGGTATAATCAAGAGTAAGAGTGATATCTTTAGCTGGATGTAAAATACCAAGACTACAGAAATATGAAGAACAAAATAGGACGATTGTTAGGAAAAGGATCAACACAATAAGGATGAGAGGGGATGATCAAAATGAACAGCATAAGTTTTGGAAGCAAAGAATGGATTGTACAAACGTAGTATATTCTAAAGGACAAAGCAGTACTAAGTTGAGAATAGGGTTCCTCGTGCAAACAATAAAATATGGATTATAAAACGGAAGGAGATAAGATAAATCGAGGAGGAAGGAATGTAAAGGAATAAGAATGGGAATAGGAAGAGAAGGAAATGTGCCGCAAAGTACGCGCACTTAAGAAGTAGTCATGTTATGATTAAAAAAAGATGCATCTCCTACGAATATCCTATACCAAGTTAGAACGAGTAAGTTATATGAAGTAATGAGTTGGAAGGAAAAAGATGATCATAAGTTATAAGTTTACCGTACGATGATAAAGCGATGGAGTAAAGCTATCATCAACGACAAATACAATATGATTATGATGGGTTTTGAAATCAATGTTGAGTGCAACACAAGAGTAAAAGAGTATGAGGCATAAGGAGTATTAGTGCGCCTGAGACTTAGGCCCTGGGAAACAAAGATGACGTTACAAGTGAACTTTGAGCACCGAAGAAGAGAGCAAGTGACATTTTATGGATGGTATGGATAACTAGACCTACTAGTATTGTGTGCATCCCTATGGAGCAAAAAGCTGTTAATTGGAGCAGATTTAGACATTGACTCATAACTACCAGAGGAGCTAAGTAAAACACATTCTTGTTCGGATTGCTATGTTGGTTGTATTACTTGATTATAAACTGCATGGTGGGTATGTTAAGACTTCACACATGAATTATCGTAGCTAGACATTACAAGAAACGACATGAATAAGATGTTGTATAGTGAGGGATATATGAATTCCAGATTTGAAGGGGAGGTAACGGATTGGAGAATGGTACAAGTAAAACCCTTAAAGGGGGGAAGCGAGTAAAGAGAATACAAGTGTAAAGATTGAAATGATGGACCCTAAGATGTGACAGATATAGACTCTAAAACAAAGAGTGAGAGTTATGCATAAATAAGTCTAATGACGGGTAAATAAACGAATACGAATTGAGCAGGCATCTAAGACTGTATGGGAAATCATTCGCGAAGACCTTGAACCACGTGACATTGAGAGAAAATAACCCAAAGCATATTTTAAAAGATAGTGATGCTATACTGGAAAGGAGGCAAAGGCACTAACGATAAATTCGTAATTAATGATATTGCTATTTATAAGTGACAATGAAGAAAGAGACCTAAGGTTTTCTATAACGGAACATAAGATATGATGATCAAGTAAAAATAAAGGAAGGAAGAGAGCATGACGAGATAAGTTACTACAGATAGACAAAAGAGTTTTTGGTATAAATGATCACCGAGCCTAGTCATGGTCGGGTACGCGAAACACCGAACCTTCGTGGTCGGGCATGCCATGTAAATAATATGTATGTGAATATGACTATCGATACAATATGTGAATGAGTACGATTATGAATACGGATATGGATATGAATACATGTATATGTATAGATGTGTATGTACTCAAATCACGCAAGAACGATTATGTAACTTGCAAGTATTTATGCGTTGCCAATGAAACCGAGTGGATACTTAAAAGGAGCAGTAAGAGGTAAGAAAGAATAGTGTGGTCATGATACTATGGGTCAGTTGAAGGAAAATATATGGCGAAATTTCGTAGAATCCCGGATAGTTTAACATTCGAGGACGAATGTTCCCAAGGGGGAAAGAATGTTACACCTCAGAAAATTTCCGTTCATACACAGTGAATAGACTGACGAAGGGCACGACGTATGCGATGTTTTGATAAGTAAGAAATAACATTTGATGATTCTAAATGAGATTTCAAAGACATTCGAAGTAAGAGAAGAAAGTTTGCCAAGAGGAGGCAAGACATATGAGATGTATCGGAAAGGATTTACATGTAACAATGTATGATGATTAAATGATGCTTTGTAGAAGAGTTATAATGTCCCTTATATTGTTAATGAAGTGATAAACAAGTGTTAAGAAGGTTCCATAAGGATTGGAGATCAAACGAGTCGACGAGAACGAAATCGGAACAGCTGGGCATTATACGACCCAACATACTGGCCGTATAACTTATACTGGCCGTATGTTAGGCCGTATATTTATCCAAGAAGGGAAATCCTCACTGGACCAAACACACGGCCAGACGTGCAGCCCGTATAAAAGATACGGACCGTATGTTGGTCCGTATATCCGTGACGGGTCAATTTTGTGTATTAATAAGGGATCCAAGTTCATTTTATTTCATTTTCCCTTCACTCCCTTTCTCTCTAAAACATATCTCTACATTTCTCCCAAAAGAAGTCAAGGGAAATTTGTGATCAACTATATCAAACCAAGGAAATCAAGTGTAAGAAACCCATTAATTGTTCATCCAAGGCAAGGAATCCAAGTGAAGGTGAAACTAGAGTTTTTCTCAAATGAGGAGTTTCCACTCAAGGTTCATTCCTACATAATATAAGGTAATTTTTATGGTATTTACATGTAGTTTAAGGTATTTGAAAGTTGAAACACTTGGATTATAAAAGGATATAGAAAATGGGTCATGAAAGTGTAAATAGTGTCATTTTGGGTGATAACTTGAATTGAGTCATGATTATTGATGTGTTGTGATATGGTTATGTTATAAAACATATTAAGGACATGGGATAATCATTATATGTGAGAAAATGCAATAATGAACTATGACCATGATTACGGAGAGATTGGAGTGAAATTTGTGAAATGTGGGTAATGTAGATGAATGAAGATTGTTGGTTATGATATTATGAACGTTATTATAAATGTTTGGGAGTTGATACACAAATGGGGAAATTAGTAGAAAAAAAGGAAATGCCACCCAAATTTTTCTAGCTTTAGTAAGTACGTTCTTATAATCGTCTAACTAATCTTAATACGAACTCCCTTGAAGGTAAAGACGCGACCATTGAAGGAGAAAGAATAGCTAAAGGAAAAGGTTTGTAAGGCTAGTCCTTTCCTTCTAAGGCATTACTCCTATAGCATGAATCCTTCTATCTTTCCATAATTTTCCTACATATTGGAAGTTATGATTCTACGATTATAAAGGGTTTCATGCAAGATAAAGAAATGAGACACGTTACGAGCATGACAATATTGATGATGAATCTAAGTCTAGAAATCCTAAAGCTTATGAATGCGATTCCTATGAAGTTAATGATCCTATTTACGATCCCTTGATGTTTTTCATGGTGTACACTCACCTTAAAATTTTAGTTCCTTCATGGTGAGATATGCTGAATATGGTCACTTCATAATGTAATCGGGGGTTCTCGACCTTATGTCACCTCGATATTGTTATAGATTGTCTTTAAATTCGAATGTATGCTCTATGAAAAGTTATGATAAGCTCATGAGATGTATGTGATAGCAATGATGATGATGAGATATACCGAGCCTTGTTATGGCCGGTTACGGAAGACATGTATGTGATATTGTCGAGCCACTGCGTGGCCGAATACGGATATTGTCGAGCCACTACGTGGCCGAATACGGATAATGCTTTATGTGTATGAGAAGATACGGTACTAAGATATACGATGATGTATGCGCTATGACGATACATGTACTATGATTATATATGATGCAGGCATGAAATGTATTCACCCATAAATGTCACGCAGGTTATATCTCCATCCTATGTCTTATGATTCTTCTATTATGTTCATTTCATTCATGCCTTACATACTCAGTACAATATTCGTACTGACATCCGTTTTCTTTGGACGCTATGTTCATGCCCACAGGTAGACAGGGAGGTGATCCAGACTCGTAGGAGCTGTTAGCTGACTTGAGAGCACTCCATTGTTCCGAAGGTGCTATTTGGTTTATTCTTTTATGTGTATATATATATATATATGTATATGTATTTTGGACACGACGGGGTCTTGTCCCATCCATATGTCTAGTACTCTAGTAGAGACTCGTAGATACGTATGTGTGGGTAGCATGGTCTCACGATGTTACTATTGTAAATATATAATTATTTTGATAGCCGAAGGGCTTATGTATATGAGCACATGAATATTAGAGAAGTGTATAATGGGTATGATGAGTAATAGAATGAGTGGTGCTCGGTGGTTAGCCCCAGGTACCCGTCATGGCCCCTAGTCGGGTTGTGACAATAATGCCACACAAGACCACATATTACAACATACAATACCATGGCCTCACACGACCAATCACGATAACCGAAAGGAGATAATACCTGGGGGCGATTGTGCCTCAGATTGAATCTCCTATACTGTTGGGAACAAATGTGGGTACTCAGTCTTCATTGCCTGTTCCGCTTCCCAAGTCACTTCCTCAACATTCTTATTCCTCCATAAAACTTTAACCGAAGCTACATCCTTGGTCCGCAGTCGACGGACCTGTTTGTCCAATATAGCCACTGGAACCTCTTCGTATGATAACTGCTCAGTCACTTGGATATCATCTACTGGGACAACTCTTGAAGGATCTCCAATACATTTACGAAGCATAGATACATGAAATACTGGATGTACCTACTTTAACTCAGAAGGCAACTCTAGCTTATATGCCACTGTGCCCACTGTACGAGTGATCTTATATGACCCAATATATCGAGGGCTCAACTTACCCCTCTTTCCAAACTTTCATAGGAGAAACTTTCAGGAACACCCAATCGCCTATCTCGAACTCTAGCTTACGTCGTCGATTATCCGCATAGGATTTCTGTCGACTCTAAGCTGTTAGCAACCTCTCTCTAATCACTTTCACCTTATCAACTGCTTGCTAAATTAAGTCTGGGCCTACTAACGGATTATCCCCGACATCAAACCATCCAATGGGCGATCTACATCTCCCCCCATATAAGGCCTCATAAGGAGCTATCTGATTACTAGAATGGTAACTATTGTTGTATGCAAACTCGATAAGAGGCAAATGGTCATCCCAACTGCCTTGAAAGTCAAGTACACAAGCCCCAAGTATATCCTCAAGTGTCTGTATAGTACGCTCTGCTTGTCCATCTATCTGCGGATGAAATGCAGTACTAAGACTCACCTGAGTCCCTAATCCCTGCTGTAAAGACTTCCAAAATTTAGCTGTGAACTGTGCTCCCCTATATGAAATAATGGCTGTAGGAATACCATGAAGTCGTACAATCTCCTTAAGATAAAGCTTTGCATAATCCTCGGCTGCATAAGTAGTTCTGACAGGTAGAAAGCGAGCTGACTTTGTAAGCCTATCAACTATGACCCATATCGAATCACACTTTCGCTGAGTATGGGGAAACCCTGTAATAAAATCCATATTAATTACCTCCCACTTCCAAGTCGGAATTTCCATAGATTACAATAGACCTCCGGGCCTCTGGTTCTCTACTTTGACCTGCTAACAATTTGGACACTGGACAACAAATTCTGCTATATCTCTCTTCATACCGTCCCACCAATAAACTTCTTTGAGATCATGGTACATCTTTGTTGAGCCTGGATGAATAGAATAGCAGGAGTAATGTTCCTCCCCCATAACCTACTATCGAAGCCCTGCAACAATAGGGACACATAATCTGTCTCAATACCTGAGTACTCCATCACCTGTAATCACAAAAGGGGTCTTTTCTTTATGAGGTGATGTATCTCGATAATGAACTAAAACAGGATCCTCATATTGATACTCCTTTATCTCAACTACCAAGGATGACACCGCTGTGTCTTGAACAGTAACTCCTGCATCACCTGAATCTATTAATCAAACTCTGAGGCTAACTAATTGATGAACTTCACAGACCATTTCTTTTTTCTCTGGCGGCACATATGACAAGCTACCCATGGATTTACAACTAAGGGCATCAGCTACAACATTAGCTTTCCCGGGATGGTACAGAATATCCACATCATAATCTTTTAACCACTCTAACCATCGCCTCTGACGCAAGTTCAAGTCCTTCTGCTTAATGATGTACTGAAGACTCTTATGATCAGTATAGATATCAACATGGACACCATATAAGTAGTGCCTCCATATCTTCAAGGCATGAATCACTGCCACTAACTCAAGATCATGGGTTGGATAATTCTTCTCGTGCTTCTTCCACTGTCTAGAAGCATAAGCGACAACCTTACCGTGCTGCATCATCCTACAGCCCAATCCAACACCTGAAGCATCACAATATACCACATAGCCATCTGTTCCTTCTGGAAGAGTCAAAACTGGTGCTCAAGTCAACTTATCCTTCAACTTCTGACAACTCTGCTCACAAGCATCTGTCCATTGGAACCTAGCTGACTTCTGACTCAGTTTAGTCAATGGGGCTAAAAGAGAGGAAAATCCTTCTACAAACCTTCTATAATAACCTGCCAAGCCCAAGAAACTATGTATCTCTATTGGTGCCGTGGGCCTTGGCCAATTCTTCACAGCCTCAATCTTTTGGGCATCCACTCTAATTCCTTCCTCCGAAAAAATGTGACCCAGAAAAGCCACAGAGTTCAACCAGAACTCACAGTTAGAAAACTTGGCATACCTCTTTTTACCTCGATGAATTCCAAGCATTTTCCATAGATGTTCTGTATGATCAGCCTCTGACGGCGAATAAACCAGAATATGATCTATGAACACAATCATGAACAAATCTACAAAGGGCCTGAATACACGATTCATCAAATCCATGAATACGGCTGGGGCACTAGTTAGGCCGAACGACATAACACGAAACTCATAGTGGCCATATCTAGTCCGAAATGCCATCTTCGGAATGTCCTCTTCCTTGACCCTGACTTGGTGATATCCTGATCTCAAGTCTATCTTCGAGAAATATTTAGCGCCTTGCAACTGATCCAATAAATCATCAATCCTTGGGAGCGGATACTTGTTCTTTACAGTCACTTTATTCAATTGCCTATAATCAATACACATTCGCATGGAGCCATCCTTCTTTCTTACAAATAACACCGGCACTCTCCACGATGATGTACTAGGCCTGATAAAGCCCTTCTTGAGCAAATCCTTCAACTGCTCCTTCAATTCTTTCAACTCCGCAGGTGCCATCCTATAAGGAGGGATAGATATTGGCTGAGTGTCTGGAAATAGGTCAATAGTGAAATCAATCTCCCTCTCTGGGGGAATGCCTGGAAGCTCATCTGGAAACACTTCTGGAAACTCATTAACCACAGGAACAGACTGAAGAGTCGGCGACTCTGCTTGCATATCTTGAACTCGAACTAGGTGAAAAATATATCCTTTCCTGATCATCTTCTCTGCCTTAAGGTAGGAAATAAACCTACCCCTAGGTGAAGCAGCATTGCCTTTCCAGTCTAGGACTGGCTCGCTTGGAAACTAAAATCGAACCATCTTTGCTGTACAATCAACATTAGCATAACAAGAAGCCAATCAGTCCATGCCCATAATAACTTCAAAATCAATCATATCTAACTCAATCAAATCTGCTAGGGTGTGGCGGTCACAAACTATAACAACACAGTCCGGTATACTCGTCTAGCTATAACAGGATCACCAACTGGCGTAAACACCTCAAAAGGTTTAATCAACTCGGGCTCTATCCCAAACTTGCCGGCAACAAAGGGCGTAACATATGATAAAGTGGAACCTGGATCAATCAGTGCATAAACATCATCGGAGGAAACTGACAATATACTTGTAACAACATCAGGAGACATCTCGCGGTCCTGTCTACCAGCCAATGCATGCACGCGGTGCTGAGGACCGCTCGAGCTGGATGCTCCACTCCTTCCTCTACCATGCCCTGCAGGCTTCTGAAAAACTTGCCCTGAAGGGCGCACTGCAGAAGAAGATACAGCCACCGACCCTGTAGGCTGAACCATACTTGTGCCAACCCCCATCGGGCACTCCCTCATCCTGTGGCCAGGCTGACCACAAGCATAGCAACCATCTGAGCCCAATCGATACTGACCTGCATGTTACTTGCCGCACTGGGTGCACCGCGGCAAAGGGGGCCTCATCTGGCCTAACTTTGGTCGGTACTGAGAGCATGATGCTCTAGAACTCTGGCCCGCTCCGGAATAAGAAGACAAGTCCAACCTCGAACCTGAAAACCTCGGAGGTGCACTCCCTGCCGGCTGATAAGAATATCTGGAATGCTGCTGTCTCTGTCCTCCCCTGAACTCACCAACCATATCGAAAGATCTAGCCCTCTTGCCATGGCCCCGTTCACCGTCACGATCTGTCCTCCTCTGACGCTTATGATCTTCCAGATTCTGTGTATATGCCTGTATACGGGAGATATCTATGTCTGGCTGTAGTGCAGCAACTGTACAAGCATCTATCAAATATGGCCTTAGACCAACCACAAAATGATAAACCCTGTCCTCCATCTCAGCTACTATGGCTGGAGCATATCTGGCAATAGAATCAAAATACACGCAATACTCCTGGACACTCAGGAGGTATATAATGGCTGCTCAATACGTAAGAACCTGTATGCTCGGGCTCGCCTGACCTCAAGAGGTAGATAATGGCTGATAAAAGCGTCTGAGAACTCTCGCCACACAGCTGGAGGGGCATTCTCTCCCCTAGATAACTCCCAAGTCTGATACCACTGTATCGCAATATCCCGGAGTCTATATGAAGCCAACTCCACCGACTCAACCTCATCCGTGTGCATAACCCTCAAGGTCCTCTGCATACCATCAATGAAATCCTGGGGGTCTATATTTTGCTTCACCACAGAAAACTCTGGAGGACCTAACCCAAGGAAGGTCTTAACCCTCGAACTACCAGTCCTATCTGCCTGGTCAACACCGACCCCCTGCCGCTGATCCTGGGCGGCTACTAATCTAGTCAATAACTGTATAGCATCCCTCACATCCTGGCTCGGTGTATCCGGCTGAGGAACTGGGGCAGGTGCTGGAGGCGGGGTATGCGATGTCTCAAACAGCCCCTCACTCTGAATCTCGTCCTGGGCCCTCGTATCCTGCCGAGTACGGCTAGTGGCCTCACCGGCTGCTCTCTTACCCTTCTGGACAGCTGTATCATCTTTGCGGGGCATCGCTGAAATCAGAACAATTTATCAGAAGGCGAACGCTTAACACCAGGCTCTATCGCAGAATCTAAGAGGGAAAGAATGACATCATCCTAAATGTCCTGTAGCCTCTTGTTTATAATTGTGGTGCA
Source organism: Lycium barbarum (assembly GCF_019175385.1). Classification (NCBI taxonomy): domain Eukaryota; kingdom Viridiplantae; phylum Streptophyta; class Magnoliopsida; order Solanales; family Solanaceae; genus Lycium; species Lycium barbarum. The sequence goes on from NC_083344.1 coordinate 34,382,730, forward strand.
CAACACGCCCGTAAACAAGATTCTACTAGACACGGTCTGTAGACAACCCTAGGATGGAACTGCTCTTATACCATTTTTTTCACGACCCAAACCGATGAGTCGTGACGAGTGTCTGACCTCTAGCGACCAAACACCCCTAAACACGAGTCTGAAACATACTGAACATCAAGGGCCCATAAGTGGCATGAACTGATCTCATAAAAGGGAAACATCATTACTCGGTACAATCTTTATATACACATACATACTAAAGAACAGTGCAGGCCAGCTAGGCCGCTACATATACTGTACACAAAAGAATGGAAGCCAAAAGGCTACATCATCTGACTAATACATACACTGTCTACAGACCTCTACTAGAATGAAAGTTGTAGAAAGGACGGGACAGGGCCCCGTCATACCCATATGCATACACATCTCAAAAGGGTGGCAAACCAAAACTGACTGCAGCCCCGGATCAAATGGAGCGCACTGACCACTGCTAGATCTAGAGGTCCTACTGAGCTGGACCACCTGTCTGTCTACCTGTATCTACGTGCATGAACGCAGCCTCCCGAGCAACGGGGAGTCAGTACGGATAATGTACTGAGTATGTAAGGCATAAGAACAACATATATATATATACATATACAAGAATCATGGATATGATCTGAACTCATAAGCTGAAATGACTATCTGCGTGTACTTGTATGAACTAGTATCTGCATGTATCTGCAAGTCTACAATTAAGATAGTATAGGCCTCAATTAGACTATTTACCTCGCTTACTAATCATTTAAAACACGGATAGATCTTGACAATTTATGGGCAACATTTTCCTTATAAGCTTCACAACTCTTCAACTTCTCATTCGATCCAACATCAACCACAATACCCACAACACGATGACAACACACACACTCAAGTCACTATCTTGTCCTTCATCAACTTACCACTCCCACAAACACCTTGTCTTTACTTAAATCACTAAAACTCTTGATAATAAACTCAAATACAAGGGTAGAAATCATTTACATACCTTAAGGGGGTCAAAAATCCCAAGAATCACTTCAAGTCCTACTTCCCTAGCTTTACAACCTTGAAGAAACCGTAGAAGCAACCTTCTTCTTCACAAGCTCCGGTTTACAGGGTCTGGGTCTTGTCAAATCTTCACTAATATGATGGAAAATATTGGGAGAGAATATATTATGGTGTTTCCGATTTGGAATGGAGGAAAATAATAAATAAGGTCGTGGCTCCTATATTTATACTTGGAAGACAAAAAGCTACAGCCGTCAGGTTCGACGAGCAGGTCGACGGCCCGTCATCGTGTCGACGATCCGTCGACCTGCGCCTGCAGATGTAAGGCTGCGGGACCATGTCGACGACCCGACGATGATGATTGGTGTTCTGCAAATTTTTTTGATTCAATTAAGATTGCGTCGATTCAATTCGTTCAACTTCTAACTCTATAAATTGCTAGGAATATCTGTTGGTACCCTTGTACAATGGATAGGACACTTTCTACCTCTAAACTAGGGGTCGGGCCTCTCTTCCAAGGGCATACCCGACTAGGAAACCATAGGTTCGACTACTACGAAAGCGAGAGGTGTAACAATTTGCACATTTCTTTTATTACCGGGTCGATCGCCGGTACCAAACCAAAAGTGAACGGGTATGTATACACGTTCGAGAAACCCGGTCTTAGAGTGGTGACATCGTCATTCTCATTGATAATGATAATCTAAGAAATTGATTCCCAATGACAGTCCGTACAAACAGTCTCGAGCTTGGAAGCTGTGATTGAGGAAGGGTAGTTTTTTACCATCTCACCCGGTCGCTTTGAGTAAGCGCCTTTTTAACGGTGAAATCTTTGGTAAAGCTATATGAACTGGGGATAAAAGGAAATGTAGTTTCAATGGTGGAGGTTGGAGTTTCTCCAGCTCCGACGCCGTCGCCCGGCGACCGCCGGTGGAAGAGCAGATGAGGAGGAAGTTCCATGTGAAGCAGCGGAAGATGAAGGTCATATTCCAGCCATTCTTGTAAGTTTGATCAAAGAACAAAGAGTGAAACATTGCAATTGAATGAAAGAGAGGGGTGAAAAGGGTTTTGTCAAGAGAGTTTCGGCTTAAGAAATCGAAGTGAGTAAAGAAAAAATGAGAAGGATTTGAGGTTTTATTGAAGAACTTGTCATCATTACGGAGACGGTTCGAATTTCGAACCGACCGTGTTGATCAATCACATTGCAACACGTTTCCAAAGCGTCAAGATTGAGAGGATGTACATCAAATCAAAAGGGAATGTTTTGTTTTCCCGCCATAACGATTGACGGTTTTTGAATCGTTTCAAGTTGAAGATAAGATCAAATTTACTTCCTAGCCACATATTAACATTCGACTGGAAAGTGTCTATCTGTGGCTAAAATCTGACATTACATGTGGCATGAGATGGTATCGACATATGGTAGAAAGAGATAACTAAGATGCATTTCGTTTGAGAACCCCAAGGGAATCATTCCATGCGCACCCGGAGCAAGGAGTCCGAAGCAATTGTCACGGAGCAGTTATGAACTTTAGGTGTTACATACCAATCCGGATATGTACTCAAATGTTATGCCTTTGTAATTAAGTAGTATTTATTGATCATTACTGTCCATAATTAGGCGCGATTCATGGCTCTATGCAAGTGGATTAGCACTATAAAAGGAGCCCAACATTAGTGTTAGAAGGCATCCAATTCTAGCTTAACAATTTACACTTACGCATACAAACAAATTATACTACCTTTTACTTACTTTTTGTATCAGGCCCAAAGTGTTCTTAAAGGTTGAGTATTCATCCGGAGTTGTCCTCACTGAGAGATTTCTCCAAATTCATACGGCTCAGGCTTTATCTATTGCATTCTTGTTTTATACTTACTTGATTTTCTTACTTATCGGTTGCTATTTATTTTTATCTCTTGCTATTTATTTTTATCTATAGAAAATCAATTCATGTATCCTTTAAATCTCTAAACAAATTCAACTGAACCTTTTTTAGGGCAAACAGAACCATCATTTACGCTAACTGCTGGTTTACATTATTAGGGATAACATTAACACACATGCAAAGAGGAGTACAAGAAGATAATTAAGTTGTAATATGTAAAGTTGGGCTCAAAAGTTGATAGCAGCCATTTGCTGAACGTTGATGGGGTAGCAATCGGAAGGGGGGCCAGAGTATGCCCTCTGTGCCAAGATGGCATCCACGGCTTGCGTTGGATGAAATGCATCCCAGAATATATACTTACTCCTGTCTAGGCATGGAAATTGATAGGGTAGGCATGTTATTTGTCCCTGGTTTCTCCCCACTCCACAGCATGCTCTGTCCCACACGTTAAATCCTGCATGCCATCAATTATAAACTATGCAAATTAACGCATATATAGTCAATTTGAAGAGCATAGTAACACTTGGAGTACTTTCTTGGCGAAAGGCCTTTCTACTATAAAATTAGTGACTTTGGTACGAAAAAGTAAAAGTTGATAGACAACCATGAAATTAATTCAGTGTTAAATGCTCTGATAGATTATTTCCAAGATAATTAAAGGGATCTTTCTAAAATAAGCATTAGTTAATAAATAACCTACTAAAAATAGTAAGCGACCTATTATAATAGGTTAAACTACCGTGATCGTGTAAGAAAATCTTTTGACTTTCAATGCATATAGTATAAATCTTAAAATGAAATGATAATTTTGATCCTATCCTAGCCGGTATATATATATATATATACATATATATATATTACCATATCTTGCAGGGTTGTTTAAGATATCACCAATAACAGCATAGGTGTTGCCATAAGCAAAAACGGCTCCAGGGTGACTGCCGTTGTTCATTAAGGTGACGAGCGATCTGAGACCCTCATTGAAACTACCGAGTATCTGGTTTACATAATCAACACATCTTCCTGGTGGGGCTTGTCCCGTGGCTAACTGATTCGGAATGCATCCAAGCGGCCCTATTCCTGCTAGCAGGAACTTCCTCAGCCCTACACTATACAACGCCTGCATACACAAGTATTAGTCATATCTGCTAGCTTACCACTAGGGGATCAAGAAAAGAAGAAGTAACTGTAATATTATTCACCCACAGCTTACCACAAGTTGCCTTGCATAGTGATTGAGAAGGAGGTTGGCAAACTGTTGGGGATTATAGTTGATACTGGAAGTATAAATGGAAGGCATGAGATAGTTGTTTATGTAGTCATTGCTTCCAAACACCATCACTGCTATTGATTTTGACAGGTGTGTGTTTAAATCACCGGGACTCATCATCGTCCTTAACTCACTTAATGTGCTTTCAAAATTTATCACTTGCTGGCTTAACGGGAACCTATCCATCTGTATATATATTCATACATCTATCACTAAAATTGTTTCAAAAGGAGAGAGGAAGAGAAATTAAAGAAGCATATTACATAGTGTTGGCCAGTTTCGTCGAGGATGCCAGCAGCAGCAGATGCATAGTTTACTCCCCCGAGGATTCTACCTCCTCTTGTGCTCGGATCTGCAAACGGCGGAGGAGAAGACATTCCCAACAATTCTCCTGAAACATTCACCATCTTAATTATACTACCAAACATATTAAGTTCGATTAATGTCCTTATGTGTTTCAATTTGACCATTATCATAGATAAACTATGTTTAATGAAAGAGTGCAAATATTAGAAAGTAAATTACCAAGAATATCGACAAAAGTTTTGCCATTGGAAAATCTGCCAGTAGGTAGTCTATTGTTGAAATCAATGCCATAAGGGAAGTAGTTTGATTTCGCTATAGAATTGATGAAATTGTTATTCCCATTATCAACCAGGGAGTCACCAAATACCCATAGAGCAGTAGGTGCGCCGTGTACTGATGAGCAGTACACAAGAAGAAGAACAAACAAACACATCATCGAGGACCTCTTCATTTTAATTTTAACGTTAATGGATGTGGATTTTATGATCTTTCCTTCCTTACTTTAATTTCCCCTCTTCATCATATTCTACTTTGGATTAATATAAAAGATGACCAAATTACTTTACATGTTGTAACACTATATCTTGTGAAACCGTTTAGCAGTACTATATGCAAGGCGGTACCAGAAAATCTTACTTTTGCTATCGGACTTTTCCTGATTTTGGTATCTTCTTTTCTTTTTCTCACGTCTAGTTCGTTTAGCTTTTGGTTGTTTGTTCAAGTCATTGAATTAAGGATATATATTAGCAAGGCACATGTGATGAAGTTTTCTGTTGAATGTTGGGGGGTTTTCTGTATGCCCTTTAATATTTTATACTATATGGTCCATACTTATGTGTTGCAAATTAAAAGAGCTCCTTATCTTGTCTCTTGTTGATTGATATAAACACAATCTAACACTAATGGAAAATCTTAGTAGCTCATCACTATCTGAACTTTCACCTTGTTGATGAGGGTTCGATTCCCCATCTTGTAATTTCCTTCTCCATTTTCCCTTCCCATACCGGCAGTTTTTTAAAAAAAAAAAAAAAATCTAACACTAATACGACACCCTTATCGAACGAATATGACTGAATTGAACTATACTCAAGTAGAAACAAGTGAGCTCCTGACCTAATTGGCTTCTCCTACACTTGTACTTTGCTCATGTTTGTATCTTAATCACAACTTTGCAATAGACCATAAGCAGGACCCGAACACCCTCGGTAAAAAGTTACAGTATATATAGGATAGATTTTCTTTGTTTATTTACGTATATTAACTTTTGAACATCCTGAACATATGCTAAAGGTTAGCTCAAGCAGTCGAGGATGTTCAAAATTGTATCTAGCATCCTGGGTTTGATCCCATCAACAACATTAATTTTTATATTTAACTTTTGTTGTTTTTTTTTTTTTTTTGAACCTCCTAAGTGAAAATCCTAAATCCACCACTGATCATAAGTCCTCAGTTTTACTAAATATAAGTCTTGATTATATGCTTGCATTTTAAATATTAGAATAAGACATGGGCCTAATGTTTTATCAATAAAAACATCTACTCTCTCTGTTTCAAAAAGATTGTCATATTTACTATTTGAACAGTCAAAGAATATATTTTTTTAACCATAATTTTTTCTAAATATATTGAATTGGTAACTATTGTGAATTATAATAGTACTTTTTATGTAGTTTCTAAATATGAGTAATTTTTATTTCAAAAAAATTAAAGATTGTATATCTGAATTCACACACCGAACATTAGTTAGTTTGACCCTTGTAATCCGAAACATGACCGTCCTTTTGGAATGGAGGGAGTACTATTTGTTTTATTCAAACAAAAATTCTACGTATTTGTTTGATCAATAAAACAGTCCATTAATTTTATAATAATAAATGTTGCTTGACAATATTCACATTGAAGTGTCAAATAGGTGTTCTTTTGTGTTCCTCACTACTTCACATGGTGACCACATCACGTACCAGAGTAGGAAAAAGTTTTTTCTTTCCCTTCAAATTTATCTATTTTGGTTGATCAAATTTTTCGTATTAATGCTATTTTAAACCTTACATTTTATCTTTTCAATTAATTAGATATTTTTAATCGAACCCGAGCGCTTAAGTTACTTTCATAACCAGTCCGCTAAAGTTAAATCTAAATACATTTAAATTTTAAACACTTTCTGATGCCTCTTACAATCACATAAAGAAAGGGGAAATTAACATGTATATACAACTGCTAACAATTATTAGCAGCGTTTTAAGCAAAGATTCGCACTAGCAACCGAAACCCAAAAATATTAGCAGCAAATAGCCAAATCCTAATTCTTAATCAATCATCAATCATCATTATATAATATAAAGCTAAGCATAGACAAGATGATGTGACACCTCTCTATGGCCAGCATTTGCACTTATCTTTCTCCTTTTTTTTTTGACATTTTTTCCTTCATTTCTCTATATAATAATCTTGTAACTAATTGGATTAACAAATAACTCATGCATTAAATAGCCTTTGCAATCAGCCCACGTACAACTGGGCAATTTGCAGGATTGCCCTTCACTGGGGTGGTCTTTAATTTTTTCCCCTCAAATCAGTGGTCTTAATTTTTGCCCTTTGCTAAAAGCCTCTTGGTTCCGGGTTCGAACCCCGCTCAGTCAAAAATTAAAAAAAAATCGCAAGGCATTAGTTGGATTCGCAAAGCATAAGTTGGGTTTCAAACTCTGCCTTAAGGCAAAAAAAAAAAAAAAAAACATTGCTGGAATTTTGCATACCTCTGCCTCAAGGCTTAAATTTGGAAAAAAGTTAGGCCCTAAGGCAGAGGTTTGCCTTGCCTTAAACCATAAATTGGGGTCCAACTTATTGTCACGACCCGACTAGGGGTCATGACGGGTACCCGGGGCTAACCATCGAGCACAGCTCATACTACTATTCATCATACTCATCCTGCGCTCATTCATTAATCTCATGCTTCTAATCATAGGGAAGCCATTTTCACTTTGAAATATAATTACCTTTATATACATAAGCCCTTTGGCTATCAAAAGAATATACATATACAAATAGAAAATTATGAGACCATACTACCCACACATACGTATCCATGAGCCTCTACTAGAGTACTAGCCATATGAACGGGACAAGATCCCGTCGTGCCCAAAATATATATATATATATACACAAAATAATAATCAATGGCACCTCCAGAACAATAGAGTGCTCTCAAAGTCTGCTGATAGCTCCTACGAATCTGGGTCACCTCCCTGTCTACCTGTGGGCATAAACACAACGTCCAAAGAAAACTGACGTCAATACGAATATTGTACTGAGTATGTAAGGCATAAACAATAATGAAACATCAATGAAATGAGGAGGCATCAAATGAGGAGCAATTTGTAACTAACTGTGAATCATAAAAGAAATAATGCATGCTGGCTTACTTTCATAATCATCATCGTCTCATGTATGCATAGATTGCTAGATTGCATATATATATATATATATATATATATATATATATATATATATATATATATATATATATATATATATATATATAACCTGCCCGACCATATAGGTACGGTGTGATAATCAATAACATTAGCCTGCGTCCAGGCCTCCCGCGTCCGGGGTACCATCTCATGCCGCCCACTAGTGGTGTCTGCCCATGCCATCTGGCCATGGTGTATACGCTGCCCGCCTTAGCGGTGACTGCCCGGCCATATAGGTGCGGTGTTATATCATCATCATAATATGCTCATCATAATACATGCATAAAGACTCAAGGACAACTATACTTTATCGGGGTGACGTAAGGTCGTGATCCCCCCATTTGATTATGGAGCATTCATTAGCATTTTGCCTCACCTTGAAGGGATTAACATATAAGGTGAGTGTATACAATAACGACATCAATGGGTTATAGGTAGCATCATTAGCTTTATAGGATCATCATATCATGGATTCTAGATTCTTTAGACTCAAACTTATCATCATCGTTATCGTACTCATAGTGTATCTCTTATTTCATATGGCTATTCATGAACAAGGGCTCTTAGTTTTCTTGAAGATAGGAAATTCATGAAGAAGGAGGAAATTCATGCCGTAAGATTCATTCCTTAGAAATAAAGGACTAGCCTCACATACCTTTGTCGTTTAACGACTCTATTGCTTGCTCGTCCTCCTTTAATGCTCCCGTCTCTACCTTTAAAAGAATTCGCATTAACATTAGCTAAGCGATTATAAGAACGTGCTTATTGAAGCTAAGGAAAATTGGGCAGCATTTCCTTTGTTTATATTATTTCCTCCATATTCCATAACAACTCCCAAACATCTATAATCACATTCACCATATTATAAGCAACAATCATCATTTTTCCACCTTTCACAATTTCACTTCAATTTCCCCATAATCGTGGTCATAATTCACTATTACGTTCTTTCACGTATAATGCTCATTCCATGTTCTAATGTCATTCATAATCTACATACAATCACAACATACCCATATTCATGATTCATTCCAACTACTACTCAACAATAGCACTATTCCCACATTTATGACCCATTTTCTATATTCTTCCACAATCCACGTGTTTCAACTTCTCAATATCTTAAACATCATGAAAATATCATTAACTTACCTTATATAGTGTAGGAATAAGCCTTGAGTAGGAATACTCTTCTTGCACAAAAACCCTAATTCACTTCCATAGGAATTCCTTGACTTGGATGAACTTTAATGTGTTTCTTCCACTTGATTCTTGTTGGTTTGATGAAATTAATCACCAATATTTCTTGAGTTCTTGTGGATGAAGAGTGTGGAATTTTCTACAAGTCTTGAGAGAGATAGAAAAGTGTGGGAATGAAATAAATGAAGTGGGAACATCAATATATAATCAGAACTTATTCAACACGTCGGGACTTTCACGGACACTTTCACGGTCCGTTGAATATTGTATGGTCCGTGGAACAGGTCGTGGTTCACCACCAGAAGACCATCATCTCTGTTGGGTATTCCACGGACCAGTATACGGTCCATGAAAGGGGTCGTGGAACTCATAGTTTTTTTTCCGAAGTTGTTCTCGTCGTTTCGTTCAGTAAAAAGGTCATAACACTTGATCTCGATATCGTGTGAGGCTCCACGAACTATGGTTGGAAAGATATTTCAATTATCTACAACTTTCGTTCTTAGTGTTTTTCAAAATTCCAAACTTATAATCACGTTTTGGTCCCTCCAAGTCAGATCATCCGAAAATGTTTCCTTAAATCGTCCTTTTGGATGGCTTATGCCCATATTTGGCTTATAGGTCCTTCTTAGGACTTGCTCAACTTTCCATGTACTACTCTTATAATATAACCTTTCTCCTTAATCCTCGCATAACTTTGCTCTTCCTCAGGCCCATACTAAGCTGGCTACGACCTTGGTAGCGCGAAAGAACCCTTTCTGTGTGAAGGTCAGTGAAGCAACATCATCTAGAATCTTCTTCTAGGTCGTCTAGCTCAAATAAACAATCATTTGTAAGCTCCAACTCATGCCTCAGACTCTCTATTACGGCCTTATCATGCTCAATTTTCTCAAAATATTTAGCATCTCTGTAGTCAGCTCTTCTCTGAATCAGACGGGCTCGGATCTCGGCTTGCGAATCCTTGTCTTGAACACAACTATAGAGAATAGGCCTTAAAGGAAGTGTGCCTTTCAAGTCGGGCCTCAGCCAATCCTTATATTCTACGACATAACCCGGACGAAACCTATCCTCAGCCAAGGTGTCAGGGCCCCAGATCATGCCCCTTTCCATTCTCGGACACAATCCAATGCTCTCGGTGGTCTGTCAATGTCGTAGTCGATTATGAAATCTCCCATGCCTCCAATCTAGGGTATGACTTGGATTCTCCCAAATTGTCTTAGAACTCGGGTAGAAGCATAAGGGTGAATCCCTCGAATTCCCATAAGCGGCACAAATGGACACTTTCTTCCCTTAACTACAACCTCGATGGGTACGAAGTCATGGAACATCTATTGGATGTTTTCTTCCTTCAATCTGGAGAAAGTGAATGTCCAACTATGTCTATTTTATTCTCCGAAGTTTGGGCAAAACTCTTGAAGATTGTCCCTTTTAGTCGGTCTACTCGGGTATTGTTCACCCCTAACCTTGACCATATGCTTGAGGATCCACCATTGCAGGAGCAAATTACAACCTTGGAAGTATTTGTAATGATTCCGATAGAGATTCAAGGCTCCGTACAAATCAGCTAGTATGATTGGGATTATGTCAAAATATTTGGTTTTTTCCTTTGGTTTATGCCGTAGAAGATGGCATGAATGACTGACATGACTCAGATATATATGGCTAAAGACCAATCCTTGGGAAAGACCATAGTTCCCAAAAAGCAAATGGCAAAGGCCAAGGGTTTGGTAGCCGTCCAGTCGGCATAAGTTTTGAATTCTCCGGGATGTTCCACAAATCCACCCGGGCGTAATTTAGGGAAAGCATTTTACAAATTTGGGAGTAAGTAGGTTTTTTGGGATCAAAGCATTTTGGTCGAGTTTCTTTCTTCTTTTCAACCCCGAGCCCACACTAGTTAACACATCCCTAAACTCCTCCAGTGTCGATGTCATTTCAATGTCATACCCAAATCTGAAAACCATCCAGTCTCTATCCCAAAATTCGGTAATTACTTCTATCAAGTCCTTACAAACCGTCATGGTCATGATAGATGTCAAATTCCCTAGATGACATGAGATTTCTCTTTTCTCTTCCGGGGACATTTGGCCCCACTAAATTCGCAGCAACTCGGGTGTAGTCAGGACCATATCAAAGCTCAAGTTGATTGACATCTACAAAACAAAACCCGATGTTAATCTCCCCCCTCCCTCCCCATTAGGCAATGGTTTCATTCATAGGCACATTTAACGTTTCCAAATAACACATAATATGATATGCAGTGTCCTTCGAATCATAGACCGTACTTGACACGGGGTAGTCTCCTTATCGGGTTTGAATACGTCTAAAATATCCAAACCACCCTGTCTACTTCGCATTTGGATTTGCTTTAGCTCTATCCTAGGCTTATACAAGAGTGGATTTTTTCAAATTGACCTTGGACCCGAGCGGACTACTCAGGGTGAACCATTGTCGGTCGTTGGGTGACCGCACACCAACTTAACGTTCAATGTGTTCCAAAGAAAGGATGTTTCGGGTTTTTCAGTGAAGGCTGGACCGCGATCCGCGTGTCTCCTTTGAAACCATGCTTTTTGCTAGGAGTGGGGGAGTTTTATGATATGATGCATGCTAATTTAAATTGCGGAAAGTAACACATAAAGTAATACTTGTAAAATAAACCTTATCATAGTGAAACCCTTATGGTTAAAACCTGGATTATCCCCAGCGGAGTCGCCATCTGTTACAGTTCGCTTTTACGCGGGTTAAGGCATAAAAGTAATCCGAGGTTGTTGGTACTCTAATTGGATTTTTACATTTTTTAGAGTCGCCACCTAATTTATTCAAAAGGAAAATTAGGAAAACCGGGTTTAAAGAGTTTTTTAGACTGATAAAAGCATTTTTGGACCAGAGTTCGAGGTAAGGGTTCTGGTGATCCCCCAGGGAAGGTTTTAAGCACCCTGGTATTAAGGATCCGTATAATACGGTTGACCTACGAGCTTCACTGTAAGGTTTATTCATTTGCTTATGTGTTAAACTTTTCCGAAAAAATATAGCATTTTTATGTTTACATCATCATCTCCCAAAAATTCAGCAAAAATTCCCCTTATAAATAAGGGGTTTTGGTTTAGAAACATCCGCGTAAGTGTTCAACCCACTTTGTTTCCGGACTAGGACACACTTGGAATCGCTCCTGAGTACAGTCGCTACTATTCTAGTCCTAACGAAATGTGTTTAGTAATTACGGGTTTTTTACTTATATGAAATTATGGGATATATTCCCGTTTTGATATATATATATATATATATATATATATATATATATATATATATATATAAGTCCATTTTATTAGGTCCATTTTCAGTGAAGCCCAATATGTCCACACTATATTCCATATAACTAGATCCGTCCAGCCTTGAACCAGGCCCAAAGTCCATTTTTTCAGTCTGATCGAATTTGGTCCATCAAAATGTCACAACATATTCAGCCCAAGAGACTGACTTTCAAAAGGTCATTTTTTATGCAAAGCCCATTTTTCAGCTTCAGTCCAAGGATAGAATCCCATTTTTAGCCCAAATTCCTCAGGTCCAATAGATCCAAAATGTGCCTCATTTTCTCAAAGAAATGCGTGTTATATCCCGTATTTTGTGCATTAGGACATTTTAAGCCAACCGCGATAAGTTAAGGACAAGGCTATTTTCCGGTTTTGCCTTAATGCACAAGTTGCTTATAAGTATTATTGGTGTGGAATATCAAGGGCAAAGTTGGGATTAGGAATTAATTATTTCATGAAATGAAGCAAAAAAAACAAAAAAAGAGCCACAAGTGGCCGTGTGGCTTGGGGTGGGCTCCCACCCATGGCTTGGCCAATTGCCTTGAGCCATGAGTGGGGGGTATGTGTCCACCTTTTATGGGCTATACATTTATATATATAGATGAGTGATGACAAAGCAAGAATTATTCATCATTTACACCACTCAAGAAACTTGGAGAAGAATATGGAAACATAGTAGTATTCGGCCATGGCTCCCAAAATTGATGCCAAAGAAATTGATCAAGAAAAATAATTTTCTTCTAGTAATTCAACCAATTGGAAGGCCCTTATTAACGAGGGATAGTTGTTGGAGCAAGCAAAGCATTCATTGTGCAAGTTGTAAACCCTAGCCAAGTTGAGAAGTTAAAGGATAAAGGTAATATTTAATCTCCTTTTCTATGTGTTAGGGATGATTTGTGAGTGCTGTGGTATGTAGAAATGGATGAAATTCATGAAATATGTGTGTGTTGGTTGTGGCCGAATAGGGGCTAGGTTGGTAAGATGTGATGAATTGATTTTATTTAGTATTTTTGGTTGTTGTTGTTGTGGATTCCATGATGAAAATGAAGGTTTGATGGCTTGAAATGAAGTTGGAATCGTTGTGGGATTGTTGTAGAAGTTAATGTGACGTTAGCATGATTTCTTATATTTGTATGAATAATGTTGTTAGCGTGTGGTTGTTGGTATAATTCATGAACTTGGGAAGCAAGGAGTGTGTTGTTGCTGTTCTTATTGAGTTTGGAAGATTATAAGTTGGGTTGTTGTGGTTAATTTGAATGTAAATGAAATGCCGTCGAATTGTGTAGAAAGGGTTGCTAACGTTAGAATGCATTTTGAATTAATTGTTAAAGTTGTTAATGTGGTTGTTGGTATTGTTATTGATGATTTGGCCGAGTTGAATTCTCGGGGTTGGTTGAAAATATAGGGAAAATGCTGCCCAAATTTCTGTAGGTGGATTGCTAGTTTAGAACTGGATTCCTAAATACCTATAGTTAATGTTTGATATCTTCTGACGTTGTTGTAGATCTTGCGAAAGCCGAGGCTTAAGTTCGGATTAGCTTAGGAAGCGGACAAGGTATGTAAGGCTTATCTCTTTCTTTCTTTTGGCATGTCCTAGAGCTAAGTAAGGTATGACACGCATCTTGGGTTAACTCTATTCTGTGATCTCGAGCTTGTTTACGATTCTTATTCACTTCTTGACACGAGCATACTTAATATAGTCGAGCTTATTGTATGTTGAATAACGAACCAAGCATAAAGAGGCCCTATTCCAAAAAGGGTTCTATAAGGATTAATGCCCTTAACTTTCATAGACGGTCTCGGATTGTTTTGAAACGTTCACAGAGGTTTCTATAATGAATAACGTCCATAGGTTTCATATGCTAACTCGGATTGCTCTGAAACGTTCATAGATGTTTCTATAATGAGTAATGTCCATCACTTTCTTATGCTAACTCAGATTGACTCGAAACGTGTTTCTGATCCTTCAAGTGTCGATTAGTGTACTTACCTATTGAGTCCAAAAAAATTGATTTATATGCATATGGTTTCTCACTACTCTGCTCGTGCATACTGTTGTTACATCTTTCACCGAGTCCCGGGCCGGGTATGTTATCGTGCACAGTGTCACTACATAATTCACCGAGTCCCTCACAAAAGGGCCGGGTACGGTATATATATATGTATATGATGACATGATGATATGGCGATATGATGAGATGATGATATGTTATGGCGGCCAGGAGGGCATATGATGACGTTATTCACCGAGTCCCTCACTAGAGGGTCGGGTACGGTATATATATTCATGATGATATGATAGTATGCTGACATGATGACATGATTTTATCCACCGAGTCCCATAATAGGTCAGGTACGATATATGATAAGGATATGCATGATTTTGTTTCGTAATGCACAGGTACAACGATTTCTTGATTATCATACTTTCCTCCTGGAATCTCTATTTCAGTTATGATTTACCTAATTGCATCTCATGCCTTACATGCTCAGTACATATTCCGTACTGACCCCCTTTTCTTCGGGGGCTGCGTTTCATGCCCGCAGGTACATACGCTCGTTGTGGTGACCCGCCAGCCTAGGACATCCATTCTGCTATTTGAAGTGCTCCCTTGTCCCGGAGCCTATACTTTTGGTGCAGATCCTTCTGTTGTGAATACATATATATATATATGTCTAATTAGGGTACGGTGGGGCCCTGTCCCGCCATATGACACTGTTGTTCTTCTTAGAGGCTGTCGACATGTATATGGGTCATGGGTGGTTATCGTTCAGTTATGTCAGTATGGATTACGTTTTGGCAATTCCCTACATTACGATAGCCTGACTGGCTTGTGTGTGATATCATACGTGACAGTTTTATACAGCATTTTGTCGTGCATTTATAAAAGCTCTTAATCTGATAAACGCAAGTATGTTAAGTGTCCATCTGGTTGAAAGATAGATAGTATGATAAGGGGTGCTCGGTAGCCAATACTGGGTACCTGTCATGGCCCTTTGGTTGGGTCGTGATAGAAGTGGTATCAGAGTGGTTCATCCTCGGAATGTCTACAGGCCGTGTCTAGTAGAGCCTTGTTTATCGGTGTGTGGTGCACCACTTCTATAAACAGGAAGCTACGGGACATTTAGGATGTTATCTTTCCTTCTTACTCTAGATCGTGCGATAGAGCTGTATTATCAGGATGGTTCCTCTCTAACGAATTGTTGTGTCTACAGCGATGCCCCAAAGAGAGCGATAGCGTCAGTGTCTAGAAAGATTGCTTCTGATTCTTTTTCCTGCAGGTGATTGTAGATTGACGAAAGACGAAAAGGTCAGCTTCAGATAGTGGGGGTGCTAAGAAGGCCCTAGAGTATCTCCAGGACCGAGTAAGAGGAGCCTTAGCTATTCTATTGAGACTGATCCTTCGGAGGATCCGACGACGATTCCTCCAGAGTTTCTGGCTCCCAGGGAGGAGGACCCCGCAGAGAACAGTTACGATACCGATCCATCCGAGTATTCTTCTGGGACACCGGAGGAGGAGATTTCCGAGGCCATGCCAGCTGCTCCTGTGGCGGAGCACTACGTTAGACAGGCCTCCCCGGTGAGTGTTACGGACTACTCCAGTCCCCTATCCTGGCCGTCAGTAAACCAGGAATTGCCCGGTTATCTATACTCCTTAGATTCAGATACAAGCGAT
This sequence comes from Lycium barbarum, assembly GCF_019175385.1. Lineage (NCBI taxonomy): Eukaryota > Viridiplantae > Streptophyta > Magnoliopsida > Solanales > Solanaceae > Lycium > Lycium barbarum. The sequence continues at coordinate 34,398,864 of NC_083344.1, forward strand.
GACGAAAGTCAGACGAGCAGATGGCGGGTAGACGATGATGAGGAGCACACTTCACATGGCAGCCCACCAGATCAGACTAGAGACCGGTCGGCTATAGGTATATGAGTTCTCTTTGAAACTTTCTGTGTATGTGTAATTTCTGTAGAGTACTATTTCATGGTGGCGAGATGAAACCCAAAGAGGCCGATAATCCAGTATTTATAAGTAACGGCGACTAAGGTGCCTCCGCCACCAGTGGGAATCTGGAAACCTCGGACGAAACGTAGTCATACATACAGATGAAAAGTGAATATTAAGGATTTAAAAAGCTAACACGATAATTGTATAGTCAGAAAAGTAAAAGACCCTCTCTAGTTCGGAGGGAGACGCGTTACGAGAAAATTTTGGAAGTTGTTAAGACACCTACTTGCTCCAGATTACGTGATGAAGGTCATGCGGTGAGGTGGATGCAATCATACCAGCATTAACACACCGAATTTCATCAGAAATTTGAGGTTAAGCGTGCTGGAGTGAGGGAAATTTTAGGATGGGTGACCACCTGGGAAGTGTACTAAAGGTTCCATAAATGTAAACATAAGAGACAAATAAGAAGTTAGGGAAGTCTAAAGGAAATTAGAGTATGCGGAGTGGTTAAAAACCTTAAGGAGGTCGCGTAGACTGAGGCGGACCTCCCGGTTCTAGCGGTCCTTCGAACCGCATATATGCCTTGGCCAGCCGACAGGACCAGGAGGCGTCACCAAATGTGGTTACAGGTATATTATTGATCTTCTCCCAAGATGTATATGCATTGATAGATCCCGGCTCTACTTTATCATATATCTCCCCCCTGGTTGCTAGTAGAATTGGAATAGAACCCGAACCGATAGAACCGTTCGAGGTAGCTACACCGGTAGGAGATTCCTTTATAGCAAGGCGAGTATACGGAGATTGTTCAGTAGATATATGTGGCCGTTGCACCAAAGCGGATCTGATAGAGCTAGATATGACTGAATTTGATGTTATTATGGGTATAGACTGGTTAGCTTCTTGTTATGCTAATGTCGACTTGTCACGACCCAGCCCCGTGGGCCGTGACTGGTGCCCTACTTGGACACCCAGACAGACAAACAAATCAAATCGTCATATTATAGATTATCTCAGATTTCATATTAATCATTTTTAACCGATTTGAAGTCAAATATTATCTTAAGCGGTCGCGCAAGCAGAGATATCATATCAAAGTCAAAGGGGCGGCGGAATACACATCGCCGAATATAAGCACATATACAAATATATGGGCCACCATGGCCGTCATAACAGACAGGACCGCATTAAGACGCAAATCATGAACAAAACGAGCACAAATAGGACCCACGACCCACATATATGACTACAGGCCTCTACAAATCAAAACGAAAACATATGACGGGACAGGGCCCCGCCGTACCCCAAATAACCAAATGTACAGAAGCATATACATAGCAAAAGACATATATACCAAAATGTGGGCTCCGGATCAAAGGGAGCACTCTGAAATAGCAGAATGTGGGGCCTACACTGGCGGATCACCGACGTCTGTACCTGCGGGCATGAAACGCAGCCCCCGAAAAAAGGGGGTCAGTACGAAAGATGTACTGAGTATGTAAAGCATAGAATACAAAAATCCAACCATAACTGAAGCATAAGGTACAGAAGGGGAAATGCTGAATCAGGATGTCAAAACCCGTACTGAGACCACATGTACATAATGCAAATAAAACAAATCATGCATAAGGCTCAGGAACGTGGTCACCACTCCGACGCTGGTGCCACACACAGCATACTCCAGAAGGTTTCAAATCTCCGTACAAACCCCGAACATAACATATCATCACAACATATCATATCATCAAAACGTATCATATCATCAAAACGTATCATAGGCCATATCACAGCATAACTCTATAAACGGTACCTGGCCCTATGGCGAGGTCTCGGGAACCATAACACATCATACTGCCGAATGTATCATAATACGCACGATCACAAAGCCGGCCCGGGAACCGGCGATCGATATCATAGTAGTAGGCACGAGCAGAGTAGTGCGGAAACTAATGCAATTTACATATCAAAACATTTATGAAACTTGATATAATCATATGACAACCCGTTGGGTAAACTAGTCTGAACAACTGGTCAATACGGAGTTTATCTCACAAAAATACTTCTGAAATCGTATTTGTAGTTTAAAATATAAATCAGAATATCATGGAGCAATCAAAACACTATTCTATAATAGCCAAAGGCATAAGCAAAAGTCTCTTTCCGATATCATACAAAGATAAGTCTATTAGGGCAAACGAAGGATTCTCGGAGTTAGTGGGCCCACCTCGGGTCAAGTCGAGGTGGCGTACGAAATTTATAAACATTAGACCTTATGGAGTCACTCACGAAAGTCTCAAGGGGATTCGGTTACGTTTATGATAATTATAGATGTTTGAACATTTCTTTCCAACAAAGTAAAAGGTTCTAATTCAATTTTGCTGAATGAAATGGTACCAAAAGTAAACTCGGATCTCTATGAACAGAATAATCCCCGAGGCTCAAATCCAAACCTAGTACACCTAGGACATGCCAAAAGAAGGAAAGGGGTAGCTTTACATACCTTAATTGCGTCTTACGCTCGCCCAAACTCAATTCCCGTTTCGTCCAAAATCTACAATTGGTCATAGTTGCCAAATATAAGTTATAAGCTTTTAGGATTTCAATCGTAAATTCATATTGTCTACCGAAAATTCGGCAGCATTTCCCCTATAAACTCAACATCCCCGAGAATCATCTCGGCCTAAAATATCAACAACAACAACCCAACATTACCAACAACATCAACAATCATCACAAATTATATAATAACATAAATAGTATTCTTTTCTACATAGTTCAACAACTTCCATTCCAACTTCACATTATCGAACTAATATCAACATTTTCCATATCCATTAACTAATTCAAGATTATTCAAACATATTTCAATAGCATTCAAGCAATATTCAAGGATTCAAGCCATTCCGCCAATTCCATATTCCATCCGAAACCTCCACAATTACAACAAAACTACCAAATCGCATTGTCTTCTTCCAAATTCAATAACAATAACAATAATTCACATTCTAGAATCTCTCTTTCGTAATTACATAAAAACTATATAAAAATCACATAAATTTCCCATAACGACTCATAACCAATTCCAATGCCAACTCAAGTCGTTAAACCTTTGTTTGTCATAAGCGCCACAACGACACAACTAACAAGCTTAACAAAATATAATTCACCATTCCCATGCCCCTATGGCTCACGGCTATACACACTTCACACACACGCACACCATGCACCCACACACCTCAATTTCCATAATTTCCATGCAACCCTAATCACTATATCATATATACTTATTCCATAACACAAAAGAATAAAATTCTTACCTTTTTCTCCAAACTTCAACTTGCCGCAAGCGTTGTTCTTTTGCTTAACTAATTATACCGCGTCGGAGAGCGCCCTGAGCTTAACAATAATTCAAAGAAGGAGATTTTTAGGATCAAAGTTGAGGAACTAGAAATTTTTTGTTTTTTTGGAAGAGGGTTCGGCCGAAGGCCCCTTTTGGGGTGTTCTTCAATTTTGCTTTGTTTCAAGAATTTTCTTGAAGGTTTGTTCCTCATATAATTATTGATCACATGATAATCACATGATCAATTTTTATGGGCTTGGGGCCAAGACCATGGCCGGCCACCCTTATACAAATGGGCCTCTATTTTTCTTTTATATTGTGAGCCCAATTAATTTATGGATCTTATTTGTAATTCCCGAAACTAATTTCCGAAATTCCAATTTTTCCCTTGGCCTTCTTCCGTATTTTCGCTTCAAAAATTTTCATGAATATTACACATGTGTTGAATAAAATAAAAACATAGCCTTATTTCCTACAAGGCAAGATTATTCCAAATTTTTCAAATACGCAAAAACACGGGATATAACATTCTCCCCCCCCCCCCCCCCTTTAGAACATTCGTCCTCGAATGTTAAATTAACCTTATAGATCTTTCAAACATTTTAGGGGAGGTCCTTTATATGGGTGGCACACATAAAGTATTTACTGATTAATGTAATCAATTACAGAATTTAAATTTTTACCTGGAGGCACAGGGAACAGGTGAGGATATCTCTTCTACATTTCGTCCTCTGGTTCCCAGGTCATTTCTTCCTTATTGTTGTTTCGCCATAAGACCTTAACAGAGGGTATATCCTTGGTGCGCAGTCTCCTCACCTGACGATCCAGAACAGCTACAGGTTGCTCTTCATAAGATAAGTCCTCTGTTACCTGAATATTGTCTACTGGAAATATTCTGTCAGGGTCACCAACACATTTTCGGAGCATGGATACATGAAACACCGGGTGCACTGCCTCTAGATCGGATGGTAAGTCTAGCTCATAAGCGACATTCCCAATCTTCCAGACAATCTGGTAAGGCCCAATATATCGCTGACTGAGCTTTCCCTTTCTGCCGAATCTCATCACACCCTTCATGGGCGACACTTTCAGAAATACCCGGTCTCCAATCTGGAACTCCAAAGGTCGACGTCGTTTATCAGCATAAGATTTTTGTCGACTCTGGGCCGCTAATAGTCGCTCTCAAATCAGTTTCACTTTATCGACTGCCTGCTGGACCACATCTGTACCAATTAATTTAGTCTCGCCCACGTCGAACCAACCAATCGGAGATCTGCATTTTCTGCCATATAGGGCTTCATAAGGCGCCATCTGAATGCTGGAATGATAGCTGTTATTATAAGCAAATTCAATAAGCGGCAAATGGTCATCCCAGCTACCTCTGAAATCAATAACACAAGCCCGCAACATATCTTCTGACGTCTGAATAGTGCGCTCGGCCTGTCCGTCGGACTGAGGATGAAATGCTGTGCTAAGACTCACCTGAGTCCCCAATCCTTCTTGGAACGACCTCCAGAAGTTAGCCGTAAACTGGGCACCTCTGTCGGTTATAATAGATACAGGGACTCCGTGAAGTCTTACTATTTCTTTAATATACAATCTAGCATAGTCCTCAGCCGAATAAGTAGTCCGGACCGGAAGAAAATGGGCTGATTTCGTCAATCTATCCACAATAACCCAAATAGAATCGTACCTGCGTGGAGTGCGCGGCAAACCTACGATGAAATCCATATTAATCATTTCCCATTTCCACGCTGGAATTTCCATTTCCTGTAGTAACCCTCCGGGCTTTTGATGCTCAATCTTAACTTGCTGACAATTTGGGCATTGACCAACGAACTCTGCAATGTCTCTTTTCATACCGTCCCACCAGTACAAACACCTGAGATCATGATACATTTTTGTGGAACCAGGATGGATAGAATACCGAGCATTATGTGCTTCACCCATAATTTGCCGCCGCAACCCTGCAACGTCAGGTACGCATAATCTGCCTCCATATAACAATACCCCTTCAGGCGAGATTTCGAACTAAGTCTTTTCTTTATTAAGGGCCATATTTCTATATTGTACCAGAACAGGATCTTCGAACTGGCGATGTTTTACCTCTTCCATAATTGATGATTCAGCAACTGCTCGAACAGAAACCCCAGTATCTCCAGAATCTGCCAAACGGACCCCGAGGTTGGCTAACTGATGAATCTCACGAACCAATTCTGTCTTGCCAGGCTGTACATCAATCAAACTGCCCATGGACTTGCGGCTAAGTGCATCAGCTACCACATTGGCTTTCCCAGGATGATACAAAATATCAACGTCATAATCTTTCAATAATTCAAGCCATCTTCTCTGCCGCAAATTCAATTCCTTCTGCCTAAAAATATACTGGAGACTCTTATGGTCCGTATAAATAACAACGTGGACCCCATATAAGTAATGCCGCCAAATATTCAAAGCGTGAATCACCGCGGCTAATTCCAGATCATGAGTGGGATAATTCTTCTCATACGGTCTGAGCTGCCGGGAAGCATAGGCTATGACTCGACCGTGCTGCATCAACACACAACCTATCCCAATACCGGAGGCATCACAATAAACAACGTACCCGTCTGACCCCTCTGGAAGAGCTAAAACTGGAGCCGTGCAACTGATTTATCTGACCCCTCTAGCATATAATTTTTGTTGCCGAAGGGTGCCAAGTACTGTTCTCAGATGATCTGAATGCTCCTCTGCTGATCGTGAATAAACCAAAATATCATCGATAAATACAATCACGAACATATCAAGGAACGGCCGGAATACCCGATTCATCAAATCCATGAATACCGCTGGAGCATTAGTCAGCCCAAAAGACATCACTCTGAATTCATAATGCCCGTACCGGGTCCTGAAAGCAGTCTTCGGAATATCTGCCTCTCGTACCCGTACCTGATGGTAGCCCGAACGCAAATCTATCTTCGAAAAATATTTAGCACCCTGCAACTGATCAAATAAACCATCAATCCGGGGGAGGGGATATTTATTCTTTATAGTTACCTTATTTAATTGCCGATAATCAATACACATTCGCAGTGACCCGTCTTTCTTTCTGACATATAATACTGGCGCTCCCCAGGGCGATGTACTGGGTCTGATGAAGCCTTTGTCTAATAGATCTTTCAGTTGTTCTTTTAATTCTTTTAGTTCTGCCGGTGCCATCCTGTAGGGAGGAATAGATATGGGTTGTGTATCTCGCAACAAATCTATAGTGAAGTCTATCTCCCGTTCAGGCGGAAGGCCTGGAAGCTCATCTGGGAATACATCTGAGAATTCATTAACAACTGGAACTGACTGAAGAGTAGGTGTCTCGGCCTTAGTATCGTGCACACGGACCAAATGATAAATATAACCTTTCTGAATCATCTTCTTGGCCTTGAGGTACGAAATAAACTTACCCCTCGGCGATGCTGTACTTCCGGACCACTCTATAACTGGTTCCCTTGGGAACTGGAAACGAACTACCTTTTTCTGGCAGTCAACATTAGTATAGCAGGAAGCTAACCAGTCCATGCCCATAATAACATCAAATTCCAGCATATCTAATTCTATCAAATCAGCTTTAGTACAACGGTCATATATAATCACGGAACAATCTTTGTATACCTGCCTCGCTATAATAAAATCCCCGACCGGTGTAGCTACTTCAAATAGCTCTATAGGTTCAGGTGTTATCCCAATTTTACTAGCAACGAGCGGGGAGATATATGATAAAGTAGAACCAGGATCAATCAATGCATATACAGATCGGGAAAAAACCAGTAATGTACCTGTGACAACATTTGGCGAAGCCTCCTGGTCCTGGCGGCTAGCCAATGCATATATGCGGTTCGAAGGACCGCTAGAATCTGAAACACCGCCACAACCTCGACCGCGGCCCGCCGATGCCGATAAACCCTGCCCTACAGGGGGCATTGCTGAGGGAGTAGAGGATGAACCAGCGGCTGATCCCGTCGGCTGAACTGTACTACCAGAACCACTCGCCATCAGACAATCTCGTATAACATAGCCCTGACGGCCGCAGGAAAAACAAGCCCCTGTAGCTCGGTAGCACTCCCCTGGGTGCGATTTCCCACAATAAGAACAACGGGGCCTGGGTGGTCTGGACTGGCTGGAACCCCTGGTCATCTGCGAACCTGATGCTCTGGAACTCTGGCCGGCCCCAGATGGTCCTGCACTATCAAATCGTCTACCGGCGGACTGTGTACCCCGGCCTGACGGAGAAGGATATTTGCCTGACTGTTGTGACTGAGGCTGTCCGCCTCGGAAATCTCCATAATACCCTGCTGATCTAGCCTGCTTGGGCGGCCTCCTATCCCGATCTCTGCCCGATCGGTCCTCTCTGTACCGGTCCTCCATACCCTGCGCATAAGCCTGTAATCGGGCGATGTCCATATCAGTCTGCAATGCCATCGCCATACAACTGTCAACCAGGTAGCGGTCCAACCCTATCACGTACCGGTGCATCCGGTCAGTCATATCCGCTACTATAGCAGGTGCATATCGAGCCAACGAATCAAACTCCAAATTATACTCACGAACACTACGACCTCTCTGCCGCAACTGCAAAAATCTGTCAACCCTCGCCCTCCGCAACTCCGGGGGCAAAAGGTGGCGGAGAAAAGCGGCCAAAAACTCGTCCCATGTAGCTGGGGGAGCACCCTTACCTCTGGACAGCTGCCATGACTCATACCAATTAGCCGCAATATCTCGTAATATGTGCAAGGCTAACTCAACGGACTCGGTCTCTGAAGCCCTGACCAGTCCCAATGAGCGCCTCATCCCCCGAATGAAGTCGTGGGGGTCCTCCTCGGGCTTAGACCCGAAAAACTCTGGGGGACTACATGTCAAAAAATCACGAACCCTCAGGCTATCACGCCTGTCATCATCATCCTCACCTCTCAGCCCGCGTCTGCGAGCCTGTCTCGCCACCAAATTCGTCAACAACTGTATGGCCTCCCTCAACGTCCTATCCTCCGCCCCTAGCTGAGGAGCTGGAGGCTCGGGCACTGGAGCGTCTGGAGCTAATGATGGACCTGCTCCAGGCTCCTCCGGTGGTGTAGCAGAACCCTCCGACTGGGGCACAACATCGGAAAAATCCTGAGTACGAGCCCGGGTAACTCTCTGCACCTGACTAGTCTCTCCCATCACCGCCTTGCCCTTTTGGGCAGCCGTTTCCTTCTTCGGAGGCATCACTGAAAAACACAACAATCGGTCAGAAAAGAGTCATCCTAATAGCACAGCTCTATTGTACGATCTAAGATTCAAAGAAATGTAACACCCTAAATGTCCTGTAGCCTCCTGTTTATAGATGTGGTGCACAACACACCGATAAACAAGACTCTACGAGACACGGCCTGTAGACATTCCGAGGACAAACGGCTCTGATACCACTTTTGTCACGACCCAGCCCCGTGGGCTGTGACTGGTGCCTTACTTGGACACCCAGACAGACAAACAAATCAAATCGTCATATTATAGATTATCTCAGATTTCATATTAATCATTTTTTAACCGATTTGAAGTCAAATATTATCTTAAGCGGTCGCGCAAGCAGAGATATCATATCAAAGTCAAAGGGGCGGCAGAATACACATCGCCGAATATAAGCACATATACAAATATATGGGCCACCATGGCCGTCATAACATACAGGACCACATTAAGACACAAATCATGAACAAAACGAGCACACATAGGATCCACGACCCACATATATGACTACAGGCCTCTACAAATTTAAACGAAAACATATGACGGGACAGGGCCCCGCCGTACCCCAAATAGCCAAATGTACAGAAGCATATACATAGCAAAAGACATATATACCAAAATGTGGGCTCCGGATCAAAGGGAGCACTCTGAAATAGCAGAATGTGGGGCCTACTGTCACGACCCAGCTAGGGGCCGCGACGGGTACCCGGGGCTAACCACCGAGCACCGCTCGCTCTATGACTTATTCTACTAATTTAATGCCCTTTTAATCAATTTACATTCAAATCATAAAGAAATTATCTTTCGCTTGAAACATAAATGCTTTCATAAACATAAGCTATCAAAATAATATGCACGTATATGTATATAACTTTGGGAGACCCCATAAGCCACACTACGTATCTACGAGCCTCTACTGGAGAACTAGACATATACAAATATATACAAAAGCATAGCCCGACTGGCACCTCCGAAATAGTGGAGTGCTCCTGTAAATCTGCTGATAGCTCCTATAGGTCTGCGCCGCCTCTCTGTCTACCTGTGGGCATGAACACAGCGTCCAAAGAAAACGGACATCAGTACGAATATTGTACTGAGTATGTAAGGCATAACAATGGAAATACATCAATGAGATAAAGGAAACATCAATAAGGATCAACTGTATATGACTGTCTCGTATAGAAGAAATAGCACATGCTGACTTACTTCATATCCATCATCATATCATATATTGTTGCGGAATGTGCAGCCCGATCCATGTATCATCACATATATATATATCTGTTAGTGCCGAGGAACGTACGGCCCGATCCATAAATAATATAGTATGTTAGTGCCGAGGAACGTACGGCCCGATCCATCACCCATATACCCCGCGTCCGGGATGAAATCATGATACGCCAGTTGTACAGATGGCTATGCGTCTATAGCGCCTCACCTTTCCCCACTTCCCCTGAAAACATTTTCATATCATATATATCTATATACATACATAATATACGCAGCATGCATGAGGGCCCAAGGAGAGTTATGTTCCTATCGGAGTGACGTAAGGTCGAACACCTCCGATTATATTATGGATTAATCATGATCGTCATGTCTCTCCTTGAAGGGACAATCATCATAAGGCGAGACTATCAACGAAATCTAATATAAAAAGAACAGAAAGTAGGGTCACCATCTTGTAAGAAGTCACTTCGTATACTTTTGGAAATCTTAAGGGAAGTATAGTCGTCATCCATGAATAAAATTTAGAAATCAAGAAATAGCTCGATATTCTTATATCGTTATTGAAAACATAAACTTGGAACCTTTAAACCCGGAATCATCATCATCATAATCAAATAGGAAAATATTCTCGTCTTGACATCATATTCGTCATTGCAAAAGCGTGTCCATCATTATGATCATAAAATCTTACGAAATCATAAACCTTCGTTTTGGAAAGACACAAACATTTTGGAAAACATTCACGGGTTATCAAGAGAGGAATCATAAACGTTTAGCTTTGGAAAATGAGGAAGCTATGGAAGCATTCATTAAGTCGTAACATTGGAGTCATGCCTTTGAAGGAAAGGGACAAGCCTTAACATACCTTGTTTACTTAGCTAAATATCGTTCACTTGCTCTTCTTCAATATCGCGTCGTTACCTTCATAAGGGAATTCGAATTATCATTAGTTGATGGACTATAAGAACGCGTCGCTATTTCTAAAGAAAATTGGGCGGCACTTCCTTTGTTTATGCTACTTTTCCCATGTTCTATATCAACATCCAACATTCACCACAATATCACAATCAACAAACATCATTTACATACCCTCATCACATTCCACCAATTTCCTCCAATTTTCCCCATTTTTATCCATATAGCTTATTATCGTGTTTCCGCACCTTTAATACTTATTTCATGATAAAAGCAGCATTTCTAGCATATTCATAACTATAACACCTCAACTTCCATGATTTAATTCCATCATTATTCACTAGTGGCACTATTCACCCTTTTAAGACCCATTTTCCATGTCTTTCTACAATTCAAGCTTTCCTTAGTCTTCTAACACTTAAATAACTTGATAAAGTCATGAAACATACCTTGGATGGTGATTGAACAAACCTTGAGTTGAAATACTTCACTTTCACAAAACCCTAGTTCCACCATCTAGGGAATTTCCTGGCTTAAATGAACAATGAGGAGTTCCACACTCTTAATTCCTCTAATTTGGTTGTTATTGATCTTGATTCTTACTTGAATTCTTGGTTTAGAAGTGTGTGGAAGGTTCTAGAGAGAGAGAGGATCGTGTAGGAGAAAATGGGAAATGAAAAATGAAACTTTGGATCATATTTTTATAAAACACACTTCAGTCCCGATGTCATTATACGGTTCGTTATACGGTCCGTATAAATTTATACGGTCCGTATAACTGACCGTAAAATGGACTCAGTGATCGCCCCTCTCTGTGACCATTTGACGATCCATTTGACGGGCCGTATAATCGTTATACGGTCCGTATAATTCACCGTAAAACTGACCTTTTCTCAACCTCATTCTGTGACACTTTGACGATTCATTTTACGGACCGTCAAACCGTTATACGGTCCGTATAGTACACCGTAAAACTCACCCTTCAGTCAGTCTCTTCTGTGACGCTTCTGCGGTCCGTATAATGGACCGTAAAACACTTTTACGGTCCGTATAATGGACCGTATACTCCCAGTTCACTGAATCTTATTTTCTTTACTTTGTTTCATTTCCGATCCTTATGAACCTTCTTAAAAGTTGTTCAACTCCTCGATACCCATCTACGGGACCTTATTACTTGCCTTCGAAATGCCACACACACATTTTATCCTTATTAGCCTATTTTGCACATGCTAACGGACAAATTTCCGAGGTGTAACACCTACACTGGCGGATCACTGACGTCTGTACCTGCGGGCATGAAATGCAGCCCCCGAAGAAAGGGGGTCAGTACGAAAGATGTACTGAGTATGTAAAGCATAGAATACAAAAATCCAACCATAACTGAAGCATAAGGTACAGAAGGGGAAATGCTGAATCAGTATGTCAAAACCCGTACTGAGACCACATGTACATAATCAAAATAAAAGAAATCATGCATAAGGCTCAGGAACGTGGTCACCACTCCGACGCTGGTGCCACACACAGCATACTCCAGAAGGTTTCAAATCTCCGTACAAACCCCGAACATAACATATCATCACAACATATCATATCATCAAAACGTATCATAGGCCATATCACAGCATAACTCCATAAACGGTACCCGGCCCTATGGCGAGGTCTCGGGAACCGTAACACATCATACTGCCGAATGTATCATAATACGCACGATCACAAAGCCGGCTCGGGAATCGGCGATCGATATCATAGTAGTGGGCACGAGCAGAGTAGTGCGGAAACTAATGCAATTTACATATCCAAACATTTATGAAACTTGATATAATCATATGACAACCCGTTGGGTAAACTAGTCTGAACAACTGGTCAATACGGAGTTTATCTCACAAAAATACTTCTGAAATCGTATTTGTAGTTTAAAATATAAATCAGAATACCATGGAGCAATCAAAACACTATTCTATAATAGCCAAAGGCATAAGCAAAAGTCTTTTTCCGATATCATACAAAGATAAGTCTATTAGGGCAAACGAAGGATTCTCGGAGTTAGTGGGCCCACCTCGGGTCAAGTCGAGGTGGCGTACGAAATTTACAAACATTAGACCTTATGGAGTCACTCACGAAAGTCTCAAGGGGATTCGGTTACGTTTATGATAATTATAGATGTTTGAACATTTCTTTCCAACAAAGTAAAAGGTTCTAATTCAATTTTGCTTAATGAAATGGTACCAAAAGTAAACTCGGATCTCTATGAACAGAATAATCCCCGAGGCTCAAATCCAAACCTAGTACACCTAGGACGTGCCAAAAGAAGGAAAGGGGTAGCTTTACATACCTTAATTGCGTCTTACGCTCGCCCAAACTCAATTCCCGTTTCGTCCAAAATCTACAATTGGTCATAGTTGCCAAATATAAGTTATAAGCTTTTAGGATTTCAATCGTAAATTCATATTGTCTACCGAAAATTTGGCAACATTTCCCCTATAAACTCAACATCCCCGAGAATCATCTCGGCCTAAAATATCAACAACAACAACCCAACATTACCAACAACATCAACAATCATCACAAATTATATAATAACATAAATAGTCTTCTTTTCTACATAGTTCAACAACTTCCATTCCAACTTCACATTATCGAACTAATATCAACATTTTCCATATCCATTAACTAATTCAAGATTATTCAAACATATTTCAATAGAATTCAAGCAATATTCAAGGATTCAAGCCATTCCGCCAATTCCATATTCCATCCGAAACCTCCACAATTACAACAAAACTACCAAATCGCATTGTCTTCTTCCAAATTCAATAACAATAACAATAATTCACATTCTAGAATCTCACTTTCGTAATTACATAAAAACTATATAAAAATCAGATAAATTTCCCATAAAGACTCATAACCAATTCCAATGCCAACTCAAGTTGTTAAACCTTTGTTTGTTATAAGCGCCACAACGACACAACTAACAAGCTAAACAAAATATAATTCACCATTCCCATGCCCCTATGGCTCACGGCTATACACACTTCACACACACGCACACCATGCACCCACACACCTTAATTTCCATAATTTCCATGCAACCCTAATCACTATATCATATATACTTATTCCATAACACAAAAGAATAAAATTCTTACCTTTTTCTCCAAACTTCAACTTGCCGCAAGTGTTGTTCTTTCGCTTAACTAATTATACCGCGTCGGAGAGCGCCCTGAGCTTAACAAGAATTCAAAGAAGGAAATTTTTAGGATCAAAGTTGAGGAACTAGAATTTTTTTTTTTTTTTGGAAGAGGGTTCGGCCGAAGGCCCCTTTTGGGGTGTTCTTCAATTTTGCTTTGTTTCAAGAATTTTCTTGAAGGTTTGTTCCTCTTATAATTATTGATCAGATGATAATCACATGATCAATTTTTATGGGCTTGGGGCCAAGACCATGGCCGGCCACCCCTATACAAATGGGCCTCTATTTTTCTTTTATATTTTGAGCCCAATTAATTTATGGATCTTATTTGTAATTCCCGAAACTAATTTCCGAAATTCCAATTTTGCCCTTGGCCTTCTTCCGTATTTCCGCTTCAAAAATTTTCATGAATATCACACATGTGTTGAATAAAATAAAAACATAGCCTTATTTCCTACAAGGCAAGATTATTCCAAATTTTTCAAATACGCAAAAACACGGGATATAACACGACTGTCAGAAGAAAGTAGTTCGCTTCCAGTTTCCAAGAGAACCTGTTTTAGAATGGACAGGAAGTACAGCATTGCCGAGGGGTAAGTTTATTTCATACCTCAAGGCCAGAAAGATGATTAAGAAGGGGTATATTTATCATCTGGTTCATGTGCATGACACGAAAGCAGAGGTACCCACTATTCAGTCAGTCCCGATAGTCAATGAATTTCCAGATGTATTCCTAGACGAGCTTCTAGGTCTTCCACCTGAGCGGGAAATAGAGTTCACGATAGATATGCTGCCAGATACTCAACCTATATCTATTCCTCCCTACAGAATGGCACCTGCAGAACTGAAAGAATTGAAGGAGCAGCTGAGGGATTTGTTAGAGAAGGGCTTCATTAGGCCCAGTACATCACCTTGGGGAGCACCGGTATTTTTTGTGAGGAAGAAAGATGGGTCGCTACGGATGTGTATTGATTATAGGCAGCTGAACAAGGTGACTATAAAGAATAAATATCCCCTCCCTAGGATCGACGATTTATTTGATCAGTTGCAGGGCGCTAAGTGTTTCTCGAAGATAGACCTGCGGTCAGGCTACCATCAGGTGCGGATAAGAGAGACAAATATTCCAAAGACCGCATTCAGGACCCGATACGGGCACTACGAGTTCAGGGTAATGTCTTTTGGGTTGACCACCGCCCCAACTGTGTTTATGGATCTGATGAACCGAGTATTCAAGTCGTTCTTAGATATGTTCGTAATTGTATTTATTGATGATATCCTGGTCTATTCATGATCAGAAGAGGAGCATGCAGATCATCTGAGGGCGGTACTTGGGGTACTCCGGCACCAGAAATTGTATGCTAAATTCTCTAAATGTGAATTCTGGTTGACTTCAGTGGCATTTTTGGGGCATATCATTGGAGCTGATGGCCTTCGGGTGGATACACAGAAAATTGAGGCCATAAAGGCTTGGCCGAGACCGACGATTGGTAGGAAATTATAGGAGATTTATGGAGAAGTTTGCTTCGATTGCAGCGCCATTAACGAAGATGACTCAGAAGGTAGCTGAGTTCCAGTGGACGGATGCTCTTGAACGAAGTTTTCAATTGCTGAAAGAAAATTTGACTACAGCTCCAGTTCTGACTCTCCCTGAGGGACCAGACGGTTATGCCATTTATTGCGATGCTTCAGGTGTGGGGATAGGCTGTGTATTAATGCAGCATGTCAGGGTTATAGTTTACGCCTCCCGGCAGCTCAAAAAGCACGAAAGAAATTATCCTACTCATGATCTGGAGGTAGCAGCAGTAATTCATGCTTTAAAAATATGGAGACATTATCTATATGGCGTCCATGTTGATATTTATATGGACCACAAGAGCCTTCAGTATATCTTTAAGCAGAAGGAGCTGAATTTGCGGCAGAGGAGGTGGCTAGAGTTGCTGAAAGACTACGATGTTGATATTCTATATCATCCTGGAAAAGCCAACGTAGTAGCCGATGCACTCAGCCGTAAGTCTATGGGCAACCTAACGGATGTGCGGCCAGAAAGGAAAGAAATGGTTCGTGAGATTTACCAGCTAGCTAGCCTTGGAGTCCGTTTAGCTGATTCTGGAGACACTGGGGTTTCTGTCCGAGAAGTTGTTGAATCCTCTATTATGGAAGAAATAAAGCGACGCCAATATGAGGATCCTGTTCTGGCACAGTATAGAGACACAACCCTTGAAAAGGAGAAGACTCCATTCGAGATTACACCTGATGGAGTGCTACTACATAAAGGCAGAATATGTGTACCTGAGGTTGCGGGCTGCGACGACAAGTTATGGGAGAAGCACATTATGCCCGTTATTCTGTCCATCCGGTATCAACAAAGATGTATCATGACCTCAGATGCTTATATTGGTGGGATGGTATGAAAAGGGACATAGCAGAGTTTGTTGCTCAGTGCCTAAATTGCCAACAGGTTAAGATCGAGCATCAGAAGCTTGGTGGGTTGTTACAGGAGATGGAGATTCCGACTTCGAAGTGGGAAGCAATTAACATGGAGTTCATCACAGGTTTACCACGCACTCCACGAAAGTATGACTCCATATGGGTTATTGTTGATAGGCTGACTAAATCAGCCCATTTTCTTCCAGTCAGGACTACCTACTCAGCTGAAGACTATGCAAGGTTATATATTAAGGAGATAGTAAGACTTCACGGAGTTCCCACAGCTATTATATCCGACAGAGGTGCTCAGTTTACAGCTAACTTCTAGAGATCATTTCAAGAAGGATTGGGGACCTAGGTAAGTCTTAGTACCGCATTCCACCCGCAGTCTGATGGACAGGCCGAGCGTACTATTCAGACGCTAGAAGATATGCTACGGGCCTGTGTTATTGACTTCAAGGGTAGCTGGGATGATCATTTACCACTCATTGAGTTTGCTTATAATAATAGTTACCATACTAGCATCCAGATGGCGCCGTATGAGGCCCTGTATGGCCGGAAGTGCAGGTCACCGATCGGTTGGTTCGATGTTGGCGAAACTAAGCTAATCGGCCCAGATATAATTCAGCAGGCAGTTGATAAAGTGAAACTCATTCAGGAACGGTTACTGGCAACCCAGAGTCGACAGAAATCATATGCCGATAATCGACGTTGACATTTAGAGTTCCAGATTGGCGATTGGGTATTTCTGAAAATGTCGCCTATGAAGGGTGTTATGAGATTCGGCAAGAAGGGAAAGCTCAGTCCAAGGTATATTGGACCTTATCAGATCATCCGTAAGGTAGGCAAGGTTGCCTATGAATTAGACCTACCATCTGATTTGGAAGCAGTGCATCCAGTCTTCCACGTGTCAACGCTCCGCAAATGTATAGGCGATCCTTCCAGAATGTTTCCTCTAAATGGTATCCAGGTGACAGAAGAGCTATCCTACGAGGAACAACCTATAGCCATACTGGATCGTCAGGTGAGAAGGTTACGTACCAAAGACGTGGCTTCTGTTAAGGTATTGTGGCGAAACAATAACCGGGAGGAGATGACCTTGGAAGCCAAAGAAGAGATGAAGAATAAGTATCCTCGCTTGTTTCCTATACCTATAGGTAATCTAAATTCCTAAATTGGTTATGCTGATAGATGAATGAACTGTACGTGATAGCGAAAAAAAAAAAAAGAATCCCCCGAAGTGTTTATAAAACCTTATAAGACTAGTTCAACACTCGAGGACGAATGTTCTAAAGGGGGGGAGGATGTTATATCCCGTATTTTGTGCATTAGGACATTTTAAGCCAACCGCGATGAGTTAAGGACAAGGCTATTTTCCGGTTTTGCCTTAATGCACAAGTTGCTTATAAGTATTATTGGTGTGGAATATCAAGGGCAAAGTTGGGATTAGGAATTAATTATTGCATGAAATGAAGAAAAAAAAAAAAAAAAAAAAAACCACAAGTGGCTGTGTGGCTTGGGGTGGGCTCCCACCCATGGCTTGGCCAATTGCCTTGAGCCATGAATGGGGTGTATGTGTCCACCTTTTATGGGATATACATTTATATATATAGATGAGTGATGACAAAGCAAGAATTATTCATCATTTACACAACTCAAGAAACTTGGAGAAGAATATGGAAACATAGTAGTATTCGGCCATGGCTCCCAAAATTGATGCCAAAGAAATTGATCAAGAAAAATAATTTTCTTCTAGTAATTCAACCAATTGGAAGGCCCTTATTAACGAGGGATAGTTGTTGGAGCAAGCAAAGCATTCATTGTGCAAGTTGTAAACCCTAGCCAAGTTGAGAAGTTAAAGGATAAAGGTAAGATTTAATCTCCTTTTCTATGTGTTAGGGATGATTTGTGAGTGTTGTGGTATGTAGAAATGGATGAAATTCATGAAATATGTGTGTGTTGGTTATGGCCGAATAGGGGCTAGGTTGGTAAGATGTGATGAATTGATTTTATTTAGTATTTTTGGTTGTTGTTGTTGTGGATTCCATGATGAAAATGAAGGTTTGATGGCTTGAAATGAAGTTGTAATCGTTGTGGGATTGTTGTAGAAGTTAATGTGACGTTAGCATGATTTCTTATATTTCTATGAATAATGTTGTTAGCGTGTGGTTGTTGGTATAATTCATGAACTTGGGAAGCAATGAGTGTGTTGTTGTTGTTCTTATTGAGTTTTGAAGATTATAAGTTGGGTTGTTGTGGTTAATTTGAATGTATATGAAATGCCGTCGAATTGTGTAGAAATGGTTGCTAACGTTAGAATGCATTTTGAATTAATTGTTGAAGTTGTTAATGTGGCTGTTGGTATTGTTGTTGATGATTTGGCCGAGTTGAATTCTCGGGGTTGGTTGAAAATATAGGGGAAATGCTGCCCAAATTTCTGTAGGTGGATTGCTAGTTTAGAACCGGATTCCTAAATACCTATAGCTAATGTTTGATATCTTCTGACGTTGTTGTAGATCTTGCGAAAGCCGAGACTTAAGTTCGGATTAGCTTAGGAAGCGGGCAAGGTATGTAAGGCTTATCTCTTTCTTTCTTTTGGCATGTCCTAGAGCTAAGTAAGGTATGACACGCATCTTGGGGTAACTCTATTCTGTGATCCCGAGCTTGTTTACGATTCTTATTCACTTCTTGACACGAGCATACTTAATATAGTCGAGCTTATTGTATGTTGAATAACGAACCAAACATAAAGAGTCCCTATTCCAAAAAGGGTTCTATAAGGATTAATGCCCTTAACTTTCATAGATGGTCTCGGATTGTTTTGAAACGTTCACAGAGGTTTCTATAATGAATAACGTCCATAGCTTTCATATGCTAACTCGGATTGCTCTGAAACGTTCATAGATGTTTCTATAATGAATAACGTCCATCACTTTCTTATGCTAACTCAGATTGACTCGAAACGTGTTTATGATCCTTCAAGTGTCGATTAGTGTACTTACCTATTGAGTCCAAAAAAAATTATTTATATGCATATGGTTTCTCACTACTCTGCTCGTGCATACTGTTGTTACATCTTTCACCGAGTCCCGGGCCGGGTATGTTATCGTGCACAGTGTCACTACATTATTCACCGAGTCCCTCACAAGAGGGCCGGGTACGGTATATATATATGTATATGATGACATGATGATATGGTGATATGATGAGATGATGATATGTTATGGCGGCCAGGAGGGCATATGATGACTTTATTCACCGAGTCCCTCACTAGAGGATCAGGTACGGTATATATATACATGATGATATGATAGTATGCTGACATGATTTTATCCACCGAGTCCCATAATGGGCCGGGTACGATATATGATAAGGATATGCATGATTTTGTTTCGTAATGCACAGGTACAGCGATTTCTTGATTATCATACTTGCCTCATGGAATCTCTATTTCAGTTATGATTTTCCTAATTGCATCTCATGCCTTACATGCTCAGTACATATTCCGTACTGACCCCCTTTTCTTCGGGGGCTGCGTTTCATGCCCGCAGGTACAGACGCTCGTTGTGGTGACCCGCCACCCTAGGACATCCATTCCCTGTCGACATGTATCTGGGTCATGGGTGGTTATCGTTCAGTTATGTCAGTATGGATTACGTTTTGGCAATTCCCTACATTACGATAGCCTGACCGGCTTGTGTGTGATATCATACGTGACAGTTTTATACAACATTTTGTCTTGCATTTATAAAAGCTCTTAATATGCTAAACGCAAGTATGTTAAGTGTCCATCTGGTTGAGTCGTAACAGTACAGGTTGAACGATAGATAGTATGATAAGGGGTGTTCGGTAGCCAATACTGGGTACCTGTCATGGCCCTCTGGTTGGGTCGTGACAATGCGGTCCAAAAACGTTCTTCTTCAAATGGTTTTGGTCCAAATTGTGGCAGACGTCCAGGTCCAAAACGAATCATCCATTTAAAAATTCATTTGTATCAAATGACTCACACTTAGTTGGAGAAATCATTTAAATTCAAAGCCATCAACCAGTCTTATTTCCAGTTCATAAAATTAATTTTGAAATGCCTTGCCATTGCTAAAATAATCCATTTATCCCAGTCTTAAGACTACGTTTTAACAAATCCTCACCATTTTTAAATCACAAAATTGCTTAAAGGCTGAATAAGCAAAACTTTGTTTTTTCTTTTATAGGTTTTGTAAAAAAGAAGAAACTTGCGCCTATTTAAAATAATGACCTACTTAGCTAAGTGTTAATCCTAATTCTATGTTCATGAGGGCTTCACTAATAGTAGAGGTTTAATTTTACAAAAAATCATACATCAAAATATTCAAGCAAGAAAGCAAAGAAATTTAGTTAATAGGCTACCCACACCCACTAACACTAATCTCACCCATAGTTGGGCCTTCACAGCTCTTACCCACGTTGGGCCTTTGCAAAAAAAAAAAAAAACAACAACATAGCTTCCCTTGCAACGGTGAATATCAACTCCGGCAGAAGTGGGATTGGGCCTCAGCCCAATCCTTGTATTTGCAAAGAAATGACCCAGAAATGCAAAGAAGGAGTTACCAAATGAAGAGATAAAGAATCAATATCATGTATACACACTTAGACAAATATTTAAACAAACCATTGAATTCAAATAGAAAGAACTTCCAAAAACAGTACAAAATTCAAATAGACATTCAATCTTTAAACTAAAACAAAGATGGAACATATCTATGTATATCCATGGTATACATGATCACACACATCCATAGAGATTTTTGAATGGTCAATTATAGGAAAGCTCTCACCCCCCATTATTCCCTATGTCGCACAAGATCCAAGGGGTTTCTTTGAACCCCAATCATGGCACACTGGGGAGGGCTTGAGCTTGATCCTTAATGACCACTTAAACCTCCCTATTAATGTATTAGATGGGAGCATACTAGATGATACACACATATACATGCCAACTGTCTTGGTTAACTTCTAGAAAAGAAAGGGACACTTAAAACTAGTAATGCTAAACAGTGCATAGAAGTCAAGCAATACATATAGGATCAACACATGGATATCTTAGGATTGTGATACATCATTACTTCACAGAAAACTTAAACAGGGGACAAACATGATCCTTCAGTGAGTTGCTACAAAAAACAGTGTAGGAAAGGAAATACAAGTTATGTTGCATAAATGTAGACATAGTCTTAACAAAGAGGAAAACAACAATCAAAACAACTAGTATGGTGTTTAAACGATGATGAAGCTACATTCCCTACACCAGAATCCACATTATTTAAAGACTAAGTCATAATTTTTCAACTTAACACAGGTCAACACCATTTGCAGAATTTAAATAGAGCCAAACCTGGCATTAATCAATCTTAGTTGCAAGTAGAATCTAACTATGTCACCTTTATACTACCCTTTAAAATCTGAACAGTAGCACACAATAACCAGCTCACCATACTCAAAGTAAATGATATCTAGATATCACATCCCAAAACAGGTTCAACACAAAATGATTTTGTCTTAAAAAGGTTTCCTTATTAACACTGAGATAAATTCTCATTAAATCCCCTATATCATTCAAGGTTCAAGATTAACTCATAATAGGATAGATTATGGTTCAAGATTAACACATAGCAGGACAAATTATGGCCAAAATTAGAATTACTAGAACCAAACAGTAAAAAAATGACCAAATACTCTTTTCTATACTTAAGTTAAAGTGTCTAACTTGTCTTTGATAAGCATCCCACGAGAAAGAAAGTTTAAGCCTCTCTAGTCAAACACAGACTGGGCATATTCGCTCAAGAAGAGCAAAGAAGAAAAACATGTCAATATTGAATTCAAACAGAATAAGAGTGATACATGTGGCCTCTTTTAATGTCATTTCGAATAAATGCCTCATAAATTCAGTCAACAATAACATGATATGCCCATTATAGATCAACCAGACCAACCCAAAACTATACTAGCATGATTCGCATTTTTAGACTGCTCATGAGACCAACAACATACCATGATTTATAAATAGCGTACTTAAAAACTGAATCATCTAGCAGACCAAAGCAAAACAACATAAACAAGATAGAACATCTAATCATTCATACAGCTAATAAATTACAACAATAAGCTATTATAAAGAACAACATAGCACACAATATATAAAGAGAACCAGAAAAAAATGGGGAATTACCTTTCTAGGGCACAACCTTGAAGAGATCGAACCTGGAATCTACTCCAAACACTTCAAGCCAACAAGAACACCCAAGAAAGATTTAACACAAACTTTAAACTCACCGAGAATTTAAAGGGTTTAAACCAGAAGCTAAAAAAACCACATATATTCTCAGTATTTATGCAAGCTAAAGAATTTTTTTACATTCTAGATTGCCCTCCTTAATTTCTGAAAAATAAGACCCTATTTATAGAATCCCCTAGACCCTTAAAATCTCAAATCACCCGATGTGGGACAATCCTCCAAGTTGGGGATTCTCCTCACACTTTCGGGTTTGAAGGGTCAAGAATGGGTCAACTATGCATCAAGGGTCAATATTCGACCAACTAAACCTAGATCTGATAAGGTCATCGCGAACCAATAAGATCTCAAAATTCAAAATCGCAAACAAACAAAAACCATTAAAAAATTGCAGTGTTAGACCGTTGAACACATAATAAAAATATCAAAAATCAAGTAAAGAAGCTTGTTAACACCCCGTTTGGTCGATTCGTAGTGGTAACGGGTGAAAGCATTGAATGCTTTACCCGTTGAGGCCATACAAGACTGTAAAAAGAAAAAACGCCTCTGCAACTTTGCCAAAAATGGCTTCGATGACGATAAGAGAGAAGAGAACCATGGAGGCGGCTAGGATTTTGAAAGGGAAAGGGGAAGGTACGAGTATACGGATCGTTTCGCATCTGAATGTTATGAATGGGGCCCAACCCCTTCATTCACTTTGTGCACTGGGCCGGGTTAGGCCTTTGTTGGGGCGGACTCGACCCCTCTGAAAAGGACAGCCCACATACACATTTATTTATATATATATATATATATATATATATATATATATATATATATATATATATATATATATATATATATATATATGTGTGTGTGTGTGTGTGTGTGTGTGTGTGTGTATGTATATAGATATATTGCACGTATATATACTAATGCAGCAAAAAGGAAAAAGAAAAAGAATTTATGGGCAAAAAAAAAGAAAATTTAAGAGATTGATTTGCTATTAAATTGAAATTAATCAACCAATTAATTCAAAATCACGACAAATCTTCATAAAAAAATAAAAATAAAAATTAAGGGATGGACTTAATTGAGTTGAAGCATGAACTTACTATTTCCAATTGTGGCCCCATTTTGGATAATTAATTGATTATTTCAATTATAGTCGTAATTAACACATCATAAGAAATTTATAAATATAACCCTAATAAATTGTTACACCTCGGAAATTTTCCCGTGAACGTGCTGTGAAAAGTTGCAGAATTTTCACTTCGGCCTAGTGGTCGTAAAGTGGAAGACGGCCCGTAAAGTAGTTTACGGACCGTAAACTGTAACCGTAAACCACCATGATCCCAGCAGACCATTCTGTTTCTGATATGCTTAAATACGGCCATGAAGGACGGACCGAAAACCACTATACTGCTCGTAAACTGGGTTTACGGCCACTGTACAGCCCGAATACTGTTCACAAAAATTAGATTTTCAAGTTAAGTATAAGGGACCCCAAGCTCATTTTATTTCATTTATCATCTTTCCAATTCAAGAACTCTCTAGAACACTCCAAAGCACTTCATCCACAATAATTCAAGAGAATCAAAGGAAAACCAAGATCAACAACACATAATCCATGAATCAAAGTGTGTGAAACTCAAGAAAAGTTCATCTTCCTCAAGAAAACCAAAGGAGGTGAGCTAGGGCTTTGGTGCTAAGAAGAGAAACTCCACTCAAGACTTGTTCAACCATCATCCAAGGTAAGTTTCATGACCATTTCATGTTGTTTTTGGTATTGGAAGGTTAAAATACCCGAATTGTAGAAAAGCATGGTAAAGGGGTTATTCAAGAGTGAATAGTGTCATGAGTGAATGATAGTTGAAAGGAAACATGAATGTTAGTGTGTTGCGAGTACGAATACGTCACAAATGACATGTAGACCATGAGATAAGTGTGATACATGAGAAAGTACGATAACGAACCCAGAACCACAAATGTGGGGAAATGAAGAAAAATGGTGGATCATGGCCATTGTATATGAATGATAATTGTGATTTGCTATATAATGATTGTTATTGTGGGTGATTGGGAGTTGATATGGAATACGGGAAAAGTAGAATAAACAAACGAAGTGTTGCCTAATTTTCTCTAGAAGTAGTAGTGCGTTCTTATAGTTGGTTAACTAATGTTAGTATGAATCCTCTTTTGAAGGTAGAGGCGTAACATTGAAGGAGAACAAGCGAACGCTAGATCGCTTAAACGAGGAAGGTATGTGAGGCTTAACTCTTCTTTCAAAAGGCATGAATTCTTCAAGATTTCCACAAATCCTTCTATAAGATGAAGCTTAAAAGTCCTTCTACATATTAAATCCCCTATGAGCATGATAGGGATGACAATGAGCTAGAGTCTAGAGACTCAAGAAATTGGGGCATGATGTTCCTAAAATGCAAATGATGTTATTATTGTTAACACTCGCCTTATGTTTTATTCCCTTCAAGGCGAGACATGATACTCATAAATGTCCATAATACCCTCGGGGGTTCACGACCTTACGTCACCCCCGACATAGTATGGTTGTCTTAAAGCCTAATGAATGCTCTTAATGTTAATGTATGTTATGACAATAAGATGATGAATAATGCTAACTTGTAATATAATTATAGGGTACATGGAACACTAAGAAATGATAACATGATGCTATGGCTTGAGATGAATAATAAGGACGTGTTATGATTGATGTTGTGATGATAAGATTCCACCGCGCCTATATGGCCGGGCATGTCACCGCTAATACGGGCTGCGTATGATTCCACCGCGCCTATATTGTCGGGCATGTCACCGCTAATGCGGGCTGATATGTTTACACCGAGCCGAGAGTGCCGGGCATGATCACCACTAGTGGGCAGCATATGAGGGTTACCCGGACGCGGGTGACGATACAGCTTATGATGTGATGATGTGTATGAAGATGTACGTGATGATGATGTATGGGATGTGTTAACATGTATACTATGAATATGAAAAATGTGAAATATGGAAGTAATACGATTGCCTATGACACTTGTGCAGGTTATATCTTGGTATCATGACTAACGATCCTTCTATTATGCTATTTATTTCATTCCTGCCTTACATACTCAGTACAATATTCGTACTGACGTCCTTTTGTTTTGACGCTGTGTTCATGCCCACATGTAGACAGGGAGGAGATCTTGCTCCGGATTCTTAGAGGCTGCTAGCTGACTAAAAGCCTTCCATTTTCCCGGAGGTGCCTATGATGATTCTTTTGGGTACAGTTGTAGATGTCATCTCTTAGAGGCTCGTAGATACTCAAAGTGGGTCGTGTGGTTTCATGGCATGGTCATTATATATATATATATATATATATATATATATATATATATATATATATATATATATATATATCTGTGTGTGTGTGTGTGTGTGTGTGTGTGTGTACGTTATTTTGCTAACCTAAAGGCTGGTATGTATAAAAGCATTTTGTTTCTAAATGAAAATGGATTTTATTATAAATTAAGCATGAATCGGATAAATGATCACTAAATAAGCTTAATAAGTGATGGCACGAGCGGTGCTCGGTGGTTAGCCCCGGGTACCCGTCACGGCCCCTAACTGGGTCGTGACAAAAGTTGTATCAGAGCAGTTCGGTCCTAGGAAGTGTCTACGAGCCGTGTCTAGTAGAGTCTTGTTTATGGTGTGTAGCGCCACATCAATAAACAAGGGGCTACGGGAAATTTAGGAAAATGACCATCTTTCTTCTATGAGATCGTGCGATAGAGCCGTGTATAAGATGTTATCCTCTCTAATAGTGTGTTATGATTTCAGAATGCCGCCAAAGGGAAAAGCTACAGCCGCCCAGAAGGGCAAGCCTACAACACAGAGGCGGGTGGAAAGAGAGCCTTCGATGAATATAGAGGAAGGCGAATCGCACAACGAGGCCTTGTTAAATACTTCTTCTACCCCGCCTAATGTGGGAGAACAAGGAGGAGCTCCAGCTCCAATTCCTCCGCCGGTTGCTTCGGGTCAACAAATGACTGAGGCCATCCAGTTATTGACACAATTAGTTGCGCTCAAGCACAACGACAAAATGTGGGTCCAAGTGACCGGGCAGCAAGTACTAAAGCCCGTGATTTTATGAGTCTAAACCCTCCGGAGTTCTTCAGGTCAAAGCCGGAGGAAGACCCACAAGGTTTTATCGATGAAATATTGAGGACATTGAAGATTGTCCATGCCTCCAAAACTAAATCCGTGGAGTTGGCATCCTATAGACTCCGGGATGTGGCGGTGTTATGGTACAACAATTGGGTGTTATCAAGAGGGGAGAATGCGCCTCCTCCGATTTGGCAAGAGTTCGTAGATGCTTTCATTCGCCACTATTTGCCACCCGAGGTCCGCCGAGCTAGAGCGGATAGATTTCTGAATTTGAGGCAAGGAAACATGAGTGCCCGGGAGTATAGCATGCAGTTCAATTCTTTGGCTAGATATGCTCCGACCATGGTGGCCGACATGGGAGATCGGGTACATAGATTTGTGAGTGGTTTGGGACCACATTTATTTAGAGATTGTTTGACAGCTTCTTTGCAAGACGAGATGGATATTTCCCGGATACAGGCCCATGCTCAGAATTTAGAGGGGCGACAACAACAACAAAGGGGTGATCGCGACAGTGACAGGAGACAGAGCAAAAGGGCTAGATCTATGGGCACAAGCAGTGATTATAGAGGGGGATCAAGGCAGGCTTATTCCCGACATTCAGGACAATCAGCGACCAGTGCACCTTCCAGACTTCCAGATAAAAGATTTGACCGCTCCTTTCGTTCGGGACAGGGTCAGAGTTCGAGGGCTTCAGGTTCCCAGTTTGAGGGTGATTATAGCCAGGGGAGACCCCAGTTCCACGATGTAGTCGGTGCCGTAAATTACACTCTGGGCCGTGTCATCAGGACACTGATGGTTGTCATGTTTGTGGGCAGACAGGGCATTTGATGCGAGATTGTCCCTCACGATATGGTAGAGGTGGGGTTCAGCCCACAGGTTCAGCCACCGGTTCTTCCTCAGCACGCCCGGCAGGGCAGACTCCCAGATGACAGCAGGCCAAGGTAGAGGCCGAGTGGCAGCATCTGCTTCAGGTGCCACTCAGCCCCGTGTATATGCTTTAGCGGGACGACAGGATCTCGAGTCTTCTTCGGATGTAGTCAGAGGTATATTGTCTATATTCTCCCGTGATGTGTATGCGTTGATAGATCCAGGTTCTACATTTTCTTATATTACTCCATATGTTGCCGGTTGTATTGGGGTGAAACCCGAGTCAATTAGACCCTTTGAAGTACTCACTCTGGTTGGTGAACCCGTAATAGCAAGACAAGTATACAAAAATTGTGTCATTATGATATGTGATCGTCAGACCCAAGCTGATTTGATTGAGCTGGAGATGGTAGATTTTGACGTAATCATGGGTATGGATTGGTTGGCTTCATGTTATGCGAATGTTGATTGCCGGACGAAAGTGGTCCGATTCCAATTTCCGGGAGAGCCTGTGCTTGAATGGAAGGGTAATGTAGCATCCCCAAAGGGTAGGATTATTTCCTATCTTAAGGCAAGGAAGATGATAGCGAAAGTCTATATTTACCATCTAGTTCGGGTTCATGACACCGAGGCAAAGCCGCCAACTTTCCAGTCAGTTCCAGTGGTGAATGAATTTCTAGACGTATTCCCGGATGAACTCCCAGGTCTTCCACCAGAAAGGGAAATTTATTTCTCCATTGATGTATTGCCGGACACAGAGCCTATTTCTATTCCTCCTTATCGAATGGCTCCGGCAGAATTAAAAGAGCTAAAGGCACAGCTGAAATACTTGCTCGAGAAGGGATTCATTAGACCCAGTTCATCACCGTGGGGAGCACCGGTCTTGTTTGTGAGAAAGAAATACGGATCTCTAAGAATGTGTATCGACTACAGGCAATTGAACAAAGTGTCGATAAAGAACAGATATCCTCTTCCAAGGATTGATGATTTATTCGATCAATTGCAAGGTGCCAAGTGGTTTTCAAAAATAGATTTGAGGTTGGGATACCATCAAGTGAGAGTTAGGGAAGCGAATATTCCTAAAACGGCCTTCAGAACGAGATATGGCCACTATGAATTCCGAGTGATGTCATTCGGGTTGACTAATGCTCCGGCTGTATTTATGAATTTGATGAACAACGTATTTAGGCCTCTCTTGGATCTATTTGTGATTGTATTTATTGATAATATTCTGGTATATTCTCGCACGGAATCAGAACATGCAGATCATTTGAGGATCGTTCTTGGTATTCTTCGAGCCCGAGAGCTATATGAAATTTTTTTGAAATGCGAGTTTTGGCTGAATTCTGTGACATTTCTAGGCCATGTTATTTCCAATGACGGTATTCGAGTCGACACTCAGAAAATTGAAGTAGTGAAGACTTGGCCAAGGCCTACGACGCCTACAGAAGTTCGTAGTTTTCTGGGTTTAGCAGGCTTTTATAGAAGGTTTGTTGAGGGCTTTTCATCCATTTCAGCCCCATTGACGAAGTTAACCCAGAAGTCGGCTAAATTCCAATGTAATGACGCTTGTGAACGTAGTTTCCAAGAGTTGAAAAACAGGTTGACCTCAGCTCCAGTTTTAACACTTCCAGAAGGGCCAGATGGCTACGTTGTGTATTGTGATGCTTCCGGTGTGGGATTAGGATGCGTGTTGATGCAGCATGGTAAAGTTATTGCATATGCTTCGAGACAATTGCGGAAATATGAAAAGAACTATCCGACGCATGATCTTGAATTGGATGCGGTTATTCATGCCCTGAAAATGTGGAGGCATTATTTGTATGGTGTGCATGTTGATATCTATACAGATCACAAGAGCCTCTAGTATATTTTCAAGCAAAGGGAGTTGAACCTGCAGCAGAGGCGGTGGTTAGAACTACTAAAAGATTATGATGTTAACATTTTATACCACCCCGGGAAGGCGAATGTAGTAGCCGATGCACTTAGCCGCCGATCAATGGGTAGTGTATGTGAAATCCCTCCGAAAAGGAAAGAGATGGTTCAAGAAGTTCATCGATTGGCTAATCTTAGAGTGCGTGTAATTTATTCAGGTGATGCAGGTATTAGTATCAAAGATTCCAAAATTTCGTCCTTGGATCTAGAAGTGAAGGGACGGTAGTATGAAGATCCTCAGTTGTGTCATTACAGAGACGCATCGCATGGAAAGGACAAATCTCCGTTTGAAGTTTCTAGTGATGGAATTCTTAGATACCGAGGCAGGTTGTGTGTGCCGACTGTGGTGGAATTGCGCCGACGAATTCTAGAAGAAGCACATTGCTCTCGATATTCTATTCACCCGGGTTCAACCAAAATGTATCATGATCTCAAGATGATGTATTGGTGGGATGGTATGAAGAGAGACATAGCAGAATTGTAGCATAATGTCCAAATTGCCAACAAGTAAAAGCGGAACATCAAAAGCCAGGAGGCCTATTGCAAGCGATAGAAGTACCCACTTGGAAATGGGAAGTGATTAACATGTATTTCATCGTGGGATTACCTCATTCCCGTGGTAAATATGATTCTATATGGGTGATCGTGGATAGATTGACAACAGCAACTCATTTTCTTCCAATGAGAACCACGTACTCAGCAGAAGACTACGCAAGGCTGTATCTCAAGGAAATTGTGCGACTCCATGGTATTCCATTGTATATTATCACGGATAGAGGAGCACAGTTTACAGCTAAGTTCTGGAAGTCTTTTCAAGAAGGTTTGGGCACGCAAGTGAAGTTTAGCATGGCATTCCATCCACAAACTGACGGGCAGGCCGAGCGTACCATTCAAACCTTAGAAGATATGCTACGGGCGAGTGTGTTGGATTTCGGTGGTAGTTGGGATGATCATTTGCCATTAATTGAGTTTGCATATAACAACAACTACCATTCTAGTATACAAATGGCCCCGTATGAAGCGTTATATGGAAGGAAATGTAGATCTCCAATCGGATGGTTCGAAATAGGAGAAGCACAATTAGTGGGCCCTGAATTGATCCAACAAGCAATAGAAAAGATCAAGGTGATTCGAGATCGGTTGTTGACAGCCCAAAGTCGCCAAAAGTCTTATGCGGACAACCGTCGACGGGACTTCAAGTTTCAAGTTAATGATTGGGTGTTCTTGAAAGTGTCGCCAATGAAAGGGGTGATGAGATTTGGTAAGAAAGGGAAACTAAGTCCTAGATACATCGGACCCTACAAAATCATCCGCAAGGTGGGACAGGTAGCATATGAATTGGAATTGCCTTCGGAGCTTGAATCAGTCCATCCAGTCTTTCACGTTTCGATGCTCCGCAAGTGTGTTGGAGATCCCACAAATATCGTCCCGATAGATGATGTGTAGATAACGGAAGAGCTAACTTATGAAGAGGTGCCTATTGCCATCTTAGATAGGCAAGTGCGAAAGCTTCGAAATAAAGAGGTGGCGTCAGTCAAAGTCCTATGGCAAAACAACAATCGGGAAGAAATGACTTGGGAGGCAGAAGAGAAGATGAAGTCCAAGTATCCGCATTTATTCCAACCCCCAGAGGAGGTTCAAGAGGAAACGCCAACGATATAAGGTACGTATGCTTATTTTTCACGCTTTGGGTCAAGTGTGGCCATAGACATATTGATGTTGGGATGTAGCCCTGTAAGGCGATGATATTATGGGTTGTTGCGACAGACTGGTAGTGCCGAATTACAGGGGAAACTCTGGAGAAATTTCGTAGAATCCCGAGTGCTTAACATTCGAGGACGAATGTTCCAAAAGTGGAGAAGAGTGTTACACCTCGAAAATTTCCCCGTGAACGTGCTGTGAAAAGTTGCAGAATTTTCACTTCGGCCCAGTGGTCCTAAAGTGGAAGACGGACCGTAAAGTAGTTTACGGACCGTAAACTGCTGTCGTCCTCCAACCTTTCAAGATTTCAACTTTCTGTCAAATGTTGAAATGGTAAAATACGACTCAGTTTACGGACCGTAAATTGAAATACGGCCCGTAAACTGTGACCGTAAACCACCATGATCCCAGCAGACCATTCTGTTTCTGATATGCTTAAATACGGCCATGAAGGACGGACCGTAAACCACTATATGGCCCGTAAACTGGGTTTACGGCCACTGTACAGCCCGAATACTGTTCACAAAAATTAGATTTTTAAGTTAAGTATAAGGGACCCCAAGCTCATTTTATTTCATTTATCATCTTTCCAATTCAAGAACTCTCTAGAACACTCCAAAGCACTTCATCCACAATAATTCAAGAGAATCAAAGGAAAACCAAGATCAACAACACATAATCCATGAATCAAAGTGTGTGAAACTCAAGAAAAGTTCATCTTCCTCAAGAAAACCAAAGGAGGTGAGCTAGGGCTTTGGTGCTAAGAAGAGAAACTCCACTCAAGACTTGTCCAACCATCATCCAAGGTAAGTTTCATGACCATTTCATGTTGTTTCAGGTATTGGAAGGTTAAAATACCCGAATTACAGAAAAGCATGATAAATGGGCTATTCAAGAGTGAATAGTGTCATGAGTGAATGGTAGTTGAAAGGAAACATGAATGTTAGTGTGTTGCGAGTATGAATACGTCACAAATGACATGTAGACCATGAGATAAGTGTGATACATGAGAAAGTACGATAACGAACCCAGAACCATAAATGTGGGGAAAATGAAGAGAAATGGTGGATCATGGCCATTGTATATGAATGATAATTGTGATTTGCTATATTATGATTGTTATTGTGGGTGATTGGGAGTTGATATGGAATACGGGAAAAGTAGTATAAACAAAGGAAGTGCTGCCCAATTTTCTCTATAAGTAGTAGTGCGTTCTTATAGTTGGTTAACAAATGTTAGTATGAATCCTCTTTTGAAGGTAGAGGCGTAACATTGAAGGAGAACAACGAACGCTAGATTGCTTAAACGAGGAAGGTATGTGAGGCTTAACTCTTATTTCAAAAGGCATGAATCCTTCAAGCTTTCCACAAATCCTTCTATAAGATGAAGCTTAAAAGTCCTTTTACATATTAAATCCCCTATGAGCATGATAGGGATGACAATGAGCTAGAGTCTAGAGACTCAAGAAATTGGGACATGATGTTCCTACAATGCCAATGATGTTATTATTGTTAACACTCGCCTTATGTTTTATTCCCTTCAAGGCGAGGCATGATCTCATAAATGTCCATAATACGCTTGGGGGTTCACGACCTTACGTCACCCCCGACATAGTATGGTTGTCTTAAAGCCTAATGAATGCTCTTAATGTTAATGTATGTTATGACAATAAGATGATGAATAATGCTAACTTGTAATATAACTATGGGGTACATGGAACACTAAGAAATGATAACATGATGCTATGGCTTGAGATGAATAATAAGGACGTGTTATGATTGATGTTGTGATGATAAGATTCCACCGCGCCTATATGGCCGGGCATGTCACCGCTAATGCGGGCTGCGTATGATTCCACCGCGCCTAAATGGCCGGGCATGTCACTGCTAATGCGGGCTTCTATGTTTACACCGAGCCGAGAGGGCTGGGCATGATCACCACTAGTGGGCGGCATATGAGGGTTACCCGGACGCGGGTGACGATACAGCTTATGATGTGATGATGTGTATGACGATGTACGTGATGATGATGTATGGGATGTGTTAACATGTATACTATGAATATGAAAAATATGAAAAATGTGAAATATGGAAGTAATACGATTGCCTATGACACTTGTGCAGGTTATATCTTGGTATCATGACTCACGATCCTTCTATTATGCTATTTAATTCATTCCTGCCTTACATACTCAGTACAATATTCGTACTAACGTCCTTTTCTTTGGACACTGTGTTCATGCCCACAGGTAGACAGGGAGGAGATCTTGCTCCGGATTCTTAGAGGCTGCTAGCTGACTGAAATCCCTCCATTGTCCCGGAAGTGCCTATGATGATTCTTTTGGGTACAGTTGTAGATGTCATCTCTTAGAGGCTCGTAGATACTCAAAGTGGGTCGTGTGGTTTCATGGCATGGTCATTATATATATATATATATATATATATATATATGTGTGTGTGTGTGTGTGTGTGTGTGTGTGTGTGTGTGTACGTTATTTTGCTAGCCTAAAGGCTCGTATGTATAAAAGCATTTTGTTTCTAAATGAAAATGGATTTTATTATAAAATAAGCATGAATCGGATAAATGATCGCTAAATAAGCTTAATAAGTGATGGCACGAGCGGTGCTTGGTGGTTAACCCCGGGTACCCATCACTGCCCCTAACTGGGTCGTGACATTAATTACCCAAACCAATTACGATTGATTTTAAAAATTATCAATATGACTTGATTATGCAGAAATTAAAATTTGAGGGGCAAAAGATGATTTATTTTAATTAATCAACCTCCTTGAAAATAGAGTGAAATACTTAATAATTCGATAATTTGACAATTTAAACAATTAAGTGAATATTTGTTGTAAATTATTTTCTCTTGGTTAATTTAGCAAAACACCATAATTGTAAAATACTTAGATTAATTTAACCTATTATAGGAATTACTTTATCAAGCAAAATATTGGCAGAATATTACCTAAATAATTTTATAAAATTATTTTGGCTTATAAAAATATGGATTTCACTCTGTTTGATATTCAATGATTCTGGGTAATCAAAACAAATTATGGGAGGTAAAAAATTAGGTGTCAACAACAAAATGTTCAAGAAAGATTCAAACTTGTGTCTACCAACAATGAAACCTTTGTCTAATTTGTGACTGGAGTGGCAGAATCAAATATTTAATTTAGTTTAAGCAAATTGCAATAGAGGTATATAAAAATTGTGAAACTTACATAAACAACTATCTTTTAATAGCTTCTAACAATTTATAGCTTCTTTTTCTATATTTACAAACCGTAGCTTGTTTTTGTTGTATTCGGTTGTATTTCGCGTTTTTTAAATACACGGAAATACGAAATCGACAGAGTTCGCATTTTTGAAATACAAAATCCGGTAGAGTAAAAATAGGCTATATTTATGGAACAGATTCTCTTCTTTCAAAATTAAATCAACTATGTATCTGGCATAACGGCTGAAGTTTCATAACAGCTCACGTTTCTCTCTCCAAATTACTCCATTCCAAACTTTTTGAATTCAAAACAACTCAGCACATAATTTTTCAAAAATACAGAAGTCTCCCAGAATACATCGTTTTACTGGATTCGGTTGTATTTTAATTTTTTTTAAAATACACGTAAATACACTAGCGGCTATGTTTTGTCATTTTGAAATACAGCGAAATACAAATGTCCCAGCAGCTGTATATCATTGTTTATAATTGTCCCATCAGAAAATTCACTATATTTACACTAAAAAAAGATGAATACATTGAAATACAGCGAAATATAAAAATCGTGAAAATAAAGTGGAGTAAAAATAGGCTTTATATTTGGAACATTCACTATATTTACACCAAAAAAAGATGAATACATTAAAATACAGCAAAATATAAAAATCGTGAAAACGACATTTAGTTGCATGAATCTTCATAACGATTTACTGGAGAAGCTTAGCGCTTCACAGAAAAAAGTGGCGAGTAGGGCTTCTTTTGATTGCTCCGGAGATTAGGTAAGTGTAGGTTCACACATAACACATTAATCTAAATTAATTAGATAGCGCGTAAACCATAAAAGGAGAACTTACGTGTTCTTCGTGTAGCGGAAGCGGAAGTCGAAGCGCGGTTGGAATTACTGGCCGATGGTGGTTGTCACGATATATTGGAGCAACCCCCTAAATCACAGTCTAAACCCTAATATATTGTAGAGAAGAGAGGAGTAGAAAAATACTGCAGAAGTATCTTTTATTTTACACCGTAAGTGCTATTATATAGGAAATATTAGGCTAAGTTTAATTACCCTAATGGGCCTTAAGCACCCCTTATGGGTGGACCCAAATTTCTTACATCTCCCACTCACACAAAATGGGAGTGCTCATCTAATTTGAGAAAATATTTCTCAACTCATCTCCGCAATCATTCATACAGGGAAGTAGACCGTGCGACCAGCATACTGTGAGAGCTAAGTGCTATACATCTGTTAGGAGTATATAGCCTCTCGTTGAGTGCAAACCTACAAGTAGATCATAAAGTATGCAGTACCCCAGATCATATGAATCACATTTGATATAATCTCCAAAATCTCATATATCATTATTTCTTGTATTCACAATTGTAACTCATAAGTTATAACTGGTGCACCAGTGGATACAAATTAATGAGATTCCATCAATGATCTTCCTCTTCTCATGATCCTCTTAACATTAGGTTAACTGCTTTTCTAGATATACTATGCCAGACCGAATATGTATGCATGGTCTTTTGGAAGCACACTAAGATAGCTAACATCAAACTAAGTCTCAAGTATCTGATCCGAGTCACAAAGGGTACAAATTTTGAGCCACCATAAAGGCTCTGGGTCTCACACAACAATAAGTTGAGAATGGACTTATGTTAACCCAATTGGTCGACATTAGCACACATGATATGAAACACATGCTACAACATTTTGTCCTTTCCTAGGAGCGTATGTCTTTATCTCGTAAAGAATGCTGTACAGATGATATTTAGACACCATAAGTATCTAAATTTGAGTTCCTTATCTATTATATCATTTTTAACTCACATTTGGCTCAGTAAGTAGACTAGGTGAACGTTTTTCACCTTAACGACCTTATGTCATTATTTATGCGACGTTCATGATTTTAAGTTGAAAGCTCTCAAATTATCCATTTGATAATTTTTTCTTAAAATCCAGTCTCATCTCCACGCATCACTAAGATAAGGAGGCGGTTACCTGTGTGAGAAGGTCAACCTCTTGACTACTCGACATACTTAAAAAAAACAAATAAGTAACGAATGCACATGACATTCAACATGTAAAATATGTATGTATGTAAATCAACTTTATTGATAATTAAAGAACATCAGTCTTGTGAACATGGGGAAATTAAATAAAATGAAGTATCTTAGAATCTACGCAAGCCTTGAGACCTAGTGTGTCTCACAAATGCATCTCTAGACAAAGGCTTGGTCAATGGATCTGCTAACATATCTTTTGTAGACACATACCTCACGTTCACTACCTTGCGTTTAACCATGTCTCTCGCATAGTTATACTTGATATCTATATGTTTGGTTTTGCAATGAAACTTAGGGTCCTTGGTAGAGGAAATTGCAGCCTCACTGTCACAGTAGACTAACACTGGTTCAGCATCTTCTGTGATTTCCAGTAAGTGTTCCAAGAACCTTTTCAACCAAACATCTTCTTGTGTTGCTGATGCGAGAGCCACATATTCAGATTCCATAGTAGATAGTGATATACATGATTGTTTCTTACTACTCCATGATATGGCGCCATCACTGAGTAAGAAAACATATCCTGAGGTAGACTTCCTCTCGTCTAGATCTCCTCCATGATCAGCATCACTGTATCCAACTAATCGCAGATCTTTGTCGCCTTGGTAACAAAGTGCATAATCAGTTGTTCCCTTCAGATATCTCATGATTCTCTTTACTGCTTGCCAATGTGCTAAACCTGGGTTAGTTTGATATCTACTTACCAAGCCAACTGCTTGACAGATATCAGGTCTGATACACACCATAGCATACATTAGACTTCCGACTGCGCTCCTATAAGGAACTCGGCTCATTTTTTCTTTCTCTTCAGGAGTCTTAGGACACATTTGACTACCCAAGGCATGGCCTTTACTGATAGGAGTATCAACAGGGCTACTATTTTGCATATTGAATCGTTCAAGAACTTTTCTAATGTAATTCTCTTGGGAGAGATATTATAGTTTCTTTGGACGATCTCTTGAAATCTTAACTCCAAGAATATATGCAGCTTTACCCATATTTTCATCTCAAATTGGGATGATAACCATGACTTTATCTCAGTAATGAACTCCTTATCATTTCCAGCTATAAGTATGTCATCTACATACAATGTTAAAATCACAAACTTATTTCTTGATCTTTTTGTATAAACGCAATGGTCTTCATCCATCATGGTAAAACCATTGGATATGACAACATTCTGAAAACGTATATACCACTGCCTTGAAGAATGTTTGAGGCCATAAATAGACTTCAAAAGTCTACAAACCTTTTGTTTGTGGCCCTTTTAATGAAACATTCAGGTTGTTCCATATAAATTTCTTCATCTAATTCTCCATTGAAAAAGGCAGTCTTTACATCCATTTGATGTAACTCAAGGTCCAAGCTTGCAACTATAGCTAGAACAAGACGAATAGAGGTAAACCTAACCGCAGGCGAGAAAGTCTCGTCGTAATCTATTCCTTTCTGCTGTGTATACCCTTTTGCCACTAGTCAAGCCTTATATCTTTGAACTATGCCATCAGCCTTGAGCTTTATTTTGAGAACCCATTTTCTCCCAATAGTTTTGCGTCTCTGAGGGAGGCCAACTAGTTCCCAAACTTTGTTGACTCTCATAGACTCCAACTCATCTTCCATTGCTTTTGTCCATTTGTCCTTAGAAGGGCATGAGAGAGCCTCTTTTACATTTTTAGGCTCATTTTCATCTTGCAGGAGCATCATAAATAATTCACCGCCTTCAATGTCAAATCGTCGGCGGGGAGTCTTTTTACGAGAACCACGTCTAGTTTGTGATTCATCATTGTTCCCATTTGGATCAACGTTGCTCCCACTCGGATCAAAAACACTTAACCTGCTCCCACTCGGAACAAGATCGGTGACCATCTCGCTCCCACTTGGAACAAGATCCATTTGGTCACTTTCATTAAGTGTAGAAGGATTACTTTCATTCGCACCTGATGATGGAAGAGGTTGTTGATGAGAAACTAATTCATCATCTGCTAAAATACTCCCACTCGAATGAAGAGATCCTTGTATGTCTTGATCCCCTAGCTCAAACAATGATAGGTCTTGACCTACCTCTCCCTTCTTAGGAAACTCATTCTCTAAGAATGTGACATCTCGTGATTCAAATTCAGTTACACTTCCACTGTTTTGCTGACTTATAAACACATAACCCTTTGAGGTCTCAGAGTACCATATAAAGATACTTTTCTTTCCTCTCGGACCCAATTTGCCATAATTGTGAGAGGAATCATGTGTATATGCAGCACAACCCCAAGGTCTTAATACACTCAGGTCAGGATGTCTTCCAGTCCATAACTCATATGGAGTGGTTGCAACTGATTTTGAAGGCACTCGGTTAAGTACATAGGTGGCAGTAAGCAAAGCATTACCCCAAAAATTAATTGGGAGGTTGGCTTGTGCCATCATTGACCTAACCATTTCTAGGAGCGTTCTGTTTCTTCTCTCCGCAACACCATTTTGTTGTGGAGTATTTGGGATAGTCAACTGATGAACTATTCCCTTTTCATCACATAACCCATTAAATTGAGTCGCTAAGTATTCCCGGCCACGATCAGTTCGAAGAGCTTTTATCTTCTTGTCTAATTGATTTTCCACTAAGCTCAGATAGCGTTTGAAACAACTTATTGCTTCAGATTTGTGGGAAATTAAATAGACATAACTGAAATGGGTAAAATCATCAATAAATGTAATGAAATAACTTGCTCCATGCCTAGCTCTAATATTCATAGGCCCACAGATATCAGAATGGACTAATTGCAAAGGATATTCAGCTCTAGTCGCTTTACCGAAAGGTTTTCGTGCGGATTTTCCCGCTAGACAATTTTCACAAGTGGACAATTCCACATGTTCAATGCCGGCAAGAAAACCTTGTTTCGCTAGCCTTTGCATTCTTTGTTGGCCAATATGACCAAGTCTAGAATGCCATATGTTTACATCACTATCATATTTATTTGTAGAAGCAAACATAGAAAAACTAGCATTATTATTGAATGAACCATAATCCAAATCCATAATAAATAAAACTCCGGTCACATGACCAAAACCAAATAATGTTGAATCATAAGTCAACTTGAGATAAGAGTCATGAAAAAACAAGCTAAATCCTAGCCTAAGCAAAACAGAGACTGAAATAACATTCCGACGAATTGTTGGTGCATAGAGGACATCATGTAGAATTAGGTCTTGACCGCCACGCAGGACTAACTTGCATGTACCGATCACTTCAACAACAACTTTATTGTTGTTTCCCACATATATCCACTTTGCTCCACGAGAAAATCGCTGAAATTCAACAAAAGCATTGCGCTCCCAAGCTATGTGGTCCGTTGCTCCCGAGTCTACAATCCACAAAGGATTAGATTCAGTTAGTAAAACAGAACTAGAAACACAAAGTTCACTAATTCGAATTTTATGAAATACCTTTGTAGGAGGCTCAGAGCAATCCTTAGCATAATAACCCTTCTTGTCACAATTATAGCACTTCACTTTAGCAACATTGACACGTTTGGGACGTCTATTCTTTCCTTTTTCAGTCTTTGCTCGTTTAGCAGGCTGAGCTGGCTGAGTTTGAGGTGGACCTCTCTTCTTTCCCCAATTCTTTCGCTTTGAATCACCTTTTTTTTTGGAGGTTGTTACCATGTGCAACTCAGCTATTGGCTTTGCAGCCTCAAGTCGTTCCTCCTCTAACTCAAGATGCCTCCGGACATCTTCTAGAGTTGTGATTCTTTCATTATGAGTCAAGTGCATCTTCATATGATCCCACGAACTAGGCAAAGAGCGTATGATAGCTTGAATTTGTTGTTCATCGGTCAACACATGACCAGCATCTTTTAACTTCTCGATCATGTTTGTCATTTGCCTCAGATGCGTTTTCATTGAATGCTCTGGGCGTTTCTTGTATGAACTTGATCGTCAAGGATCTTAGCCTTGTAGTAGAACAGGTACCAAACCTATTCTTCAAAGCAATCCAAAGTTCCATATCCCTTTGGTGATCCTTGAACTCCCTTGGGATGTCATCATCCAAGGTGCTTAGCAACGTAATTCGAGCAGTGGAGTCCTTTTTTCCCCAAGCATAATACGCTTCATGGTCACGCCTATGTTGAAGCGTGTTGCCATCCTCAGGCTTATTCATGACATTGTTAATGGCCTTCAGAGCCTCTTGCTCTTCCAGCACATATTGAACTTTCAAACTTCAAGTTTCATAGTTGTCACCATGGAGTTTCAACCCTTTGTTTAGCTCAGCAACAATGTTTTTCGAAGCAGTAGTCATTCTTTAACACACAAAAAAAATAATGAGAACCATTAAAATAATAAAACGCAAGGCACTATGTTCAACACACATACATATTATGAAACTAAGCATCAATTGACTAAGGTAATAAACACATATATTAATCATGGAGTCGAGAGTTCACTATGTTCCCAATCATCATCCAGAAATTAAAATATCATGAAAATTAGCCTAGTCAATTACCTAGCTTAGCATCTTAATCATATTTAGGCAACATAATTGTCTATCATGATTTTATAATCCCATATTGATTATCAGTTAAACAAATTAACTTTTATACGCATGCTAATAAATTCACATTAAATTTTAATGTCAAACTAATTAACATAGTACACATGTTAAACAAATTAACAAGCAAGATTAATGTTAAACCAAGTAACATATATTTCATGCTAAATTAACATAAAATGTATTAAACTAATTAACAGATTATACATGCTAAAAATGTTAACATAGACTTTACCATAATGACGTTAAACTAATTATCATTTAGCACACATCAAACAAATTAACGTGAAATTAACGTTAAACTAATTAAAATTTCCAAGCATAAAAAAAATGACAAATAACTTTATTGTCAAGCTAATTAGTATTTCAATCATGTTGAGCACATCAACAAAAAAAAAACTAATGTTAAACAAATTAACATTTTAAGCATGCTAAACAAAACAGTCAAATAAATCTAATGTTAAACTAATTAACATTTTTTTTAAATAGGGATAATAATTAATTTCATTAAAAAAATATAAATACTAAATTTATATTATGAAAATTAAGTCCATATAGTCAATTTTCTTAATCTGGATTTAAATTATAAAATCAAAACCTTTTAAATCAGGCCATTAGCCCAAACAAATGCAGCAATGTGTAAACTGGGCCTTTAGCCCATTCACTATTTCTATAGCAAAAAGGAAAAAAAAAACAAAAAATTGATATGGGCTCTAAGCCCAAGTCTTCTAATGCCACCAAGAAAAAAAACTACTCAAACCCATTAAACAAATATGAAGCTAGGGTCAGAGAAACAAGTTTATTTGCTTTCTAATTATCTGTTGCTGTTGGACACTTTACAAAAAAACATAATTTTCATCTCTTCTTCTCTATGTTTCCCCGCCGCTGATGGAGCACCAAGCTCCATATCAGTTCAGTCATCAGAGAAGGGAAACATTTGCTTCTCTCTTCTTTTCTTAGTCCTTGTGGCTAGAAAAAAAAATTGAAGTCTCAGCTCCTATATTTTTTATTTTTTTATTTTTTTTAAGACAGAAAGAGAGAAAAAAAACTTGATCTTTTCTTCCTCTTTGGTTCTTATGTTCTTTTTGTCAGAGTAATCGGCTATATACATGACAAAGAGGTATAGGAGAAGGAAATTCGTGCTTTGGTACTCACTGCTTCATGTTGTCTTATTTCATATTAGCATCAGTAAGTCTTTTTGGAGTTCTGGTTGCCTTGGCATTGTTTTATATGACGACAAGGTTCTATTCTCGTGCGCTGCTGTTGTGCTGTACTAATTGAGAAAACAACCCAAATTTTTTTTTCTTCTGAAAACTGATTTCAGAATCTATTATCGGTTAAAATCAAAATATTTAACAGATTTTAAAACTTTAGTTCATATCAGTAGAAAAAAATTGATAAAGGTTCTGAGTCAAAATATATCCAGATATAATAAAACATTAACTTGACTTAAAACGTAATTTTAAATCAGTATACTACAAAGTTTTATTATTTCCAATTGCACAGTGCAAAAAAAATTAATACTTAGTTCTAGATACACACAGTAAATCAGAACAGATCTAGAATTATTTGTCAGACCAGAAAACCAACTCTATGGCTCTTGATACCAATGTAGGTTCACACATAACACATTAATCTAAATTAATTAGATAGCGCGTAAACCATAAAAGGAGAACTTACGTGTTCTTCGTGTAGCGGAAGCGGAAGTCGAAGCGCGGTTGGAATTACTGGCCGATGGTGGTTGTCACGATATATTGGAGCAACCCCCTAAATCACAGTCTAAACTCTAATATATTGTAGAGAAGGGAAGAGCAGAAGTATCTTTTATTTTACACCGTAAGTGTTATTATATAGAAAATATTAGGCTCAGTTTAATTACCCTAATGGGCCTTAAGCACCCCCTATGGGTGGACCCAAATTTCTTACATCAATAACTAAAACCTTCTTTCAGGCAAAATTTCAAACAGATGGTGGGCAGGAATAAATTTTAGTTGAAGTGAACAAATGGGAGTGTCAATTCTCCCCCATTACCAGATTTCAATGTTGATAAGAACAACCGTAATCTTATTTGCTAAATTGAAAACTGAGAGCCAAAGAGGTGCGATGGCTTTTGATGTGATGGCGGAAGTGGGTTTAATTTTCTGATTGGGAAATTAGATTTAAAAGAAAAAAAAAAACTTTGTCGCGTTCCAAATTTGGATCAAAAGGGAAAAGGCTGCTATGGTCGCTACGTTAATGCTTCAATCCCCCCCCCCCCCCCCCCCTCGCTAAATTGATGTTTAAAAAAGAGGCTATAATTTTTGTACGGAGAGCGTTCTAAAGACTTCTTAATTGACGACTACTTTTTTGGTGGAGATGGAGGAGGGAGGGAGGAGGGGTAAGGGCAAACAAAATATGGGGATACCTCTGTTTTAGTGTTGACAGTGGTATTGTGGTGGAGATGGAGGAGGGAGGGAGAGGTAAGGCAAACGAGATCTGGGATAGAATAGGGAACGGAGAGAGAGAGAAAGAGAGGGGTGAGGGAGAAGATAGATTTGGTAGGTGAGAGAAAATCAATTTAAAAGAGAAACTTGCGAAATATAGAACACTAGTTATGATGTGTAAATTTAGAAAATATTTTAGCTATGAAAAATAAATAAAATAAAAGACGGTTATTATTCGTAAATAAGTCTTAGAGATAACTATAATAAGTAAATTTTTCTGAAAAATTTATCAATCTAGAGAGTGTCATGTCAGCCTACTCTAAAGTTGAATATGCCCCGGGTGTATGTCGTGGAAAAATAGTAAGTTGACAAGTAAGAGTTGATGATAAGATATGTTTGGTCAATCTCTCCTTAATTGACACCATTTTGAGATTTGATTTGTCAAAGGTGATTACAGTTAGAAGGATTCTTTGTTCCTCTTTTTTGACTGATCAGCCGAAGATGGCGAACGATTGTGAAGCCACGTTATTCTTGTGTACTTTTTTTTAAATTTCAAATGTGTGCCTACCCAGGAGTATTTAATTCATGTATCTTCCCGTGGAGTTGGCTGGATTGCATTATACACTTTAATCCTCTATTTTCTATAGACTTGAAGCTATTACATTATATAAATATCAATTTGTACTAGTCAAAAGCATAAAGGGAAAGATAAAGTTTAATGGGGCATTCATGGCTCTATTGGTGATATATAAAGGGACACTTGGGTCACACTGTATCAATCTTCCATTAAACTACAACCAAATAATTTCAAACTCACACACCTTTTGGGGCCAGCGTAGCTGCTTAAGAAATGGACTACCGCGCAATCAATCCACAAATGCGTAGAAGTAGGAAATCTCCTTTAATTTCCAAAACGTTCGTTGCACTAGCTATCATTTTTTTATTTGTTGCAAAATGATGTACCTTTCCACTTAGAAGGCCTAAACATGACACCCTTGAACCACAATTGAAAGGAAAGGCTTTAGAACCAACGCCTTTTTGGTAATAGAGAGACATAAAGACACCCTACTTAAGTTTACTTGGACACAAACTATAATTTTATCCTCT
This sequence comes from Lycium barbarum, assembly GCF_019175385.1. Classification (NCBI taxonomy): domain Eukaryota; kingdom Viridiplantae; phylum Streptophyta; class Magnoliopsida; order Solanales; family Solanaceae; genus Lycium; species Lycium barbarum. The sequence goes on from NC_083344.1 coordinate 34,443,604, forward strand.
TTTGGCTTTCTATGTCCCATTTCAAGTATATTTTAACTGTAATAAAGAGGGCATAGAAAGAAGTATGATTGTTGGTTTTAAAATAATTTAAAAAATTCTTGTACTCCTGTCATTCACTTTCTTTTCCTGAAAATAAAAATATTTTAATTTCATCTAAAATCGTAAATTCTATATATATAAAGAGAGACTAACCTACAACATGAAGGTGGTAGGATAGTAATGTACCCACTTTTTTATTCACAAAAATATCCCTACCACCTCATTAAAATGGAAACTTTTAAGAACTTTGGTCTTTTACTTAAATTCCTCTTTTCCCCCCAAATTCCATCTCTACAATTCCCAAACCCCATCGAAATCAATTCTTCTATAATTATCAACTTCCAGCTAGATGTGTTGGAACTGGAATGTCAATTTGATTAAATTATTAGTGTTTCACACCTCTTTTTCTTAATTTTGCAATGCCATCAATTCATATAATACAAATTATCCAGCAAAAGAATAGATAAACGTGATATCTACTGATGCAAAGTGGAAAAAAAGAAAGAAGTCTCAGCAGAAAATCATCGTAGTTGGTCTTTTTGTGCCTTTTAAAGAGTTCTTCTAGGGATTCAATGTTTTTTTTATTTTTTTTTTTTTTAAAGATTTCTTCCACTGCTTCAAAATTGACTTTGCACTTCAGTGATCTTAGGAGAAAAATGAAAGTGATGCAAATTGATAAATACTACCACACAATTTAGACAAATCAAGAAATTATCATATGACAAATAGAGATGAAACACATAGAAACACAGCCTATCACTGTTGTATGTAGAGATGAAACACCATGGAATCCGATATGGGGTTGGGGAACTGTAGAGATGGAATTTGGGGGAAAAGAAGAATTTAAGTAAAAGACCAAAAAGTCCCTAAAAATTCTCATTTCAATGAGGTGGCAGAGTATTTTTGTAAATAAACAAGTGAGTACATTGCTATCCTACAATCTTCATAATGTAGGTTAAAAAAACCCATATATATATATATATATATATATATATTTCCTCGTGCTTCCACTCCACACAAATATTGAAAATTTAATTGGGTGAAGTGAGAGTAAAGGATAGGGAAAAGGGGGTCCGGAACATTTTTAACCCCAAATTTTTTTTTTAAAACCAAATTAAACCGTTAAAAAAAAAATCAAAGTAGGCTTCACGCACAAAATCTGTGCGTGAAGCCCCTCCCCCCTCCCCGACCCTAACTTTTATTCTTTGGAAATCAAACTCAAAATTAAGGTTTTTTTTTGTACTTTGACCGAAGATTAGTCACGTTTCAAAATACCGGAATATAAATATTTTATAGAGAACTTAATATTTTTTTTAGTGTACAATAATATCGGCTCATTACATCAAGTATACATATACATTTGGATCGTCGTTTTAGGAGTTGTAAAGTACTACGAAGTATGTTTGAAAACTTGTTATATTTAGGTTTAAGTGTCATATATTATAGGGTTTTGATTAATCTTTTTTTAAAATTTTACTCCCAAAGCTATGAAAGTACTTTTTTGGTTCAAGAAAGATAGAAAAGAAAAAATTACTCTGCTTTGTGTTAGTTTTTTTTTTCTTTTATGTCTTTTTTATTTTGTTCTTGTATTGTGTAATCCACACCTTTTGAATGTGCAAAAATAAATATAATATTTAAAAATAATTCATCAAATACGAAAGGTTCATAATAATTGAAACATATTTCATTTCATTAGCAATGAAATACATCATTAAATTACAATAGACTTAAAAAAAATCAAGTTCAAGACACTCTTCTACTTTCAGATGTGCTGCCACCACGGGAGTTTTGCCCACATGAATGCTTATCATGCCCAAATTGCTTACATGTCGAGTACTTGCCAGAGTAAGTCTTTTTGCTAACATCCATTTGATTGTGATAACGGGTTAGCTTGTTTTTTCCCAATTTATGGATACGTTTCTTGTTCGCAATCATAGAAAACGGCGCGGCTGGCCAATAAGCTTGATCACCAACGGGATGGAAGTGGCCGGAATATGCTTTAAGGTATTTTACGACCTTATATTCCTCTGCCACATAATCAGTTACATTTCTGGCCATTCTCTCAAAGCACTTGACTGCATGAGAACATGGCATGTGGTACGTTTGCCACTTACCACAAGTGCATGATTTTGTAGGCTCAGTAACGATATGTTTGTTTCCTCCTTTGCCGTCACAATAATCCGTTCTAACTTCATGCACTCGTTGAACGACGTCATACTCGGTCATTTGGTGACCCTCTGCCATTCTTCTATGGTGCTCCATCTTTTTGTAGGGCTTTGGCATCCATGTTCCGTCTTCGGCTAATATGGCTCTGGCTTGCCTTGTTCTATCCACAAATCGCTCCATGACCTGCCTGAAAGTTTCTTACCATTGCGGTGACAAGTAGTCCTCAAGTAGATTTGAGGAGTCCATTGAAAGACTCCGAGTTGTTCGTTGTAAGCATGCCCCATCTCCTTCCTCCATCAGCATAAAGCGTCCATTTTTCAACTTCTAATTTCATCAACCAAACATATGCCTCTTCACTCACTTCCCTTAGCAACTCCATTTTTGCAGCCCATTTTCCTTGTTGATGCTGCATCGCAGCCCCCCACATCAATTTTCTTACAATGCCATTTCCAAACTTTGTTTGCAAATTAGCCTTTAAGTGCCTTAAACAATATCGATGGTAAGCATGTGGAGGCTGCCACCCTTCCAGAGTACGCATATTGTGCAATATGCCTTTATGACGATCCGATAGGACACATATGCCCTAATGACCCTTAATAACATGAGTTTTTAGATGAGTAAAAAACATCTCCCATGTCTCGTTGCTCTCGTTAGCGGCAATTGTGAAAACAAGAGGGAATATTGAACCATTTGCATCCATACCTACTGTAATTAGGAGCTTAATATCATATCGGCCATATACATACGTCCCATTTATCGATATTACATTCCGGCAGTGAGCAAAACCATCAATACTTGGTTTGAATGCCCAAAAGACGATGTCAAAAATTCTACCCTTTAAAAGTCGCCACTGTACAACAGTGTCAGGATTAGCATGTTGTAGAGCCGCCATATACCCCGGCAACGCCTGAAAAGAGGATTCTCAAGTTCTAAAGATCATCTCAAAAGCACGTCTACGCCCAAGAAATCCCTTTCTCTTGCTAATGATTTTACCATATTTGGAGTGGACCATGCTAATACAAGTTTTGATGGGCATCCTGCATAAGTTTAAACAAACAACATTTAGCAATGATATTTTAATTGCTATAAGATATATAATGTACTAGGTCAGATAAGTTACCTTGGAGTTTCGTCAATGTGTTTAAGTAATTAGAGTTTCGTCAATGTGTTTAAGAACACATGAGCAATCATGTTTATATCTAAATTAATATGATCTGCTCGACTTTGTCCCATATCACAAGTGTGCTTTGGGTGGAATTTTGTGATTTCCCATAGACCGTCAGGCTTAACAATTCCTCGAAGCAACCGCCGACAGCCTTGAGTATGTTGCTTACAAACCAGCCTCCATACCGATTTGTTTGAGTCATCAACCTTAAAATCCCTCATATCCTTTATACAATACATTCTGACAGTCCGTTGCAACATCTTTTTTGATGTGAATTGCATTCCCTTTGCAAGGATGCATTTATCAGTCATGGGATTTTTTGGTTCAATCCACGTTTTTTGGCGACTTTGATCATCATCTCTTGTGAAGGCAAATGCATCCTCACGACCTTGTAGACTGTTAAGATATGAAATATAGTCAGAATGCCACTGCATTGGGCTGTCAAGAATTGGGTTTTCCGTCATCGGAGGTGGTACGTGGTGGTGAGTTGGTTCTGGGGACAAAAATGCGTATCTTCTTCATCCCCTTCACTATCTTCATCATCGGTTACCTCTGCATTATTAGCTGGTTCATCGCCATCACTCTCTAATGTATCCACATAACTTGGACAATCAGCGCCATCTAAGAAAGACCTCCTCTTACACGATAAAAAGCATATGTTAAATTTCAAATTCAAATATATATATATATATATATATATATATATATATATATATATATATATATATATATATATATATTAATTATTTAACATCAGGGTGATGAACCTACACATATTGAGAATGAGCATGGTGTGGAGAATGATCAACTCCACCAAACTGAGAGGACTGCCTTTTATCCACAGTTGGTACCACTGACGAGTTTTGATAATAATCAGCTGCACAGAACTGAGAATTATTATAATAATCAACTCCACTGAACTGAGAATTATTATAATAATCAGCTCCACTGAACTGAGAGTTTTGATAATAATGAGTTGCTCCACTAAATTGAGATGATTGCCTAATATTACTCGTATCAGGTCTATAACCCCTACAAAGATTTAAAAATAGTTATTTATCAATACATACAATAAACACGTGCTACTGCACAAAATAATAATATAAGAATGCATATTTACCAAGTTTGATTAAATTGTTGGGTAAGATTTTCGAGCGGCACCTGGCCCCTCAAAATGTCCCCGTAAGAACTAATATCTCCATACGTGTTAACTTGACTGGGCTGTTCTTGCGGGACCTCTCGGGGTATCTTTTCAACATACATCTCAAGAACAATAAGGGCGACTAAATGTTTTTAATTCTTCTGGAGCATTCAAATAATCCCTCAAAGTATCATCATCATTGATATAATGCCTACCATAAAGCACTATACTATGGGAAACTGATTGTGGATATCTGCCTGTTATAGAGATTTCGTACTCATCTGAACTAACCTTCATTTTGTCATATATGTAAGTGACTAGTGATTCATAAGACATTTCAAGTGGACATTTAACATGAACGTTTGGTCTTTTATTGTAACGAACTGTACTATTGTCATCAAGGATAATACCATCCCAATGTGTTGAAACCTTAACTGGTGGAATATCTTGAGCTATTTTTTGTAGGAAGTTTGATTTTTTTTTAATGACTTAAGAGAGGTTTTTTTGAATGACTTAAGAGACTTAAACTTATGAAATAGATGATTTTTTACCTCGTCCAACATTCTTCTTAAATAGATTCATATTGACCCCTATTGCGCATTGAAACGTTACGTAATATGAATTAAATTAAAATAAACGGTCAAACAATGCAGCATTTTATTGTCAAATCGGTCCTTTATGTGTCATAAAAAAGTTGAAATTGGCATGCATGATGTGCTGTCAAATCATGTTCTATTGCGCATTGAAACGTTGCGTAATATGAATTAAATTCAAATAAATGGTAAAAAAATGCAGCATTGTATTGTCAAATCGGTCCTTTATGTGTCATAAAAAAGCTGAAATTGGTATGCATGATGTGTTGTCAAATCATGTTCTATTGCGCATTGAAATGTTGCGTAATATGAATTAAATTCAAATAAACGGTCAAAAAATGCAGCATTGTATTGTCAAATCAGTCCTTTATGTGTCATAAAAAAGCTGAAATTGGCATGCATGATGTGTTGTCAAATCATGTTCTATTGCGCATTGAAACGTTGCGTAATATGAATTAAATTCAAATAAATGGTCAAAAATGCAGTACTATATATAAAATGATTGACATTAAAACGAGTTGGTAATCTTGATTCTATTACATGTTTTACCCCAGCAAACATATTTGAAGCAATGGGTAGGACATGGGAACTAGATGATGATAATTTTCATTACTCCAATAACCCTAACAAAAGATTCAGTCGAGAATACAATAAAACAATGAGAGAGGAGTGGAATTAGCTTTTTAGGGAGGCTGAAGCACTGGAGCAAAAGTTAGCTTCAGTAGGGCTTAAACGCCCAAAAGAACGTGTTATGTCAATGCCTCATGGAACTCCACAAGAGTTTAATTTTGCTCTTAATCGTTTTCGCGAAGAGAACAATCGGATGCAAATACGTTACCATATAGTAGAATATGGTATACATGGTAGGACAAGATTTAGATCCAAGTGGGATTCAGACTGTGAAATGTCCGATGAAGATTAATATTTTTCTTATAATAAGGTAAGTAGGTAGGGTCATAAAGACCCCCCCCCCCTCCCCCGAGGGTACTTGGGGGTTTGCAACTATATAAGTAGCCTTTTTTTTTGTTATTAGACTACAACGTATTCAATGTCGAGTAGTAGAAAATCAGTTTGGTCTTTACTCCTTCCAAAAGAACCAAATAGCAGTGATGATGAGAGTTCAAATCATAGTGATTTTTCGAGTGATACCAGTGATTTCAAACTAGACGAGATAAATCCCCACCTTCTTATAGAGCATAATGATGATTTCTGCAGTGTGAAATATTCAGATCCGCGAGAATATTATTGCGGTTTACGCCGAGAATGGTCACATCGGATTACCGAATCAGAACGTCTTGTTCGTGACTTGGAAAATCTCAACACTCCAATCCCAACAAGGTACACAATAACCATGCCTCGAGTAGATCTAGCAACTTGCGAGCTTGCCGTACAAAGGATTAGAAAAGAAAACAACAGAATGCTGGCAAGACGTAGATTTTACATGCTAATGTTGGCCGAAGAACAAGCATCATCAACCGGAATAGAACTAACATCTCCTGAAAAAAGATGTGTGTTAAGAGACCGCCAATATCGTTCTGAGGACGATATTGAGGACTTCTATTCTGATGACGATTAGGGTCTATTTAGGTTCACTGTCTTAGATTATGGGTCATTTAAGTTTCGGACTAAGACTGTTAATTTGTATTTTTATTTTATGATGAAGTCATAAATTTGAATTAGTTTGGCATATTTTTAATTCTTCAAAGTTTATTGTCAAAGTCTATTATTAATTGACAATTTAACAAAGTAACACAAATAAATTAGTACATAAAGGGTGCGGATTACATTATAGGGGAAAAGGTACACCTAGTAAAAAACATAATCCATAGAAATATTAAACTTAATAAACAAAATACATATAAATAATGAACAACAACAAGATAGCACAAATAATCTTCCACAATTTAAGTTTTTCTTTCAAAGCTATTTTCTCGTGTTGAGCGTATCTAAGTTTAGCCTTCAGCAAAATTCATTTTTTTTTTTCGGAACCGGTGAGCAAGAACTCCAAAAGTTCAATTTTTTCTTCAGCTTCCACAAGCTTAAATTGCGAGTCCAACTTAGCGGTATCTCTAGAGATACGTGAAGTCGCGGTATCTCTATCAAAAAGTGAATTTTTAAACTTCGCCGCCACCGTTTTATCCACGTGAATGCTATCTTCCCACCGAAAGTGTTTGCAACCGCCCATATCCTATAAACATTACAAGAAAATCAGTTTTTTAAAGTAAAATATATGGACAACGTGAAAAAAAAATACTAAAAAAATGTAAAAACACTTACTTCGGGCACATTACAACGCCAAAACGGCGAGCCGGATTATCTTGGGTCGTGATATTTTTAGTTTACAGTAATAACTGCATTCACAAATATCGGGTTGTATAGCATGTTTGAAGTTTCAAAACTCTGAGACATGTTTTTGGGAGTGCAAAAGTGTGTTGAAAGGGTGAAAATTGAGGAAATGAAAGAGAAGAGTATGCTGGAAATGGGAGGGGTTTTTGTTAGGGGTTTCACGCACAGAATCTGTGCGTGAAGCCTACTTTTTTTTTTTTTTTTAATGGGTTAGTTTAGTTCCAATTTTTTTTTTTTGATTACAAAAGTGCCGGGTCCGGGAAAAGGTAAAAATAGTTCAATTCCCTAGTGCCTGAGACATGATGAGGCTTTAATTCAAAATAAGGTTCAAACTAACTGCAAAGTCTATGCCACTATCCCCGGAAAAGTGATTGTAAAGCTTTAACACGTTTGAAAACTTTGTTTCATTGTATTTCCATTTTCTTGAGTGGGCATCTGCAATTGTATATTTCTGGGAGTAGAAGTTGATAGAGTTGACTTCATAAAAACGATTGCTATTCATCATGTACTTGTTTGAGCAAATGTCAACCCCCTCCACTGACCAATCCCATCATTATGTTCCCTTGTAACTATCATCCGTCCTTATCAAATAAGTCGACCATTTTAAAAAAATTGATACGATCAACTGAGAGAAAGGCATAAAATGTTGAGAAAATATTCAAATTTGCCTTAGAAACATTGTGAAATAGTCCCCTTCATTATTTCGTTATAAGATTGATCCAAATATGCCTTTATTTAGTAATGGAAAAGCTTTTCAACATATGAGTCTTTTTACTAAGGAAAAAGTCAAATTTGCCCTAAACTATAAAAAAATGGTTCATATTTGTCCCCCAAAACTTTGTGAAATTGAGCACATGTAATTTTTTTTCAGCGCCACCATCTAGCAACACTCTAAACCAACTACCAAATAAAAATTGATTCTCTCAACGCTAAAAAAAAAAAAAAAAAACTTAAAGACCATCGTTACTCAACTGCAAATTCACCTTCACGATGCTAACAAAAAGAACACAAAAAGGCCACCCCATTCAAATGATTTCTCTCTAGCCTTCATCTTTTCCCAATTTTACTTCTACCATAAGATCACTGGACCTTAACCACTGTTATCCCACCTTGACCGCCACAATATTGTGTTCCTAGGGTTATTTTGGATTAGGATGTTGGTGTGCAGATTTAACGTCGTTATGGATGATCCCAGAAGGATTGGTGATGGAGTTGTATCACGGAGTCCGACAGAGGTGGAAATTAACTTGGCGATGTAATTGATCATTGTTTGAGTTCCATTTGGATAATTTTAGGCCTGAGAGTAATTTATTTGAGCTTGGGGGACAGTGATATTATCATTGGAGGTTCTTAATGTCACAGAAGACGATATTGTTACTGCCAGAATAGTGGCCCATTTGTTCAAAGTTCAGGGACAAAACCGGACCAATTTGCACAGTTCAAGAATTAGTTCAAACCTTTTTACAATAAAGGTCCATGTGTTGGAAAGCTTATGCCATTAGTGAATAAGCGTATATGTTGAGTAGCTACTGGCTCAATGATAGATTATGAGCTTATATTGAAGTTTTGATAATTTGACAAACAATGTACCCAATGACAATCAAGCTAGGAGACATAAGAAAGGATTCATTGAAGACCCAGATATCCAAACTGATATTTTGCACGACCAAATATCTATCCTAAGTGATACCCAATTTTCGCCTATATGATAGACCAAGTTACTGTACATGTTCCAAGCTAGCGTTTGCGGAATAATAAAGAATGGGAAAGTAAGGACACGGTAATTTGTACGTGGAAACCACCCGGTTCACAAAGGGTGAAAAAACCACGAACTACACCTCTGTAGGTAGGTAGGGCTTCTATCTATGTGTGGGAACATCATTGTTCTTTCCCGTGCCATGCTTAATTCACAAAAACACTATTTCTTCTCAGAGTTAGAATTATGTCTCAGTTCGTGATAAACCTGAGCATACATGGATTATGGATAGATTCATGACATTATATATATTTATACGTATATTCATGTAAAACTATTTACAAATCATGTTTATGATATTCATGGGTTGTTAAGCCAACCATAAACATGTTCAGTATTTTTTGGAGTAGCATACATAGATTTACTGAGAATGTTAAACACTTGAAACTACGTATACCAACGTAGGATAACGATCGCTTCGCCCAGTTAGGACGATACCTTCGGATTATTGATTGAATTCATTCATGTCAGTGTATGTCTCATACCCCCGCTAAGTATGAGATTGCTTTGCTGGCCGGGCCAGAGAACAAACTCCACATACTCACATGGTTACTTCAGTTTGTCAGTTATACTAAGGCTCTCCCACTTAAGTATGTTTTACTCATGTTACAACATCATCATGACGGATCATGATCATGTCTAGGTTTCAGTTACAGTTTGCTATTTACAGCTTCAATTACAGTTTCAGTTTCGTGACTCCATGTAGCCATGTTATTGATTAGGGTTGCCTATTCCCCAAGCACCAACTTACTTTTTTTTCATTCATCAGTTGCATTACATACAATTATAATTCTAGTGTAGTTACGTCCCTTTTGATCAAGGCCTGCATTTCACGATGCAGGTACTGATTTTCAGGACGACAGATCTGCTCGTTAGGACATCATCGTATCAACTACTTAGTGAGCCCCTCTTACTTTGGGGTGTTATCTTTACTTTCCAGTATTTATGTCATGTTATACAATCAGGTATGCTGGGAGCCTTGTCCTAGAAACAATTCAGTATTTCAGACTCATTGTAGAGGTTTCATAGACTAGTTAGTATGTCATGTTGGATATTCAGTTTTGTTCAGCCTTGTGGGCTACACTACCTATTTTCAGATTATTTTCCGCACTTATGTTTTAAAACAGTATCTTCAGTATTATTATGATGTCATATGTTTTACTCAGATTATTCATGTTTTAACTAATATTCCTCATCAGGACATATCCCATGTTAATTTAGCAACCTATATGGTTCGCTCGATCGCATGAAGTCAGACATTGAATGCCATGTTACATCCAGGCCCAGGTTCGGGGCACGACATATCTTGGTATCTAAGCCTCAGGTTCAAGTGTCTTAGAGAGTCTATGAAACCGCATCCAATGGGATCAATTTTATGTGTTTGTACGTGTCACAAATGTAAATAGTTGACTACCAAGACATTTAGGATTGTCTCACTTCTTTCAAACTCTAGATCGTGTAGTTAGAACTATGTCTTCAGGGACTCTTCTAACTAATGCGTATTACGTATTTCAGAAAATGCCTGCCAAGAGGAAGTTAGCTTCGAAAAAGAGGGCCACTGCTACTGCCCAAGAAGTGAACTCTTAGACTCAGGGAGTTCGCACTAGGGCCCAGGAGGCTACATCGGGTTCAATACCTCAGACTTTACCCCTACCTACTGAAAGGCCTGCAGAGGTCCATACCATTTTCACTCCGTCACGTAGTTGTTACGATTCACTTTTACGCGAGACATAAAAGATATTACATAGTTGTGGACACTTTTGAATTTATTTGTTTTTTAGAGTCACCACCTAATTTATAAAGGAAATTAGGAAAATCAAGTTAAAAGGGTTTATTCAAAATAGAGAGAAATCCTTTTTGAAATAGAGTTCGAGGTAAGGGTTGAATTGATTTCTCGGGGAAGGTGTTAGGCACTCCGATTGTTACACCTTGAAAATTTTCACGTCATTTGCGTCGTAAGTAAATTAACGTAAGCCGGGGATGTCATGGAACTCTTATAAGGTTAAGAGAGACCTTTAACAAGTGTTAAGAGAGTATCTAAGGGTTCCAAGATCAAGAGAAACGAAGGAATTCAGTTTTTCAAAACTTTGGGAAAACTTGGCCGAATTCTAAACAGAATTTTTGGTCCAACTTGAGGGAGGTGTATTTCTTAGAATATGGGGAGTTATGGAACTTATAACCTATGTAAATTAAATTTCATTGAGTCTAGTTTCCATTGCAATAAACCATTCGTTAATACGACATCGGAGTAGGAAGTTATGACCGTTTCAAGACAGACTGCCAGAGGCTTGCAAACCTTCGCGTTCGCGAGCCAAAGGCCTCGCGATCGCGAAGGCCAAATGGAAAGGCTGTGGAAACCGACCTTCCACCCTATAAATGCCAACCCCCACTCATTTACACCCCATTCTTACACCCTTAGAGGTCTAGAAACTTTAGGTACACCTCTTCCAACATTCCTTATCATTAAAACCAAGAAATCATAAGGAGGTTATGTAATCTAGGCTCGGGAAGCTCATGGCAACATCGTATTATCGTGATTATTGTGAAGCAAGGTGAAAGATGGCGGGATCTTAGGTTTGAAGTCATCAAGGATCAATTGGAAGTTAATAAGGTAAGATCCCCTCATTATATTCATAGAATCACGTTGATTCGGGATTATATTCGTTAGATTATAACATACTTAGTTGAATTGAGCGAAGGACGGAATAGTCCTATATAGATGTTGTTGATTGTATGGTATAGATGAGGAATTGTATTTGATATTGTTTATATATTGAGTTGGTTGTTGTTGTTTTAATCCTGGGATCGTAGTAGAAGCGGAGGAAATGCTGCCCGAATTTCCGTAACCAAATCATCCTTCGATATATAAGTTGATATATGAGCATAGTGGAGTATGACTAAGGATGTTGTTGACACCTCATTATTGATCTCCCATAATTTACTTTAATTACTCAGAGTCCTTGGAAAATACATAAAATAAGATATGCACCTTAAAGGGTTTAAATAGTTTTTATAAATTGTTTAGAACAATACTTCACTCCTTTAAATTGGTGAAAAGTTTTTCATGACATCACAAAGTTGTTTAGGAATTAATTTGTATTTTTTATGACATTTATAAGATACTTATTTGATTTAATCAAAGGAAAAAAGGGCATTTTGTTTTAAAATAATAATCATTATTTAATTGTTAAATTTTCAAAATTCAAAATTAGCAAATACTTTATTCCATTTAATCCATGGAGTTTGAGTAATTTAAATAATTGACCATTTCACCCTTTAATATGTAATTTTGCATAATTGTGTGATTTGTCAAAATTTATTTATAATTATCTATAAATGTTTTAATTAGTTAATTTAGTGGTCCTTATTGAAAATTGATGTTTAAATTATTTAATTATTTTTGTTATGGCCACAATTAATTTGACCAATTCATGGTTCAAGGAAATTGGGGTCATTTTTGTAAAATTAACCTCTTAATGGCCTTGATTGAAATAACCAAATTCATTGGCTTAAACTAATCAAGGTCATTAATGCAATTTAATTTTAAAACCTGCTAATTAGGCCAAATATAGCCATAATTGAAATAACCAGCTAAATTAAAATCAATTAGGGCCAAATTTGGTCATAATTGAAGTAATTAGTTGGATCAATATAAATTAGGGCCATGTTCGTAGTTTTAAGCCCATTTACACAGTGGTTACTTTTAAATATGATTAATTATGTCCTAATTTGTCTATAATTAAAATATTATGATTAACAATTAATGTTTTAGTTTTGTCTGTTCATTAAAATTACCTACTTTATTTTATATATACATGTATATGTTGAGTATACATGTATATGTATACATTGCATATATTAAAAGGGCCAAATTTCATTTTTTTTATGTTACAACTTGGACCGAGTCCAGTCCAGAAATGGACTGAGACCCGACCCAAAGCGCAAGCCCAGACGGCTTAAAGGGTTAATATCCCTTATACGCCTCTAATTTCATCCAAACAAACCCCTTACCCCTCCCCTTTCTCTCTCTTCCTCTTCTGCGTAACCCTAGCGCCGCCTTGAGTTTTCCCTCTTCTCTCTCCGCCAAAAATGGCAAAATTACAGATTTTAGCAGAGGAACACAACTTTTGCGTATCTATTGTGGTGAAAACATTAAATGTTTCACTCGATTTCACGAATTTTAATCCAAACACGATAATGAATCATATTTTTGCTTTATTTTGCTTTATTGTTCTGTGATTTACCTGCTTTATTGTTGTACCTTGCTTGATTTCCATTGGTTAGGGTTGAAAGGTCTAGATTGAACCAAATGAGGTTCAGATCTGGCCGTTCATATGTTTGAGGAGTCATTTGAGATGTAGATTTGATTTGAAAGTTCATTTTTTAGGGAAATATGTTTGTCCCACATCAGTGTTTTTGGAGAGTTGAACAATTTTTGGGGTTCTATAAATAGAACCCCAACCCTATAATAAGAGGAGGTATTTTTGCAAGAAAAAGTCTGAATTTTGAAAGTTAGAAGTTTTAAAAGAGTTTCAGAGGTCAGAAAATTGGAGAAATTAAAAGGAAGGCTAAAAACATCGGATTTTAAGCCTCTTTAGTAAAATTTTTTAAGACTTCACTAGTTTGAGGTTTTTTCTGAGTTTAAAAAATTTATTTTCCTTTTGTTTTTTAGTCTGTGTGGCAGAGTGTGGTCTTGGAGGCACAAAGGGATTTCAAATTCATTTTTGACCAAGGCTGCACTATTAAAAGGTAGTATTCCATCCTTTACTTATTTTGTTACTGCTTAGTAGTTAGTTTATATGATAGAAGTTTGTTGATGTTAGTTGGTTGTTGTGTTGCCTTTTGGTTCAATTAAATGAATATGCTGCTTGGGTGATGTTAAGCTTCATTAGCTTGTTTAGATGTGGAGATCACTTCCATTATTTTTCAAAGCATATATTTCACAGTAATAAGTAGTTGTTGATATACACTGAGTGTATCAGTTTCAAATAATGCATTGTTTATTTCTATAGATATAGTTGAAACAGACTTTATGTGCTCTGTTCGATGTTGAAGTTTCCTATTTTGGCTGTTCAATACTTGAATATGATAAGAATGTGATCATATGAGTCATGATAGTAATTTAGTGAACTTTTAAATCAACACTGATCCTATTTGAATTGTTACACCTTGGAGTTTCGTGTCGCTCGCATTATGAACATGCCAAAGTAAACCTAAAGTGGACATAAAGCCCTTGTAAGATTAAGAAGGGTGTTTGATGATTCTAATTAAGATTCCAAAGGCATTTGGGGCTAAAGAAGTAAGTTCGTCGGAGAAAGTTAAGGTTGAACCATGTTGTGGGAAATTTCGTATCATTTGAGCTATGCATTGCCTAGCATCATCTTGAGGAGACATATATAAGGCCCCTTAGATGGTTAATGAAGTTATAGACAATTGCCAAGAAGGTTCCATAAGGATTGGAGACCAAAACTAATCGGAAGGATCGCATTTTCGCGAAACCGGGAGAAAATGGGTAGTGTGCGGTCGCAATCTCAAGGTGCTGACCCGCACACTGGGTGCCAACTTTCCAAAATGGAGGGCCTTTCTGCCCAAGGCCCTCCCCAAGCCAATGGAGGAGTGTGCGGCCGCACACTCAGTGTGCTGAGCCGCATACTCTTCACCAAGTGCGTCGGGGTGTGATTTGACCACCTTTTTAAAACCCAAATGACCCCAAATTCATTTCTACCTTCTCTCACTTATTTCCTTACCTTTCTAGAGTCTTCTTGAGAGCTTTTGAAGGTTACCTAACCCTCCTCACCTTTCCATATCATCAAGAGAGAGGATCAACATCAAGAGCTTAAGGTAATCCATGGAAGGTGAAGTTTCTTGCTCCCTTTCAAGATTGAGGTGAATTGGGTCTTGGAGAAAGTTGGGTGAAGTGAAGTTCTTTGATTACCAGGTATGTTTTCCATCTTATTCTTATGGTTGAGTTGATATAAAGGTTTAGTACTCCTTAGAGAGGAAGAAAATGAAAGTGGAGATGCCATGGATGGTGTAATGAAGATGATGACTTTGAGTGAACTTAAAAGGGGGATTTCAGTCCAACTTGGGGTTTAATTGAATATAAATTCTTGATTGTGATATTATGGATTTTGTTATTGTTTTTTGGGAGTTGTTTGCCATATGGTGGAATTCGATAAAATTGGGGAAGCGCTGCCCAAATTTTGTTAACTCGTTAACTATGCTAGTGTGAGCTAAAGAGTGTTTCTTCAAGACTTAACTTTAGTGTAATTCCTCTTGAATGTAGAATTTACGAATTGGAAGGAGAACGTTAAGCGATTAAGGAGACGTTAAGGTATGTTAAGGCTATTCTTTCTTCATTTTGGCATGATCCTATGTTCTGAGCCAACAAACGATTAAACGAGCTTCCATATTACTCTACTCTTAGAAGCATTACGAGTACTTCAGTCTTTGATGTTCCTATACCCCATATGATTGTTCCTTCTGTTCATGGGCCTTGAGATTTCTTATTTTGATGATGTTAGATCAAAGGTTGTCCATCAGATGTATTATGACCTTATGTCACTCTGAGAGTTCTATGCACACAATTCAGTCATGCATTGCATTCATATACATATGCATATTGACCCATGACTAGAAGGCGTTATATACGTGTGTATTATATGTATATGGGGCATGGGGGAAAAGGATAGGCGTTATATACGCATTACCACCTGATCAGCTGATACACTAGGATGATGATATATGGATCGGGCTGCACGTTCCGCAGGAATGTACATGATGATGATGGCCGCAGAGAGGCCGATATGATATGATGGGATGCCCATAGGGGCTTGACAGGCATTATATACGCATATATATACATGTATGGCCCTATATTTATATACATGAGAATGATTATCATTGAGAGCATGCAGATTATGCGCCCACAGAGGCATTGTCGGTTATACAGATTTATGCATACTTACATTTACTACTGGTTCATACAAATCTATGTGGACAGTCAGTGGCATTTGAGTTCCAGATTCAGTTCATGATTCTTATACTTATGCTTATGTTACTCTTATGCCTTACATACTCAGTACATTATCTGTACTGACTCCCCTATTGCTCGGGGAGGGGGGGGGGGGGGGGAGGAAGGGGCTGCGTTCATGTCCGCAGGTTTAGGTAGACAGACCGGTGGTCCAATTCAGTAGGACCTCTATATTCAGCAGTGGTTAGTGTGCTCCATCTTAATCCGGAGCTGCGACCTATTTTGGTATGCCATTCTTTTGAGATGTATATACACATGGGTATGACGGGGCCTGTCATATCCTTTCTATAGCATTGTACTCTAGTAGAGGTCTGTAGACAGTTGTATGTATATGTCAGATGACGTAGCCTTGTCGGCTTCTATTCTTTTGTGTACAGTGTACGTAGCGGCCTAGTTGGCTTGCACTGTTCCTTCAGCATGTATATATATTTTCAGATTGTGCAAAGTTCTTGATGTCACCCTTTCATGAGGCAGTATGAGTTCAGTTTAAGTTATTTATGGGCCTTGATGTTCAATATTATCCAGATATAAGTATAAGGGTGTTTGGTCACTAGAGGTCAGATGCTTGTCACGATTCATCGGTTTGGGTCATAATAGCAGTGGTATCAGAGCAGTTCTGTCTAGGGTTGTCTACAGACCATTTCTAGTAGAGTCTTGTTTATGGGTGTGTTGTGCACCACACTTATAAACAAGAGGCTACATGACATTTAGGATGATGTCATTCTTTCCACTCTTAGATCGTGCGATAGAGCCATGAGTTGAGAGTTTGCCTTATGATGACTCGTTCTAATTTCAGTGATGCCTCACAAGAAACTACGGCTGCCCAGAAGGGCAACAGAACGGATGGTGAGGCCACTAAACGTACTCGATAGGCTACGAGGGCTGGAGATGAGATTCAAAGTGAGAGCCCGTTTGAGACATCGCACACCCCGCCTCCAGCACCTGCCCCAGTTCCTCAGCCGGATGCATCGGGCAAGGAATTGAGGGATGCTGTGCAGTTATTAACCATATTGGTAGCCGCTCAGGCTCAGCGGCAGGGGGTTGGTGTTGATCAGGC
Source organism: Lycium barbarum (assembly GCF_019175385.1). Lineage (NCBI taxonomy): Eukaryota > Viridiplantae > Streptophyta > Magnoliopsida > Solanales > Solanaceae > Lycium > Lycium barbarum. The sequence continues at coordinate 34,460,900 of NC_083344.1, forward strand.
AAATAGGGCTGGTAGTTCGAGGGTTAAGACTTTCCTCGGGTTAGATCCTCTAGAGTTTTCTGTGATAGAGCAAAATATAGAACCCCAGGATTTCATTGATGGCATGCAGAGGACCTTGAGGGTTATCCACGCAGATGAGGTCGAGTCTATGGAGTTGGCTTCCCATAGGCTTCATGACATTGCAGTACAGTGGTATTAGACTTGGGAGTTATCTAGGGGGGATAATGCCCCTCCAGCTGTTTGGCGAGAATTTTTAGATGCTTTTATTCTCCATTATTTACCTCCAGAAGTTCAATGAGTTCGAGCAGATAGGTTTCTGCGTATTGAGCATGGCAGTATGAGTGTCCAGGAGCATTATGTGTATTTTAATTCTATGGCTAGATATGCCCCAGCCATGGTGGCTAAGATGGAGGATAGATTTCATCGTTTTGTGGCTGGTTTAAGGCCACATTTGATAGATGCTTGTATGACTGCCGCATTACAGCTAGACATGGATATCTCCCGTATATAGGCATATGCGCAGAATCTGGAAGATCGCAGGCGTCAGAGGAGGACAGAGCGTGACCATGACCAGGGCCATGGTAAGAGGGCTAGATCTTTAGATATCGGGGGTGAGTCTAGGGGAGGACAGAGGTAGCAGTATTCCAGATATCCTTTCCATTCAGCAGGGAGTGCATCTCAGCGGTTTTCAGGTTCGAGATTTGATCGGTCTTCTTGTTCCGGAGCGGGCCAGAGTTCTACAGCGTCAGGCTCTTAGCACAGATCAGAGTCAGGCCAGATGAGACCCCCTTTGCCTCGATGTGCCCAGTGTGGCAAGTTACACGCAGGTCAATGTCGGCTAGAATCAGATGGTTGTTATGCTTGTGGATAGCTAGGTCATAGGGTGCGACCGTGTCCGATGAGAGAGAGTGGGAGTATGGTTCATCCCATAGCTCTGTGGCCGGTTCTTCTTCTGCAGTGCGCCCTCCAGGGCAATTTTCTCAGACACCAACAGGACGAGGTAGAGGGAGGAGTGGAGCATCCAACTCGAGCGGTCGTCAGCACTGCGTATATGCACTAGCTGGTAGGCAGGATCATGAGTCATCTCCTAATGTCGTCACAGGTATATTATTAGTCTCCTCCTATGATATGTATGCACTGATTGACCCAGGTTCTACTTTATCATATGTTACGCCATTTGTTGCCGGCAAGTTTGGAATAAAGCCCGAGTTGATTAAACCTTTTGAGGTGTCTACGCCAGTTGGTGATCTAGTCATAGCTAGGCGAGTATACCAAGGCTTTGTAGTGATATTTTTGCAATCGCCACACCCTAGCAGATTTGATTGAGTTGGACATGCTTGATTTTAATGTTATTATGGGTATGGATTGGTTGACCTCCTGTTATGCTAATGTGGATTGCAGAACGAAGATAGTTCAATTTCAGTTTCCAGGCAAGCCATTCCTAGAGTGGAAGGGCTAGGCTATTTCGCCGAGGGGTAGGTTTATTTCCTATGTTAAGGCAAGAAAAATGATTAGAAAAGGGTACATCTATCACCTGGTTCGGGTTCAGGATGTACAACCAGAGTCACCGACCTTTCAGTCTGTTCCTGTGGTGAATGTGTTACACCCCGTACTTCCAGATGAATGTTCGCTAAGTTTAAGCACAAGTACGTGGAATTATGATCAAGATGAGCCGTCTTTCAGGTTTAAGGAATGGCATAATTATTAGGTATACTTATGGATGAAGTGATATATGAGGAGTACTGGGAAGTCTCATGACCAAATGGAGTTGAAAAAAAATAAGCTATTAAGACCTTGAATTTTGTAGAAAATATGAAGGGAAAATTTTGGGCCAAATTTGAGAAAGAATATCTTTTAGTATATGAGAAGTTTTGAAGCAAAGCAAAAGCCTAAAATGAATTTCGTCGAGTCTAGTTTCCAACGCAACAAACCACTCATCGATTCGATATCGGAGTAGAGAATTATGGACGTTGCAATTACGGCTGACGAAGCAGAAACGCTGCTACAGTAACCGGGCTGCTACAGTGCTGCTACAGTGACCCGACCGAATTTGACCCACTATTTAAGGATCAAATCTGATCCTAAACCTCATTTTCAGCCAAGAACACTCCAAATATTTCCCAAATTCTCTAGAACTCTTCCAACTTCCGTCCACTAGATTTTAATGCAAATTAAGTGAAATCCCCGAATTTAAGTTTGGACAACACATAGCTGCGATTATAATATCGAATTGCGGCAAAACTTGGCTTGGATTCAAGGTGATAATTGAAGATATTGAAATTATAGCGGGTGAAAGGTATGAATCTTTCCTTATTAGTATTGATTTAAGCTTATCTACGGAGGAAAACTTACTAAATGAGCGTATAAGGAATTTATGGGTCGAGAGATTGGATAAAGCATCGTGTGGGATGTTTATGGAATATTTTAGTGTTGATAATATTGTTGTTGATGTTGGTATTGTTGTTGTTGTTGTTGGTTGCTGAATTGAGATTTTGGGCTAGAAATATAAATAGGGGAGATGCTGCCGAAATTTCGGCAGATTCTAGAAAGATTTACTTGAAGGACTAAGACAAGCGTATAAAGGTGAGTCTAAAAATAGTATAAATCTTCTTGAATATATATTTACGAGCCTGGGAGGACAAACGTTGAGTAGTTAAAGTTAAGGCGACCAAAAAGGTATTTTAAGGCTCGTCCCTTTCTTTCAAAGGCATGATTCTAAGTTATGATCCCATAAATGTTTTCATAACCTGCTTGTTTTCAAAAGCTAGAAGTTCATGACTCTTAAAGCTTCTTATGATGTTAAATATGATGATTGTGACGATGATGATGATTCTCTTCTAGAAACTCTGAGGCTATGATTTGAGAGCATTATGAGATTATTGAGCCATTCCATGAATCCCTTGATCTTACTTATTGTTGATGGTCTCACCTCATGTCATTCGTTACTTCGAGGTGAGATATAGCGAAGATAATGGTTCTATTTTCAGTACTACCAAAGTTCATGATTCTCGAGACTCCTGTGACATTATCGATTTTATCTTACGATGGTTGACCCTTTAAGGAATGATATAGTGACAATGGTAATGCTAATGATAATGTTGGTTTCATTTATGTATTTTTATGTGTATGTATGCATTGCATCCCACTGATCAATTGGGTATAACACCGAGCCTACATGGCCGGGTAAGATAACACTGAGCCTACATGGCCGGGTAAGATAACATCGAGCCTACATGGCCGGGTAAGATAACACCGTGCCTATATGGCCGGAAAGATAACACCGTGCGTTAATAGCCGGGCAAGATGCTATATATATTACCGTGCCTTAATGGCAGGGCAAGATGCTATATATATTACCGTGCCTTAATGGCCGGGCAAGATGCTATATATATTATCGTGCCTTAATGGTCCGGCAAGATGCTATATATATTACCGCACCTTAATGGCCGGACAAGATATTATATATGGATATGTATGGAAAAGTTTTTTTTTTAAAAAAAGCTAAGCATGCACGACATTTGCCTTAAAAGGGCATTCAGAGGCATTGATTGATCTCTTTTATATTACTTTACCTTCATACGTTCATTATATTATTTTTCATGTTCGGTATCTCTTACTATGTTACTATTCATGCCTTACATACTCAGTACATTAATCGTACTGACGTCCCTTCTTGTGGACGCTGCGTTCATGCCTGCAGGTGTAGATAGACGAGACGAGGATCTTTCATCGTAGGCTGCCTTCAGGTACTGGTCTCGAGTGGTGGCTCCACTTCTTCCTGGAGCATTGCCGAGTTGGAGTCTATATATATATATATATATATATGAATTGTGTTAAGGGTACGTCGGGGGCTCTGTCCCGACCTGTATACCTCAGTCATGTTCATAGAGGCTTTGTAGACAGTTCCTGTGTACAACTTAGTCATAGTGTGATAGAAGTGATATCAGCATCATGGGTCTATTGTACATTTACTTCTGCATGATATTATGTTCATATTTAGCTTGTTGATCTTATTGTTGCCATTCGAGACATAGAGGATGTGAGTTGTAAGTAGGTTCGCTCGATTTCCACACGGTGTCGGGTGCCAATCACGCCTTACCTAGGGTGGGGTGTGACAGAATGAGTTTCCAGAAGTTTTTCCAGATGAGCTTCCAAGCATCCCGCCAGAGCGGGAAATTGATTTTACTATCGATCTATTGCCAGATACTCAGCCAATATTTCTTCCTCCTTATAGGATGGCACCTGCAGAGGTGAGGAAACTGAAGAAGCAATTGAAGGATTTTCTTGATAAGGACTTCATAAGGCCTAGCACATCACCGTGGGGAGCGCCGATATTATTTGTAAGGAAGAAAGATGGCTCTTGTTACACCTCGAAAAAATTTCATATCGTTGTGCTATAAATGGGCCAACGTACGTTAAGGTGTATATGATGTCCCTACTAGTAAGATGGGATACTTAATGATTCTAATTAGGATTCCAAAGATGTTTAAGGAAAAAGAGGATAAAGCTTGTTGGAGAAAGTAAGGTAGAGAATATCGAACACAACGTCCCAGCAGGTATTCCTGATGATTTACGGGGTTAGAAGTTGAACAAATCGAATCGACGCAATCTGAATGGATTCAGGAAATTCTACAGACACCAGTCAGTGCCGACGGGCCGTCGACATATCGACGGACCGTCACTGTGCACCGTCCATATGTTCCTGCAGACTGAGACCTGCAGGCGCCAGTCGATGGACCAAGATGACGGACCGTCGACACATCGACGGGACCGTCGACACATCGACGGGACCGTCGACCCAACCGTCAACATGCTTCTGCAATAAGAGATTCTCAGGTATAAGTGGATGGACCGTCAACACGTCGACGGGTCGCCGACCCGCTCGTCGAACAGCTTCTCCGGAACCTTCCAGTTTCAGCTATAAATAGACGAGTCTTGATCAAAATTTTCAGATTTTAGTCTGTCTCCAAGTCTTGAAGGTTCTAGAAAAATTCTCTCATCATATCCTCATATATCCAAGGGAAATCAAGGAGGAAACACCAAGAATTAGTAGAATCAAAGCAAGGATACTCTCTAGGGTTTGTGGAAATCAAGAATCTCTTCGGTGTTGAAGTTGGGGTTTCTCCAAGTGAAGTATTTACATCCAAATTCCATCCCCACATCATCAAAGGTAGAGTCGCGAGCTTGAAAGGCAAGCAAGTAGGCAATAGAGTTAAAAAGATATATTGTGATTTCTTTCCGGTAATTCCCATGACCTTCTTATATTCCCAAAAGATGAAAGCTAAAGAGTATTAAAAGTTTCCTACAAGATAGAGATGATATATGTTCCATGATAATGACCTTTACATGATTCCTTGATGCTATTCATTGTTGATAGCCTCACCTTATAGTGCTAGTTCATTCGAGGTGAGACACGACGATCATGATGTTCCATAATGTAATAAGAGGGTACCGACCTTACGTCACTCCGATAGAGTTATAGCTTTTATTGAGCTCTCATCCATGCTTTATGTTATGTATATGATGATGAGTACATCGCGCCTATATGGCCGGGAAATCACCACTACGACGGGTGTAGTGGGTAGCTATGAAGACGGCATGGGCAGACACCACTAGTGGGCGGCTTGAGACGTTTACCCCGGATGCGGGAGGCCCGGACGCGGGCTAATGATGATCACACCGTACCTACATGGTTGGGAAGTTTATATATATATATATATATATATATATATATATATATATATATATATATATATATACCTGATATAATGATGCTTACATAAGAGCTAGCATGCATAATTCCGCCTTAAGAGGCAAGCAGTTACAATTATCTTTTCTTCTCATGCTTTCTATATTCCCTTGTTATGTTACCTTGCATGCCTTACATACTCAGTACATTGTTAGTACTGACACCCTTTTATTTTTGGACACTGTGCTCATGCCCACAGGTAGACAGAGAGACGGTGCAGACGCTTAGGAGCTTACTCAGCAGATTGGCAGAAGCACTCTACTACTTCGGAGGTATATCCTATTAGTGTATTCTATAGCCTATTAGTTTATTCTTTTGTGTACATATTTGGGGCATGGCGGGATCCTGTCCCGTCTTTATGATTCCAGCATTTCAGCTAGAGGCTCGTAGATACTTATGAGTGGGTTGTAGATGTTATGTGGCTTCTCCATCATATATTATGTACATACACATGTTTTGGGAGATTGTTTTCACGATAGGGTTGTATTGAGAATGATGTATGCCTAGGTGGAGCATGATAACCGGTGCTCGGTAGCCAGCTCCGGGTACCCGTCATGGCCCTAGTTGGGTCATGACAAAGTGGTGTCAGAGCAGTTCTGTCCTGGGGTGTGTCTATAAGCTGTGTCCAGTAGAGTCTTGTTTATGGGTGTGAAGCGCGCCACATTTATAAACAAGAGGTTGCGGGGCATTTAGGAATAATGACCGTTTTTCTTCTCCATAAATCGTGCGATAGAGCTATGATATAAGATCTACACCTTTTCTAATTGTGCGTTATGATTTCAGCGATGCCGGTAAAGAGAAAAGCAACAGCCGCCCAGAAGGGCAAGACTGCGGCAGGAAGGCGGGTTGCACAAGAGCCGCCGGTGCATATAGAGCAGAGTGAGTCCCACAATGAGGCTCTATCTCATACCTCTCATACTCCTCCTATTTCGGAGGAGCATGAAGGGGCTCCAGCTCCAATTTCAGTACCTCCAGTCCCTCCACCGGGTGCTTCTGGACAACAAGTGATCGAGGCCATTCAGTTGTTGACACAGTTAGTTGCCGCCCAAGCTCAGCGGCAAAGTGCGGGTTCGAGTGATAGAGCCACTAGTTCTAGAGCCCGTGATTTTATGAGTTTGAACCTGCCAGAGTTTTTTGGGTCAAAGCCAGACGAAGACCTGTAAGGTTTTATAGACGAGATGTTGAGGACGCTGAGAATTATACATGCTTCCGATACAGAGTCAGTGGAGTTAGCTTCTTATAGATTGGGGGATGTCGCCGTTCTATGGTATAATAATTGGATAGCTTCAAGGAAGGAAAATGCACCTCCCCCGGTTTGGCAGGAATTTGTAGATGCCTTCCTTCGTCATTATTTGGCACCCGAGGTTCGAAGGGCCCGAGCTGGTAGGTTTCTGAATCTAAAGCAAGGAAATATGAGTGCTCGGGAGTATAGTTGTTACACCTTGAAAGATTCCCCGTACATGTACTGTGAATCGGACAACGAAGGTCATGGCGTATACGATATTTCGATGAGTGAGAAATAGTATTTGATGACCCTAAACAAGATTTCAAAACCATCCGAGATAAGGAAAGGAAGTTATTAAGGAAAGCGAGTCGTATGTTGCATATCAGATAAGCATAACGAGCAACGATTTGGTGAGGGCATAATGGTGTTTTAGAGACATGCAATGATGTCCCTTAGATTGGTATTGAAGTGTTAAACAAGTGTTAAGAAGGTTCCATAAGGATCGGGGATCAAACGAGTCGACGAAAACAAAGTTGGTTCAGTGAGGCATTATACGGCCAAACATACTGGCCGTATAAATTGTACCAGCCGTATGTTTGACCGTATAATTGGCCAAAGAGAGGACCAGCCACTGGACCAAATATACGGCCACACATACGGTCTGTATAAATAGTACGGATATACGGACCGTATGTTGGTCCATATAAGTTGGCTCGGCCAGCTATTAAGTTTAAGTGTAAGGGTCCATTTTTCATTTCATCCATTTCATTTCCTCACCTCCACAACTCAAGAAAGCTCTAGAACTCTCTAAACACTTCAACCATAAGAATACCAAGGAAAATCAATGATCAACAACATCAAATTCATGGGTCAAGGCCTGTGAAACTCAAGTAGAAGTCATCCAAACCAAGAAAACCAAGAAGGGGAGAGATAGGGTTTTGGTGAAAGAGGAAGAACTCCAGTCTAGACTTGTTCCACCATCATCTAAGGTAAGTTTCATGACTTTAACATGTTGTTTAAGGTATTAGAAGACTAAGAAGCTTGAATTGTAGAAAGACATGGAAAATGGGTCTTGAATGAGTGAATAGTGTCACCATTGAATGATAGTTGAACGGAATCATGAAAGTTGATATGTTATGATTATGAATACGTTATAAATGACGTATAGACCATGGAATAGGTGTGAAGTAAGCAAAATTATGACGATGAGCTAAAACCATTAAATGTGGGAAAATTGGAGAAAAATGGTGGATTTTGCTTAATGTGTATGAATGATGAATGTTAATACTATATTGTGAGTGTTGTTGTAAATGTTTGGGAGTTGAAATAGAATATGGGGAAAAGTGGTAGAAACAAAGGAGATGTTGCCCAATTTTCTCTAGAAATAATGACGCGTTCTTGTGGTCGATTGACTAACTATAATGCGTATTCTTTCATGAAGGTGGCAACGTGATACTGAAGGAGAACGAGTAAACGATAGCTTAACTAAGCGACAAAGGTATGTGAGGCTAGTCCTTTTCTTTCTATGGCATGAATCCCATGACATGATTCTTCTCCCTTTCCATGATTCTCCTATATCCCGGAAAGCCAAGAGCCTAAGATCATGCATAGCTACATGAGTCAAGATATATGATGTGACATTCTTATAAAGTAAATGATGTTGTTCCTTGTATACACTAACCTTATATCCTAATTGTCACGACCCGACTAGGGGCCGCGACGGGTACCCGGGGCTAACCACCGAGCACCGCTCGTGCTATCATTTACCTAACCCATTTAATAATCATTCATCTATTTCCGGTTAACTTTAAAAAGAGGATTTGCTTTTCATTACAAAAATATAACAAGTTGATAAAAAACATATTTCAATATACTTATACACATGCGTACCACCCACGTTGTGGAACCACACAACCCACATCGAGTATCTATGAGCCTCTATTGAGTGGCATACAAATATATACACAAAAGGAACAACCAATTATCACCTCCGGAAGATGGAGTGCTCTTCAGCTCGGCTAGTGACTCCTATCAGTCTGGACCGCTTTCCCGTCTACCTGTGGGCATGAACACAACATCCAAAGAAAAGGATGTCAGTATGAGCATTGTACTGAGTATGTAAGGCATACATCAAGAAATCAAGTAAGAATAAGAAAGTAAAGTAAGTACAAGGAGATAATCGATAACTGCTTGCCTCTTAAGGCGGATCCATGCATGCATACTCATAAAACATCATATAGTAAATTGCTGCGGAATGCGCAACTCGATCCATATGTCATCATATGTTAGTGCCGAGGAACGTACGGCCCGATCCATAAATATAATAAGTTAGTGCCGAGGAACGTACGACCCGATCCATAACCCATATATCTCGCGTCCGGGATGAAATCATGATATGCCAGCTGACCAGGTGTCTATGCGTCTATAGCGCCTCACCTTCCCCATATCCCCTGAATACTATACATATCATATACTTAGCATGCATGAGAGCCCAAGGAAAAGCTGTAAGTACGTCGGAGTGACGTAAGGTCGAAAGCCTCCGATTATGTTATGGAGTAATCATCGTCGCTTTGTCTTACCTTGAGGGAACAACTATTATAAGGCGAGACTATCAATGAAGAATAGCATTAAAATAAAGCATAGAATAAAATCATGAACTTCATAAGGCATCCATTCATATACTTTGGAAGATTTATAAATAAAGACACCATCCATGAATAAATTGAGAAATCAGTAAATAGCTCGACATCCTCATATAGTCATTGAAATTGTAAACTTGAAACTGTTAACCATAAGATTTGCTCTCATCAGGGTCAGCGTAATAATATTCTCATTTTTGACATCATCATTGTTATTGAAAACAATATCCACGGTCGTTATCATAAACGCTCATATAATCACAACTTTTGGTTTTGGAAAATGGGAGTACTTTGGAAAACATTTATGGAATATCAAGAAGGAAATCGTGCTTCGGAATCTTAGACTATTTAACCTTTGATAGAAAGTAAAAGATGGGAGCATTTATGAAATCGTAAGCTAGGGATCATGCCTTTGAAAGAAAGGGAATAGCCTCACATACCTTCGACGTTTACAATTCTGATTGCTTGCTCGTTCTCCCTTAATGCACTCGTATATACCTTCAAGAGAATTCATGTCGTCGTTAGCTAAGTAATTATAAGAACGGACTACTATTTCTAAGGAAAATTGGATAGCACTTCCTTCATTTCTAATACTTTTCCCATGTTTCATTTCAACTCTCATACATTCGTAACGACACTCACAATATTACTTTTAACAATCATCACTTATCCACTTTAAGAAAAATCTATCATTTTCCTCCAATTTCTCCACATCCATGGTCATAGCTCGTTATCACGTTTTCTCGTATATAATACTTATTTCATGGTATAGAAGTTATTTATAACATATTCACAACCGTAGCTTATCAACATTCATGACTCCATTCAACTACTATTCAATTATGCCACTATTCACCCATGTAAGGCCCATTTTCTATGTTCTTATACATTTCAAGTATATAAGCCTTCCCATACCTTGAACCATATGGTATAGTTATGAAACATACCTTGGATGATGGTGGAACAAGCCTTGAGCAACAATACTCTTTTTATACCAAAACCCTATTTCAACCCTTTTGAGATTTGTTGAAGAAGATGACTTCCAATAGAGTCTCATACACTTGCTTTCATGAATTAGATGTTGATGATCTTGGTTTCCCTTTGATCTCTTGAATTTTGTGGATGAATATTTGGAGAGCTTCTAGAGTGTTCTTGAAGGTTGTATGGATGAAAAATGAAATAAAATGAGGCTTGGTCCCTTTTAATAACTCAAAGTTGATCTTTAATGAATTCCAGTCGGGGTGAACATTGGTCGTAAACCACAGTTTACGAGCCGTAAACTGTTACGAGCCGTCCTCCCTGGTCGTATTTAAGCATGTCCAAAACAGAGAAGTTGGCTGAAGAATATTGCAGTTTACGACCGAGGTTTACGGTCCGTAAACCAGTTTACGGGCCGTATTCCAAGTCGTATTTAAGCATTCCCACACTTTAACAGAAAATTGGAATTTGAGAGGCTGGAGGACGATGGTGGTTTACGGTCCGTAAATCACTTTACGGGCCGTAAATCACTATACGACCACTGGGCTGCATGAAATTCTACAACTTTTCCATTTCCAAAAATTCACGAATTATCACCCCTTGCTTAGTAAAACACCCTACACTCATACCCTTGTCGTTCTATTCCTTGCACATGTACGGGGACTTTTCCGAGGTGTAACACTAATCCCTTCAAGGTGAGGCAGAATGTTCATAAATGCTCATAATGGAATCGGGGGTTCACGACCTTACGTCACCTCGATAGAATGCAGTTTTTCTAGAGTCCTTGTGCATATATGATGATAAGTATATTTTGATAAGCATATCATTAAAATATTTTATGATGAGCATGTCATGATTGCATCACATCGGGCCTAGTTGGCCGGGCAGTCACCGCGAAAGCGGGCAGCTATACAATACACCATGGCCAGTTGGCATGGGCAGACACCATTAGTGGGCGGCATGAGATGGTTCCCCGGACGCGGGAGGCCTGGACGCGGGCTAATGTTACTGATTATCACACCGCACCTATATGGTCAGGTAGTTTATATATATATATATATATATACATGATATGCATACATGAGATGATGATAAGGATAAAAGTAACTCAGTATGCATTACTTTTTATATGATTCCCAGTCAGGTACAATTTCTCCACACTCGATGCCTCATTTACTTTCTTGATGTGTTGTTATTGTTCATGCCTCTCATACTCAGTACAAAATTCGTTCTGACGTCCGTTTTCTTTGGACGCTGTGTTCATGCCCACAGGTAGATAGGGGGCGAGCTCGATCCGGATTCTTAGGAGCTGTCAGCCAATTGAAAGCACTCCATTGTTCGGAGGTACTTAGGATTATTCTTTTGGTACATATGTATATTTTGGGCATGATGGAGTCTTGTTCCGTCTACATGTATAGTATGTCAGTAGAGGCTCGTAGATGCGTAGTGTGGGTTAGATGGTCTCACAAGCCTACTACAGCATGCATGTATACATCATATATATTATTTTGATGGCCTAATGAGGCATTTGTATATGTATATATAGACTAATTGCGTTCTCCACCCAAAAATGATTTTCATACAATCATGAATGATAAAGGAGCGTAAATGACTATAATAAGTGAGGAAATAAGAGGTGCTCGGTGGTCTGCCTCGGGTACCCATCGCGGCCCCTAGCTGGGTCATGACAATAGTCTCCGCTTTAACTCATTGGCTAGATACGCTCCCACTATGGTAGACGATATGGGAGACAGAGTACATAGATTTGTGAGTGGCTTAAGGCCATATTTGTTCAAAGATTGTTTAATAGCTTCATTGTAGGAGGGGATGGATATCTCCCGCATTCAGGTCCACGCCCAGAATTTAGAAGAGCAGCAACAGCCACAATGGGGTGAGCGCGATATTGATAGAGGGCAGAGCAAGAGGGTCAGATCTGCCGGTGCTAGTAGTGAGTATAGAGGAGGTTAGCAACAACAATATTCCAGATATTCGGGCCAATCCGCGACTAGTGCACCTCCTCAATTCGGGGGCAGGAGATTGGATCGCCCTATTTATTCTGGTCCGGGTCAGAGTTCGAGGGTCTCAAGTCCCCAGTTTGGCGGTGATCCTAGTTAGAGGAGACCGCCGGTTCCACGATGCAGTCAGTGCAGTAGATTACATTCGGGTCAGTGTCACCGAGGATCAGATGCTTGTTATGCCTGTGGTCAGGTTGGGCATATGATGCGTGCTTGTCCGTCGATGGGCAGTAGAGTTGGGGCTAAGCCTACGGGATCAGCAGCAGGTTCTTCTTCGTCTGTGCGCCCTGTTGGGCAGACTCCCCCGACTTCAGCAGGCCATGGCAGAGGCCGAGGGGGAGCTCCTAGTTCAAGTGGTCCTCAGCAGCCCTGTATTTATACTCTAGCCAGACGCCAAGTTCTTGAGTCCTCCCCAGATGCGGTTACAGGTGTATTGACTATATTCTCTCATGATGTTTATGCATTGATTGATCCGGGTTCCACGTTATCTTATATCACTCCTTATGTTGCTGGCCGTATTGGGGTGAAACCAGAGCCAATTAAACCTTTTGAGGTGTCTACTCCGGTTGGTGATCCAGTAATAACTAAACAAGTATACAAAAATTGTATGGTATTGGTATGTGATCGCCAGAATACAACCGATTTGATTGAACTAGAAATGCTGGATTTTGATGTAATTATGGGCATGGATTGGTTGGCCTCATTCTATGCTAATGTGGATTGTAGAACGAAAATAGTTCGGTTCCAAATCCCGAGCAAACCAATGCTTGAATGGAAGGGTAACACAGCATCTCCAAGAGGTAGGTTTATTTCCTATCTCAAAGCAAGGAAGATGATCTCCAAAGGCTATATTTATCATTTGGTTCGGGTTCATGACACCGAAGTAAAGCCACAGACCCTCCAATCTTTTCTGGTAGTAAATGAGTTCTCAGATGTATTTCTAGATGAACTTCCAGGCCTTCCACCGGAACGGGAGATTGATTTCGCCATCGATGCGTTTCCGGATACCAAACCTATATCTATTCCTCCCTATAGAATGGCTTCTGCAGAATTGAAAGAGCTAAAGGCGCAGCTGAAGGATTTTCTTGAGAAAGGGTTCATTAGACCTAGTTCATCGCCATAGGGAGCACCTGTCTTATTCATAAGAAAGAAAGATGGTTCTTTACGAATGTGCATCGATTATAGGAAGTTGCATAGGGTGACGATAAAGAATAAATATCCTCTTTTGAGAATCGATGATTTGTTTGATCAATTACAGGGGGCCAAGTGGTTTTCCAAAATAGATCTGAGGTCAGGTTATCATCAAGTGAGAGTTAGAGAAAACACTCCGAAGATAGATTTCAGAACTAGATATGGTCATTATGAATTTCGAGAAATGTCATTCGGGTTGACAAATGCCCCAGCGGTGTTCATGAATTTGATGATTAATGTGTTTAGGCCTTTCTTAGATCTATTTGTAATAGTGTTCTTTGATGACATTCTAGTATATTTTTAGACTGAAGCATAACATGTAGATCATTTGCGTACTGTCCTCGGAACTCTTCGAGCTCGTGAATTGTATGCTAAATTTTCAAAATGCAAATTCTGGCTGAATTCGGTAACTTTTCTTGGCCATATCATTTCAGCTGACGGCATTCGAGTTGATACTCAGAAAATTGAGGTTGTGAAAAATTGGCCAAGGCCTACAACGCCAACAGAAGTCCGTAGATTTTTAGGTTTGACAGGCTATTATAGAAGATTTGTGGAAGGGTTTTCTTCTATTTCTGCACCACTGACGAAGCTAACTTAGAAGTCAGCAAATTTTCAGTGGACCGATGCTTATGAACGCAGTTTCCAGGAATTGAAGGATAGGTTGACTTCAACTCCGGTTTTAACCCTTCCAGAAGGGGCCGATGGTTATGTTTTGTATTGTGATACCTCCGGTGTTGGATTGGGTTGTGTGTTGATGCAGCATGGTAAGGTTGTCGCCTATGCTTCTAGGCAGTTGCGGAAGCATGAGAAGAATTATCCAACTCATGATCTCGAATTGGCTGCGGTTATTCATGCACTAAAGATGTGGAGACATTACTTGTATGGTGTCCATGTTGATATCTACATGGATCACAAAAGTCTCCAATATATTTTCAGGCAGAAGGAGTTGAACCTACGACAGAGGAGGTGGTTAGAACTATTGAAAGATTATGATGTGAGTATTTTATATCATCCTGGAAAGGCGAATGTAGTGGCTGATGCACTTAGCCGCAAATCAATGGGTAGTCTATGTGATGTCCAACTAGAGAAGAAAGAATTAGTCCATGAACTGCGCCAACTAGCTAGCCTAGGGGTTCGTTTAATTGATTCAGGCAATGCAGGAGTTGCTATTCACAACCCAACTATTTCATCCTTAGATATGGAGGTGCGAGAACGCCAACATAAAGATTCCCAGTTGAATCACTATAGGGATACATTTCTTGAGAAAGAGAAATCACCATTTCAAGCTTCTACAGATGGAGTTCTCAAGTATCGAGGCAGACTGTGTGTGCCAGATGTGGAGGGACTGCGTCATCAGATTCTGGAAGAAGCTCATTACTCCCGTTATTCTATTCATCAAGGGGAAACAAAGATTTATCATGATCTCAAGTTAATGTATTGGTGGGATGGAATGAAGGAAGATATAGCAAAATTTGTGGCCCAGTGTCCCAATTGCCAACAAGTGAAGATGGAACATCAGAAGCCGGGAGGATTGTTGCAAGCGATGGAAATTCCATCTTAGAAATGGGAAGTAATTAGCATAGATTTCATTGTAGGATTGCCTCGTTCTCGGCATAAGTATGATTATATATGGGTAATCGTGGACAGACTTACAAAATCAACCCATTTTTTCTGGTCCAAACTACATATTTTGCAGAAGATTATGCACGGTTGTATGTTAAGGAGATAGTGCGACTTCATGGTATCCCAGTATCTATTATCACAGATAGAGGAGATCAATTTACTGCTAAACTCTGGAAGTCATTCCAAGAAGGTTTAGGAACTTAGGTGAGACTCAGTACAACATTTCATCCACAGATGGATGGACAAGCTGAACACACCATTCAGACATTGGAAGATATGTTACGGGCATGTGTGGTAGATTTCGGAGGTAGTTGGGATGATCACTTACCTCTTATTGAGTTTGCATACAATAACAGCTATCATTCCAGTATTCAGATGGCCCCGTATGAAGCTCTATATGAAAGGAAGTGTAGATATCCAATTAGGTGGTTTGAAGTAGGAGAGGTACAACTAATAGGGCGGAGTTGATCCAAGAAGGAGTGTAAAAGATCTAGGTTATCCGAGATCGATTGTTGACAGCCTAAAGTCACCAGAAATCTTTTGCGGACAACCGTCGACGAGACTTAGAATTCCAAGTTGATGATTGGGTATTCCTGAAGGTATCACCGATGAAAGGCGTGATGAGATTTGGCAAGAAGGGAAAATTGAGTCCTCGATATGTCGGACCTTACAAGTTAGTCCGTAAGATAGGCCAAGTAGCTTATGAACTGGGCTTACCTCCAGAACTTGAATCAACCCACCCAGGTTTTCATGTGTCAATGCTCCGTAAATGTGTGGGAGATCCAACTAGAATCGTGCCAGTGAAGGATATTCAAGTTACAGAGAAGTTGGCTTATGAAGAGGTATCCATTGCCATATTAGATAGGCAAGTACGGAAGCTCAGAAATAAAGAAGTAGCTTCAGTTAAAGTCTTGTGGAGAAACAATAACCGAGTGGAAATGACTTAGGAAGCAGAAGAAAACATGAAGTCCAAGTATCTGTATTTGTTTCCACCCCTGGAAGAGATACAAGATGAGGCGCCATAATCATAAGGTATGTGATGCTTTCTTTAATGCTTTTGGTCGGGTGTGGCCATATTTTCTTGCCATTGTGGTGTAGCCCTGTGAGGCGATGATATTGGGGGTTGTTGTGACAGGGTGGCAATGCCATATTACGGGAAAAACTCTGGCAAACTTTCTGTAGAATTCCTGAGAACTTAACATTCGAGGACGAAGGTTCCTAAGGGGGGAGAGTGTTACACCTCGGAAAAATTTCATATCGTTATGCGGTGAATGGGCCAACGTAAGTTAAGGTGTATATGATGTCCCTACTAGTAAGAAGGGATACTTAATGATTCTAATTAAGATTCCAAAGAAATTTGAAGAAAAAGAGGAGAAAGCTTGTTGGAAAAAGTATGGTAGAGAAATATCGAACACAACGTACCAGCAGGTATTCCTGATGATTTACGGGGCTAGAAGTTGAACAAATCGAATCGACGCAATCTGAACATATTCAGGAAATTCTGTAGACACCAGTCAATGCCGACGGGCAGTCGACATGTCGACGGACCGTCACTGTGCACCGTCCATATGTTCCTGCAGATTGAGACCTGCAGGAGCCAGTCGGCAGACCAAGATGACGGATCGTCGACACGTCGATGGGACCCTTAACCCGACCGTCCACATACTTCTGCAATCAGAGATTCTCAGGTGTAAGTCGATAGACCGTCAACACGTCTACGATTCGCCGACCCGCTCGTCGAACCACTTCTCTGGAAACTTCCAGTTTTAGCTATAAATAGACGATTCTTGATCCAAATTTTCAGATTTTAGTCTCTCTCTATGTCTTGAAGGTTGTAGAAATATTCTCTCATCATATCCTCATATATCCAAGGTAAATCAAGGAGTAAACACCAAGAATTGGTAGAATCAAGTGCAAGGATACTCTCTAGGGTTTGTGGAAACCAAGAATCTCTTTGGTGTTGAAGTGGGGTTTCTTCAAGTGAAGTATTTACATCCAAAGTCCATCCCTACATCATCAAAGGTAGAGTCGCGAGCTCGAAAGGCAAGCAAGTAGGAAATAGAGTTAAAAAGATATAAAGGTATGTAAGGTTAGCCTTTCCTTCAAAGGCATGATTTTTATGTATTGTGATTTCTTTCCGGTAATTCCCAAAAGATGAAAGCTAAAAAGTATTAAGAGTTTCCTACAAGATAGAGATGAGATATGTTCCATGATAATGATCTTTACATGATTCCTTGATGCTATTCATTGTTGATAGCCTCACCTTATAGTGATAGTTCGTTCGAGGTGAGACATGACGATCATGATATTCCATAATGTAATCAGAGGGTACCGACCTTACGTCACTGCAATAGAGTTATAGCTTTTACTTGAGCTCTCATTCATGCTTCATGTTATGTATATGATGATGAGTATACCGCGCCTATATGGCCGGGTAGTCACCACTACGACGGGCGTAGTGCGCAGCTATGATGATGATTACATCATGTCTAGACGGCATGGGCAGACACCATTAGTGGGTGCCTTGAGATGTTTACCTCGGACGCGGGAGGCCCGTACACAGGCTAATGATGATCATGTTACACCTTGGAAATTTCATGTCGTCGTATAGTGAATGAACCAGTGCGAGCTTAAGGATAACAGGAAGTTATTAAGACTATAAGACGATTATTTGGTGGTCTTAGAATGCGTACGTTAAGATCTTGAAGCTATATGAATTGATGGAATAAGGATTGATAAAGATAAGTGGAGTATAAGTGAGGTTTAGGAAAGGTTTCATAAATTATTACGTTAAGAATTTTTGGTAAGGTCTTGAGGACGAGTTATAGGGATGTTTAGATCATTAATGAAGTATTAAACAAGTGTTAACAAGGTTGTATAAGGATTGGAGATCAAACGAAACGAAGCGGACAACTTCAGAAAAAGCTGTGAGTTCCACGACCATGTTTCACGGACCGTGAAACTATCCACGGACCGTATACTGGTCCGTAGAATAACTAGCAGAGATGATGGTTTCCTGGTGGTGATCCACGACCAGTTGTACGAGCCGTAAAATATTCCACGGACCGTATAAGTGTCCGTGGAAATCCCGACGGGCTGAGTAAGTTCAATTATATATATGTGATCCCACTTCATTTATTTCATTTCCCACACACTTCTTCATCTCTCAAGACCTCTAGAAGGTTCCATACATTTCATCCACAATAATTCAAAGGAAATTGATGATCAACTTCATCAAACCAATAAGGATCAAGAGTATGAAACCCATTAAAGTCATCTAAGCCAAGAAATTTCAAAGGAAGTGAGTTAGGGTTTTTGGTGCAAGAAGAGTATTGATACTCAAGGCTTGTTCCTACAATATCTAAGGTAAGTTTTATGATATTTTCATGATGTTTAAGGTATTGAGAAGTCAAAACACTTGGATTGATGAAGAATATAGAAAATGGGTCATAAATGTGGGAATAGTGCTATTGTTGAGTAGTAGTTTGGAATGAATCATGAATATGGATATGTTGTGATTGTAAGTAAATTATGAATGTCATTTAGAGCATGGAATGAGCATTATATGTGAAAGAACGTAAAAGTGAATTATGACCATGATTATGGGGAAATTAAAGTGAAATTGTGAAATGTGGATAATGTAGATAAATGATGATTGTTATTTATGATATTATGAATGATGTTACGGATGTTTGGGAGTTGATATGGAATATGGAGGAACTCATATAAATAAAGGAAATGCTGCCCAATTTTCCCTAGAAATAGTAACATGTTCTTATAGTCGATTAACTAATGTTAATGTGAATTCTCTTGAAGGTAGAAGCGTGGGCATCGAAGGAGAACAAGCAAGCGATAGATTAGTTAAACGGAAAAGGTATGTGAGGCTAGTCCTTTCTTTCTATGGCATGAATCCTATGGTATGACTTTCCTTCTTCTATATGAATCTTATATATCCCGGAAAGCTAAGGGTCTATGTCCATGAATAGCTACATGAGATAAGAGATACATTATGAGTTCAATTATGATGATGAGTTAAGTATAAATATTCTAGAGTTAAAGATATGATGTTCCTATAACGCTAATGATGTCGTATGTTGTATACAATCACCTCATATACTATTCCCTTCAAGGTGAGGTAGAATACCATTAAGTCAATGATGTCCTTCATTGTATCCACTCACCTTACATAATTTCCTTCAAGGTGAGGCAGAATATCATAAAGTTAAAGATGTCGTCTATTGTATATACTCACCTCATGCATTATTTCCTTCAAGGTGAGGCAGAATACCATAAAGTTAATGATGTCATTTATTGAATACACTCACCTTATCTGCTATTTCCTTCAAGGTGAGGCAGAATACTTGTAAATGTTGCATAATGGAATCGGGGGTTCACGACCTTAGGTTACCTCGATAAAAATAGCTATCTTTGAGTTATTATACATGAATTATGATGAGTATATGTTATTTTTATGTATGAACACACCACTAGTGGGCAGCTTACATCCCGGACGCGGGAGGCCTGGAAGCAGGTTATACATTATCACACCGTACCTATATGGACGGGCAGCTTATACATTATCACACCGTACCTATATGGACGGGCAACTCATACCTTTATATACTTATACACTTATATATATATTTACACATTCATGATGATGATGATTATGAAAGTAAGCCAGCATGCATTATTTCTTTTATGATTCACAGTCAGTTACAGATTGCTCCTCATTTAATGCCTCCTCATTTCATTGATATTTCATTATTGTTTATGCCTTACATACTCAGTACAATGTTCGTACTGACATCCGTTTTCTTTGGACGCTGTGTTCATTCCCACAGGTATACAGGGAGGCGACCCAGACTTGTAGGAGCTATTAACTGATTTGAAGAGCACTCCATTTTTCGGAGGTGCCATTGATTATTATTTTGGTATATATGTATATGTATGTTTGGGCACGACGGGGGTCCTGTCCCGTCCATATGTCTAGTACTATAGTAGAGGCTCGTAGATGCGCAGTGTGGGTAGTATGGTCTCACAAGTTTCCTCATTGTATATATGTATGTATATTATTTTGATAGCCGAAAGGCTCATGTATATAAAGTAAATATGTTCCAAATGATAATAGTTACCATGGTTATGAGCATAAGATGCATAAATGAGAGAAGATGAGCAATAGAACGAGTGGTGCTCGGTGGTTAGCCCCGGGTACCCGTCGCGGCCCCTAGTCAGGTTGTTACACCTCGAAAATTTTTCCGTACTTGTGTGATGAGTAGAACAATGAAGGGCTTGAGTGTATGATGTTTTACTAAGTTGGGAATGGCTAATTATGAATTTTTGGAAATAACGAAGTGGCGGAGAATTTTCAGCTCAATGGTCGTAAAGGGCACTATACTGCCCGTAAAGTGATTTACGGACCGTATAGTGCAAATTGTCCTCCAGCCTTCCAAAATCTCAAAGTTTCTGCCAAGTGTTGAAATGGCTAAATACGACTTGGAGGACGGTCCGTAAACTGGTTTACGGACCATAAACCTCGGTCGTAAACTGCCATGTCCCTTAGCCAAACTTTCTGTTTTTGAAATACTTAAAAATGATCGCGGAGGACGGACCGTAAACCACAATACGGTCCGTAAATTGGGGTTTACGACAACTGTTCACCCCGACGAAAGTTCATTAAAAATCATATTTTGTGATCATTAAAAGGGACTTAAGCCTCATTTCACTTCATTTTTCATCCATACACCTCAAGAATGCTCTAGAACTCTCCAAATATTTCCTCCATAAGAATTCAAGAGAATCAAAGGGAACATCAAGATTAACACCACTAAATTCATGAAAACAAGTTTAAGAACACATCAAAGGATCATCTAAGTCAAGAAATCCTTAAAAGGGTGGCACTAGGGTTTTGGCTAAGTGAAGTATTTCAACTCAAGGCCTGTTCAATCATCATTTAAGGTATGTTTCATGACTATACCACGTGATTCAAGGTATTGGAAGTCTTACATACTTAAAATGTAGAAGAACATAGGAATGGGTCATTATTGAGTGAATAGTGACATAAATGAATGATAGTGGAATTGAATCATAAATGTTAAAGTGTTGAGAGTATAAATACGATATAAATGATGTTTATAATGTGAAACAAGTAGTAAATGCACGAAAGCACTAAGGTGAGCTATAGGGAGAAATATGGGAAAAATTGGAGGAAAATGGTGGATTTTGCTAATGGTGCATAAATGATGATTTTGATTGAGATATTGCGAATAGCATTGTGAATGTTGGGGGTAGATATAGAACATGGGAAAAGTAGTATAAACGAAGGAAGTACGGCCCAAATTTTCCTAGAACTAGCGATCTGTTCTTGTAGTTAATTAACTAATGAAGTACGAATTCTCTCATGAAGGTGACGACGTGGTATCGAAGGAGAATAAGTGGACAACAACTTAGATAAACGGCAAGGTATGTGAGGCTAGTCCTTTCTTTCCAATGGCATGAATCTTATAGTCCGAATTACCATCTTTCCATGAGCTCCTACATTCCAAAATGTTAAATGCCTATATGAGATAAGTTATACGATATGATGATGCTAGGATGATGATGATGTTAGTCCTTGCCTACACTCACCTTATGTACTAGTCCTTTCAAGGTGAGGCAGAATGTCCATAATTGCTCCATAAGGTAATCGGGGGGTCACGACCTTACGTCACCCCGATAGAGTAAAGTTGTTCTCAAACCCTACGCATGTGCTATGATAAGATAAGCATTTTACAATGAGTACATTATTATGATTATTTTATGATAAGCATGGCATGAGCATTGCATACCGAGCCAAGTTGGCCGGGCAGACACCGCTTCGGCGGGCGGCGATACAGATACAACACGACCTTCGGGCGTGGGCAGACACCACTAGTGGGCGGCATGAGATGGTACCCCGGATGCGGGAGGCCTGGACGCGGGCTTACATTATTGATTATCACACCGTTCTGACATGGGCGGGCAGCTAGCATATGATGCATACATGTTACGATGATAAGTATGAGTAAGACAACATGCATTATTCCATTTATGATTATCGGACAGATCCATATGCTTTATATTGATGCTCTCATTATATTATTGATGCCTTTCTTCATTGTTCATGCCTCTCATACTCAGTACAATATTCGTACTGACGTCCCTTTTTTGGACGCAGTGTTCATGCCCAAAGGTAGACAGGGATGCGAGCTTGATCCAGATACTTAGGAGCTGTCAGCTGTTGGGAGCACTCCATTGTTCGGAGGTGCTTATGATTTCTCTTTGGTATATATATATTTTGGGCACGACGGAGTCTTGTTCCGTCTATGTATTCATTATGACAGTAGAGGCTCGTAGATACGTAGTGTGGGTCAGGTGGTCTCAAAAGATGCTATTATTATGTATATATTATTTTGATGGCCGCGAGGCATATGTATATAAAGTACTTATGTTTCCTATACTTTCATGCGTAAACTGGAAAAAGGTCATTAGATGAGTAAAATGAGTAGTAGAGTGAGTGGTGCTCGGTATCTAGCTCCGGGTACTCGTCGCGGCCCCTAGTTGGGTCGTGACACAGGTCGTGACAAAAGTGGTATCAGAGCAGTTCAGTCCTAGGAAGTGTCTACGAGCCGTGTCTAGTAGAGTCTTATTTATGGTGTGTTGTGCGCCACACTAATAAACAGGAGGCTACAGGGCATTTAAGAAAAATGACTATCGTTCATCTTAAGAGATCGTGCGATAGAGATATGTTATAAGACTTTCTCCTCCCTAATGGTGCGTTATAATTTCAGCAAAGTTGATGAAAGGAAAAGCTACGGCAGCCCAGAAGGGCAAGATAGTGGTTGAAGAAGGGCTTGACCGAGAGCCTTCTATAGATATAGAGGAGGGTGAACCCCAGAATAAGGCCCCACCTCGATTTTCCCATACATCACCCATTTTAGAGGATCAAAGGGGAGCCTTAACTTTAGCTCCAGCACCCCCTGCTCCTCCACCAGATGCCTCGGGCCAAGAGATGAGACAGACTATTCTTTTACTGACTCAATTGGTAGCCGCTCAAGCTCAGCGGCAAGATATGGGCCACGATAACAGGGGTTGGAGAAAGGGAGTTAATTCTTCAGGGTTTGATCCTGAGTTTAAGGGTGCTCCAAGGCTACAATTCTCTAGGAACTCAGCTCTTTCAACAAGTGGTGCTCCTCCGCAGTTTCCTAGACCCATATTTGATGGACCTACTTATTCTAGGTCACCCCAGAGTCTCAAGGATTCCAGTTCTCGAATTCGAAGTGGTTTTAGTCAGACGAGGTCCTCGGTACCACGATGTACTCAGTGTCGTAGGTTGCATTAGGGACCGTGCCGCTTGGGCTCGGATGTTTGTTATACCTGTGCTTGGCCAGGCCATATCATGCACGACTGCCCATAGAGGCGTGGTAAAGGTAAGGTTCAGACTACGGGAGTGGTAGCTAGCTCTTCGTCGTCGGTACGCCCCCCAAGGCCAAGGCCACAGATGTTAGTTGGTGGTGATAGAGACCAAAGAGAAATGCCCAGTCCAAGTGGATCCCAGCATCATATCCATGCGTTAGCTGAGCGACAGGATCCTGAGTCTTCCCCTGATATTGTTCCAGGTATATTGTTAGTATCCTCTTATGATATGTGTGTATCGATTGATTCGGATCTTATGCTGTCATGTATCACCCCCGTTGTGATGGTTATGTTGAGGTGGAAAAACAATCTGAGCCAATCCGACAATTTGAGATGATTATATTTGTTAGTAACCTAGTGATAGCCAGAATCGTGATTTACGAGTAAGTTGATTGACAACGAGTGACTATAAATAATGTGTGTATGTATATAGATATTGGAATTCTAGACAAGAGAAACTCTGCCAAAATTTTCCTAGAATCTAAAGGAGATAAGATATAAGCTTGTGACATATTCTAACGAGAAGAGATGTCGTGCAACAAGGTAATGGCAGGACGAGATTAAGTTAGGAGTATCATTAACAACTATACGAGATGATTCAAATACTATTGAATTAATAGTAACAGTCGTTATAAGAGCAACATTGATACGGTAAAGAGAAATGCTTGGTAGTACTAAAACATGCCATGGAAGAGAAAGGGTAACTCCAATAGAGTGTGGTACTGGAGTATTGATTGGACGGATAAGTGTGAGTAAGATATGATGAGATTACTAGCAACTAAAGTAACAGTACCCGGAGACAGAGGTACGAATATGAAGGGTTATAATGAATGAGAACACGTTGGTAAAAAAATTTATAAGGTAAGCGTAATAGAACTGATTAGAAAGAGTAACAGGTTGAGTATGCTTACTTCACAAGGTTTATCCTATGTTATAAGCAGGCTTGCAAACGAGGTAAAGAAGTGGCATTCTATAGCGTTGATTATGATCAAGGTATAATGAGGGCATAACAAGAACTGTAATACAAAGTATAACGAGGAAACGACCAAGGAGGTGACATGTCCCGTATGAATAAAGAGTGAATGCAAGAGTGAAACCAGCAAGCGATCCATGGGGCAGTAGATGAGAAAGCTTAAAATACCTCGTTAGGGGAAAGTCCAGCATAGGGATTCCTCAATGACAGAAGTGATAGCCAGCAAAAAGGGGGAAGTCAACTTGAAAAAGAAATCAGAGAAAAGAGATATGGCACAGTAGCCGTAGTTTGTGATTGGTATAATCAAGAGTATGAGTGATATCTTTAGCTGGATGTAAAAGACCAAGACTACAGAAAGATGAATAATGAAATAGGACGCTTGTTAGAAAAAGGATCAACACAATAAGGGTAAGAGGGGATGATCAGAATGAACAAAAATAAGTTTTGGTAGCAAAGAATGAATTGTACAAAGGTAGTATATTATAAAGGACAAAGTGGTACTAAGTTAAGAATATGGTCCCTTGTGCAAATAATAAAGGGATTGATTATAAAGTGGAAGGAAACAAGATAAATTGAGGAGGAAGGAATGTAAAGGAATAAGAATAGGAATACGAAGAGAAGGAAATGCGCTGCAAAGTACGCACACTTAAGAAGTAGTCGTGTTATGACTAAAAGAAAATATATCTCCTATGAATATCCTATACCAGGTTAGAACGGGTAAAGTATATGAAGTGAAGAGCTGAAAGGAAAGAGATGATTACGAGTTATGAGTTTACCGTACGACGATAAAGTGATAGAGTAAAGCTATCATCAACGACAAATATAATACGGTTATGATTGAGTTTGCAATCAGTGTTGAGTGCAAAACAAGAGTAAAAGAATATGAGGCATGAGGGGTGTTAGTGGCGAATGAGACTTAGGCCCCGGAGAACAAAGATGACGTTACCAGTGAACTTTGAGCATCGAAGAAGAGGACAAATGAAATTATATGGATGGTATGGATAACTAGACCTACTACTATTGGAGATTAAAACGAATAGGAAGGATCGCCTTTTCGCGAAATCGAGAGAAAGTGGGCAGTGTGCGGTCGCACACTCAAGGTGCTGACCCGCACACTGGGTGACAACTTGCCAAAATGGCTGGAATTTCGACCCAAGGCCCTCCCCAAGCCAAGAGAGGAGTGTGCGGCCGGACATTCAGTGTGCTGCGCCGCATACTCTTCGCCAAGTGCGTAGGGGTGTGATTTGGCCACCTTTTCAAAACCCAAACGACCCCAAATTCATTTCCACCTTCTCTCACTTATTTCCTTACCTTTCTAGAGTCTTCTTGAGAGCTTTTGAAGGTTCCCTAATGTCACGACCCAACTTGGGGCCATGACGGGTACCCGGGGCTAACCACCGAGCACCACTCGTTCTATTGCTTATCATACTCATAAAGCGTACATTCATTAGTATAATACTCAAATCATAGGAAAATCATTTTTCATTTGGAAACACAATTACTTTTATATACATAAGCCCTTCGGCTATCAAAATAATACATATATACAATAGTAACATTGTGAGACCACATTACCCACACATGCGTATCTACGAGCCTCTACTAGAGTACTAGACATATGGACGGGACAAGACCCCGTTATGCCCAAAATACATATACATATACATATATACACAAAAGAATAAACCAAATACCACCTCCGGAGTAATGGAGTGCTCCTGTAAATCTGCTGATAACTCCTACGAGTCTGGATCACCTCCCTGTCTACCTGTGGGCATGAATACAACGTCCAAAGAAAACGGACGTCAGTACGAATATTGTACTGAGTATATAAGCCTTGAATGAACTGAACATGATAGAGAAGTCATAAGTCAGAAGGTGAAGATACAACCTGAGTAACTTTTAAGAATGGATACATTTCTTACACATATATCATATATATATAACCCATAGTACGTGTATCATCATAGCGCATACATCATCGTATCATATAAATCATCATCGTTAACCTGCGTCCGGGTAACCATCATAAGCCGCCCACTAGTGGTGATCATGCCCGACCCTCTAGGCTCGGTGTAAACATAGCAGCCCGCCTTAGTGATGACATGCCCAGCCATTTAGGGACGGTGGAATCGTATGCAGCCCGCCTTCGCGGTGACATGCCCGGCCAACTAGGCACGGTGGAATAGTATCATCACATAATTAACATAAACTCATCATTATCATACATATCATAGGCATATCATGACCTTAGCATTATCATACGTTCATCATTAATCCTACATTAAAACTTGGAGATAACCGTGGCAATGGCGGGGTGACATGAGGTCGTGAACCCCCGACTACGTTATGGAATGATTATAATCGTTATGTCTCACCTTGAAGGGACTAGCATTTTATGGTGAGTGCACGCAAGGAAGGTCATCAATGGAATTATACTTAGGATCATTAGCTTCATGGACATCTTATATTACTCTAGGATTCTTCATACTTATATTCATCATCATCATTAACATGCTCATATCGGGTCTCCTTTCTTGATCGTGTGCATAAGTGGCTTCTTATAGTCATGCACTCATAATTTCCGTTATTTAGGAAGATTGTGGAAAAATTAGGAAGATTCATGCCTTAGATGGAAAGGATTAACCTTACATACCTTTTCGTTTAACTACTGACGTTCCTCTCCAATATTCACGTTTCTACCTTCAGGAGACTTTATACTCATGTTAGATAATCGAAAACATAAGTGCGTTTGAACTAAAGCTATAGAAATTTGAGCAGCATCTCCTTTGTTTCTACTACTTTCTCCATATCATGTATCAACTCCAAAACGTCAATATCATTATTAATATCATCATCAATGACTTTAGTCAAATTTATCATTATCCAATCCCCACAATTTCCTCTCTAGGTTATCCATAATCATAATCATAATACAACGTTACATTCATTCTCATCTAACATTTCCCTCATGCTCTCAACATCATTCATAACATCTTTATAAGCAGAACATATCAAAATCATGACTCACCTCAAGCTACTACTCAAAATCTGATCATTTTCATCTTTATAACCCATTTTCTATTTCCATTCATAATCTAAGTCTTCCAACCTCGCAATACCTTAAACAACATGGAATGATCATGAAAATTACCTTAGATAGTGTGGGAATGAGCCTTGAGAGGAAATACTTCACTTGAGCCAAAACCCTAGCTTCACTCCCAAGAGAATTCTTGACATAGAGGAACCCTAGTGAGCTTCTTGCACTTGATTCACTTGAATTCTTGATATTGATCCTTGATTTCCTTTGTATTCTTGTATATGAAGTGTGTGGAACCCTCTAGAAGCTTGGAGAGAAGTGGAGAAGTGGAAAGAATGAGAAAATAAAGTGGGAACATGTATTTATAGTTGCAACTTAATCAGTCTGTCGGGACTTATACGGTCCGCATAACATTATACGGTCCGTATAAGTGTCTGTGGTTCACCACCATGGAAAACATTGTTGCTTTTGGGTTATACGGACCCTTATACGGTCTGTATAAAGTTCCACGGTCCGTATAAGGTGGTCGTGTAACTGACAGTTTTTCCGAAGTTGTCCTCGTCATTTCGTTTGATCTCCAATCCTTACACAACCTTCTTAACACTTGTTTAGTACTTCATCAATGATCTTAACATCCCTATAATTCTCCCTCAAGGCCTTACCAAACAATTCTTAACGCAATAATTTACGAAACCTTTCCTAAACCCAACTTATACTCCACTTGTCCTATCATTCCTTATTTCATTAATTCATATGGCTTCAAAATCTTAGCGTCTGCATTCTAAGACCACTAAATATCCATCTTATAGTCTTAAGAACTTCCTGTTACCCTTAAGCTCGCACTGGTTCATTCACTACATGACGACATGAAATTTCCAAGGTGTAACACTCTTCCCCCCTTTTGGAACATTCATCCTCGAATGTTAAGCATTCGGGAATTCTACAAAAAGTTCGCCAGAGTTTCCCCTGTAATATGGCATTACCATCCTGTCACAACAGCCCACAATAATATTGCCTCGCAGGGCCACAATACAATAGTAGTATAAGTTGGCCACACACGACCCATATGCATAAAAAGAAAACATACATACCTCATAATCTTGGTATTTCATCGTGAATCTCTTCTGGGAGCTGAAATAAATGCGGGTATTTAGACTTTATACTCTCTTCCGCTTCCCAAGTAATTTCCTCTCGGTTGTCATTCCGCCATAAGACTTTAACTGAGGCTACTTCCTTATTTCGAAGTTGTGATATCACGTATTTTGCGTAATCGGATAATTCAAGATAATCGCGGGGAGTTAAGAGCAAGGTTATATCTTTGATCTTGTTTAGCACACAAGTTATTTATGAAAGCTTTGAAGTGGAAATGTTAAGAAAGTTTAGGGGTAAAAAGGGGAATTCGCAAGGTGGTTCGTAGAAATATCAAGGAAGGCTAAGGGAAAATTCGGAATTTGGAAAAAAAAAATTCATGAGTTGCAAGACAAAAAAAAAAAAAAAAGACTTGAGAGAAAGAGAGGGTTTCGGCCAAGAGAGGGAAAAAGAAAGAAAAAAATTTGAAGCCATCAATCTTGATCAAAAAAATTTATTTCTTCTAGATATTCAACCAATTGGAAGGCCCTCTTTAACGTGGTATAATTGTTGGAGCAAGAAAACCTCTCTTTGTTGCAAGATCATAATTCTAGCCAAGTGAGAAGTTGGGGTGGGGCCCACTCGTCGAGATTTTTTTCGGACATGTGACAAGTTATATGAATCACATATGGGAAGTTATACACAACCCAAGAACGACCCTTGAGCCAAATCAAAGTGGAAGCCCTCCAAACAAATATATTTAAGAAAACGTTTTTAGGTGATCTGACTTCGAGGGGCAAAAACGGTATTATAAGTTTGAAATTTGGAACAATACCAAGAAATAGAAGTTTTAGATAATTGAGTTATCCTTCCAACCATAGGTCGTGGGCCCACAGGAGACATCGGGATAAGGAGATATGAACGTTTAAAGGCAGAAAGGTCAGTGGGCTAGGCCCAACTAGGGCCCAACCGGGTTAGGCCCATTACCCACACCCTTTTAAATGAAATTTCAGGTCTTTCTCCTCATTCTTCATACAAATAAGACCAGAAAATTCTGGAGAGAGATAGAAAAGAGCCTTGGAGAGAAGAAAAATCAATTTTGATCAAAATCCGAGCCCCGAATCCCGAAGTCCATGAAGACAAAAGTGTTGTATGTCGCGTTGTCTTCAATTTGAGGTAAAACTCAACCAAGAAGGAGGGAGATGACGTGTTGGCTGAGCACTTAAGGTATGCATAAGGTTCCTTTTCATTGTTAACAAGTTTATTTAGAGTTCTAACAGATTAGAACGAAGAAACTAGAGTGATAAATTCGTTTGCTGGTATGGTTGAATTGTAGAATGGGGTTTGAAGAAAATATTGGATGAAAACAAATGTATTTAACTTGTAGAATGCGGAGGATGTTGTTATTGATGTTGTTAGTGTTAATTTTGACTTCTTTACGGAAATAAAATTATTAAATAGTTATATCGCGAATTGGTTGGTTGGAAAATTTGGAAAATAATGTGCGGGCTGTTTTACGGCATATGTTGGTGTTGGAAATGATGTCAATATATTTGGTATTGTTGTTGATGTGTTGGTTGCTGAATTGTAATTCTGGGCTAGGCATATAAACAGCGGAGATGCTGCCAAAATTTCGGCAGATTATAAATGAATTTATTTGAAGGACTAAGACAAGCGTATAATGATGAGTCTAATGATGGTGTAAATCCTCTTAAATGTAGACTTGCGAGCTCGGACAAATAAGCGTAGCTAATAGGAAGCGGACAGGTATGTAAAGTCTTACCTTTCTTTCTTTTGGCATGTCCTAGACATAATAGGTTATGATACAAGCCTCGGGGGAAACTCTATTCCTAGAAATATGAGCCTAATTTTGACTCTTATTCATTCAATGTAATTGAATTAGGTACTTTATGTTTTGATTGAAAAAAATAGTTTAAACATCCGTAACTTTCACACACGGAACCTGATTGCCCTGAAACTTTCATGGATGACTTCACAAGGCCTAATGTTCGTAATTTATGTACGCCACCTCGACTTGACCCGAGGTGGGCCCACAATTCCCGAGACCTTTTGTATTGCTCCATTTGACTTATTTCTGTACAATAATTAAAGGAAACTTTGGTTATTGTCTCGACTACCAAAGGACAGTTGTTTAACTACCTCATTAAGTTCTATGATATATTTTGTTGTGCAATAACGTTCCTAATATAATTATTGCTTCGGTTTTCCAAAAATGGCTTCTGAAACACGTGTAGAACGTTCTGTACTTCAAACGCTCATAACTTTCTCATACTAAACCGAATTGACCCGAAACTCGTTCCTGTGTTTTCAGGTGTCGGTAAGTATGCCTTTGCATTGAGTCTTAGAAGTTGCTTTATGTGCATTTAATTTTCCACTATTCTGCTCGGGCATATGATTGTTAACTTTTTATACTAACTCGGATTTGCTTGAAATGTGTTTGTGGTTTACTAATGATTTCAAGAAAAATTAGTTTCATACTAAAGGAAACATAAAATTTGATTTTCAAAACCACTCCGAAGGGGGTGCGAGATTTTACTACTTCGTTTCATTACGATTTGTGTTACACTCCATAGCATCATTTCTTTGTATTAATATTCGTGGGTTAAGTTGTGTTGACATCATTAGCATTAGGGGCTATTACTATTATTATCGTTATTATTATGTCGGGACCGGCATGCCCGAAGAGGCCAGGATAGCCGTATGTCGGGACCGGCATGCCCGAAGGGGCGACCATTATTATTATGTTGGGACCGGCATGCCCGAAGGGGCCAGGATAGACGTATGTCGGAACCGGCATGCCCGAAGGGGCCATCATTATTATTAGGCCGGACGCGGCATGCTCGAAGGGGCCATCATCATTATTATTATTTCGGGACCGGCATGCCCGAAGGGGCCAGGATAGACGTATGTCGGTACCGGCATGCCCGAAGGGGCCATCATTATCATTTCGGGACAGGCATGCCCGAAAGGGGCTAGGATAGACGTATGTCAGAACCGGCTGTCCGAAGGGACTACTGTGATACTAAATTTCATATTGTGTATTATAGAACTTGCGTATGCTGTATTTGTATTGTGCATGCTAGAATTTGGGTAAGGTCGCAGGACTTGGTTCAGAATGCTATTTCAGGTTACTTACATTTTGGTTTCTAAACTTGTTCACTGTCGCACTTTCCTGGTTTATGATTCAGTGATGCTTTACATATTCAGTACATATTACGTACTGACCTGCTTTCTTAGGGGGGCTGCGTTTCATGCCACGCAGGTACACCCAGATGAGTAGAAGACATTGCTAGAAGATGTTCCAGCGGGATTGGCGAGCTCCATTTCCTTCCGGAGTGTTGCCGAGTCTGAGTATTCATGATTATGGTATTTCATCTATATTAGAGACTTTGCAGACAGCGTCCTGTGGTACGTTTGCCAAGATGTCGACAGAGTGATGTTAGATGAACCATTTGTGTATGTTAAAGGAGCATGTATTTTAGATGATTTCAATTGGGTTAAAGTACTTATTTGACTGAAGGATTTCGTAATCTGTATGAAAACGGTGATCTCTATTTTGAAAAGTTTCATGTTTTTTTTTTTTTTTTGAAATGACAGATTGGGATAAGAGCGAATGTCTAAGGGTTCGCTCTACTCTGAAGAGAGTCGGGTGCCCATCATGCCCTACCAAGGTTAGGGTGTGACAGAAGTCTTCGTACTTGCCTGTCTAATATGGCAATGGGCACTTCTTCATATGCTAGCTTTTCTGTCACTTGAACATCATCTATTGGGACAATTCTCTTAGGATCTCCAACACACTTGCAGAGCATTGAGACATGGAAAATTGGATGGACCGATTCAAGTTCTGAAGGCAAGTCCAATTCAAAGGCTACTTGACCCACCTTGCGGATAATTTTATAGGGTCCAATGTATCAAGGACTTAATTTCCCTTTCTTGCCAAATCTCATCACCCCTTTCATTGGTGACACCTTTAAGAATACCCAATCATCAACTTGAAATTCTAGGTCTCACTGGCGGTTGTTCGCATAAGATTTTTGGCGACTTTGGGCTGTCGACAATCGATCTCGGTTCACCTTGACTTTTTCTACTGCTTGCTGAATCAACTCGGGGCCTATTAGCTGTACTTCTCCTATTTCAAACCATCCAATTGGAGACCTGCACTTCCTTCCATATAGAGCTTCATACGGAGCCATTTAGATACTGGAGTGGTAGCTATTATTATATGCAAACTCAATTAGAGGTAAGTGGTCATCCCAACTACCAACAAAATCTAAGACACGTGCTCTTAGCATATCCTTCAAGGTCTGAATAGTACGTTAGGCTTGCCCATCAGTCTGCGGATGAAATGCCGTGCTAAGCCTTAATTGAGTACCTAGACCTTCTTGGAAGGATTTCCAGAACTTGGATGTAAATTGCGCTCCTCTATCTGTAATA
Source organism: Lycium barbarum (assembly GCF_019175385.1). NCBI lineage: Eukaryota > Viridiplantae > Streptophyta > Magnoliopsida > Solanales > Solanaceae > Lycium > Lycium barbarum. The sequence goes on from NC_083344.1 coordinate 34,494,289, forward strand.
ATGGATATCGGAATACCATGGAGTCGCACAATTTCTTTATGATACAACCTTAAATAATCTTCAGCCGAGTATGTGGTTCTGACTGGAAGAAAATGAGCTGCTTTCGTCAATCTGTCCACAATCACCCATATAGAATCATACTTGCCTCGTGAATGGACTAACCCCACAGTAAAATCCATATTGATCACTTCCCATTTCCAAGTAGGGATTTTCATTGCTTGCAATAATCCTCCTGGCTTTTGATGTTCGATTTTCACTTGCTGACAATTTGGACATTGAGCTACAAATTCTGCTATGTCTCTTTTCATGCCATCCCACCAATATATCAATTTGAGACCATGATACATCTTCGTTGCACCTGGGTGAATAGAATATCGAGAATAATGAGCTTCTTCTAGAATTCGACGGCGCAGTCCTGCAACGTTCGGAACACATAGCCTGCCTTGGTATCTAAGAATTCCGTCCATAGAAGTATCAAATGGAGACTTCTCTTTTCAATGAAGTGCGTCTCTGTAATGACTTAAATGGGGATCTTCATATTGACTCTCTTTACTTCCATATTCAGGGACGAAACTGTGGGATCATTAATACCAATCCTTGCACTACCCGAATCAATTACACGTACTCCAAGATTAGCTAGTTGGTGGAGCTCGTGAATAACCTCTTTCTTGTTTGGAGAAACTTCACATAAGCTGCCCATTGATCGGTGGCTAAGCGCATCAGCTACCATATTTTCCTTTCCGGGGTGGTATAAAATGCTTACATCATAATCTTTCAATAATTCTAACCACTGCTTCTGCCGCAGATTCAACTCCTTCTGTTTGAAAATATATTGAAGACTCTTGTGATCTGTATAGATGTCAACACGTACACCATACAAGTAATGTCTCCATATCTTTAATGCATGAATAACTGCAGCCAATTTGAGATCATGAGTTGGGTAGTTCTTTTCATGAAGCATAAGCAATGACTCTACCGCGCTGCATTAACAAACATCCTAACCCAACACCGGAAGCATCACAATATACAACATAGCCATCTGGCCCTTCTGGGAGCGTCAAGACTAGGGCTGAGGTTAACCTGCCTTTCAAATCTTGGAAACTGCATTCACAAGTATCATTCCATTGAAAGTTAACTGACTTTTGGTTAGCTTCGTCAATGGGGCTGAAATAGAGGAAAATCCCTCTACGAACCTCCTATAGTACCTTGCCAATTCCAGAAAACTTCGGACTTCTGCAGGCGTCATAGGCCTTGGCCAAGTCTTCACAGCTTCAATTATCTGAGTATCAACTCGAATGCCATCTTCTGAAATAACATGACCCAGAAATGTCACAGAATTCAGCCAAAACCCGCACTTTGAAAATTTTGCATATAATTCTCGGGTTCGAAGAATCCCTAGAACAATACGTAAATGGTCTGCATGTTCTGATTCTGTGCGAGATTATACCAGAATATCGTCAATGAATACTATTACGAATAGATCCAAGAGAGGCTTGAATACATTATTCATCAAATTCATGAACACTACTGGAGCATTAGTTAACCCAAATGACATCACCCGTAACTCATAATGGCCATATCTTGTTCTGAAAACCGTTTTGGGAATATCTTCTTCCTTAACTCTCACTTGATGATAACCTGACCTCAAGTCTATTTTGGAAAACCAATTGGCACCCTGTAGTTGATCAAACAAATCATCAATCCTTGGGAGAGGATATTTGTTTTTTATCTTCACCTTATTCAACTTCCTATAGTCGATGCACATTCGTAGGGTGCCATCTTTCTTTCTCACGAATAAGACTGGTGCTCCCCACGGTGATGAACTGGGTCTAATAAACCCCTTCTCAAGCAAATCATTCAACTGTGCCTTTAACTCTTTCAATTCTGCCGGAGCCATTCGGTAAGGAGGAATAGAAATAGGCTTGGTGTCCGGCAACACATCAATAGTGAAATCAATCTCTCTTTCTGGAGGAAGACCTGGAAGTTCATCTGGAAATTCGTCCGAAAATTCATTCACTACCGGAACGGATTGGAAAGTTGGTGATTTTGCTTCAGTATTGCTTCGGTATCATGAACTCGGACTAAGTGATAAATATAGTCCTTAGCTATCATCTTTCTCGCCTTAAGGTAGGAAATAAACCTACCTCTCAGAGATGCTGTATTACTCTTCCATTCAAGCACGGGCTCTTCCGGAAATTGAAATCGAACCACTTTCATTCGACAATTAACATTAGCATAACATGAGGACAATCAATCCATACCCATAATTACATTGAAATCTAACATTTCCAGCTCAACTAAATCTGCTTTAGTCTGGCGATCGTATATCACAATTATATAATTTTTTTACACTTGTCTAGCTATCACGGGATCACCAACCGGAGTAGATACCTCAAAAGGTTTAATTGGCTCAGGTTTCACCCCAATACGACCAGCAACATACGGAGTAATATAAGATAGGGTAGAACCCGGATCTATCAATGCATACACATCACGGGAAAATACTGATAATGTACCTGTAACCACATCTGGGGAGGACTCAAGATCCTGTCATCCGGCTAAAGCATACATACGGGGCTGAGTGGCACCTGAAGTAGATACTCCCCCTCTGCCTCTACCTCGACCTGCTAGTATCTGGGAAGTCTGCCTACCAGGCGCATTGAAGAAGAACCAGCCGCTGATCCTGTGGGCTGAACCCTTCCTCTACCATACCTCAAGGGACAATCACGCATCAAGTGCCCAGTCTGTCCAAAAATATAGCAAGCATCTATGCCCTGGCGACACAACCCTGAATGTAATTTACTGCACTGATTACATCGCGGCACTGGTGATCTTCTCTGGCTATGATCACCCCCAAACTGAGAACCCGAAGCTCTCGAACTCTGACCCTGTCCTGAAGGAAAGGAGCGGTCAAATATCCTATCTGCAAATCGTGGAGGCACACTAGTCGCCGACTGGCCTAAATGTCTTGGATAGGTCTTCCTCGATCCCCCTCTATAATCACTTCCTGCCCCCATAGATCTGGCCTTCTTGCTTCGCCTTCTATCGGTATCACGATCACCCCTTTGCGGATGTTGTTGTCCTTCTAAATTCTGGGCATGGGCTTGACTTTGGGAAATATCCATCCCATCTTGTAGCGAAGCCATCAAGTAGTCCTTGAACTAATGTGGCCCTAAGCCACTCACAAATCGGTGCACTCTATCTCCCATGTCGGTCACCATAGTCGGGGCATATCTAGCCAATGAATTGAATTGAAGGCTATACTCCCAGGCACTCATATTTCCTTGTTTCAAATTTAAGAATTTATCCGCTCTAACTCGGCGGACCTCGGGTGGCAAATAATGGCGGACGAAGGCATCTACAAATTCTTGTCAAATGAGAGGAGGTGCATCCTCTTTTCTTGACGATATCCAATTATTATACCATAATACTGCCACATCTCGGAGTCTATAAGATGCCAACTCCACAAATTAGTTTCGGAGGCATGAATAATCTTCAACGTCCTCAACATTTCATCAATAACACTTTGCGGGTCTTCATTCGGCTTTGACCCAAAAAATTCTGGAGGATTCAAGCTCATGAAATCACGGGCTCTGGTACTAGCTGCCCGATCACTTGGACCCGCATTCTGCCACTGTGCCTGGGTGGCAACTAACTGCGTCAATAACTGAATAGCCTCGGTCACTTGTTGACCTGAAGCAACCGGTAGAGGAACTGGAGCTGAAGCTCCTCCTTGTTCTTCTACATTGGGCGGGGTGGAAGAAGTATTAGATGGGGCCTCATTATGTGACTCGCCCTCTTCTACATTCATTGGCGGCTCTCTTTCTACCCGCCTTTTCATAGTAGTCTTGCCCTTCTGGGCGGCTGTAACTTTTCCCTTTGGCGGCATTTCTGAAATTATAGCACACTATTAAGAGGAGAAAACCTTATAACACAGCTCTATCGCACGATCTCTTAAGATGAAAGATGGTCTTTTTTTCCTAAATGCCCTATAGCCTCCTATTTATTAGTGTGGCGCGCAACACACCATAAACAAGACTCTACTAGACACGACTCGTAGACACTTCCTAGGACTGAACTGCTCTGATACCACTTTTGTCACGACCCGACTAGAGGCCATGACGGGTACCCGGGGCTAACCACCGAGCACCACTCGTTCTATTGCTTATCATACTCATTAAGTGTACATTCATTAGTATAATACTCAAATTATAGGAAAACCATTTTTCATTTGGAAACACAATTACTTTTATATACATAAGCTCTTTGGCTATCAAAATAATACATATATACAATAGTAACATCGTGAGATCACATTACCTACACATGCATATCTACGAGCCTCTACTAGAGTACTAGACATATGGACGGGACAAGACCCCTTCGTGCCCAAAATAAATATACATATACATATATACACAAAAGAGTAAACCAAATAGCACCTCCGGAGTAATGGAGTGCTCCTATAAATCTGCTGATAACTCCTACGAGTCTGGATCACCTCCCTGTCTACCTGGGGGCATGAACACAGCGTTCAAAGAAAACGGACGTCAGTATGAATATTGTACTGAGTATGTAAGGCATGAATGAACTGAACATGATAGAGAAGTCATAAGTCAGAAGGTGAAGATACAACCTGAGTAACTTTTAAGAATGGATACATTTCTTACACATATATCATATATATAACCCATAGTATGTGTATCATCATAGCGCATACATCATCGTATCATATAAATCATCATCGCTAACCCGCGTCCGGGTAACCATCATAAGCCGCCCACTAGTGGTGATCATGCCCGGCCCTCTAGGCTCGATGTAAACGTAGCAGCCCGCATTAGCGGTGACATGCCCGGTCATTTAGGCATGGTGGAATCGTATGCAGCCTGCCTTCGCGGTGACATGCCCGACCAACTAGGTACGGTGACATGAAGTCGTGAACCCCCCACTACGTTATGGAATGATTATAATCGTCATGTCTCACCTTGAAGGGACTAGCATTTTAAGGTGAGTACATGCAAGGAAGATCATCAATGGAATTATACTTAGGATCATTAGCTTCATGGACATCTTATATTACTCTAGGATTCTTCATACTTATATTCATCATCATCATTAACATGCTCATATCGGGTCTCCTTTCTTTATCATTTGCATAAGTGGCTTCTTATAGTCATGGACTCATAATTTTCGTTATTTAGGAAGATTATGGAAAAATTAGGAAGATTCACGCCTTAGAAGGAAAGGATTAGCCTTACATACCTTTTCGTTTAGCTACTCTATCGCTTGAACGTTTCTCTCCAATATTCACGTTTCTACCTTCAAGAGAGTATATACTCATGTTAGATAATCGATAACATAAGCGCGTTTGAACTAAATCTATAGAAATTTGAGCAGCATCTCCTCTGTTTCTACTACTTTCTCCATATCATGTATCAACTCCAAAATGTCAATAATATCATTATCTAATCCCCACAATTTCCTCTCTAGGTCATCCATAATCGTAATCATAATACAACGTTACATTCATTCTCATCTAACATTTCCCTCATGCTCTCAGCATCATTCATAACATCTTTATAAGCACAACATATCAAAAATCATGACTCATCTCAAGCTACTACACAAAATCTGATCATTTTCATCTTTATAACCCATTTTCTATTTCCTTTCATAATCTAAGTCTTCCAACCTCTCAATACCTTAAACAACATGGAATGATCATGAAACATACCTTAGATAGTGTGGGAATGAGCCTTGAGTGGAAATACTTCACTTGAGCCAAAACCCTAGCTTCACTCCCAAGAGAATTCTTGACTTGGAGGAACCCTAGTGAGCTTCTTGCACTTGATTCACTTGAATTCTTGATATTGATCCTTGCTTTCCTTTGTATTCTTGTATATGAAGTGTGTGGAACCCTCTAGAAGCTTGGAGAGAAGTGGAGAAGTGGAAAGAATGAGAAAATAAAGTGGGAACATGTATTTATATTTGCAACTTAATCAGTCCGTCGGGACTTATACGGACCACTTATACGGTCCGTATAAGTGTCTGTGGTTCACCACCATGGAAAACATTGTTGCTGTTGGGTTATACAGACCCTTATACGGTCCGTATAAAGTTCCACGGTCCGTATAAGGTGGTCGTGTAACTCACAGTTTTTTCCGAAGTTGTCCTCGTCATTTCGTTTGATCTCCAATCCTTACACAACCTTCTTAACACTTGTTTAGTACTTCATCAATGATCTAAACATCCCTATAATTCACCCTCAAGGCCTTACCAAACAATTCTTAATGCAATAATTTACGAAACCTTTCCTAAACCCCACTTATATTCCACTTGTCCTATCATTCATTATTTCATCAATTCGTATGGCTTCAAAATCTTAGCGTATGTATTCTAAGACAACTAAATATCCGTCTTATAGTCTTAAGAACTTCCTGTTACCCTTAAGATCCCATTGATTCATTCACTACACTACGACATGAAATTTCCAAGGTGTAACACCTAACCCTCCTCACCTTTCAATATCATCAAGAGAGGGTATCAACATCAAGAGCCTAAGGTAATCCATGGAAAGTGAAGTTTCTTGCTCATTTTCAACATTGAGGTAAATTGGGTCTTGGAGAAAGTTGGGTTAAGTTAAGTTCTTTGATTACAAGGTATGTTTTTCATCTTATTCTTATGGTTGAGTTGATGTAAAGGTTTAGTACTCCTTAGAGAGGAAAATAATGAAAGTGGAGAAGCCATGGATGGTGTAATGAAGACGATGACTTTAAGTGAACTTAAAAAAGGGATTTCAGTCCAACTTGGGGTTTAATTGAATATAACTTCTTGATTGTGATATTATGGATGTTTTTATTATTTTTTGGGAGTTGTTTTTCCATATGGTGGAATTCCATAAAATAGGGGAATTGCTGCCCAAAGTTCGTTAAATCTTTAACTATGCTAGTTTGAGCTTAAGACTGTTTCTTCAAGACTTAACTTTAGTGTAATTCCTCTTGAATGTAGACTTTGCGAATTGGAAGGATTGGGATAAAAATAGAAGAGATCATGATCAGGTTGAAATAAAGCTTAAGGAACCTTAGCACACTTATAGGAGTTTTGATATGTTTATAAGTGAGGTCTGTCTGCATTTGTGTGGGTCTGAATCTATCCAAGTCTATTTGAATGTGTTTGAGTTAGTCAAATAATTCTGAATACTTCTATGTTATACATTAAATGTAATTTTAAAGAAGCTACATCCTAGAGTATGATAGAGAAGTCTAAAGATGATGTTCTTTCTTGGGATTAAGGTTCATTTATGTGGAAGTGGTTCTTAAAATAGTTCATTAGGAACTAATGAAGGGTTAGAAAGTTATAAAGCATATAAAATAAAGTACCTAGATACAACTAGGATGATTGTGTGCTGTTTGCTTCATTTGAACAGAGTTCAGCCTTGACATTTATCAGACTTTTTTTTTTCATATCTGGTTCATGCTTGAATTTTCAAAAGGAGTCTAAGAGGATTAAAAAGATGATTTGAATCCTGATGTGCCCTTAACTACTTGAAAATAATTAATCAATTGGAAAAGGAGTTGTTTTAAGTCTGAAGGTTAATGTTCAGTCTAAACTTAAGCTTTTAAGTGATTGAATTGTTCAACTTTTTCGAAGTGTTAATGTCCAAAAATAATTAAAATGATTTTTGTATAGTTAGGACCCTAGGCTGACATGATTAAAAGCTGTTAATTTGTGTGATCAATTAGGTGCTTAGATAAAGTTTGGTTTAAGGGTAGTGTCAAGCTAATCTTGACCACGGGATCTTGGTGATTGCCATTAGGCATAAGGACAAGGTATGGGGTTGAGATTGCCTTAGGAGAGTAAAAGGTGAGCCTAGGCATGAACTGGAGGTAGTGACCAGTGGCACTTGGATCCCTTTTTACTGAAAGTAAGACTCAGGAGAGGAATGGGGACGTGATGACCTCACCCTATCCTGTTTCACTTTTAGGACCCTTAGGCTTCCTTGTTGTTATATCCCGTATTTTTATACGACGGATTATTCGTAAGCTAATCGGCATAAGTCCAAGGACAAGATTATTTATGGATATGAGGCAAGGACTTTTAATTCCCGATTTTTATGAATGCACGAATTGCTTATAAATTTTAATTGGTATAGAAATATTAATGGATATTAGGGATTAATTAACCATGATTAGATTATTAAATGGGATTAAAAGTTTAATTAGTCACTAATTAAGTCATAAATGGCTGTATGGGTCCCACCCATGGCTTGGCCACATTTTATTGGCTCAAGCCATGAGTGGGACATGTGTCCAACATATAGGCATGATATAAATGGTAAATTGATGTCAAGGAAAGTCATATTTCATCTTCACAACTCAAGAAAACCTAGAGAGGGAGAGAGAAGCTCTCGACCATGGCTGGCCGAGATTGAATCCTTGTGTGTTGATCAAAAAAATATTTTATTCAAGCATTTCAACCCTTTGGAAGGTGTATAACAACGTGGGATTGATTCTAGATAGCAAGAACAAGTATTAAATTCAAGGCACAAATTCTAGTCAAGTTGAGAAGTCAAGTGTTTAAGGTAAGGTTTAACTTTCTTTTGCATATATTGAGGGTGGTTTGAACATGTTGTAGTGTGTAGAAATGAATGAAATTCATGGAACTATGTGTGATGGTGTTGAGGCTGTGTAGGGGCTGTTTGTGCATGCAATGGTGAATTGATTTTACTTGGTATTTTGGTTGTTGTTGTTATGGATTGTATGGTGAGAATGAAGGCTTAATGGTTCAAGTTGGAGTTGTAATTGTTTGTGGGATGTTGTAGAAGCTAATATGATGTTAATATAGTTTCTTGCATTTATATGAATAATATTGTAACGTGTGGATTGTTGGTATAGTTCATGAAATTGGAAGAAAAAAATGTGTTGTTGTTATGCTTGTCGAGCTTGGAAGATTATATGTTGTATTGTGTGTTGGTTGGGCTGTTTTGGAATGTTGTACGGACTGTCCGGAGCGTTCTCGAGTCTTGTTTGAAGAGTCTCGGGTTGGTACTTGAACGTATAATTGTTGATGTTGGCTTGGTTGTATGTGGCTGGTTTGAATATAAGGGAAACGTCGTCTAATTATTTAGAAGGGAGTTACTAACATTAGAATACGTTTTGAATCTCCCCGTAGCTTAACCGTAGTTCTTGACGTCTTAATATAGGTTGAAATACTATTGGGCAGCGTATAAGTGCTGTGTTGCGAGTAAACGCTAAAGGTATGTAAAGCTGTCCCTTCTTTCTTTTGGCATGTCCTAGATGTAAGTAATGTACAATATGAGCTTTGGGGTAATTCTATTCACAAGTTCCGAGCATGATTTACGATTCTTATTCACTTCTTGATGTTAGAACTCTCAGGATAGTCGAGCTATTGCCCTCGAGTCTTTTATATGATTGGCTAGTAAATGATGTACAAAAGTTCCTATTCCTAAAGGATTCTATAATGAATAATGTCCTTAACTTTCATAGGCTGTCTCGTATGGATTTGATACAGGTCTATGATCCTAGAGACTTTCCTTAATATAGTTCTTAATGACATTTAGAGAGAACTTAATATGGCTATTATCCTGATAATCGAGAGCTGATTAGTCTACTTATCTATTGAGTCTCAAAAGATGATTTATGTGCATATGGTTACTTACTACTCTGCTCGTGCATACTGTTATTGTATCATTCACCGAGTCCCGAGCCGGGTATGTTATCATACGCAGTGTCAATGCATTATTCACCGAGTCCCTTACTAAAGGGCAGGGTACGGTATATGATAATATGATGATATGATATATGATTATGGCACCGAGTCCCATGATGGGCCGGGTACGGTATACGTGTACACGACTTTATTCACCGAGTCCCTTACTAGAGGGCCGGGTACGGTATATGATGATATGATAATATGATGATATGATATGATTATGGTACCGAGTCCCATAATGGACCGCGTACGGTATAGTATAATGATATGCATGATTTTGTTTCGTAAGGCACAGGTACAGTGATTTCTTGATTATTATACTTGTTTCTGGTAATCTGTACTTCAGATGTGATCTCCTTTATGGTATTCTATGCTTTATATACTCAGTACATATTTCGTACTGACCTCCTTTCTTCGGGGGGCTGTGTTTCATGCCCGCAGGTACAGACGCTCGTTTTGGTGATCCGCCAGCTTAGGATATCTATTCAGCTATCTTGGAGTGCTCCCTTGTCTCGGAGCCTAGCTTTTTGGTACAGATCCTTTTGTTGCATATATGTGTTTATCCAGGGGTACGGCGGGGCCCTGTCCCGTCATATGATACTGTTGTTACTCTTAGAGGTCTGTAGACATATGTGTGGGTTGTATGTATGTGCTGTCCAGCTGTGTTAGTATGACTTATGTTTTGGGACGTTCCCACTCGTAGTGGCAGCCTCGTCGGCTTGTGTATATATATATATATATATATATATATATATATATATATATATATATATATATATATATATATATATATATATATATATATGTTTTGGGATGTTGTGTGTAGTGGCAGCCTTGCCGGCTTGCGTATATATATAGTTGGGACGTTCCCACATGCTATGACAGCCTTGTCGGCTTATATACTGCGTTACCTGTTGTTAGTTGTGACTCCTCAGGAGACAGGTTGCTTAATATATATTTGTGCTACTGTTCTGAGACTATGTGTTGGGCCTATGGGTCCCATATCATGTTTGGTTGTGGATTGATCATATAGCTAACAGGGGTGTATACGAGTGTCCAGCTCGAGCACTAGTCACGGCCTACGGGGTTGGGTCGTGACACTTGTCTTCCTAAACCTTATTCTTATGACTGTAGGATTTATTGAGATCTTGGGATTGGTCAAGGATGGTTTGTCATGCCTTGGGGGGAATTCTGGAGATTACATGTCATTTGAAACTAAGTTAAAACAAAGGGTAAGAGTCTGTCACATCTTGTCATAATTAAGGAGATTAAAAACTGTTATTAACTAAGTACTAAAGAGGTAAGTTACTCACTAGTGTCTGAATCCATGTTTCTTTTTTTTTTAGAAGTTTAACCTGCTTGCTTTACTGTTTGCTTCATGATGAATATGTTTAAAACTTGTATGATGCATTTATGTGTGGACTTGTTTATGTGATGTATTAACCTGGGCTTGAACTTAGGAAAAGGGCATTTAGTTAACCTAAGGTAGGTAAGAACCTTTGTCCTTAAACCTGAATTGTGGCACTTGGATTTTTTTGGGGAATTGTAGTGTAACTTGGATAAAAAGGGTAAAATTATGATCTATCTAGTAAGGTTTGATTCTATGCTATTGGTGTGTTTTACAATCCTTTCATGTATACAATTATGGAGATGAAACAATTGAGTACTGTATTTATGTTCAAAAAATGAATAGAGTTAGTCTGGAATTAGTTTGATGTTGCTGTTTGGGGACATGATGAATATTCTTAAAGGCAGTGTGAACCACTTGGCTTAGGATGGTCTTTTCAAGACACCTCAAAGAGGGAGCAGGGAAGAGTCAAGCCCAGCTTGACTCATAGTATCTACTCCCAAAATGAGGGGTGTCATGATCAACCTATTGACTATGGGGGGCATTCCTATCTTGAGGGAATATTGGCTTCTCCTTAAATCCCATCATTTTAGCAAAGGGTTGGAGATAAAAAGGGTTAGGAAAATTAGTTTGTTTAAAGATCTAGAGGCACTTAGGAACTTAAGAATAAGGGAACTGGTTATTTCAAGAAGATGATCTTTGTTTTGTTTTAAAAAGTAATGAACTGGTTTAAGACTGTAGATAATAAGTGTCTTGTTAGGAGTTAAGATACTTAGTTGCCAAGAATTGTGTTAAATTTCATGATATTCCCTTCTTCTGTGAGACTTGAGGACATACATAGCTGATCCTTTCCCCTGTCTATCTCAAGTGGTAACTTACATGAAGCCTTGTTATAATGTGTTCTTACTACTGTTTTATTGAAACAAGCATTCTTTTCTGTGGTCTTTTCCTAAGGATATGAAGCTAGACATTCTCAGTTCTGTCAATGGTTTTCCAAGTTCTAGACTTTTTTTTGTGTCCTAACCTTGCCTAGGCGATCCTAAAGTTATAGGACCTTTTCCCTTTATCTGTATATCTTTGGTTGTGTTTCTATTATCATATTTAAGCAGATCTCACTTACTACTATGTGGATTGTTAATATGGAAAATAGGCGAATCATTAGCTGAGAAGTATAGGGATTAAATTAGACTTGAATCAGCTTTGAGTTATATACTTGGACATTGTTTTAAAGAGGAAAGGTTGATTAAGTAAATAAAGTAATCTTGAGGTCTAAAGTAGAACACATAAGAGTGTGGATATACACAAAATATATATACAGCTTAACAAACAGGAAAGGGAATATATACATGGTATACACTTGCTATACACATACCATGTGTTTGTCATAGGTATATTGTATATGTATCAGAGGATGGGCCAGTTATAGTTAGTATGTATACACAAATAAAAGAGTATGATTTGTTTAGGCCACTTATTTGACTGAATACCTTGAAACTGTTACATTATTTCATATGCCTCATTGTATTACAATACCTGCCTCAACCTTTGTCATGATTTGAATTTATTTTAATGTTACTTGATGCTTGTGCAGAACTTTGGGATTCTGATTGTTTACTATGGCAACACTGGGTTTTGGAGAGTTTGAGGAGGTTTGAGGGATAGGTCAATGTTACACCTCAGAAAAATTTCATGTTGATGCACAGTGAATAGACTAACGAAGGGCACGAAGTATACGATGTTTCAATAAGTGAGAAATAGCATTTGATGATCCTAATTGAGATTTCAAAGACATTCGAGGTAAGAGGAGAAAGTTTTCCAAGAAAGGCAAGGTATACGTTACGTATCAGAAAAGATTTGCGAGTAACAAGTTAATGATGACTTAATGATGTCTTGGAGAAGAGTTATAACGTCCCTTAGATTGTCAATGAAGTGTTAAACAAGTGTCAAAAAGGTTCCATAAGGATTGGAGATCAAACGAAATGACGGAAATCATTTCAGGGAAATGGGGTTATACGACCGGTTGTACGGTCCGTATAAGGGTCCGTATAACACCCAACAGAAATGTTATTTCTCTGATGGTGAAGTACGGTCATTTATACGGACCGTATAAGTGTCCGTGGAAGTCCCGACGGGCTGAATTAAGTCCAAGTATAACATGATGTTCCCACTTCATTATTTTCATTTCCCACTCTTCTCCATCTCTCTCAAGGCTTCTAGAGTATTCTACACATTTCATCAACACTAAATCAAGACTAACAAAGATCAACTTCATCAAACCAAGAGAACCAAGTGCAAGAAACTCATTAGGGTTCATCTAAGGCAAGAAATCCCATTGGAAGTGAACTAGGGTTTTGGCTCAAGTGAAGTATTCCCACTCAAGGCTCATTCCCACACTATCTAAGGTACGTTTTATGATCATTCCATGTTGTTTAAGGTATTGAGAGGTTGAAAGACTTGGATTGTAGAAGGAGATAGAAAACGAGTCATAAATATGAGAATAGTGACATCTTTGAGTGGTAGCTTAGAACGAATCATGATTCTTGATATGTTGTGATTATGATTATGCTATAAATGATATTAAGAACATGGGAGAAACATTAGATGAGGATGAATGTAATGTTGTATTATGATCATGATTATGGATGACCTTGAGAGGAAATTGTGGGAGTTGGATAATGATGAACTTGACAAAAGTTATTGATTATGATATTACGAATGTTATTATTGATGATTGGGAGTTGCTATGTGGTATGGAGAAAGTTGTATAAACAAAGGAAGTGTTGTCCAATTTTTCTCTAGCTTTAGTTCAAGCGTGTTTACGTTATTGATTATCTAATGTTAGTATGAACTCTCTTGAAGGTAGAAACGTGAATATTGGAGAGGAACGTTCAAGTGATAGAGTAGCTACATGAAAAGGTATGTGAGGCTAGTCCTTTCTTCCTATGGCATGATACTTATGACATGATACTCCCTATCTCTCCATGACTTTTCTTACATCTCAAAAACTATGAGCCATATTGATAAGGAGCTTTATATGAGATAAGGTAAGAGATACGTTATGAGTACAATAATGATGATGATGAGCTTAAGTCTAAAGATTCTAAAGTTTGTGATATGATGCTTCAACAAAGCTAATGATCCTAAATATGATTAATTGATGTCGTTCTTTGTGTTACACTCACCTTACATGCTAATTCCTTCAAGGTGAGGTAAAATACTTATGAAACTCCATAATGGGATCGGGGGTTCGCGACCTTATGTCACCTCGATAAAGTATAGTTATTTTTGAGTTCCTATGCATGCATTATGATGAGTATATGATGATGATATTACACCGCGCCTCTATGGCCGGGCAGACACCGCTAAGCCGGGCAGGATATACACCATGTCTAGATGGCATGGGCAGACACCACTAGTGGGCGGCATGAGATGGTTACCCCGGACGCGGAAGGCCTAGACACGGGTTAATGATTATCACACCATACCTATATGGTCGGGCGGCTTATACACATATGCATACATGATATGATGATGTTTATGAAGTAAGTTGGCATGCACTATTTCATTCTTAAATGTTAGTCAGTTACAGGTTGTTCCTTACTTGATGTCTCCTGGTTTCATTGATGTATCATTATTGTTTATGCCTTACATACTCAGTACAATGTTCGTACTGACGTCCTTTGTTTTGGACACTGTGTTCATGCCCACAGGTAGGCAGGAGGTGATCAAGATTCGTAGGAAGCTATCAGCGGATTTACGAGAGCATTCCATTATTCCGGAGGTGCCATCTGATTTATTATTTTGTGTACATGTTTGGGCACGGCGGGGTCCTGTCCCATCCTTATGTCTAGTACTCTAGTAGAGGCTCGTAGATACATATGTGTGGGTAGTATGGTCTCACGATGTCCCTATTGTATGTATATCATTTTGATAGTCGAAGGGCTTATGTATATAAAGGTAATTACGTTTCAAAATGAAAATGGTTTTCCCTATGATTATAAGCATGAGATTAATGAATGAAAGCAGGATGAGTACGATGAGTAATAGAATGAGTTGTGCTCGGTGGTTAGCCCCGGGTACACGTCATGGCCCCTAGTCGGGTCGTGACAGTCTAGCCACTCCCCGATATCCAGCATGCCCGGGGTTCATGAAACCCCCTGGAACTTGTGCGGTGTCGGGAACAAGGGTGGTGACGACCTTTTCCCATTGGAATGGTATGATTTGGAGTTTCCAGTGAAACAATAGTGTATGGTAAAGTCTTTAGTCGTGCACTTGCGATCAAATGGGACGTATATGTATATGTATATATATGTATAGTTATGTTAGTATTAGGTTCACCAAACATAGACTAATTCGATTCCTTTTCCTTTTTTCCCTTCTTCTACTGCACAACCATTTGGGCCAGAGTCCAACCAGCCTGTTGGGCTAAAGGTTCAACAGGAATATTCTTTTAAAAAAACTGTTAATTCCAAGAACGGAAAGGGAAGCTAATATTATTGAAGGCCCAGCCATGGGTGAGAATGGCGTGAAGGCCCAACCATGGGTAAAAATGGTCTTTTAAGGGGTTTGGTACACCCCTAACATATCTCTCTTTCTCCTTAAATTTCAGTATGCCAGTTTCCTTTTTGGTTGAAATATTGTGTTTGTATGATTGTAAAAACTCACATTATTATTGGAATCATTTATGTTTGGACTAGGCATCTTAGGTGAACGGTGCATATGCCGTTTAGTTCGACCTTAGGTCCTAATGCGATTTTCAAAACCATTAGTTTAAACATTTTCCAAAAGAATAAAAACAGCTAAAACAGTAAGGGAATAAAGAGGCTAGTTTCATTCTTTACTGAAGAAACATACGTTGCTATCATTTTTTAAAGGCCAGGCTTAAGCACTCTAAACTAGAATAACGTTTTTTCCTAGTTACAAGTTCAGTCTTTTTTTCTAAAATAGTGTTCTTTTTCAATCAGGAAAAACATAGGTTTCAGAAATGTGAGGAAATGACATGCTCTCAAAAAATGAGTTCTTTCCTTTTGAACTAGAAATCAGACGGGAAATGATTTCTAAAAACCTATACATATATATAGCGTATCTGTATCAAAGCACACATGTTTTCTGGAAAATAACTCGGGCAAAAGATGGATTTTTGAGGGCTAAGCCCCAAACCGAAGTTTATATTTTTAGGCCCAACTTAATCAATTTTTTTCAAAAAAACGATAAGTGCAAATATGTTTTGAGCTGAGCCCAGTGGTTAAAGAAATAAGGGATTTTGGGCCAGAAACCCAACAGACCATAACCGTCTTTTTTTAGAAAAAAGAATATAAGTTTGGGGCCAAGGCCCATGTTTAAAAAACGTTGTTGTTACGATGTAAGTTGGCAATTTTCAAAGACCAAAAATCAATTGGCTATATATATATATATATATATATCAAACTCTTGTAAATAAAATTCACGTAAACTATTCATAAAAGTTTAGATAAGGGTGTTCTAAAAATGTATTAAACGGACTAACCCGAACCATGTATGAGTCTAGCATAAATAAATTTATTTATCTCACACTTTTAAAAGACTTTCTATCTTTACAAAAACCACTATTATCCTTATATATGAAAGGAGATAATTTTGTCCAGATATTATAATTCCGAGCCTAAATACCCTATATGTAAAGGGAAGATATTTCACTCTTTTTTCCAAAAATGATATAGAAAATGACAGACCTTTTTTCGGGAAAATAAACATCAAATTAAACAGTTCATGGAAATACTCACACATTTGAATTCGAAGGTCTACCGTATAGTACGGATCCTTAATACTAGGGTGCCTAACGCCTTCCCTAGGGGATCACTAGAACCCTTACTTAGAACTTTAGATTAAGAAGGATTTTCACGACGTATGAATAAATCCTTCAAAACTGGTTTTTCTAATTTCCTAAAAATTAGGTGGCGGCTCTTTTAAAACAAATTAATAGCACCAACCAGTTCGAAGTAGCTTTTTTTTCAGTGCTAACCCCGCCCGGGAAAATGCGAACCGTTATAGATGGCGACTCTGCTGGAGACTTAAAGGTTCTAACCATAAGGATTCCAATATAATGTGGGTATATTTGCTTTAACTGTTTATGTGTTTATATTCCCGCAATTATCAACTGTCATTGCTTGCATGTCATAACTCCGCCACTGCTGGCATTTATTTTACACTATGTTCCAAAGGCGACTTCGCGGAGCACGCGGTCGTACCTTAACTATAAACCAAAATATTTCTTTTGGAACCGTTATGAGGCAGGGTTGATTTGTGGTTGTCCAATAGCCCTAACGGTTCAGCCCCAGTTGTCCGCTGGGGTTCTCGGTCTTTTATGAAAATTCCACTCTATTAAAACTAGGATAGAGCTAAGACAAATCCCTACTGGACTAGAGAATTCATACCTAGACGAGCTTTGAGTATCTCAGACCTACCTAAAGCTCATTAAGAGAGACCACCCTGTGTTCGGACTGTCTATTACCCGAAAAACACCGCATCTCATTTTTGTGCTATATGGAAACATGTTTGGTGCCTATGTGATGAACCATTGACCCTATGGGTATGGGGGAATCTTAACCGTGTTCTATTTTGTAGATGGAAGGCCGAATCCGTTTTGACATAGTTTACGACGCTCCGGACCTATTGAGAGTTTGGTGGGCGTGGTTAGGTGATACTCACAAAAAGATAATTAGCTGCACTCTAGGTCACCTACCAGCTATCATGACAATGAAGAGTCGTCTGGAACTAATAGGGGTGTTAGCCGGACATTGGGACGATAAGGAAATATTGTGCCGCTTCGGTGAAATTGAGATGACCCTGACCTTGGAGGAGATTAGGGATGCCATAGACTATAATGGAACCTATCTAAGGAGACAGCACAAGCCAGATCACAACCTATTATTTCCACAGAGGCCCACAGTCGGCAAAATTATGAAATTTCTTGCATTAACTGAGGCGCCCTGGGCATGAGGACCCACTGTAGCCTTTAGGGATCTGCATTGGAGATTTGGGGATGTCACCGAGTATACTCTGTATCAGCAAGAGTTCAAGAGTAGAGAAGAGTGGGAAGCTACCAGACCTTTGGCGTTCGCCATAGTCTTGCTAGGCACTATGGTATTTCCACAGGATGAATCATTGACCATAGATACCCGAGTGATCTACTTAGCCCACGCTATCTTCTATGGTATTGTTATATCCCGCATTTCTGTACAATCGGATAATTCAAGACAATCGCGGGAAGACAGTAACCAAGGACATATTTTTTACTTTGCTTGGCATATAAGTTGTTATGAAAATTTTGAAGTGGAAATAATGAGAAAGGTTAAGGGCATAAAGGGAAGTTGCAATATGACTCGTGGGAATATGGAAGAATACGAAAGGTAAATTTGGAATTCGGAAAAATTATTTTCATGAACTACAAGAATTAGCCAATATAATTGGGCTTGAAAATTTGCAAGAAAACGAAAGGCCCAACCGGCCATAGGGCATGGGCTAGGCCCATGTTAAATTAATTCATGGGAATTAAATAGATGACTAAGTTATCTTTTGCTACCATTCTGTAGAAACTTCAAGACAAGCAAGAACAAGAGAGAGAGGAGAAAAACATCTAGGGCCATTCGGCCATAACAAAAATTGCCAACGAAAAGTGATAAAATTCTTTCAAAAATCATTTCCTACCAAGTAGAGGGTCCTTAACAAGGTGGAGTGATCATTGGCACAAGAGAAATCCATATTCATGCAAGTTTCAAGTTCTAGCTAAGTGAAGGAGTGGAGAAGAAGCAAGGTGAGAACTTGTGTTCTTTTACATGTTATGAATATTTATGCATGTTGTAGTGTACAAAAGTGGATGAAATTCATGAAGAACAATAATATGGATGTGGCCGTGAGGTGTAGAATGTGTGTGTAGGTTTAGGAATCATGTTTCAATTATTTTATCTAGTGTTTGGTTATTATTGTTGTGAATACTATGTTAAAGTTAGAAGTTGAATGATGTTGGTGAAGTTGGCCGTGTAGTGTGTAGTGTGTATGTAGCCGTATATGTGTGTGGTATGGGAAATGGATAGTGAGTAAGTTTGTTTAGTATGTTGGTTGTTGTGTTGTGGATTTTATACTACAAACGAAAGCCTAATGAGCTTAGTGAAATATTAGTAATTGGAAGCTTGTTTTGGAAGGTTATGTGAATCGAATGTTATGTTCTTGCATGTATGAAATGTAATGATATTAGAATGGTGTCGTGGAAAATGTTATAAGATTGTTATTGTGTTCATTGGAGTCCGAAGGTTTTGAAGAAAGTAGTGAATCGATATCATGTATCTTGAATCGAATATGTGAATCGCTAGTGTGGTTGTTGAATTTATATTGATAGTTTGGCCGGGTTTGAATTCCCGGATTGTGATTGATGAGAATTTGATTGTGTTGAATGTTGAGGATGGCATATTTACAGAGGAAGTGCTGCCGAAATTTCGGTAGCCAAGTGTTTCCTTAAGATTCTAACTCTAAGTATCCTAATAAGAGTTTTAGTAAACATGACCAATTCACAGATTTTGACGAGATTGCAACGTGAATTTGGAATAGCAAAAGGAGCGGAAAGAGGTATGTAAGGCTTCACCCTTCTTTCTATGGCATGTCTTAGTTGTAATAAGTCGGGTACGAGCCTCGGGGACAACCCTATTCCTCGGAACCCGCACCTAAAGTTTTCTCCTTTTTGTTCAATAGAATTGAACTAGAAAGTGTGCAAAATGATGGAAAGATCGTCTAAACCCCTAGAACTTGCATAAATGGGACCCGATTACCCTAGAACCCTCACAAGTAATGCTATGACATGTAACGTATGCAAATAGTATACGCTGCCTCATCCGGCCCGAGGTGGGCCCGTTATTCTCGGATTTTCCTTATAGTCTTGTCTGACTTACTTGAAGTGAATCTAAAGGGGACCTTTGATCCCGATTTCGCCACCAAATGATAGGTATTATGACTACTCTAACGAGGATACTTCCATGATGATAATGACAACAATGATGTTAGACAAGAGTATATGCCTATGATAAGTACTACCGGAACGATTCCATGACTAAGATTTCTAAGCTAAGTATTCTATGTGAATAGGAAAATGATAAACTAATTCTTGAATCTTAACTATATCCCCTAGCTATGACTTTACTTTCTAAAGACTCCCAAGCCTATGAACTGTCATCTATGACGCCCACGATTTCTTTCTACGTTTACTTTAATATTATTCTCCGTTGACCATCTCACCTTAAAATATTCGTCCCTTCGAGGTGAGACAAAAGCGATCACAAGTATTCCATAATGTAATCGGAGGTCACCGACCTTACGTCACTCCGGTAGGTACATGATTTTCTTTTGACTCCCTTGCGCGCTTATATGATATATATATATATATATATATATATATATATATATATATATATATATATATATATATATATATATAAACATGTATATTTATATAATATATATATGTATATAAAACATGTATATGTATATAAGATATGTATAAGTATATAAAATATGTATATGTATATAAGATAAGTAAATGTATATAAGACATGTATATGTATACAAGCTATGTATATGAATACAAAAATATGTGTATGTATATAAGATGTGTATATGCATACAAAGTACATATATGCAAGCTATGTATATGAACCTAGGCTGGGGGGAAAGGATACATGGGGGAATGGGAAGGGAAATATGTTTCACTGCCACCTGATCAGCTGGCTTATCATCCCGGACGCGGGGTGCCCGGACGCGGGATATATGGGTGAGCCGGTGTATATCGGCGCTATGTGGGTGAGCCGGCATCGTTCGGCGCTATGCTATGATATGACCTACCATGTCATGACCAGACATGCTATGATAAGATATGCTATGACAAGCTATGCTATGATATGATATGCTATGACATGATATGCTATGACAAGCTATGCTGTGATATGATATGCTATGACATGACATGCTATGACAAGCTATGCTATGATATGATACGCTATGACATGCTATGCTATGACATGATACGCTATGACGTGCTATGCTATGACATGATACGCTATGATACGCTATGACATAATATACCATGATATGATATGCTACGACATGATATGATACGACACGCTATGATATGACAGGGTATAATATGATAAAACATGACGTGATATAAATCCTATTTTCTATACCTATGAATAAGAAACGTTTTAAAAAGGAAAAGACAAGCATGCACGGTATCCGGCCTGACAGGGGCGTTCCTACGCACAGGTTACTTTCTAGCCTCCACTACAAGAAAAAGGGTTATTAGAGACCAAAATTTAGCGACGAGTTTAAAATATGGTCCCTAATGGTATCCTTTTACGGATGAGATTATTTTCTAGTCCCTAATTCACATTTTTATTGTCCAAATAAATTAAAAACTTTAATAACTAGTCCCTATAAAGAAAAAATTTCCATCAACTAAAGGCACTATAGATATTTCAGCAACTTTACTAAAATATTTCATCCTCTCTCTAAAGAATTCCCTAAAGACCTAAACCCGCTGAGACTGGTGAAATTGCAATCTCTGTAGACGCAATCGTTGGAGACGCATGTTGGGTTTCCTGATTCCAAGCTTCTGCATCGATTGCTTCTCATTATCTAGTCATCTTTGAGGGATAATGCGTCACTCACTTCTCATTATCTTGTAAACGCAATCGCTGGATTTCATGTTTTTTGCTTTCTTCGATGAAAATATTTAAAATTTCTTCCATTCATTTGTGATTGAGTTTCTTTCGGTTGGGTGTGAGGCTAAAAGTGGGGCTTGAAGGACAACGAGGGGAGGTATTTGATGTTTCATTGTGGGTTTCATCTATTGGGGTTTATTCTGGAGACATGGTTCAAGGGGTAAAATAATCTTGTGGGTTTAATTTATTGTGGGGTAGTGTCTATTATAAATTTCTTATGAATTGATTGAACTTTTTTACCTATTCGGTGTTCTAAGTTAGTTCTTTGTCTCCAGATTTTTATGGGTTCTTTAAACTGTGTAACCAACTTATTGAGTAATAAATCATCACGTTTTTCATATTTATTTCTTGAAATTCTCTGTTTCGTGGTTTCAGATATGTGAAAAGTATTTTCAGTTTGATTCAAAACAGGTTTTTAATTATTTATTATCGTTTGCTTCTAATATTAGGCCGATGAATAGAAGCTAGTTTTTTTGTGCTTTTCTAGGTCATGTTTGGTGGTAAAATAAAAAAGATAATCTCATTCGTCGGCTATTGAAATTTACTATGCTCGGGTTTTTCCTCTTTTCTGAACTTGTAATTAATGAAGAATCAAGGGATTTAAGAGTTCTGTTGTTTCAGAGCTTTCTATTTGCTTCAGCTATACGAGGTCGCTTTATGAAATTAATTCATCTGATTTGGGCTTCTCTTATGGGTTGGTTTGGAAGAACTAAAGCTCTCTCGTGAGAAGTTCATCTACTTAATTCACTCTCAAACAGGAAGTGAAAATGATATGTGGTCCTTTGTGTGGATGAAAATGAAAACCTTGGCGGTATGTTTGTTTTGTACCTAAAATCATTGTATAATTGTCGTTATGTTTGTTCCATGATTTGAATGTTATGAAATTGATGTCCGATTCAAGACTGGATTCGACTATTACAAGAATTGTGAATTTATTGTACAGTGGAGGATCAAGGATTTGCAAGGTAAATCTGGTGGTGCTCCAAACTCCATGAGGTTCTGTCTCATGGCTTTGCAGTTTTTTCTTTGTTAAGGTATAAAATTATATAGTTTATGGTTGTATATTTATATGCTCTAAAGGACGAAAGGGAAGTTTTAATGGATTAGAGGCATTTTCTTTTCTCTCATTTTTTTTCATTACCTATCACTTCATACATCAGGAGTCTAAAAGAAATACATTTGTAATGAACATAAATTTATTCCGCAAGATGCTCACTCTTGATTATTAAACAGTTGGATGTTGGACAATATGGTAGTGGGAAAATATGGTTAAAATTGAATTCTGTTAATGAGGGTTTAATGAGGATGGGACCAGAGCTAACTGCCAGGATGAATTTTACAGAAACAATATACTTCTCTTCCTTTCATTAATTTGTATCATTATGGACCATAGGAAAAGGAAGGGTAGGAAGAAGAAAGAAAGGAAGTCTGCTATTATGTTTTCACTTAATCAGGATTACTCTAATCTTTTTGGTAATAGAGGGGCTGCTACTTTTTTTTTATCATATTAACTTGCCGATATTTGTTTATGTTCATGTTGTAGTTTGTTAGTAATTCTGTTGTGTATTGTTTGATGGCTTAACTGTCAAGTGAAAATACAAACATTAAGGTTGATAATGATAATTAGTTATTTTCTACTAGTATAGGTTTTGAACACATGCCTTAAGTACATGCATACCTAAAAGTTAAAACCAGGTAAAGTGGATGGTCAGTGCTTCATATCATGTATTTCCATGGCATTGTAATTCTAATCAAGTGTCTGCTGATCTGAGACTAAATAAGTCTAAACTCGTAAAATTTCATTTCCTGTAATTTAATACTTCCTTTTCTCTTCTCTATCAACGGGAGTTCAAAGAATGCTTTTATGCTGCCTTTAAGTCATGTAACATTTTTTGCCCACACTGCTATTTATTATCTATAAGATGGTGCGTTGTGATTTGGTATATGCTGTTTTATATTTGCTATCGGTATTTAGATGCTGAAGTAAAAATGAATCAGTTAAATCCTAGTGAAGTAAATGGAGTTTTATGAACCTGAATTCCCAAAATTAGATTACTGATACATTCTCTTGGGTTCCATTGTGCCAATGGAAAAAACATTTTTGTCTAGTTCTAATACTTGAGTTCTTAGTCGAGGGGATACAAGCATTACTTTGCAGTATTTGTTCATTTTTATCATTTGAATGGTTTGTATTTGGTGTCATCAAAATGTACTTTATCTAATAAGTATAGAATGTTATAATATTATGTTTGTATAAGCGATGTCTTGATGAGCAATAAAGCTGAAGTGATCTTTTCTTGTGTTTGTCTAGCATTAAGAGCTTTATGGCGGATAAAAGATCATGCAATGACCCTCAAACTTAGTCTATAATACCCCCTGTAAGTATAATGTCAGTGTGCTCATATTGTGATGCGATTTTTCTTCTCTGTTTTGTTCACATAGAATATAGGTGGATCTGTTAGAATATATGAGTTTATTTGAAACTGCTTTAGTTTAGAGCATAAAGAGTAGTGGCACATTTCATGCTTTGTAATACTGGATTTTGTGCTTAATTGTTTCTATAGGCTTATTTTGTGACTAATACTTAATTCCTGCATATTCAAAAATGCAACAAAGCTCATGATACTAATGCTTTATATGTAACACGGTTACTAGAGTGAAGAGACGTTATTGCAATTTGTAGTTCAGTAGTGATTGTGCTACCTAGAGTGAGCATTATAGATGATCAAAGGAGGTTGACTTATTATTTAACTCTCCCATATTATCCTCTTTGACTACTAGTATGACATTGACTTCAAAAACGTAATAGAAACTTATTATAGTTAGATGGGAATGATCATAATCAGATTTATCGATTTTGGAATTTTGTTGTGTGATCTTCTCCTAGTGGTCTACCTACTCAGCTTAGTTAGAGTGCTAATATTTACTTGAAAGTCTAATTTATTTATTAAGAATTGTTAAGTATTACTAGTCTATGCTATGCACGTGAGAAAGACAAGAAATCAATTGTACATAATGATGAATTCTAGTATTTTCAAGATTTGGAAGGTGCATTTCTCTTAACGTTACAATAATTACTATTTATTGTGAAAAAAATAGACTGGAATATCTAGTTACCCTTCGTTATCTACTTATAAAAATATTTCATTTGAGTTTCTATCCTAGTTGTACAGGTGAATGTGATGTTAATATGTGCAGGTGCAAGATGATGGTCAAAGTTTATTCAGAGCATAAATCTACAATATATCTTCACCAGTTATAAGGTGAAGAGTCCAAGTTGAGTGCTGCTTAATGTGCTCAATTTTAACAAGATTCGAGATTAATGTAATGTGAAGTTGTACAGGTATAATGTATGCATAAATATATATCTTCTGAAAATGGAAATGTTTTACCTACTCAAGTGGTTCACTGTACAAAAACACATATTTGGAGGGATGTAAATCAGAAGGGCAGCGATTAACCACTTACACCAGAGAATGAAGTGTTCCTTCAGAGCTAATACAAAATATGTCCAGCTTTTTCCTTACTGCCACAAAACTGTATAATTCCTTTACAGTTGCCTGTTGATCTAATTTTTTTCCTTCAAACTAATTATTTCAACTGATATATTAGTCTTGCTCACTTTGATATGTATTATTAGATAGGCTGGTAGATATTTAGATGGTTGTATATGTAGAATTTTAAATTTCTATGAATATGTTGGAGGTAAGGTATATGTCCCCGTCTTTGTTTTTTGACATGTTAATGAAATTTCTTTTCTGATGTTGGAACCTTGATGTGTTTTTAGGAAGCTTTTTGTTATTGAAAATTTTCTCTATATAGATTTGATTATCAACAGTACTAATTATATAGTAATATTCTGGTGGAAGATAGTATATGACCAGTCATGCTCTTATGCTTAAAGATCTTTAAGGACAAGCTTTTTCTATCCCAGAAAACCTCGTTGGACCAACAATAACTGGTCGCCAATGTTTCTAAGCACAAAAAAATATGGCTGTTAAATCTTCGGTAGGACCAGAAATATGGTCCCTAAAACTTGTTTGGGGACCAGATTTTTTCTGGTCGCTGAAATCCTTTGAGGACCAGTACCCAAATCTGGTCGTTATTGACTTTTAGCGGCGGAGGCTATTACGACGGGTGGCGACCAGATTTTTCTGCTCACTATGTTTTTATAGGGACCAGAATAAGACTTTCAGGGACCACTTTTCTGGTCGTTGATAGTTAATTTTCTTGTAGTGCTCATCATAAGTCCTACGACCTTATGATATTGTTAATCATGCTCTATGTTTCTATTTGTATTATCTTCCATGCCTTACATACTCGGTACACTATTCGTACTGACGTCCCTTCTTGTGGACGCTGCGTTTCATGCCGCCCAGGTCAGCATACAGGTGGACTTGATCCTTAGGAGCTCTACCAGCCGCACTTGACAGCGCTCCAGTTGTTCCAGAGCCTCACTTCCGTGGTACTATTTTGTGTGTGTATATTCGGGCACGGCAGTACCCGGCCCTTTCTATGTATAAGTGTACTATGTCTAGAGGCTCGTAGACAGATATGCCCAGTCAGTCAAGTACAGTTAGATATATGGTATTTTGGCATTTTAATGTTGTTGTATAAAGTGATAACGAAGTTTACTAGTCTATGTTCATAATGACGCTGCTAATGTTAATGTTCAGTAACGAAAAAAAAATATGGCACTGTTCATACGGCTTGCCAAGAGGAAAAGGTAAAATGATAAATAAGGGGTGCTCGGTACAAGTATCGGGTACTCGTCACAGCTGTCACGACCCAACCCCGTGGGCCGGGACCAGTGCCCTAGCTGGGCACCTATACGTACCCGATACCCAAATTAGCATATTAACAAAATAATATAATAATAATATTAGTGGACGCTACAGAATTTAGCATAAAAAGCAGACTTGGCACACATAGGCCGATAAGGCCATCATAGAACAAAGTATCCCAAACATATGTACAGAACCCACACAGATATATCCACAAACCTCTACAGAACATATCATAATCATAAGACGGGACAGGGCCCCGTCATACCCAGAACAATGTACATATCCAGATAGCAGTGACAGACTGTACCAAAAAGTGGGCTCTGAAGAAGAGAGCGCCCCAAAATAGCAGAAGTGGGATCCTAAACAGATGGATCAGCGAACCTGTCGTCTGTACCTGCGCGGCATGAAAACGCAGCCCCCCCCCCCCTAAGAAAGGGGGTCAGTACGAAATATGTACTGAATATGTAAAGCGGAATCATAGAAGTCAAATCATAATGATTTCAGAAAATGAGTACAAAATCCAGAGTGTCAAATGCATATTTCCAAAACAGACAGAATGTGTACAGAAACATATGTCATATCATATCCGGTCCCTGCCACGGGACTCAGCAGACAGAACGTGGCCACCCTCCCGATGCTGGTGCCACAATACAGCGGAGTCAGAAAAAGGGGCGTGACCCCGTATCATAAAATGTCATATCAAAATGGCCATAACAGATCAGATCAGAATAGGCGGACATGGCACATCATACTCCACAGACCCATGTACGTGTATACCTGCCCCCTCACTTCGGGACGCGGCGAACAATGCAGAGAATCACGCTTGATAACATATCCGGGCCCGGGCTCAGTATGGGAAACATTGGGACATCCACGAATGGAGTAGTGAGAAACTAATGCAATTTAAAAATATCGTAAATGTTTTCAAAGACTCGATGAAGCGTATCAAAGCCAAACAGATCCAATGGAGTCGGACGGGATCATAATAAATGCATTTCGGATATCATAATAAATTACAGAAGTATAACTTTCCCGAAGTCATTCCGGGTGTCAAAATAATTTATAAGATTTAATAGAATATTTAAAACAATGTTTATTAGGCGATTAGTATGATAGTCAAAACATTTCTTTCAAAAATCGCCTAAAAAGGAAGCTTTAGTACATTAAGGGCAAAACCGGAAATAGTGGGCCCGCCTCGAGACAAATAAGGCGGCGGGCTCAAACTGTGCCCTCTAAGCTTATAGTATCGCTTAAAAAGGTTCTACAAACATTCTATGACTTTCCAAGTAATTTGGAGCAAAGTTGCATAATTTTCCGGAAAAGCATACTAAAGTGGTTCAATTCCACTGAAGGAAAAACTGAGATTTTCTCTTGCGGATTCCGAGGGCCAAGAGGTCCTTCGAGGCCCGGATCCGACCCTAACACACTAAGGGCATGCCAAGGGAAGAATTGGGGTTGCTTTACATACCTTTCATGCTCCTTACGCCTTTCCAAACTCACTTCCCGTTTCGTCGAAAAACTGCAATTGGTCAAGTTTACCAATTGTAAGCTAGGAATACCAAAGTTTCAACTTAATGCATATTTGTCTACCGAAATTTCGGCAGCACTTCCCCTATACATATAGCACCCCGAGAATTTAACTCGGCTATAAATCATCAACAACAACCCAAACGACAACATCAATATCAACAATGAACATTAAAAACACAAATATCCTTCAACTAGTCATTTTTCTCACAAGTTGACATAACCTTCATTCTAACCCAAACTTTCACTAATATCAATAATTTCACATTCATCAACAATCAAAATCATCACCATATAGTTCTAGAAGCATTTCATATCGTTTTCCTCAAGTTACACACTCGATATACACAATATACAACTTTCCGTCAAAGTCATAACTTATGCAAAACATCAAATCTTTGGCATACAACTTCATAACAAGTTTTCAACTTCCAAATTCATCAATGATCATCATAATTCACAACCAAACAACTTCATTTCCTTAATGTCGGAAAATCATACTAAAACGACATAAGTTTCTGCATTCCAATTCAATACAAACTTATATCATTCTAACTTCATTTACATTACAAACATCACAACAACACTTTAACACACTAAACAAACTTAATCCATTCCATTCCAAACCACTCCATACCATACGGCCAAATGCTATTTTCATCAATTCAATCAAATTTATTCCACTTTCATTCTCAACATAAATTCCATCACATTCACAACTAGAATACAACATGAATTCAACACATTGTCACCACACAACACACACACACCCACGGCTCCAAGCCATATTCCAAACCCACTTTGCAAACTTCCATTTTTCCATACAATCAACACATTTCTACATACTACAACACAATCAAAACTTCATAACACAATAAAAAGGTAGAAATTCTTACCTTTTCCTCAAGTCTTCTTCACTTGGAGATGTAATCACTTTGGTGATTCTAATGCTTCCCACTCCAAACCAACTATACCAAGTTACAAAGGAACCTTGACTTAGTAGGAAATCAACAAAAAATAATTTTTTAGAACAAGATTTTTGGGGGTCAAATTTCCCCACCAAACCCGAGATCTTCTTGCTCTTCTTCTATTTTTTTGTTCTTGATTATCATCTTTGTTGACTTGTCTTGATATTTATCCTAACATATACTAGTTGATCACATGACTAGCACATGATCAACTAGATGGATTTGGGCCAAAACCAAAGGCTTGGCCGGCCACCCTTATACTCTTTGGGCCTCATTTTATTTCAATTTTTGTTGAGCCCAATAACTTGTAAATCACAGTTTGAAATTCCCGAAACAAATTTCCAAAATTCCAAAATTGCCCTTAGCCTTGTCCCACACTTTCATGACTCTATTCTTTCATGCATAACTCCTATGTTCAACAAAATATCAAAATTGACCTTATATCTCAAAAATCCAATATATAACAAGTCTTTCCAAACGTGTGAAAACACGGGATATAACATCCTCCCCCCCTTTAGAACATTCGTCCTCGAATGTAAAATTAATCTTATAGGGTTGGAAAATACTTTGGGGGAGTTCAGGTTTACAACCAACACATACGACATACGATTGATATTGAAATGAAATTAAGCAGGATTTAAGGTTACCTGCGGACATAGGGAACAATTGAGGATATTTCTTCTTCATTTCCTCTTCGGCCTCCCACGTCATTTCCTCCCTATTATCGTCCCGCCACAGTACCTTAACAGAGGCTATATCTTTATTCCGGAGCCTCCTTACCTGACGATCCAAAATAGATACGGGCTGCTCCTCGTACGATAGTTGCTCCGTCACCTGAATATCATCCGCAGGAAATATTCTGGAAGGGTCACCAATGCATTTGCGGAGCATAGAGACATGGAATACCGGATGTACCGCTTCCAAATCAGATGGCAAATCTAACTCATAGGCGACATTTCCAACTTTCCGAACAATCTGATAAGGTCCAATATAAAGCGGACTGAGCTTACCCTTTCTGCCGAACCGCATCACGCCTTTCATAGGCGATACCTTCAGAAATACCCAATCGCCTACCTGAAACTCCAACGGTCGACGCCGTTTATCCGCGTATGACTTCTGTCGACTCTAGGCTGCCAACAGTCGCTCTCGAATAAGTTTTACCTTGTCCACGGCCTGCTGGACCATATCTGAGCCAATCAACTCTAACTCGCCAATATCAAACCAGCCGATCGGCGATCTGCATTTCCTGCCATATAATGCCTCGTACGGAGCCATCTGGATGCTGGAATGGTAACTATTATTATATGCGAACTCAAGAAATGGCAAGTGATCATCCCAGCTGCCTCTGAAATCAATAACGCAGGCCCGCAACATATCCTCCAGCGTCTGTATAGTGCGCTCGGCCTGTCCGTCGCTCTGAGGATGAAAGGCTGTGCTCAGACTCACCTGAGTCCCTAGACCCTCCTGAAAAGACCTCCAGAAATGCGTCGTAAACTGGGCGCCTCTGTCAGAAATAATAGATAGAGGAACTCCATGAAGCTTCACAATCTCCTTAATATAGAGCCTGGCATAATCCTCGGCGGAATAAGTAGTCCTGACGGGAAGAAAGTGGGCTGATTTCGTCAGCCTATCCACAACGACCCAGATGGAATCATACTTCCATGGAGTGCGAGGCAAACCTGTAATGAAATCCATATTAATAACCTCCCACTTCCAAGTCGGGATTTCCATCTCCTGCAACAGTCCACCCGGCTTCTGATGCTCAATCTTGACCTGCTGACAATTAGGGCACTGGGCGACGAACTCTGCAACATCCCGCTTCATACCGTCCCACCAGTATAAGCATCGAAGATCATGGTACATCTTCGTAGACCCAGGATGGACCGAATAGCGAGCATAATGTGCCTCGCTCATAACCTGCTGCCGAAGGCCTGCAATATCAGGTACACACAACCTGCCTCTATATAACAAAGTGCCGTCCGGTGAAAACTCGAACGGAGTCCTCTCCTTATCATAGGCTGTGTCCCTGTACCGAGCTAAGACAGGATCTTCGTATTGACGCCTTTTAATATCGTTCCTGATGGATGACTCAGAAACCCCTCGAACAGAAATCTGGGTATCTCCAGAATCGGCCAGGCGAACCCCGAGACTAGCCAACTGCTGAATATCACGGGCTATCTCTCTCCTGTCTGGCTGTAGATCGGCCAAACTGCCCATAGACTTCCGACTGAGCGCATCTGCAACAACGTTAGCCTTACCCGGATGATACAAAATATCCTCGTCATAATCTTTCAGGAGCTCCAGCCACCTCCGCTGCCGCAAATTAAGCTCTCTCTGTCTGAAAATATACTGGAGACTCTTATGATCAGTGTAGATATCCACATGAACGCCATATAAATAGTGTCTCCATATCTTCAGAGCATGAATCACCGTTGCGAGCTCCAGATCGTGGGTAGGATAATTCTTTTCATGCTTTTTGAGCTGGCGGGAAGCATACGCTATAACTCTGCCGTGCTGCATCAATACACAGCCTAACCCGATACCAGAAGCGTCACAATAAATAACGTACCCGTCCGGTCCCTCTGGAAGAGTCAGAACTGGGGCTGTAGTTAGCTTCTCTTTCAGCAACTGGAAGCTCCGTTCACAAGCGTCAGACCACTGGAACTTAGCTCCCTTCTGAGTCAGCCTTGTCAAAGGCGCTGAAATCGAAGCAAACTTCTCCACAAACCTCCTGTAATAACCTGCTAGCCCCAGGAAACTGCGTACCTCTGTGGGCGTCGTAGGTCTGGGCCAATTCTTCACTGCCTCAATCTTCGGTGTGTCCACTCGGACACCATCAGCTGCAATAATATGCTCCAAGAAAGCCACTGAAGACAGCCAGAATTCACACTTAGAAAATTTTGCATATAACTTCTGATGCCGGAGTACCCCTAATACCGATCTCAAATGATCTGCGTGCTCCGCCTCAGACCGAGAATAAACCAGGATATCATCAATGAATACAATTACGAACATATCCAAGAATGGCCTGAATACCCGGTTCATCAAATCCATGAATACTGCGGGGGCATTAGTAAGCCCAAAAGACATAACCCTGAATTCATAATGTGCCCATATCGGGTCCGGAAAGCTGTCTTAGGGATATCAGCCTCTCGTACTCGTACCTGGTGGTAGCCAGATCGAAGATCTATCTTCGAAAAACACTTAGCGCCCTGCAGCTGATCAAACAAATCATCAATCCTGGGGAGGGGGTATTTATTCTTTATAGTTACCTTATTCAGCTGCCGATAATCAATACACATACGCAGCGACCCGTCTTTCTTACGCACAAATAATACCGGGGCTCCCCAAGGCGAAGTACTGGGTCTGATGAAACCCTTATCCAGCAAATCTTTCAGCTGCTCCTTCAACTCCTTTAATTCTGCAGGCGCCATTCTGTACGGAGGAATAGAGATAGGCTGAGTGTCTCGGAGTAAGTCAATAGAGAAGTCTATCTCCCGCTCTGGAGGAAGACCTGGAAGCTCGTCGGGGAAAACATCTGGGAACTCATTAACCACGGGGACTGACTGAAGTGTCGGCATCTCTGCTCCGAAGTCTTGCACCCGTACCAGATGATAGATATAACCCTTTCTGATCATTTTCTTCGCCTTAAGGTACGAAATAAACTTACCCTTCGGCGATGCTGTATTACCAGCCCATTCTATAACTGGCTCCCCGGGAAACTGGAAGCGAACCACCTTATTCTGGCAGTCAACATTAGCGTAACAGGAAGCTAGCCAATCCATACCCATAATAACATCAAATTCAGTCATATCTAACTCTACCAGATCTGCCTTAGTATCTCGGCTACATACAATCACAGAACAGTCTTTATAAACCTGTTTCGCTACAATAAAGTCCCCTATCTGTGTGGCTACCTCAAATGGCTCTATAGGTTCAGACATAATACCAATTCTACCAGCAACAAGGGGTGAAATATATGATAAAGTCGAACCTGGATCAATTAGTGCATACACAGACCGAGAGAAGACCAATAAAGTACCTATAACGACATTAGGAGATGCCTCATGATCCTAGCGGCTGGCCAAAGCATAAATGCTGTTCGAAGGACCGCTAATACCAAAAGCTCCGCCACGGCCTCTGCCGCGACCCGCTGGTGCTGGAAAACCCTGCCCCGTAGGGCGCATAGCCACTGATGAAGTTGAAGACCCAGCGGCTAATCCGGTAGGCTGCGCTGCACCACCCGAACTACCCTTATACGGGCAATCTCTCACAGAATGGCCCTGACGACCACAAGAAAAGCATGCACCGGTGGCCCTGTAGCACTCTCCCGGATGATATCTGCCACAAAGAGAACACTAAACCCTGGGTGGCCTCATCTGACCAGAACCCCTATCTGTCCGTGAACCTCTAGCCCTGGAGCTCTGGCCCGCTCCTGAATACCCTGGGCTATCGAACCTGCGACCTGTAGGCTGGGGAGGCGCGCTCTGTGCCGGCTGAGATGAAAATCTGCTAGGCTGCTGCGGCTGTTGGGGCTGTTGGGGATGTCTGCCCCGAAAATCTCCAGATGACCTGGCCCTCTTGGGCTGTCTCCGATCCTGGCCCCTGTCAGGCTGGTGTCCTCCTCTGCCCCGATCCTCCATGCCCTGGGCGTGGGCCTGAATACGGGCAATGTCCATACCGGGCTGAGCAGCCAATACTAAGCAGCTATCAAAAAAATACCGATCCAGCCCCATAATATATCTGTGCATCCGGTCCGCCATAGTAGCCACCACAGCAGGTGCATATCGGGCTAAGGAATCAAACTCCAAACTATAGTCCCGGACACTGCGGCCCTTCTGCCTCAATAATAAGAATCTATCAGATCTGGCTCGTCGCAACTCTGGGGCAGAAAATGTCCAAGAAATGCCTGAGAAAAATCGCCCCAAACTGCTGGGGGAGCGCCGTCCCCTCTGGATAGCCCCATGACTCTTACCAGTTTGCCGCCACATCATATAACCGGTACGAAGCTAACACGACTGACTCTGTCTCGGAAGCATTAATCAAATCTAGAGTGTGCCGCATCTTCCTGATAAAATCCTCAGGATCCTCCTCGGGCTTTGTCCCGAAGAATTCTGGAGGACTACAAGTCAAAAACTCACGGGCTCTCGAACTATCACGCCTGACTGCCCGGTCACCTCCCAGTCCATGCCCCTGAACCTGCCCTGCCACAAGTCTGGTCAGCAACTGGACTGCCTCCCTCATAGACTGATCCTCAGTGCCTGGCCGTGGAGCTGGAGGCTCAGGTACTGGAACTGCGGGAGCTGGCGGTGGAGCAGCCCCCCGATCTGCAGCTACGGCTGCCCCTATCTCCTCCACGAGTGGCGGTGTAGAAGAACCCTCTGTCTGGGGCAAAGTCTCCGGAACAATATGTGCCTTGGCCCTGGTAATCCTCTGGACCCGGCTAGTCTCTCCCAAGGCTACTGACTTGGCCTTTTGGGCCGCTGTTGCCTTTTTTGGAGGCATATCTGCAAATATAGCCACTCGTTAGGGAGGGGTCATCCTGATAACACAGCTCTATCGCACGATCTAAGACAGAAAGAAGGGTAGTATCCTAAATGCCCTGTAGCCTCCTGTTTATAGGTGTGGTGCACAACACACCGATAAATAAGACTCTACTAGACACGGTCTGTGGACAATCCGAGGACGAACCGCTTTGATACCACTTTTGTCACGACCCAACCCCGTGGGCCGCGACCAGTGCCCTAGCTGGGCACCTATACGTACCCGATACCCAAATTAGCATATTAACAAAATAATATAATAATAATATTAGTGGACGCTACAGAATTTAGCATAAAAAGCAGACTTGGCACACATAGGCTGATAAGGCCATCATAGAACAAAGTATCCCAAACATATGTTCAGAACCCACACAGATATATCCACAGACCTCTACAGAACATATCATAATCATAAGACGGGACAGGGCCCCGTCATACCCAGAACAATGTACATATCCAGATAGCAGTGACAGACTGTACCAAAAAGTGGGCTCTGAAGAAGAGAGCGCCCCAAAATAGCAGAAGTGGGATCCTAAACAGATGGATCAGCGAACCTGTCGTCTGTACCTGCGCGGCATGAAAACGCAACCCCCCCCCCCTGAAGAAAGGGGGTCAGTACGAAATATGTAGTGAATATGTAAAGCGGAATCATAGAAGTCAAATCACAATGATTTCAGAAAATGAGTACAAAATCCAGAGTGTCAAATGCATATTTCCAAAATAGACAGAATGTGTACGGAAACATATGTCATATCATATCCGGTCCCTGCCACGGGACTCAGCAGACAGAACGTGGCCACCCTCCCGACGCTGGTGCCACAATACAGAGGAATCAGAAAAAGGGGCGTGACCCCGTATCATAAAATGTCATATCAAAATGGCCATAACAGATCAGATCAGAATAGGCGGACATGGCACATCATACTCCACAGACCCATGTACGCGTATACCTGCCCCCTCACATCGGGACGCGGCGAACAATGCAGAGAATCACGCTTGACAACATATCCGGGCCCGGGCTCAGTGTGGGAAACATTGGGACATCCACGAATGGAGTAGTGAGAAACTAATGCAATTTAAAAATATCATAAATGTTTTCAAAGACTCGATGAAGCGTATCAAAGCCAAACAGATCCAATGGAGTCGGACGGGATCATAATAAATGCATTTCGGATATCATAATAAATTACAGAAGTATAACTTTCCCGAAGTCATTCCGGGTGTCAAAATAATTTATAAGATTTAATAGAATATTTAATACAATGTTTATTAGGCGATTAGTATGATAGTCAAAACATTTCTTTCAAAAATCGCCTAAAATGGAAGCTTTAGTACATTAAGGGCAAAACCGGAAATAATGGGCCCGCCTCGGGACAAATAAGGCGGCGGGCTCAAACTGTACCCTCTAAGCTTATAGTATCACTTAAAAAGGTTCTACAAACATTCTATGACTTTCCAAGTAATTTGGAGCAAAGTTGCATAATTTTCCGGAAAAGCATACTAAAGTGGTTCAATGACACTGAAGGAAAAACAGAGATTTTCTCTTGCGGATTCCGAGGGCCAAGAGGTCCTTCGAGGCCCGGATCCGACCCTAACACACTAAGGGCATGCCAAGGGAAGAATTGGGGTTGCTTTACATACCTTTCACGCTCCTTACGCCTTTCCAAACTCACTTCCCGTTTCGTCGAAAAACTGCAATTGGTCAAGTTTACCAATTGTAAGCTAGGAATACCAAAGTTTCAACTTAATGCATATTTGTCTACCGAAATTTCGGCAGCACTTCCCCTATACATATAGCACCCCGAGAATTTAACTCGGCTATAAATCATCAACAACAACCCAAACGACAACATCAATATCAACAATGAACATTAAAAACACAAATATCCTTCAACTAGTCATTTTTCTCACAAGTTGACATAACCTTCATTCTAACCCAAACTTTCACTAATATCAATAATTTCACATTCATCAACAATCAAAATCATCACCATATAGTTCTAGAAGCATTTCATATTGTTTTCCTCAAGCTACACACTCGATATACACAATATACAACTTTCCGTCAAAGTCATAACTTATGCAAAACATCAAATCTTTGGCATACAACTTCATAACAAGTTTCCAACTTCCAAATTCATCAATGATCATCATAATTCACAACCAAACAACTTCATTTCCTTAATGTCGGAAAATCATACTAAAACGACATAAGTTTCTGCATTCCAATTCAATACAAACTTATGTCATTCTAACTTCATTTACATTACAAACATCACAACAACACTTTAACACACTAAACAAACTTAATCCATTCCATTCCAAACCACTCCATACCACACGGCCAAATGCTATTTTCATCAATTCAATCAAATTTATTCCACTTTCATTCTCAACATAAATTCCATCACATTCACAACTAGAATACAACATGAATTCAACACATTGTCACCACACAACACACACACACCCACGGCTCCAAGCCATATTCCAAACCCACTTTGCAAACTTCCATTTTTCCATACAATCAACACATTTCTACATACTACAACACAATCAAAACTTCATAACACAATAAAAAGGTAGAAATTCTTACCTTTTCCTCAAGTCTTCTTCACTTGGAGATGTAATCACTTTGTTGATTCTAATGCTTCCCACTCCAAACCAACTATACCAAGTTACAAAGGAACCTTGACTTAGTCGGAAATCAACAAGAAATAAATTTTTAGAACAAGATTTTTGGGGGTCAAATTTCCCCACCAAACCCGAGAGCTTCTTGCTCTTCTTCTATTTTTTTGTTCTTGATTATCATCTTTGTTGACTTGTCTTGATATTTATCCTAACATATACTAGTTGATCACATGACTAGCACATGATCAACTAGATGGATTTGGGCCAAAACCAAAGGTTTGGCCGGCCACCCTTATACTGTTTGGGCCTCATTTCATTTCAATTTTTGTTGAGCCCAATAACTTGTAAATCACATTTTGAAATTCCCGAAACTAATTTCCAAAATTCCAAAATTGCCCTTAGCCTTGTCCCACACTTTCATGACTCTATTCTTTCATGCATAACTCCTATGTTCAACAAAATATCAAAATTGACCTTATATCTCAAAAATCCAATATATAACAAGTCTTTCCAAACGTGTGAAAACACGGGATATAACAACAGCCCCTAGCTGGGTCGTGACAGAAGTGGTATCAGAGCAGTTCGGTCCTAGGGGTTTGTCTACGAGCCGTGTCCAGTAGAGTCTTGTTTATGGGTGTGTAGCGCGCCACACTTATAAACACGAGGCCACAGGACATTTAGGAAATATGACCTTCCTTGTATTCTAAGATCGTGCGATAGAGTTATGCTACCAAGTTTCCACATTCCTTTCCTAATCCTATGCTATGGTTTCAGTACTGTCGATGAAGAGATCAGCTTCAGATGATGGGGGCACCAGTAAGGCCCCTAGAGTATCTCCAGAGCCGAGTAGGGGGAGCCTCGGCTATTCGATTGAGTCAGACCCGTCAGAGGACCCAGCCACAACTCCTTCAGATTTTCTGACTCCCAGAGCGGAGGACCCCGCGGAGGACAGCTATGATACGGATCCGTCGGAGGACCTAGCGACGATTCCTCCAGAGATTCTGACCCCTAGGGCAGGGGACTCCACAGACATTGGCTATGATACAGATCCCTCAGAGGATTCGACGATGACTCCCCCAGAGCTTCTTACCTCCAGGGAGGAGGATAGTCATGGCACAGACCCATCAGAGTAGTCTTCTGGGACGATGGATGAGGAGACTTCCGGGGGCACGCCAGTTACCCCCGTGATGGAGGACCGTGCCAGTCCGGCCACCTCGGAGAGTGCTACGGATTTCTTCTGTCCCTTGTTCCGGCCATCAGAGAACCAGGAATCACCGTTATTCTCTTCGGATTCGGACGCGAGAAATGACGAGGGTCGAACGAGCAATGAGCAGACAGACGAGAATGAAGAACATACTTCACATGGTAGCTCCCCGGGCCAGGCTCAAGATTGATCGGCTACAGGTATATGAGATTTTCTTTAAAACTTTCTATGTATACGTAACCTCTGCAGGAATACTAATTAATAACGACAGGTAGAAATTCAAAAAGGGGTCAAAGATTTAGCGATTATAAGTAATGGCGACTGAGATGTCCCCGCCACCAGTATGAATTTAGAAACCCCGGTAAAAGATAGTTCTATGTATGGATAGGAGTAAATAGCGAAGATTTAAGCAGAGGCAATATGGTAGTTGTATGGTTAAGAAAGTGAAGATAGGAGCGGGACCCACCGTGAGGACGTTTTGGGAGCTGTTGGAACCCCGACTTACTTTAAATAATGTGACAAAGGCCGTATGGGGCAGTCAGTAGAATTACACCAGTGTTCACATATTAATATGCACCAGAGTTTCAAGGTTAAGCGTGCTAGGGTGGGAGCAATCTCAGGATGGGTGATCCCCTGGGAAATATGCTGAAAATTTCAAAAATGCGGGGACAAGAGACGAGGGTAAAATTAGGTGGCCCAAAGTAAATTGGAGTGCGTAGAGTGGTTAGAAACCCCAGGGGAGTCATGCAGGCCGAGATGGACTGGACTAGTGGAATGAGAGGAAGCATGACAGAGCTTCAGAACTAAAGGAAGTTCGATTAGCTTCTGGAAGTAACATAGTGGTGGAAATGTATATGAGTACATGACATCTTATCTGTGACCATAGAACCCTAACAACCAGTGTCGCGATGCACGGAACATGTTAGTTGAATGAAACTCAAAGGACGCGACGAAGGAAAAAGGTATGGATGTCACAGGGCAAGACCGATGCCGAACCCGTGTTAGTTAAGGCTAGAAAACCCTGGTACGGTGACGTACGGGAACACGTCTAGTGAGGGGATAGATGCGGCAGACTATACGGAGAAGGAATTACAACTGTAAGGATCGCAAGAGGCGACGATCATCTAAAGGGCAGAGGCGTGCGTAGACCCCTTAATAAAGGGGGGGAGAGCATGTTAGACCTAAAATGGGCTATGACGATTCAAGGACTAATAAGGGGGACTTACTAACGCAGGGCCAGTGTTCGGAGCTAACTCCATTGGCCTACGACATCAAGGCAAGTTCCTAAAATGAAGATGCTAAGCGACGTGTGAGATATCTATGAAGGGCCCTTCCCCGGAGCATTATAAGATTTCATGGGGCCAGTTTAACATTCGAGGACGAATGTTTTAAAGGGGGGAAGGATGTTATATCCCGCATTTCTGTAAAATCGGATAATTCAAGACAATCGCGGGAAGACAGTAACCAAGGACATATTTTTTACTTTGCTTGGCATATAAGTTGTTATGAAAATTTTGAAGTGGAAATAATGAGAAAGGTTAAGGGCATAAAGGGAAGTTGCAATATGACTCGTGGGAATATGGAAGAATACGAAAGGTAAATTTGGAATTCGGAAAAATTGTTTTCATGAACTACAGGAATTAGCCAATATAATTGGGCTTGAAAATTTGCAAGAAAACGAAAGGCCCAACCGGCCATAGGGCATAGGCTAGGCCCATGTTAAATTAATTCATGGGAATTAAATAGATGACTAAGTCATCTTTTGCTACCATTCTCTAGAAACTTCAAGACAAGCAAGAACAAGAGAGAGAGAGAGAGGAGAAAAACATCTAGGGCCATTCGGCCATAACAAAAATTGCCAACGAAAAGTGATAAAATTCTTTCAAAAATCATTTCCTACCAAGTAGAGCGTCCTTAACAAGGTGGAGTGATCATTGGCACAAGAGAAATCCATATTCATGCAAGTTTCAAGTTCTAGCTAAGTGAAGGAGTGGAGAAGAAGCAAGGTGAGAACTTGTGTTCTTTTACATGTTATGAATATTTATGCATGTTGTAGTGTACAAAAGTGGATGAAATTCATGAAGAACAATAATATGGATGTGGCCGTGAGGTGTAGATTGTGTGTGTAGGTGTAGGAATCATGTTTCAATTATTTTATCTAGTGTTTGGTTATTATTGTTGTGAATACTATGTTAAAGTTAGAAGTTGAATGATGTTGGTGAAGTTGGCCGTGTAGTGTGTAGTGTGTATGTAGCCGTATATGTGTGTGGTATGGGAAATGGATAGTGAGTAAGTTTGTTTAGTATGTTGGTTGTTGTGTTGTGGAGTTTATACTACAAACGAAAGCCTAATGAGCTTAGCGAAATATTAGTAATTGGAAGCTTGTTTTGGAAGGTTATGTGAATTGAATGTTATGTTCTTGCATGTATGAAATGTAATGATATTAGAATGGTGTCGTGGAAAATGTTATAAGATTGTTATTGTGTTCATGGGAGTCCGAAGGTTTTGAAGAAAGTAGTGAATCGATATCATGTATCTTGAATCGAATATGTGAATCGCTAGTGTGGTTGTTGAATTTATATTGATAGTTTGGCCGGGTTTGAATTCCCGGATTGTGATTGATGAGAATTTGATTGTGTTGAATGTTGAGGATGGCATATTTACAGAGGAAGTGCTGCCGAAATTTCGGTAGCCAAGTGTTTCCTTAAGATT
The DNA here is from genome assembly GCF_019175385.1 of Lycium barbarum. Lineage (NCBI taxonomy): Eukaryota > Viridiplantae > Streptophyta > Magnoliopsida > Solanales > Solanaceae > Lycium > Lycium barbarum. The sequence continues at coordinate 34,535,486 of NC_083344.1, forward strand.
CTAACTCTAAGTATCCTAATAAGAGTTTTGGTAAACATGACCAATTCGCAGATTTTGACGAGATTGCAACGTGAATTTGGAATAGCAAAAGGAGCGGAAAGAGGTATGTAAGGCTTCACCCTTATTTCTATGGCATGTCTTAGGTGTAATAAGTCGGGTACGAGCCTCGGGGACAACACTATTCCCCGGAACCCGCACCTAAAGTTTTCTTCTTTTTGTTCAATAGAATTGAACTAGAAAGTGTGCAAAATGATGGAAAGATCGTCTAAACCCCTAGAACTTGCATAAATGGGACCCGATTACCCTAGAACCCTCACAAGTAATGCTATGACATGTAACGTATGCAAATAGTATAAGCTGCCTCATCCGGCCCGAGGTGGGCCCGTTATTCTCGGATTTTCCTTATAGTCTTGTCTGACTTACTTGAAGTGAATCTAAAGGGGACCTTTGATCCCGATTTCGCCACTAAATGATAGGTATTATGACTACTCTAACGAGGATACTTCCATGATGATAATGACAACAATGATGTTAGACAAGAGTATATGCCTATGATAAGTACTACCGGAACGATTCCATGACTAAGATTTCTAAGCTAAGTATTCTATGTGAATAGGAAAATGATAAACTAATTCTTGAATCTTAACTATATCCCCTAGCTATGACTTTACTTTCTAAAGACTCCCAAGCCTATGAACTGTCATCTATGACGCCCACGATTTCTTTCTACGTTTACTTTAATATTATTCTCCGTTGACCATCTCACCTTAAAATATTCGTCCCTTCGAGGTGAGACAAAAGCGATCACAAGTATTCCATAATGTAATCGGAGGTCACCGACCTTACGTCACTCCGGTAGGTACATAATTTTCTTTTGACTCCCTTGCGCGCTTATATGATATATATATATATATATATATATATATATATATAAAACATGTATATTTATATAATATATATATGTATATAAAACATGTATATGTATATAAGATATGTATAAGTATATAAAATATGTATATGTATATAAGATAAGTAAATGTATCTAAGACATGTATATGTATACAAGCTATGTATATGAATACAAAAATATGTGTACGTATATAAGATGTGTATATGCATACAAAGTACATATATGCAAGCTATGTATATGAACCTGGGCTGGGGGGAATGGGAAGGGAAATATGTTTCACTGCCACCTGATCAGCTGGCTTATCATCCCGGACGCGGGATATATGGGTGAGCCGGTGTATATCGGCGCTATGTGGGTGAGCCGGCATCGTTCGGCGCTATGCTATGATATGACCTACCATGTCATGACCAGACATGCTATGATAAGATATGCTATGACAAGCTATGCTATGATATGATATGCTATGACATGATATGCTATGACAAGCTATGCTGTGATATGATATGCTATGACATGACATGCTATGACAAGCTATGCTATGATATGATACGCTATGACATGCTATGCTATGACATGATACGCTATGACGTGATATGCTATGACATGATACGCTATGATACGCTATGACATAATATACCATGATATGATATGCTACGACATGATATGATACGACACGCTATGATATGACAGGGTATAATATGATAAAACATGACGTGATATAAATCCTATTTTCTATACCTATGAATAAGAAACGTTTTAAAAAGGAAAAGACAAGCATGCACGGTATCCGGCCTGACAGGGGCGTTCCTACGCACAGGTTACTTTCTAGCCTCATCATATGTCCTACGACCTTATGATATTGTTAATCATGCTCTATGTTTCTATTTGTATTATCTTCCATGCCTTACATACTCGGTACACTATTCGTACTGACGTCCCTTCTTGTGGACGCTGCGTTTCATGCCGCGCAGGTCAGCATACAGGTGGACTTGATCCTTAGGAGCTCTACCAGCCGCACTTGACAGCGCTCCAGTTGTTCCGGAGCCTCACTTCCGCGGTACTATTTTGTGTGTGTATATTCGGGCACGGCAGTACCCGGCCCTTTCTATGTATAAGTTTACTATGTCTAGAGGCTCGTAGACAGATATGCCCAGTCAGTCAAGTACAGTTAGATATATGGTGTTTTGGCATTTTAATGTTGTTGTATAAAGTGATAACGAAGTTTACTAGTCTATGTTCATAATGACGCTGCTAATGTTAATGTTCAGTAACGAAAAAAAAATATGGCACTGTTCATACGGCTTGCCAAGAGGAAAAGGTAAAATGATAGATAAGGGGTGCTCGGTACAAGTATCGGGTACTCGTCACGACCCCTAGCTGGGTCGTGACAGGTATAACCAAAGATTAGGAAATAAGGTATTTTGACCTGGCACCCATCATCCTGGTGGACATTTTCTGGGCTTTAGATAAATGCCGGAATTGCTTCCGATACTTCCAAGGATGTACATTTTGTTACAATGGTGGATTATCAAACACATCAACATGGCTAAGGAAGTCTAGTATCTGAGCAATCACAATAGGATAAACTGTTTTATCAATTATTGCCCGAACCTTGGTTAAATGCCCAAAGGGGCGTGGGCATGTTTCTTTGAGGAGTTGACTAAAGATAGGGTCCAGTGGATGTTTCCCGGCTTCATATCGTAAATTGTGGTGGTTCGAGGTAAGAATTGTCCTTTTGTGCCATTAGCAGGGGTTTGAGGAATCCGTCTTTATTAATCTCGGGTTTTAAGGAAATTTGGTAGGAGGCAAGTGATACCTCAGGTAGGAAATCCTGAGCAGTTCATCATTGAGCATACAGAGCAGAAGATCAAGAACGTCGGGGTGATCCTTAGAGAATGGAATGGTCGCGTGAGTTGGGGTCCAGATACTTTAGCTCCAGACAGGTTCGAGGTAGGGTGTGACCCAGGGTATCATGAATGGCTAGAGGGACAGTTGGCCCGTGCATCAATCCCAAGGCCCGCACTTCCTCACGATGCCCAAGAGGAAGAGCGTCTGAAGGAATATTTGGAAAGAACAGATAAGCACTTAGCCAGAATTTTAGAAGAAACAGATCTAGTGATAATCAGGATGGAGATGTACCAAGCACGACTTCGGATCCAGACCACCCTTTGGAGGGCCAAGAAGGCAAAGACAAGCTAGGATTCGACATCACCCGCTGGAGGAGAACCCTGCGGATTTACTGCTTTATAACAAGCCCCATGTCGGCTTCTTATCATTGTAATCCCTTCGGGGAATATATTTTTATTATTATTTATTAACTAATGATGATTTTTTGGGACAATGATTCACTTTCACAAATGACGCTTGCATGTTTCAAGCGATTAAAAGGGCCTTAACTCAAAAAGGCTTTAGGAACGTGAATAATATAAGTATCTGAAAATTACATGAATGCTTGCTACGTGCTTCACACGCCTATTTGTTATGTGTGTTATCATATATTAAGGCTTGAATCCAATTGATCCGATTATCTAAACTACATACCAGAAGAAAAACCCCAAAGCTTAAAACTTACCCAAATTTATCTCCACAAAAGGTTGACTTACAATGGCAAACCAAGGAGGACAAGAAACGCGGACTCTGGGAGAGACAACTGAGATGCTGAGAGACAATGTACTATAGATGGAGAATCACCTGCAAGAAATACGGAGGAAAATTGAGGAAGTGGACAGATTTCTAGAGATGGTTGGGAACCCGCCAGAGGGCATACCCCAAGAACAATACTATGGGAATGTCCCAGAAAGAGTAAGGGATTTGGTGCTGAATTATGTACCTCTGGAGAGAAGGCCTATGGCACCTAGAGAGGGGACTCCGGGAGGAGTGAATGAAAATTAAGAAGCTAGATCAGACCCGTGGGCGACAGAATCAGACCCACAAGAAGAGTCAAAGCCTCAACAGAAAGCCTCTGAACCCATTGAGGAGGAAGAGCCCCTAGAGGAAGAAGAACCAGAAGAGGGAGAACAAGAGCCCCAGGATATGGAGGAGGAGGAATTCGAGGCCATTGACATAAAGATTGAGGGAGAATAAGAACCATTTGAGATGTTTCTCGAGTTCATAAAAGAAGAGAACGATGTGAATGAGGAATCTGACTACTATGCCCCAACCAACGAGGGGTCTGACTTCTATGCACCATTGCCCATGATGGTAACTGCCACCTCCACGATGGCATCTGAAATTTTGAAAGAGTAGGCCCTTCCGAACCAGCCTAGTAGGGCATAGCCTTCAAACCCTATTCCTCCCCATTCAGAGTAGCTCCACGGCCCATTACCTGTAAGGAGGTATACGAAAGGATGGTCGCCATAGGAATGTCTTGCACTACTAAGGTTAGGTTGCCGCGGCCCGAGTTGGTGTACACATACAAAAGGTGACCTTTTCACCACAACCAGGCCAGTCATACCTTGAATGAGTGTCTAGGGTTAGGGAGAAGAATTTGTAGCTTGATTGATGATATGATCATTGGGACTTTGTGGGGGCCATACACCCTACTAGTCCATAACCCTATTATCCCTGAGGAAGGAGTCACTGCTAGTACTCAAATCTGGCGATATGATTTCACGATCTTCAAGGAATCGTACGCTTGCATATTCTCAACTCTGGCTACTTTGAAAAAGATTAGACCCATGGAACCTGCCCACGAGTCCATGCCATTGGGGACCAACAGGAACAAATTTTGGCTATATCACACGGGAGCCATAAGGCATGGCATAGAAGAGTGCTACGTATTCAAGCTCGAGCTCGAGCATAAGATCAGTACAAGAGAGATCTTGGTCATCCTCCCACCACAATACTGAGCGGAAAGGAAAATGAAAGAGAGCGAGTTCGTAAGGACAACGACTCGTGGAGCCATATTTTTGGGTAGATATTAGTTTTCCCCATTTTTGCACATAAAAATTTACCCCCTCCCCATAAATATTGTAAGGAACCGCGCCGACCTGAAGTCCTTATGGAAGGATACGCGGAAAGCCCTAGCCGGGCCTGGTATTGGGATGTCTTTAGCTAGGTTTAGCCCAAAGGATATTTAGAAAGTATATATATCCTTCTTTTGTAAACGAACTACGATAGGGCCTGAATTCCCCTGGTGGGATATGTAGGCAGTCTACGTAACACTAGACCCCTATATAATATAAATTATAATCCCCCCCTCCCCATTTGTTTAAATTTTATAACAGGGAAGGGTTTGCAAAAGTAAGTCAACCATAAAGCCCATTAAACCAAGCTCCACCCAAAACATCAAAGGCACATAAACACCCGAACCCTTAGAACAAAGGATCAAAATTATTCAAGCTTTAATATATGACTTATGTGCTATGTACACTTTAAATATCAATATGTGATATTTTGCCTTTATATTTGTGATAAGTAACTAACTCTGTCTACCATTGAGTTATTCTTGTCTTATAGAACGAGGCCAATTAGCATAGTACTGAAGGCTGACATACTTCACAAGATCCAAAGCCGCGTTAGCATCCCTCGCAGATAAAGGCAAAGAGAAGATGACTGGTACACCCGATAGCAGAAATGAGCTCGCTTTCCGTGATGGAGATGCTGAAGACCCGCAAGAAGCATCTTCTCAAGAGAACATGATTGTAACATTACTGACTGTCGTCACGACCCTCCAAGAAAAGGTGGCTAGGAATGAGGCAACAAATACGGACAAGGATGCCTTGACTGAGGGAAGAAGGTCTCCCCCTCTTTTCCCATCATTAATCTCCCCGATACCTGATCACTTTCCGATATATCCACCAGGAACCATCCCACCTCCACTGAACTTCACAAACTCTAGCCATGCTGGCCCCTCTCACCACACCCTACTACCAATAAAATACACTCAAATCACAGGGACTACTCGCTCGGTCCCCTCTTACTAGGTTCTTGAGACGGTAGTCGTTAATCCGGTAAACCAAGTACATGTTACAGCTCCACCAACTGAACAAACCACCACTGCCCCACTCAACCATACCATCCACCAAGTATAATTCTTCACTCCAAATGTCCCAAATGAATCCTCCCCAATGCATAAGGAGCTAGACCATTACGAGGAAATGGAGAAGGCCTGGAGGGCCGAACAGGATAAGCACGAGAAAAATATGGAGAAGAAGATGGAGAAATTATTGGAAAAATCCAACAGGTCTGCAAGGAAGGCTACAGGTCTAAGATATGATGACCTATGTATGCATTCGGATTTGGACTTACCAGAGGGGTTCAAAATCCCAAAATTTGAGATATTCAACGAGACAGGGAATCCCAAGGCATACCTCCGATCCTATTGCGACCAGTTGGTCGGAGTAAAGAAAATGAACCCCTGATTATGTGACTATTCAGTCGCAGTCTGACTGGAGAATCCGCTAAGTGGTTTGCAACTCAAGATATGCGCCAATAGCACACCTGGGAGGATAAGGCGAAATCCTTCATGGAGAGGTTTTACTTTTGTGTTGAAACAGTGCCAGACCGCTATTACCTTTAAAAGGTCAAGAAAAAATCAACAGAAAACTACAGGGAGTTTGCCAATAGGTGGAGGACCGAGGCAGCTCTTGTGCAGCCACCAATATGTGAAGGAAAACTAGTCTCTGTGTTCATCAGATCCCAGGAGCCTGATTTCTGTGACAGAATGCTGTCCGTGGCTGGAAGGCCATTTGCTGAATTGGTCAAAATGGGAGAGGCCATAAAAGCTGGTCTCAGATCTGGGAAAAATAGTTAGTGTCTTTAACAAGGCATCTAGACAAACTGCTGTGGGAATCTTTCGCAAGAAGAAAGAGGACGTGGAAAGTATATCCCACATTCCAAACCCAAGCCCCAAAGAACCACAATCCTTTCACATAAATACACCTCTCATAAATTATCCAGCACCTGTGTCTTACGCACAACCAAGCTTCACCACCACTGTATCAGCTTACCCGGCTCCGCTTAGTGTCCGCTCCCACTTACAAAACACCACCTCAACAAGATTATCGCCCACTACCAAATAACCCAACACAAGCATATCAGCCACCTCAGAATTACCAAATTCAACTACCACCCCCAGTATACAATGCTCCACGTCCTGCTTTCGAGAAGAGGCCAGTAAGATAATTCACAACACTTCTCGAGCCTATGGCTCGGCTCTTCAAAAGGCTATTACCTGCAGGCTTGATCCAGAAGGTCCCCCCAAAACCAGCACAACCAGGGAACAGATTTTACCGGGCTGATCAGACTTGTGCCTACCACTCAGGAAGAAATCGGCACAGTACAGAAGACTGCATAAATCTCAAGCACAAAATCCAAGATCTGATCGACAAAAGGGAAATCATTTTGGAAATTGCAGCTCCCAATGTAAACACAAACCCGTTGCCTAACTATGGAAATAATGGAGTCCACATGATTGAGAGGAATGAGGACAGGAAAGCCTGTAGAGCACTGGTCCCCAGAGCAGTTGAATCCCAAAAACAAACAGTGACTTCCCTCACACTCCAAGAGCTCCATAATTTCAAGGTTCTGGTCCCAGCACCAGGAGCCACAAAAGATACATCGAGGTTCAGAACCTTGATTCCAGCTCCCGTGGTAGCACAGGCAGCATAACAAATTGCCCTCATACCTAAAGAGCCAATCACTATGCCAGCTGCCATGGCTCAAGGCATGACCCGCTTGAGGAGGTGTTACACTCCTGTAGAGTTAGCTCAGAATGCTACAAGGAAAGAAAACACCCGAAAGAGAGCAATAACCGAAGGAGAAGCTGAAGATTTCTGGCGGCGCATACAACCAAAAGACTACTCTATTGTTGAGCATTTGAAGAAGACACCGGCATGAATATCAGTGTTGTCATTACAAGCCAGCTCCCTATCACACAGGCAGGCTCTCATGAGAGTGTCAGATGATGCACACGTACCAGCTGGTACGAGCAGCGAAGACTTGGCTGGATTAGTAGCCCATATCATCGGGCAACACAAAATCTGCTTCTCAAAAGAGAAGTTGCAGGCAAAAGGAACCTCCCATAACAGAGCTCTTAATATCACCGTAGAGTGCGGTGGCAAGGCAATAGGGAGAGTTCTTGTGGATAATGGATCGGGCTTTAATATCTGCCCCATCACCACATTAACACAACTCAGCTATGATATGAGCAAAATCAGCCAGAGCGGGACAAACTTCATAGGGTTTGATGGATCCCAAAGTGATTCCCTAGGAGAAGTAAACCTACAGATTCAAGTTGGACCTGCCTCATTCACAGCAGAATTTCAGGTCATGGCAATCACTGCCAACTATAATATGCTCTTGGGAAGACCTTCGATACACTCCGCCGACGCAATCCCATCAACTCTGCACCAGGCCATAAAATTTGAATGGCAGGGACGGGAAATTATAGTGGCAGCTGAGAGGGATATTCAGAAATATCTTTACAACATCGTTCACGTGATCGAAGGGAGTCCTTACTTACCAAACTTTCATGTAGTGGAATATGTTGGGGCCACTCATGCAGAGGAAGAGGTCGATGAACCTATGCCAGCAGTCTATAAAATGATTACTTCCACCATGTTGAGGAGCGGCTTTGAAACTGGAAAGGGCCTAGGAAGGGACCTCGAAGGGATAACAGAGCTTGTGCCAATCCCAAAAGAAAATTACCACTTCAGTCTAGGGTATACTCCCAGCGAAGTCGAGCTCACAAGGGAAATCAAGAGACCGGAATAAGGAATTTACCTCATCCAATTTCGGGTCTGTACCAGTCATTTCCTAGAAAGATGCCGATGCTGGATGAAAAAGGAGCTGATGGGGGTCTCGAGTCGCTGTTCCAAAAAGAGGGATGCTACGCGGTCATTGAAGAAAGTCAGGAGATGCCCATCATACGTAATCTAAATCCATGAGAGCGCTTGAACAATCAGACATCTATCCCCCTCTTAGCTCCTCGGTAGAGAGATAGATTTTCCTTAAAACCTTTTGCTAAAAGCGACGACATCGGCTGAGGCCCGACTCATCGCCTTTTGTAAATTACCTCGTGATGTTTAAAAATGGAAATGGTCTGATATTTTTCGGAACCAATACCACAGTTGTAATCAATTACTCTTGAATTAATGAAAAGCCTCGTTCTACATACACTGCTACCTTTACCAGATAATAATAACGAAAATTTTCTAATTAACTACGCGTAACGAACAATAATAAACCTAACTTTACTTTGCCTCGCCTTTTCAGTAGTAACCAAAATAAAACAACCGAAAATGTGATGACGTGTCGTGAAACGAACGAGGAAAACAACCAATAGGAGTACGAGGAGTACGACGAATCAACCATAATGCCAGAGGGACTAGTAGATGATTTAGAAGAATTATAGGATAAGAAGAAGCTAAATATGGAAGAAACGGAGGTAATTAGCTTCAGTGATGAAGAGGATGTCAAAGAGACACGAATCAGTGCTCACTTAAGACCACCGCAGAAAGAAGAGCTCATTGCTTTATTGAAGGAATATGTGGATGTCTTCGCTTGGTCATACACAGATATGCCAGGGTTGAGCACTGAAATTGTAGCCCATATATTACCTATTAAGGAAGGATTTGCTGCGGTCAGGAAAAAGAACCGGACATTAAAACCAGACATGAGTATCTGGATAAAGGACAAAGTGGAGAAATAAATCAGGTCTGGAATAGGAGAGGTGACGTCCTACCCTACTTGGGTGGCCAACATAGTGCCAGTACCCAAAAAGGTTGGAAATATTTGAATATGTGTGGACTACTGGGATCTGAACCGGGCCAGTCCGAATGACAACTTTCCTCTCCCAAACATCCACATTCTAATAGATAACTGCACCAAGCATGAGCTGCAGTCATTCGTGGATTATTTCACCGAGTACCATCAAATACTCATGAGCGAAGAAGACGCTGAAAAGACAGCCTTTATCACCCCTTAGGGAGTCTACCACTACATGGTAATGCCGTTCGGCATAAAAAATGCCAGCGTCACCTACATGAAAGCCATGAATACCTTGTTCCATGATATGATACATTGAGAGATTGAAGTCTATGTGGATGATGTCATCATAAAATCAAGGGAAACCTCGGAGCATACTGTGCACTTTCATAAGTTCTTTGACAGACTTCGAAAATTCAATCTAAAGCTGAACCCTGGAAGGTACGTGTTTGGAGTGCCTGCAGGTAAATTGCTAGGATTCATAGTCAGCCATAGGGGTATTGAACTAGACCCTACCAAGATTAAAGAAATTTAGGAGCTACCGCCTCCCAAAACCAAGAAAGAAGTCATGAGCTTCTTGGGAAGGTTGAACTACATTGGATGGTTCATAGCCCAGTCAACTGTGATTACAGAGCCAATCCTTAAGTTTCTCAAGAAGGACGCTCCCACAAATTGGACAGAAGAATGCCAAGAGGTATTTGACAAGATCAGGAGATACCTTTTCAATCCCCCCCCCCCCCTCTTGGTGCCGCCAAAGCCAGGGTGTCCTCTGTTACTATATCTATCGGTATTAGAAAACGCTTTCGGGTGCATACTCACCCAACATGATGAAGACGGCAAAAAGGAACATGCTATCGAAGTGCGGTATACGCTCGTAGAGGAAACCTGTTGTACTTTGACCTGGATTGCCAAAAAACTGAGACACTACCTATCGGTATTTACCACTCACCTCATAAAAGAATGGATCTGTTGAGATAGCAACCAATGCCCATAGGAAAATTAGCTAAATAGAAGATGCTACTCAGCGAATTTGACATCGTGTATGTAGTACAAAAGGAAATCAAGGGACAAGACCTAGCGGATCTGCTGGCAGAAAGTCCCGTCGATGACGAACTGGAACCATTACGGACTTTCTTCCCAGAAGAGGAGGTGATGGCTATGGAAGAAGAAGGGGAAGAATCATACTGGGTTGGAGACTATTCTTCGATAGGGTAGTCAACCACAAAGGATCAGGCATTGGGGCGTTGTTGATATCAGAAACAGGGCAACACTATCCAATGGCCACAAAACTCAACTTTAGATGTAACAACAAGATGGCGGAATACGAAGCATGTATCCTCGGCCTCAGGATGGCGTTGGACATGAACATACATGAGTTGTTAGTAATCGGGGACTCCGATTTGCTCATAAATCAGGTAAAAGGAAATGGGGCAACCAAAAATGATAAGATGCTCCCGTATGTTAATCTAGTACAAAGATGGTACGGGATATTCAAGAGCGTTGACTTCAGGCATACTCCAAGGGCTCAGAATGAGTTCGCGGACGTATTCCCTACAATACTGTCTATGATCCAGCACCATCAGAGTGCCCACATTGATCCATTAGAGATCACATTAAGAGAAGAACACGCTCACTGCGCCTATGTCGAGGCCGAGCCAGAAGGCCAACCATGGTATGCCCACATGAAGGCCTACTTGGAAAAAAGAGAGTATCCCCAGATGGTTCAGCAAATCAAAAGAAGACTATCAGGAGGTTGGCCAATGGTTTCTTCTTGAACAAAAAAGTGTTGTATAAAAGGACCCCTAACCTTGGGTTGCTCAGGTGTGTGGACGCCGAGGAGGCTACAAAATTGCTAAAAAAGGTACACGCAGAGGTATGCGGACCCCATATGAATGGATTCATCCTTTGCTAAGAAAATCTTGAGGACAGGATATTATTGGATGACCATGGAGCACGACTCCTATAAATTCGTGAAAAAGTGCCATCAGTGTCAAATACACGGGGATCTGATCAAAGCGCCCCCCCCCCCAGAATTACATGCAATGAGCTCGCTCTGGCCTTTCGTGGAATGGGGAATGGATGTCATAGGACCCATCGAGCCTCCGACCTCTAATGGACCTCGCTTCATCTTAGTCACCATAGATTACTTCACCGAATAGGTTGAGGCAACTTCCCACAAATCAGTGACCAAGAAACAAATGGTCGACTTAGTAAAAAATAATCTAATATGTCATTTCGGTGTGTCAGAATCCATCATCACAGACAATGGTGCCAATCTAAATAGCCATTTGATGAAATATATCTGTGAGCAATTCAAAGTCACCCATAGAAACTCTATCGCTTATCGGCCACAGATGAACGGGGCCGTAGAGGCTGCCAACAAGAACATAAAAAGAATCTTAAGAAAAATGTTCGACAACTACAAGAATTGGCCCCAACAGTTGCCTTATGCTCTGTTGAGGTACAGAATGACAACCAAACCTTCCACTGGAGAAACCCCATACCTCCTTGTCTATGGAACGGAAGTAGTCATACCCGCAAAAGTGGAAATTCCTTCACCAAGAATTATCTAAGAGGCAGAGCTGAAAGATGCAGAATAGGTTAGAAACCGTTATAAACAACTGGCCATGATAGAGGAAAAGAGAATGGTGGCGGTATGCCACGGAAATCTGTATAGACAAAGGATGTCTCGATCTCTCAACAAGGGGGTTAGGACTCGACTCTTCCAAATTGGACAACTCGTACTAAAGCGAGTCTTCCCTCACCAAGAGGAATATAAAGAGAAATTCGCATCAAACTGGCAAGGACCATACATGGCCAGGAAGTACTCTCAGGAGGAGTCGTAGTCCTAGCCAAGATGGAGGGATAAGAGTGGCCCAAAGCCATCAATACAGACACGCCAAAGAGATACTACATTTAGGATCTGTTACATCCGGCATTTTTGCATATTCAAAAAAATTTGAGATAACTTGACTTGTAATGAATAAGGCTATATTTGGACCTTTCTTGGTATGAATGTGTCGGCTATGAATACATTGGTGTGAAATTACGAAAGGAGGCCAAGGGCAAAATTGGAATTTTGGAAATTTGTTCCATGAATCATAATATTTAGCCTACAATTTGGGCTCACAAAATAATAAGAAAATGAGGCCCAAAACATGGGATCCCAACCGGCCACAACATGGCCCAAGTCCATGGAATTAATTAATTTCCATGTGACATTATATAGTCATCTCTATCCAAAGAAGCTTCAAGAAAAACAAAGAAAAATCAAGAACAAAAAAGAAAGAGGTCACGGCTAGAGAGGAGAAAAAAGAGAAAGGAGAAAGAAAAAAATTCTTGGAGCTAAATTCTTGGTTCAAAAATCCAACTTCTTTGGAATTACTACTAAGCTCAAGATTCTCTACAAAGTGATACAATTATCTTGGCAAGAGGACAACTCTAGTGGCAAGTGGAAAGTCTTGGAAAAGGTAAGGATTTCATGCCTTGTTATGTTATGGAAGATGCTTGTATGATGTAGTGTGTGGAAATGAATGAAAAGCATGAAAATTTTGTGTGTTGGGTGTGTATGTATATTGGCCGTATGTATGCATGTGTTGCATATTCATGATGACTTGAATTCATGATGAAATCTAGTTATGGTTATGGTAGAAATTGTATTGGAAATGAAAGTTGAATGAATTGGTGGAAGTTGGAAAAATATAGAATATGGTCGTGTGGTACCATGTTAATGAAGGAAGATGAACTAAATTTCTCTAGTATGTTAATTGTGTTATTGTGAAGTGAATGAAAGAATAATGGTTCTTGTTGTCATGGAAGAATAGTTGTTAAGTTGTTGTAGGAAATTATGCAAGTTTATTGTAACTTATGTAAATGTGGGAATGAAAGTAGTAAGAGGCAAATTATGGTTGGCATTGATGAAGTTGAAAGATAGAAGTATATCATGAACATGTTTGCTAAAAGATTGGAAGTTGTGAGCGAATTATGCTTTTGGTAGGAAACTTGTATATGGTGTATACCCTATGTATATCTTGTGAAAATGGTATGATATGATTCTGAATGGTATTGTAATGACTATGATTAGAATAAATGAGAGAATGTTGGTATTTATTTAGGAGCGTGAAGTCGAAATGAGGATTATTGTATTATGTCGTAAAGTAGACTAATTGTGTATATTATGAATTATGATAATTGTTGATGTTGTTGATATTGTTGTTGGGTTGTTGTTGGTTGTTTGGAGCCGAGTTGAATCTCGGGGAGGCTATATGTATAGGGGAGGTGCTGCCCAAATTCTTATAGACAAGTATTGGTTAAGGTTAGAAATGTTAAGTCTCATGAATAGTAACTGGTAAATGTGACCATTTGCAGTTTTTGAGCGAAACAGGAATCGAGTTTGGACGAGCGTAGGACGCAACCAAGGTATGTAAAGCCTACCCCTTCCTTCTTAGGCATGTTCTGAACATAATAGGCTTGGCCGCGAGCCTTAAATACGATTTCGTTCCCCGGAATCCGAGATGGAAACCCGCTCCAATTCCTTCAGCGAGACTGAACCACTTTTCTTATAATTTGTCCCTAAAGTGAACTTTTGTATGAAACCTTCCTAAACGAAGTCGGAATACTCCCAAATGATTATGGATGACCTCTTAAGGTCTATTATCAATAATTTACGTATGTCGCTTCAAGTTGGTCCGAGGTGGGCCCACAAGGCCCCGACACTCTTTATATGACCTAAATTGCCCTATTTCTGTCCGTTTCTCACAGGCAACATCTGGACTATTATTCTGATCATGATATGACTATTTTTTTATATAAATTTTACAAATGGCTTTGACATCTGAAAATTTGATTCTGGTAATAATCCGTCGTGCCTTCCCAAACAGGATATAGGCGCATATTATGAACGCTATCCGAATACCCTGATTTGACTCGCCATTTGGCCTACTTCAGTTTGATTGGGTATGTATAATGATCCGTATGTATATGGTTTCTCATTAATCAGTTTGTGCATGTGCTATGATTCCTTTCACCGGGTCCCATGTATGAATTCCGAAGTATGATGTCTCCGGTTCCGGGGTACTGTGGTATATGTCCGTCCCCGGCTACCGTGAATATGTTACGAAGTATGATGTGTCCGGTTTCCCGGCGTGTGATTTTTCCCCGGGGTTACCGTGGTTATGATATGATGTGTTATGTGACGGAGATGTTCGAAGATATAAAATCTTCTGAAATATGATATGTTGTGGAGCCAAAGGCAGGATTGGCGACCACGTTCTTGTGCCCTATTATGATTCTGTCTGTCTGATTGGATTCTGATTCTGTCTGTCCGTATGGATTATGATTTTATCCGTCCGTCTGGACTATGATTCTGTCCGGTATCCTTCCGTTTGTCTGTCTAAACCACGACTCTGTCCGGTATATCTCTGTCTGTTCGTTGGATTATGATTCCGTTTGCTATACTTCTATGCTTCTGACCCAGACTATGATTATGTTTGTTATGTTTCCGCTTTACATACTCGGTACATTTTTCGTACTGACCCCCGGTTCTTCAGGGGCTGCGCTACATGCCCGCAGGTACAGACGCACCTGAAGATACGCCGCCAGTCTAGGGCTCAAATACTGCTATTTTGAAGAGCTCCTTTGGTCCGGAGCGTGTACTTTTGGTATATACCTTCTGTCTTCTGTATAATGTATGTATGGAAACTCCGGGTACGGTGGGGCCCTGTCCCGTCATATGACTCTTTAAGTCTGTTAGAGGCCTGTAGATATGTTTGTGGGTTAGGGTCTTTCTGTACGGATGTGTGTATATGTTGTGTTTGGGGCGACCCCATTCGCCGCCGCGGCCGGTCCGCATATGTTTATATGTTGCTTTGTTGGCCGGTGTGGCCTTTGTTGGTATTTTCTATGCGCAGGGTTATTTTGGATAGTCTGTAAAACAAAGGAAACTCTGCCAAAATTTTTCTGGAAATTATCTAAATTTGAAATATAGCCTTGACGGCTTCTGCTTTATACTTGAATGCGTTTGATAACAGTTGAGATAGCATTGGATATATGTGTTTGGGTGCCCAGATCGGGTACTAGTCACGATCTACGGGGTTGGGTCGTGACAGAAGTGGTATCAGAGCGGTTAGTCCTCGGTATGTCTACAGGCCGTGTCTAGTAGAGTCTTGTTTATCGGTGTGTTGTGCACCACATCTATAAACAGGAGGCTACAGGGCATCTAGGATGTTACCCCTCTTTGAATCTTAGATCGTGCGATAAAGCTGTATGGTTAGGATGTTGCTTCCCTACGAATTGCTGTATCTACAGCGGGGCTCCAAAAGAGCATCAGTGTCAGTATTTGGGGAAAATATTTCTGACCCTCTTCCTGCAGGTGATTGTAGATTGACAAGAATGAAGAGGACTGCTTCTGATGATGGGGGTGCTAAGAAGGCCCCTAGGATATCACCAGGACCGAGTAGGCAGATCCCCAGCTACTCGATTGAGACAGACCCTTCGGAGGATCCAGAGACAATTCCTCCAGAGTTTCTGATTCCCCGAGCAGAGGATCCCAGAGAAGATAGTTATGATACTGACCCTTCGGAGGATCCGGCGACGATACCTCCAGAGCTTCTTACTCCCAGGGAGGAAGATGGCCATGATGCAGATTCCCCCGAGCATTCCTCTGGGACGCCGGAGGAGGAGGTTTCCGGGGATGTGCCAGCAGCTCCTGTGATAGAGCACTATGTTAGACAGGCTTCCCCGGAGAGTGTTACGCCCTATTCCAGTCAATTGTCCTGGCCATCAGTGAACCAGGAATTGTCGGGCTACCTATACTCCTCTGATTCGGACGCAGGTAATAGCGGGGGCCAGGCGAGTGGGGGCCAGACAGATGATGATGATGACGGACACAGTTCCCACGACAGCTCCCCAGGTTAGACCCGAGATTGATCATTTACGAGTACATAAGTTTCCTAGAATTTCCGATGTGTGTATGATATCTGTAAAATAGTATTCGATGACGACGACGGAAAGTTTAAGAGGATTAAAGACCTAGTGGTTAAAAGCAAGGGTGACTGAGATGTCTCCACTATCAGTGTGAATCTAGAAACCCCAGATGAAGGTGAATATTGAAGATTCAGAAAGACAACATGATAATTGTATGGTTTAGCCCGGGGTGGGGACCCGCTAAGAGAACTTTTCGAATATTTACTAAGATCCCGATCTGCCCTAAATTACGGGACAAAGGTCGTGCGGGGCAGTCGACAAAATTATATTAGCATTAACGCATCCAAATGCATGAAAGTTTCGAGGTTAAGCGTGCTAAGGCCAGAGCAATTCTGGGATGGGTGACCCCCTGGGAAGTAATACAAAAATTTTCACAAAGTGTAAGCATGATATATATAAATGGAAATATGGGGTAACCTAAAGGAAAAGAAAATGTGTGGAATAGCTAGTGCCCTTATAGGAGCCGCGCAGACCGAGGCGGACTAAATGGGCGAAAAGAGGAAGCGCAATACCGCTCGGGAAATTGAGCGAATTTGAATAACGGTCGGAGACGTTCGCGAATAAGATATTAGTAAATGTATATGTATGTGTATGATTTTCGTCTGGTGCCCACATGGATCAAGAGCCGAGCCCCGGCGACTAATGTTGTGATAGACGAAAGGTTTTACTAAACCGAATACACGAAACGAAGCGGAGGTGAGGATACGAATGTTGTCAAAGAATAGAAAAACCCCCGATTACCTTACAACATAGTCTAGTGCGACGATATCTGAAAAAAAATAAAAAAAATGAGCATGGATAGTAGGAAAGATGAAGGATAAGAGATGTGATTAAGCAGAATCTTTGAAAGAGTCGACAAGCGACACGTAAGACGATTTGTATGACAACTTGGCGAACAAGTTTATGAATGAGTGAACAGGTTTCGGTGAGATAATCGGTGATATAATTGTCGAGGTGAATAATGAGATGTTGACAAGGGGAAATTTTCGTAAATCACTGGAGTCTTAATAGAAGTGGTCTGGTCCTAATCAAAACTCTGTTTGTTGTACTTCTGCACCTTTGATTCTGGTAAGGCTCTGTCTATTACGCCTCTGTACTTCTAAATCCGATTACGTTTCTGTCTGATACACCTCTGTCCGATTGACTCGGGATATGAATCTGTCTGATATAACTCTGTATGTCTGACTCTGATTACGAATCTGTTCGACACATCTCTGTATGTCTGATTCTGATAACGAATCTGTCTGATACATCTCTGTACGTCTGACTCTGATCTCGGATATGTCTGATACCCTCCCATACATCTGACTTTGACTACGAATCCGTCCGCCATAGTTTAGTACGTCTGCCTCCGATTTCGAATCGGTCCGATACGCTTCTACGCGTCCGATCCGAGTTCTGAATCTGTTTGGTATGACGTGGAATCAGGATAATATGGTAAGGAACCGAGGAGTGCAACGAGAAGTGATATTGATTATAATGTTTGAAAGGCTTTGAAGGAAAGGAAGAGGGGATACAACGTCTGCGAAGGAGCGAAAAGCATTCATCTGTTACTGGAATATAATTCTTGGCCCAGTGACTGTGTGGGATATAAGAGGATATGTTATAAAAGCATATGAGTCAGTAATGTGAAGAATTACTCCATCATTTTGGTAAAGAATCCATATCGGAAAGTCAACAAAGGACGATTATAAAAAGAACCCTCCCGAAGTAGTAAGACGCCCCATGAGATCAATTTAACATTCGAGGACGAATGTTTTAAAGGGGGGGAGGATGTTACATCCGGCATTTTTGCATATTCAAAAAATTTGAGATAACTTGACTTGTAATGAATAAGGCTATATTTGGACCTTGCTTGGTATGAATGTATCGGCTATGAATACATTGGTGTGAAATTACGAAAGGAGGCCAAGGGCAAAATTGGAATTTTGGAAATTTGTTCCATGAATCATAATATTTAGCCTACAATTTGGGCTCACAAAATAATAAGAAAATGAGGCCCAAAACATGGGAGCCCAACCGGCAACAACATGGCCCAAGTCCATGGAATTAATTAATTTCCATGTGACATTATATAGTCATCTCTATCCAAAGAAGCTTCAAGAAAAACAAAGAAAAATCAAGAACAAAAAAGAAAGAGGTCACGGCTAGAGAGGAGAAAAAAGAGAAAGGAGAAAGAAAAAAATTCTTGGAGCTAAATTCTTGGTTTAAAAATCCAACTTCTTTGGAATTACTACTAAGCTCAAGATTCTCTACAAAGTGATACAATTATCTTGGCAAGAGGACAACTCTAGTGGCAAGTGGAAAGTCTTGGAAAAGGTAAGGATTTCATGCCTTGTTATTGTCACGACCCAACCCCGTGGGCCGCGACCAGTGCCCTAGCTGGGCACCTATACGTACCCGATACCCAAATTAGCATTTTATCAGAATAATAATATAATAATAACATTAGTGGATGCTACAGAATTTAGCAGAAGAGCAGACTTGGCACACAGAAGCCGATAAGGCTATCATAAAACCAAACATCCCAAACATATGTACAGAACCCACACAGATGTATCCACAGACCTCTACAGAACATATCATAATCATAAGACGGGACAGGGCCCCGTCATACCCAGAACAAAGTACATATCCAGATAGCAGTGACAGACTGTACCAAAAGATGGGCTCTGAAGAAGGGAGCGCCCCAAAATAGCAGAAATGGGATCCTAAACGTGTGGATCAGCAAACCTGTCGTCTATACTTGCGCGGCATGAAAACGCAGCCCCCGAAGAAAGGGGGTCAGTACGAAATATGTACTGAATATGTAAAGCGGAATCACAGAAGTCAAATCATAATGGTTACAGAAAATGAGTACAGAATCCAGAGTGTCAAATGCATATTTCCAAAACAGACAGAATGCGTACAAAAACATATGTCATATCATATCATATCCGGTCCCTGCCACGGGACTCGGCAGACAGAATGTGGCCACCCTCTCGACGCTGGTGCCACTATACAGAGGAATCAGAAAAAGGGGCGTGGCCCCGTATCATATAATGTCATATCAAAATGGCCATAACAGATCAGATCAGAATAGGCGGACATGGCACATCATACTCCACAGACCCATGTACGCGTATACCTTCCCCCTCACATCGGGACGCGGCGAACAATGTAGAGAATTACGCTTGACAACATATCCTGGCCCGGGCTCAGTGTGGGAAACATTGGGACATCCACGAATGGAGTAGTGAGAGACTAATGCAATTTAAAAATATCATAAGTGTTTTCAAAGACTCGATGAAGCGTAGCAAATACAAACAAATCAAATGGAGTCGGAAGGAATCATATTAAATGTATTCCGGATATCATAATAAATTACAGAAGTATAACTTTCCCGAAGTCATTCCGAGTGTCAAAGTAATTTATAATATTTAACAGAATATTTAAAATAATATTCGTTAAGTGATTAGTAGGGTAATTAAAACATTTCTTTCAAAAATCGCTTAAAAAGGAAGCTTTAGCATATTAGGGGCAAAACCGTAAATAGCGGGCCCGCCTTGGGACAAATAAGGCGGCGGGCTCAAATTGTGCCCTCTAAGCATATAGTATCACCTAAAAAGGTTATACAGACATTCTATGGCTTTCCGAATAATTTAGAGCAAAATTGCATAATTTCAGAAAAAGCGTATCAAAATTGTTCAATTCTACTGAAGGAAAAACTGAAATTTTGTCTTGCGGATTCCGAGGGCCAAGAGGTCCTTCGAGGCCCGGATCCGACCCTAATACACTAGGGGCATGCCAAGGGAAGAATTGGGTTTGCTTTACATACCTTTCACGCTCCTTAAGCCTTTCCAAACTCACTTCCCGTTTCGTCGAAAAACTGCAATTGGTCAAGTTTACCAATTGTAAGCTATGAATACCAAAGTTCCAACTTAATGCATATTTGGCTACCGAAATTTCGGCAGCACTTCCCCTATACATATAGCACCCCGAGAATTCAACTCGGCTATAATTCATCAACAACAACCCAAACGACAACATCAATATCAACAACAAACATTAAAAACACAATTATCCTTCAACTAGTCATTTTTCTCACAAGTTGACATAATCTTCAATTCAACCCAAACTTTCGAACTAACATCATGATTTCACATCCATTATCACTCAAGATCATCACAATATAGATTTAGAGACATTTCATATCATTTTCCTTAAGATATACACTCGATATTCATAATATACAACTTTCCGCCAAAATCATAACTTATGCAAAACACCAAATCTTTGGCATACAACTTCATAACAAGTTTCCAACTTCCAAATTCATCAATGATCATCTTAATTCACAACCAAACAACTTCATTTCCTTAATGTCGGAAAATCATACTAAAACGACATAAGTGTTTACATTCCAATTCAATACAAACTTATATCATTCTAACTTCATTTCCATGCCAAGCATTACAACAACATTCCAATACACTAAACAAACTTGATCCATTTCATTCCCAAGCCACATATACCACACGACCATATGCTTATTTTTCCATATCAACTAAATTCATCGAACTTTCAATTCCCATATACATTTCATCACAATTGCAACTAGAATATAACATAAATTCAACACAACTTGGCTATACAACATATATATACACACGGCTACAAGCCATATACCAAACCCACATTGCAAACTTCCATTTTTCCATACAATCAACACATTTCTATATACTACAACACAATCAAAACTTCATAACACAATAAAAAGGTAGAAATTCTTACCTTTTCTTCAAGTCTTCTTCACTTGAACTTGTGTTCACTTTGAGGAATCTAATGCTTCCCACTCCAAACCAACTATACCAAGATGCAAAGGAACCTTGACTTAGTAGGAAAACAACAAGAATTGAATTTTTAGAACAATATTTTTGGTACCTAAATTTCCAGGGCAAACCTGAAACCTCTTGCTCTCTCTTCTTTTTTTTTCTTTGTTGTTCTTATCTTCTAATTCCTTAAGTCTTCTATGATATATGTAATTGAAGTGCTTGGTCACATGACCAAGCACATGACCAACTAAAATTGGGCTTGGATCAAGGCCTTGTATGGCCGGCCATGACCCCTATTTTGGGCCTCAACTCCAATTAAATTTTTGAGCCCAATAACTTATAAATCACATTTTGTAATTCCCGAAACTAATTTCCAAAATTCCAAAATTACCCTTAGCCTTGTCCCACACTTTCATGATTCTATTCTTTCATGCATAACTCCTATGTTCAACAAAATATCAAATTGACCTTATATCTCAAGAATCCAATATAATTCAAGTTTCTCCAAACGTGTGAAAACCCGGGATATAACATCCTCCCTCCCTTTAGAAAATTCGTCCTCGAATGTAAAATTAATCTTATAGGGTTGGAAAATACTTTGGGGGAGTTTCTGATTGTAGACAACACATAGGACTTACGATTGATATTGAAATAAAATTAAGCAGGAATTTAAGGCTACCTGTGGGCATAGGGAACAATTGAGGATATTTCTTCTTCATTTCTTCCTCAGACTCCCAGGTCATTTCCTCCCGGTTATCATTCCGCCACAGTACCTTAACGGAGGCCACATCTTTATTCCGGAGCCTCCTTACCTGACGATCCAAGATAGATACGGGCTGCTCCTCGTACGATAACTACTCCGTCACCTGAATATCATCAGCAGGGAATACTCTGGAAGGGTCTCCAATGCATTTACGAAGCATAGAGATGTGAAACACCGGATGTACCGCTTCCAAATCAGATGACAAATCTAACTCATAGGCGACGCTTCCAACTTTCCGAACAATCTGATAAGGCCCAATATAACGCAGACTGAGCTTACCCTTTCTACCGAACCGCATCACGCCTTTCATAGGCGATACCTTCAGAAATACCCAATCGCCTACCTGAAACTCCAACGGTCGACGTCGTCTATCTGCGTATGACTTCTGTCGACTCTGAGCTGCCAACAGTCGCTCTCGAATAAGTTTCACCTTGTCCACAGCCTGCTGGACCATATCTGGGCCAACTAACTCTGTCTCGCCAATATCAAACCAGCCAATCGGCGATCTGCATTTCCTGCCATATAAAGCCTCGTACGGGGCCATCTGGATGCTGGAATGGTAACTGTTATTATATGCAAACTCAACCAACGGCAGGTGATCATCCCAGCTGCCTCTGAAATCAATAATGCAGGCCCGCAATATATCCTCCAGCGTCTGTATAGTGCGCTCGGCCTGTCCGTCGCTCTGAGGATGAAAGGCTGCGCTCAGACTCACCTGAGTCCCTAGACCCTCCTGAAAAGACCTCCAGAAATGCGCCGTAAACTGGGCGCCTCTATCAGAAATAATAGATAGAGGAACTCCGTGAAGCTTCACAATCTCTCTAATATAGAGCCTGGCATAATCCTCGGCGGAATAAGTAGTCCTGACGGGAAGAAAGTGGGCTGATTTCGTCAGCCTATCCACAACGACCCAGATGGAATCATACTTCCGTAGAGTGCGAGGCAAACCTGTAATGAAGTCCATATTAATAACCTCCCACTTCCAAGTCGGGATTTCCATTTCCTGCAACAGTCCACCCGGCTTCTGATGCTCAATCTTGACCTGCTGACAATTAGGACACTGGGCGACGAACTCTGCAATATCCCGCTTCATACCGTCCCACCAGTATAAGCATCGAAGATCATGGTACATCTTCGTAGACCCAGGATGGACCGAATAGCGAGCATAATGTGCCTCGCTCATGACCTGCTGCCGAAGGCCTGCAATATCAGGTACACACAACCTGCCTCTGTATAACATAGTGCCGTCTGGTGAAAACTCGAACGGAGTCCTCTCCTTATCATAGGCTGTGTCCCTGTACCGAGCTAAGACAGGATCCTCGAACTGATGCCGCTTAATATCGTCCCTGATGGATGACTCAGAAACCCCTCGAACAGAAATCTGGGTATCTCCAGAATCGGCTAGACGAACCCCGAGACTAGCCAACTGCTGAACATCACGGGCTATCTCTCTTCTGTCTGGCTGTAAATCGGCCAAACTGCCCATAGACTTCCGACTGAGCGCGTCTGCAACAACATTAGCCTTGCCCGGATGATACAGAATATCTACATCATAATCTTTCAGAAGCTCCAGCCACCTCCACTACCGCAAATTAAGCTCTCTCTGTCTGAAAATATACTGGAGACTCTTATGATCAGTATAGATATCCACATGAACGCCATATAAATAGTGTCTCCATATCTTCAGAGCATGAATCACCGCTGCGAGCTCCAGATCGTGGGTAGGATAATTCTTCTCATGCTTTTTGAGCTGCCGGGAAGCATACGCTATAACTCTGTCGTGCTGCATCAATACACAGCCTAACCCCATGCCAGAAGCGTCACAATAAATAACATACCCGTCCGGTCCCTCTGGAAGAGTCAGAACTGGGGCTGTAGTCAGCTTCTCCTTCAGCAACTGGAAGCTCCGTTCACAAGCGTCAGACCACTGGAACTTAGCTCCCTTCTGAGTCAGCCTTGTCAAAGGTGATGAAATCGAAGCAAACCTCTCTACAAACCTCCTGTAATAACCTGCTAGCCCCAGGAAACTGCGTACCTCTGTGGGCGTCGTAGGTCTAGGCCAA
This sequence comes from Lycium barbarum, assembly GCF_019175385.1. Lineage (NCBI taxonomy): Eukaryota > Viridiplantae > Streptophyta > Magnoliopsida > Solanales > Solanaceae > Lycium > Lycium barbarum. Next base: position 34,559,729 of record NC_083344.1, read on the forward strand.
TTCTTCACGGCCTCAATCTTCTATGTGTCCACCCGGACACCATCAGCTGCAATAACATGCCCCAAGAAAGCCACTGAAGATAGCCAGAATTCACACTTAGAAAATTTCGCATATAATTTCTGATGCCGGAGTACCCCTAATACCGATCTAAGATGATCTGCGTGCTCCACCTCAGACCGAGAATAAACCAGGATATCATCAATGAATACAATTACGAACATATCCAAGAATGGCCTGAATACCCGGTTCATCAAATTCATGAATACTGCGGGGGCATTAGTAAGCCCAAAAGACATAACCCTGAACTCGTAATGCCCATATCGGGTCCAGAAAGCTGTCTTAGGGATATCGGCCTCTCGTACTCGTACCTGGTGATAACCGGAGCGAAGATCTATCTTCGAAAAACACTTAGCGCCCTGCAGCTGATCAAACAAATCATCAATCCTGGGGAGGGGGTATTTATTCTTTATAGTTACCTTATTCAGCTGCCGATAGTCAATACACATACGCAGCGACCCGTCCTTCTTATGCACAAATAATACCGGGGCTCCCCAAGGCGAAGTACTGGGCCTGATGAAGCCCTTATCCAATAAATCCTTCAGCTGCTCCTTCAACTCCTTTAATTCAGCAGGCGCCATTCTATACGGAGGAATAGAGATAGGCTGAGTGTCTGGGAGTAAGTCAATAGAGAAGTCTATCTCCCGCTCTGGAGGAAGACCTGGAAGCTCGTCGGGGAAAACATCTGGAAACTCATTAATCACGGGGACTGACTGAAGTGTCGGCGTCTCGGCGTCCAAGTCTTGCACCCGAACCAGATGATAGATATAACCCTTTCAGATCATTTTCTTTGCCTTAAGGTATGAAATAAACTTACCTTTCGGCGATGCTGTATTACCAGCCCAATTTATAACTGGCTCCCCGGGAAACTGGAAGCGAACTACCTTATTCTGGCAGTCAACATTAGCGTAACAGGAAGCTAGCCAATCCATACCCATAATAACATCAAATTCAGTCATATCTAACTCTACCAGATCTGCCTTAGTGTCACGGTCACAAACAATCACAGAACAGTCTTTATAAACCTGTTTTGCTACAACAAAATCCCTATCGGTGTGGCTACCTCAAATGGCTCTATAGGTTCAGACATAATACCAATTTTACCGGCAACAAGTGGTGAAATATATGATAAAGTCGAACCTGGATCAATTAGTGCATACACAGACCGAGAGAAAACCAATAAAGTACCTGTAACGACATTAGGAGATGCCTCCTGATCCTGGCGGCTGGCCAAAGCATAAATGCGGTTCGAAGGACCGCTAATACCAGAAGCTCCACCACGGCCTCTGCCGCGACCCGCCGGTGCTGGAAAACCCTGCCCCGTAGGGCGCATAGCCACTGACGAAGATGAAGACCCAGCGGCTGATCCGGTAGGCTGCGCTGCACCACCCGAACTACCCTTATACGGGCAATCTCTCACAGAATGGCCCTGACGACCACAAGAAAAGCATGCACCGGTGGCTCTGTAGCACTCTCCCGGATGATATCTGCCACAAAGAGAACACTGAACCCTGGGTGGCCTCATCTGACCAGATCTACTATCTGTCCGCGAACCTGAAGCCCTGGAGCTCTGGCCTGCCCCTGAATACCCTGGGCTATCGAACCTGCGACCTGTAGGCTGGGGAGGTGCGCTCTGCGCTGGCTGAGATGAAAATCTGCTAGGCTGCTGCGGCTGTTGGGGCTGTCTGCCCCGAAAATCTCTAGATGACCTGGCCCTCTTGGGCTGTCTTCGATCCCGGCCCCTGTCAGGCTGATGTCCTCCTCTGCCCCGATCCTCCATGCCCTGGGCGTGGTCCTGAATACGGGCAATGTCCATACCGGGCTGAGCAGCCAACACTAAACAACTATCAACAAAATACCGATCCAGCCCCATAATATATCTGTGCATCCGGTCCGCCATAGTAGCCACCACAGCAGGTGCATATCGGGCTAAGGAATCAAACTCCAAACTATAGTCCCGGACACTGCGGCCCTTCTGCCTCAATAATAAGAATCTATCAGATCTGGCTCGTCGCAACTCTGGGGGCAGAAAATGTCCAAGAAATGCCTGAGAAAAATCGCCCCAAACTGCTGGGGGAGCGTCGTCCCCTCTGGATAGCCCCCATGACTCGTACCAGTTTGCCGCCACATCATATAACCGGTACGAAGCTAACGCGACAAACTCTGTCTCGGAAGCATTAATCAAATCTAGAGTGCGCCGCATCTTCAGGATAAACTCCTCAGGATCCTCCTCGGGCTTTGTCCCGAAGAACTCTGGAGGACTACAAGTCAAAAACGCACGGGCTCTCGAACTATCACGCCTGACTGCCCGGTCACCTCCCAGTCCATGCCCCTGAACCTGCCCTGCCACAAGTCTGGTCAGCAACTGGACTGCCTCCCTCATAGACTGATCCTCAGTGCCTGGCCGTGGAGCTGGAGGCTCAGGTACTGGAACTGCGGGAGCTGGCGGTGGAACCGCCCCCCGATCTGCAGCTACGGCTGCCCCAATATCCTCCACGAGTGGCGGTGTAGAAGAATCCTCTGTCTGGGGCGGAGTCTCCTGAGCAATATGTGCCTGGGCCCTGGTAGTCCTCTGGACCCGGCTAGTCTCTCCCAAGGCTGCTGACTTGGCCTTTTGGGCCGCTGTTGCCTTTTTTGGAGGCATATCTGCAAACATAGCCACTCGTTAGGGAGGGGTCATCCGGATAACACAGCTCTATCGCACGATCTAAGACAGAAAGAAGGGTAGTATCCTAAATGCCCTGTAGCCTCCTGTCTATAGGTGTGGTGCACAACACACCGATAAACAAGACTCTACTAGACACGGTCTGTGGACATTCCGAGGACGAACTGCTCTGATACCACTTTTGTCACGACCCAACCCCGTGGGCCGCGACCAGTGCCCTAGCTGGGCACCTATACGTACCCGATACCCAAATTAGCATATTATCAGAATAATAATATAATAATAACATTAGTGGATGCTACAGAATTTAGCAGAAGAGCAGACTTGGCACACAGAAGCCGATAAGGCTATCATAAAACCAAACATCCCAAACATATGTACAGAACCCACACAGATGTATCCACAGACCTCTACAGAACATATCATAATCATAGGACGGGACAGGGCCCCGTCATACCCAGAATAAAGTACATATCCAGATAGCAGTGACAGACTGTACCAAAAGATGGGCTCTGAAGAAGGGAGCGCCCCAAAATAGCAGAAATGGGATCCTAAACGTGTGGATCAGCAAACCTGTCGTCTGTACCTGCGCGGCATGAAAACGCAGCCCCCCGAAGAAAGGGGGTCAGTACGAAATATGTACTGAATATGTAAAGCGGAATCACAGAAGTCAAATCATAATGGTTACAGAAAATGAGTACAGAATCCAGAGTGTCAAATGCATATTTCCAAAACAGACAGAATGCGTACAAAAACATATGTCATATCATATCATATCCGGTCCCTGCCACGGGACTCGGCAGACAGAATGTGGCCACCCTCCCGACGCTGGTGCCACTATACAGAGGAATCAGAAAAAGGGGCGTGGCCCCGTATCATATAATGTCATATCAAAATGGCCATAACAGATCAGATCAGAATAGACGGACATGGCACATCATACTCCACAGACCCATGTACGCGTATACCTGCCCCCTCACATCGGGACGCGGCGAACAATGCAGAGAATTACGCTTGACAACATATCCTGGCCCGGGCTCAGTGTGGGAAACATTGGGACATCCACGAATGGAGTAGTGAGAGACTAATGCAATTTAAAAATATCATAAGTGTTTTCAAAGACTCGATGAAGCGTAGCAAAGACAAACAAATCAAATGGAGTCGGACCGAATCATATTAAATGTATTCCGGATATCATAATAAATTACAGAAGTATAACTTTCCCGAAGTCATTCCGAGTGTCAAAGTAATTTATAATATTTAACAGAATATTTAAAATAATATTAGTTAAGTGATTAGTAGGGTAATTAAAACATTTCTTTCAAAAATCGCTTAAAAAGGAAGCTTTAGCATATTAGGGGCAAAACCGTAAATCGGACCCGCCTTGGGACAAACAAGGCGGCGGGCTCAAATTGTGCCCTCTAAGCATATAGTATCATCTAAAAAGGTTATACAGACATTCTATGGCTTTCCGAATAATTTAGAGCAAAATTGCATAATTTCAGAAAAAGCGTATCAAAATGGTTCAATTCTACTGAAGGAAAAACTGAAATTTTGTCTTGCGGATTCCGAGGGCCAAGAGGTCCTTCGAGGCCCGGATCCGACCCTAATACACTAGGGGCATGCCAAGGGAAGAATTGGGTTTGCTTTACATACCTTTCACGCTCCTTAAGCCTTTCCAAACTCACTTCCCGTTTCGTCGAAAAACTGCAATTGGTCAAGTTTACCAATTGTAAGCTATGAATACCAAAGTTCCAACTTAATGCATATTTGGCTACCGAAATTTCGGCAGCACTTCCCCTATACATATAGCACCCCGAGAATTCAACTCGGCTATAATTCATCAACAACAACCCAAACGACAACATCAATATCAACAACAAACATTAAAAACACAATTATCCTTCAACTAGTCATTTTTCTCACAAGTTGACATAATCTTCAATTCAACCCAAACTTTCGAACTAACATCATGATTTCACATCCATTATCACTCAAGATCATCACAATATAGATTTAGAGACATTTCATATCATTTTCCTTAAGATATACACTCGATATTCATAATATACAACTTTCCGCCAAAATCATAACTTATGCAAAACACCAAATCTTTGGCATACAACTTCATAACAAGTTTCCAACTTCCAAATTCATCAATGATCATCTTAATTCACAACCAAACAACTTCATTTCCTTAATGTCGGAAAATCATACTAAAACGACATAAGTGTTTACATTCCAATTCAATACAAACTTATATCATTCTAACTTCATTTCCATGCCAAGCATTACAACAACACTCCAATACACTAAACAAACTTGATCCATTTCATTCCCAAGCCACATATACCACACGGCCATATGCTTATTTTTCCATATCAACTAAATTCATCCAACTTTCAATTCCTATATACATTTCATCACAATTACAACTAGAATATAACATAAATTCAACACAACTTGGCTATACAACATATATATACACACGGCTACAAGCCATATACCAAACCCATATTGCAAACTTCCATTTTTCCATACAATCAACACATTTCTATATACTACAACACAATCAAAACTTCATAACACAATAAAAAGGTAGAAATTCTTACCTTTTCTTCAAGTCTTCTTCACTTGAACTTGTGTTCACTTTGAGGAATCTAATGCTTCCCACTCCAAACCAACTATACCAAGATGCAAAGGAACCTTGACTTAGTAGGAAAACAACAAGAATTGAATTTTTAGAACAATATTTTTGGTACCTAAATTTCCAAGGCAAACCCGAAACCTCTTGCTCTCTCTTCTTTTTTTTTCTTTGTTGTTCTTATCTTTTAATTCCTTAAGTCTTCTATGATATATGTAATTGAAGTGCTTGGTCACATGACCAAGCACATGACCAACTAAAATTGGGCTTGGATCAAGGCCTTGTATGGCCGGCCATGACCCCTATTTTGGGCCTCAACTCCAATTAAATTTTTGAGCCCAATAACTTATAAATCACATTTTGTAATTCCCGAAACTAATTTCCAAAATTCCAAAATTACCCTTAGCCTTGTCCCACACTTTCATGATTCTATTCTTTCATGCATAACTCTTATGTTCAACAAAATATCAAATTGACCTTATATCTCAAGAATCCAATATAATTCAAGTTTCTCCAAACGTGTGAAAACACGGGATATAACAGTTATGTTATGGAAGATGCTTGTATGATGTAGTGTGTGGAAATGAATGAAAAGCATGAAAATTTTGTGTGTTGGGTGTGTATGTATATTGGCCGTATGTATGCATGTGTTGCATATTCATGATGACTTGAATTCATGATGAAATCTAGTTATGGTTATGGTAGAAATTGTATTGGAAATGAAAGTTGAATGAATTGGTGGAAGTTGGAAAAATATAGAATATGGCCGTGTGGTACCATGTTAATGAAGGAAGATGAACTAAATTTCTCTAGTATGTTAATTGTGTTATTGTGAAGTGAATGAAAGAATAATGGTTCTTGTTGTCATGGAAGAATAGTTGTTAAGTTGTTGTAGGAAATTATGCAAGTTTATTGTAACTTATGTAAATGTGGGAATGAAAGTAGTAAGAGGCAAATTATGCTTGGCATTGATGAAGTTGAAAGATAGAAGTATATCATGAACATGTTTGCTAAAAGATTGGAAGTTGTGAGCGAATTATGCTTTTGGTAGGAAACTTGTATATGGTGTATACCCTATGTATATCTTGTGAAAATGGTATGATATGATTCCGAATGGTATTGTAATGACTTTGATTAGAATAAATGAGAGAATGTTGGTATTGATTTAGGAGCGTGAAGTAGAAATGAGGATTATTGTATTATGTCGTAAAGTAGACTAATTGTGTATATTATGAATTATGATAATTGTTGATGTTGTTGATATTGTTGTTGGGTTGTTGTTGGTTGTTTGGAGCCGAGTTGAATCTCGGGGAGGCTATATGTATAGGGGAGGTGCTGCCCAAATTCTTATAGACAAGTATTGGTTAAGGTTAGAAATGTTAAGTCTCATGAATAGTAACTGGTAAATGTGACCATTTGCAGTTTTTGAGCGAAACAGGAATCGAGTTTGGACGAGCGTAGGACGCAACCAAGGTATGTAAAGCCTACCCCTTCCTTCTTAGGCATGTTATGAACATAATAGGCTTGGCCACGAGCCTTAAATACGACTTCGTTCCCCGGAATCCGAGATGGAAACCCGCTCCAATTCCTTCAGCGAGACTGAACCACTTTTCTTATAATTTGTCCCTAAAGTGAACTTTTGTATGAAACCTTCCTAAACGAAGTCGGAATACTCCCAAATGATTATGGATGACCTCTTAAGGTCTATTATCAATAATTTACGTATGTCGCTTCAAGTTAGTCCGAGGTGGGCCCACAAGGCCCCGACACTCTTTATATGACCTAAATTGCCCTATTTCTGTCCGTTTCTCACAGGCAACATCTGGACTATTATTCTGATCATGATATGACTATTTTTTTATATAAATTTTACAAATGGCTTTGACATCTGAAAATTTGAATCTGGTAATAATCCGTCGTGCCTTCCCAAACAGGATATAGGCGCATATTATGAACGCTATCCGAATACCCTGATTTGACTCGCCATTTGGCCTACTTCAGTTTGATTGGGTCTGTATAATGATCTGTATGTATATGGTTTCTCATTAATCAGTTCGTGCATGTGCTATGATTCCTTTCACCGGATCCCGGGCCGGTTTATATCGTGCGGATGGGCCGCCGAGTCCCCTGTCGGGGGCCGGGTCCCATGTATGAATTTCGAAGTATGATGTGTCCGGTTCTGGGGTACTGTGGTATATGTCCGTCCCCGGCTACCGTGAATATGTTACGAAGTATGATGTGTCCGGTTTCCCGGCGTGTGATTTTTCCCCGGGGTTACTGTGGTTATGATATGATGTGTTATGTGACGGAGATGTTCGAAGATATGAAATCTTCTGAAATATGATATGTTGTGGCGCCAAAGGCAGGATTGGCGACCACGTTCTTGTGCCCTATTATGATTCTGTCTGTCTGATTGGATTTTGATTCTGTCTGTCCGTATGGATTATGATTTTATCCGTCCGTCTGGACTATGATTCTATCCGGTATCCTTCCGTCTGTCTGTCTAAACCACGACTCTGTCCGGTATATCTCTGTCTATTCGTTGGATTACGATTCCGTTTGCTATACTTCTGTGCTTCTGACTCAGACTATGATTATGTTTGTTATGTTTCCGCTTTACATACTCGGTACATTTTTCGTAATGACCCCCGTTTCTTCGGGGGCTGCGCTACATGCCCGCAGGTACAGACGCACCTGAAGATACGCCGCCAGTCTAGGGCTCAGATACTGCTATTTTGAAGAGCTCCTTTGGTCCGGAGCGTGTACCTTTGGTATATACCTTCTGTCTTCTGTATATTTTGTATGTATGGCAACTCCGGGTACGGCGGGGCCCTGTCCCGTCATATGACTTTGTAAGTCTGTTAGAGGCCTGTAGATATGTTTGTGGGTTAGGGTCTTTCTGTACGGATGTATGTATATGTTGTGTTTGGGGCGACCCCATTCGCCGCCGCGGCCGGTCCGCATATGTTTATATGTTGCTTTGTTGGCCGGTATGGCCTTTGTTGGTATTTTCTGTGCGCAGGGTTATTTTGGATAGTCTGTAAAACAAAGGAAACTCTGCCAAAAATTTTCTGGAAATTATCTAAATTTGAAATATAGCCTTGACGGCTTCTGCTTTATACTTGAATGCGTTTGATAACAGTTGAGATAGCATTGGATATATGTGTTTGGGTGCCCAGATTGGGTACTAGTCACGGCCTACGGGGTTGGGTCGTGACAGGATCCCATTTGCTTGTAATCGCATTATCATTTCCTTGTAATCGTACCTTTTGCTTGTAATCATACTCTGTAATAGAATAGGACAAAACAAATCATCTATGTAATGAACTACGCAATGACCTGAATTCTCCACCGTGGGACACGTAGGCAGTCCATAACGGACCCGGTTGTTAGTAAATAAAAACTCAATTATTTTATTCTAAACCACGTTTAACCTGAATTCCTGCTGCGACGAGATACGTAGGTGTCATGACCCAACCAGAGGGCCATGATGGGCACCCGGAGCTAACCCACCAAGCACCTCTGAACATACGTCTCATAATCATTTCTGGGTAGACCATAAAGATAGCTCATAGATATCATAATCTTTAAAGGTTCAGATATCACAAAATAATGACACAACTCTACATAATCGTCAACAACTATGCCCATCGTCACAAGCCAACAAGGCTACCACAATATTACACAAATGAAGCGTGTAACTATACACATATGAATATGTATATATGCATATATAAGAGTACATAAATAAAAGCACATCATCATCATCATTATCATTATCACTGTATCTTTCCTTAGAGGATCAACTACCGTAAGATGAGATAAATAGTGTCATGAGAGTATCAAGAACGATGAACTTTGATAGCATTGGAAATGGAATTATCATCATCGCTATGTCTCACCTCGAAGGAACAAGTATTATGAGGTGAGATAAAAAACAATGGATAAAATCAAGAAAATCGTGAAATAAGCTCAATAATCTCATAATAGACACAAATCCATAAGCTTTGGAATCTCCAAAAATGGAATCATCATCATTATCATCATGGAACATACTTATTCTTTAGCATCATAAGAAACTCTAAGAATTATGAACTTCTAACTTTTGGGAATAAGAATGTTAGAGAAAACATATATATGTTCATAAGAAAGGAATCATGCCTTTAGAAAGAAAGGGGCTTGCCTTAACATACCTTTTTTGTCTCCTACTACTTAACGCTTATCCTTCCAAGCTCATAAATCTAAATTCAAGGGAATTTATACTACTATTAGGATTATCATCATATGCTTATCTTAAGTCTTCAAATTAAACTTCTTTAGAATCTGCCAAAATTCGGGCAGCATCTCCCCTGTTTATATCCCTAGCCCGAAATTCGAATACCAACAACCAATACAACAACAAAAACACTAACACAAACAACATCATTATAAATAACAAAATATTCCATAAAACATCCCACACGATGTTTATCAATATACAATAACAATACATACTTCCTTTCTTCCCAAGTGTTACACCTCAAAAAATTTCATGTCGTTGTATGGTAGATAGACTAACGCAGGGTGAGAAGTATATGATGTTTCTACAAGTAATAAGTAGTGCTTAACAATTCTAATTAAGATTCCAAAGACGTTTGAAGCAAGAGAAGAGAGTCCGTTGAAGAATGTTAAGTATAAGTTGTGTTTTGGAAGAGTTTGTAAAGTACCGAACTAAGGCTGACTTAATGATGTTTTGAGGAAGAGTTATAACGCTCCTTAGATTGCTAATGAAGTGTTAAATAAGTGCTAAGAAGATTCCATAAGGATTGGAGATCAAACGAAATCACGGAAATATTTTCAGAAAAGTGGAGTTATACGACCACTTATACAGTCCGTATAAGGGTCCGTATAACCCAACAGGAAGGATATTTTCCATGATGGTGAAATACGGTCACTTATACAGACCGTATAATGTTATACGGACCATATAAGTGTCCGTATAACACCCGACGGGCTAAGCATTTTTCAAGTATAAAAACATGTTCCCACTTCTAAATTCTTATCTCCAACTTCTCCACTTCTCTCTAAATCTCTAGAATATTCCACTCACTCCATTTACAAGAAATAAAGGTAAATCAAAGATCAATATCATCAATTCAAGGAAATCAAGTGCAAGGGAGTTCTCTAGGGTTGGAAGTCAAGAAATTCTTTGGAAGTGGAGCTAGGGTTTTCTCCAAGTGAAGTATCTTCATCAAAAGCCCATCCCTACACAATCAAAGGTGAGTTTTACAATAATTTCATGATATTAAGAATATTGAGGGGTTGAAAGACTTGGATTATGGAAGAAAGTAGAATATGGAGCTCAAATGTGAAAATAATGGTATTCTTGAATAGTAGTTTAACATGAATCATGTCCCTTGATATATTATGAGTAAAATATTATTTTAGATGATACAAATGACGTTAAGGAATTATAACATGAGAACGCATACGGTGTTATTCCATAGTTATGGTCATGAATCATTTTGGTAAGGAATTGTGGGAATTGAATAACGTTGAACTTAACGAAGTTTATTGACTATCATATTGTGGGTATGTTGTTGATGTATGGGTGTTGTTATATTATATGGAGAAAGTTATAGAAACAAAGGAAATGCTGCCCAATTTTCGTTAGCTTTTAGCTTAAGCTTAAGTATACTTCCGATTATCTAATTCTAGCACGATTTCTCTTGAATGTAGAATCGCGAACTTAGAAGGAAGCATTTAGTCGGCAAGTTAGAAGGCGGAAAGGTATGTGAGGCTAGTCCCTTCTTTTTCTAAGGCATGATTCCTATGACATGATTCCCTTTATTTTTCCATGACCTCCTTAGATTCCAGAAACTATGAGTCTATGTTTATAAAGAGCTTCTCATGAGATAAAGATAAGAGATATGTTATGAACATGATAATGATGGTGATGAGTCGACGTCCAAAGATTCTAAAGCTAATGATTCCTTGACGTTCATTGTTGTTACACCCACCTTATAATGCTAGTTCCTTCAAGGTAAGGCATGATGATGTATGACTACTCCATAATGGAATCGGGGGTTCTCGACCTTATGTCACCCTGATAGAGTTATAGCTTATCCTTTAGTTCTTATGCATGCTTTATGATAAGTATATGATGATGAGATTATACCGTGCCTACATTGCCGGGCAGAGACCGCTAAGGCGGGTTGTTACACCTCAAAAATTTCCCGTTAACGTACAGTGAATAGACTAATTAAGGGCACGAGGTATATGATGTTTCGATAAGTAAGAAATAGCATTTGATCATTCTAATTGAGATTTCAAACACATTCGAAGTAAGAGAAGAAAGTTTGCCAAGAAAGATAAGGTATACATTATGTATTGAGAAGGATTTACGAGTACCGAATTAGTGATGGCTTAAGGATGTTTTGGAGAAGAGTTATAATGTCCCTTAGATTAGTAATGAGGTGTTAAACAAGTGTTAAGAAGGTTCCATAAGAATTGGAGATCAAACGAGTCGACGAGAATGAATTCCGGAAGGTTGGGCAACATACGGTCCAACATACAGGCCGTATAAAAAATACTGGTTCTATGTTTGTCCGTATGTTCTGCCCAGAATGGGTCTTTCACTGGACCAAATCTACGGCCAGACATACGGCCAGTAGAATAGATATGGACCCGTATGTTGGTCTGTAGATTGGTGTTGGGAGAGATTTTTAAAAATGATATAAGGACCCAACCCCATCCAATTTATTTCTTTTCTCCTCTCCACAACTCAAGAACCCTCTAGAAATCTCTCCACTCTTCATCCATAAGAACTCAAGAGAAATTTATGATCAGCTTCATCAAACTAAGAAAACCAAGTGTAAGAAACTCATTAGAGATCATCCAAGTCAAGAAATTTCATTGGAGGTGAACTAGGGTTTTGGCTCAAGTGAAGTATTTCCACCCAAGGCTTATCCCTACGCCATCTAAGGTACGTTTTATGGTCTTTCTATGTTATTTAAGGTATTGAGAGGTTGAAAGACTTGGATGGTAGAAGGAGATAGAAAATGGGTCATGAATGTGGGAATAGTGTCATTTTTTTGTAGTAGCTTGAATTGAGTCATGATTCTTGATATGTTATGATTATGATCACGTTATAAATGATATTAAGAACATGGGATAAACATTGTATATGAGTGAACGTAATAGTGTACTATGACCATGATTATGGAGGAATTGAAGTGAGATTGTGAAATGTGGATAATGTAGATGAATGATGATTGTTGCTTATAATATTGTGAATGTTGTTATGGAGGTTTGAGAGTTGATATGTAATATGAGGAAAGTTGTATAAAAAAAGGAAATACTGCCCAATTTTCTCTAGCCTTAGTAAGCATGTTCTTATAATCGATTAGCTAATATTAATACCAACTTTCTTGAAGGTAGAAACGCGAGCATCGAAGGAGAACGATCAAACGATAGAATAGCTAAATGAAAGAGGTATGTAAGGCTAGTCCCTTTTTCCTACGGCATGACTCCAGGGCATGAATCCTCCTATATTTCCATGACTTTCCTACACATTGGAAATTACGAGTCTATGATTATAAAGAGCTTTTCATAAGATAAATAAAAGCGATACGATGTGAGTATGATGATGATGACTATGAGTTGAGCCTAAAAGTTCTAGATTCCATGATATGCTAATTCCATAAACTTCTTGCTATGGATACGATATGATGTTCTTCAATCTAATGACCCTAAGCATAGTTCCATTGATGTTTTTCCTTCTGTGCACTCACCTTAAAATGTTAGTCCCTTCAAGGTGAGATATGACGATTATGATCACTTCATAACGTAGTCGGGGGTTCACGACCTCATGTCACCCCGACATAGCCATGGTTACCTTCAAGCTTTAATGTATGATTAATGATGAATGTATGATGATGCTATGTTATGATAAGGTTATGATATGCCTATGAGATGTGTGATAATGATAAGTTTATGTTGACTACATGACAATACGATTCCACCGTTCCTAGTTAGCCGGGCATGTCACCGCGAAGGTAGGTTGTATACGATTCCACCGAGCCTTAATGGCCGGGCATGTCACCGCTAAGGCGGGCTGCTATGTTTACACCAAGTCTAGAGGGTCGGGCATGACACCAGTAGTGGGCGGCATATGACGGTTACCCGGACGCGGGTTAACGATGATGATATGTATGATACGATGATGTATGCGCTATAATGATACATGTACTACTATTGTATATGATATATGTATGAAATGTATCCACCCTTAAAAGTTACGCAGGTTATATCTTCATCTTATGTTCATTTCATTTATGCCTTACATACTCAGTACAATGTTCGTACTGGCGTCCGTTTTCTTTGGACGCTGTGTTCATGCCCACAGGTAGACAGGGAGGTGATCAAGACTCGTAGGAGCTATTAGCTGACTTGATAGCACTCCATTGTTCCGGAGGTGCAATTGACTTATTCTTTTATGTATATATATATATATATATATATATATATATATATATATATATATATATATATATATATATATATATATATATATATATATTTATGTTTTGGGCATGACAGGGTCCTGTCCCATCCATATGTCTAGTACTCTAGTAGAGGCTCGTAGATACATATGTGTGGGTAGTATGGTCTCACGGTTTCCCCTCGTATGTATATGTATTATTTTGATACTCGGAGGGCTTATGTATATAAGGTAAATATGTTTCAAGTGAAAAATGATTTTCCTATGATTTGAGTATAAGATTAATGATTGGACGCTTGAGGTGTACAATGGGTAATGGTACGAGCAGTGCTCTCTGGTTAGCCCTGGGTACCTGTCATGGCCCCTAGTCAGGTCATGACAAAAGTGGTATCAGAACAGTTCGGTCCTAGGAAGTGTCTACGAGTCGTGTCTAGTAGAGTCTTGTTTATGGTGTGTTGCGCGCTACACTAATAAACAGGAGGCTACATGGCATTTAGGAAAAATGAACATCTTTCATCTTAAGAGATCGTGCGATAGAGATGTGTTATAAGATTATCTCCAGCCTAATAGTGTGCTATGATTTCAGAAATGCCGCCAAAGGGAAAAACTACAGCCGCCCAGAAGGGCAAGATTACGATATAAGACAGGTAGAAAGAGAGCTATCAATGAATGTAGAAGAGGGTGAATCTCATAATGAGGCTCCGTCTAATACTTCTCCTACTCCGCCTATTATAGAAGAACAAGAGGGAGCTTCAGCCCCAGCTCCTATGCCTCCAGTTCCTCCACCGGCTACTTCAGGTCAACAAGTGACCGAGGCTATTCATCTATTGACGCAGTTAGTAGCCGCCCAGGCACAGCGGTAGGGTTCGGGTTCAAGTGACAGGGCCGTTAGTACTAGAGCCCCCGTCATTTCATGAGTTTGAATCCTCCGGAGTTTTTTGGGTTAAAGCTGAATGAAGACCCACAAAGTTTTATTAATGAAATGTTGAGGACATTGAAGATTATTCATGCCTCCGAAACTGAATCTGTGGAGTTGGCATCTTATAGACTCTGAGATGTGGCAGTATTATGGTACAATAATTAGATATCATCAAGAAAAGAGAACGCGCCTCCTCCCGTTTGGCAAGAATTTGTAGATGCCTTCATCCGCCACTATTTTCCACCCGAGGTCCCCCGAGCTAGATCGGATAGGTTCTTAAATCTAAAACTAGGAAATATGAGTGCCCGGGAGTATAACCTTCAGTTTAATTCATTGGCTAGATACGCTCCGAATATGGTGGCCGATATGGGAGATAGAGTGCACCGATTTGTGAGTGGCCTAGGGCCACATTTGTTCAAAGATTGTTTAACGGCTTCGTTGCAAGATGGGATGGGTATTTCCCGCATTCAAGTCCATGCCCAGAATTTAGAAGGACAACAACATCTGCAAAGGGGTGATCGTGATATTGATAGGGGGCAAAGCAAGAGGGCCAGATATATAGGGGCAGGTAGTGATTATAGAAGGGGATCAAGGTAGGCATATTCTAGTTACTCAGGCCAGTCAGCGACTAGTATGCCTCCACGATTTTCAGGTAGGAGATTTGATCGCTCCTTTCCTTCAGGACAGGGTCAGAGTTCAAGAGCTTCAGGTTCTCAGTTTGGGGGTGATCATAGTCAGAGGAGACCACCAGTACCGCGCTGTAGTCAGTGCGGTAAATTACATTCGGGGCCATGTCGCCAGGGCACAGATGTTTGCTATGTTTGTGGACAGACTGGGCACTTGATGCGTAATTGTTCCTCGAGGTATGGTAGAGGTGGGGTTCAGCCCACAAGATCAGCAGCTAGTTCCTCTTCAGTGCGCTCGGCAGGGCAGACTCCCCAGATCCCAACAGGTCGAGGTAGAGGCAGAGGAGGAGCATCTACTTCAGCGGCCACTTAGCCCCGTATGTATGCTTTAGCCGGGCGACAGGATCTTGAGTCCTCCCCAGATGTGGTTACAGATATATTATCCGTATTTTCCCATGATGTGTATGCATTGATAGATCCGGGTTCTACCCTATCTTATATTACTCCATATGTTGCTGGTAGTATTGGGGTGAAACCCGAGCCAATTAAACCTTTTGAGGTATCTACTCCGGTTGGTGATCCCGTGATAGCTAGACAAGTGTACAAAAAAATTGTGTAGTTGTGATATGCGATGGCCAGACTAAAGCTGATTTAGTTAGGCAGGAAATGATAGATTTCGATGTGATTATGGCTATGGATTGGTTGGCCTTATGTTATGCTAATGTTGATTGCCGAATGAAAGTAGTTCGATTTCAATTTCTGGGAGAGTCCGTGCTTGAATGGAAGGGTAATATAGCATCTCCAAGAGATAGGTTTATTTCCTACCTTAAGGCAAGAAAGATGATAGCTAAGGGCTATATTTATCACTTAGTCCGAGTTCATGACACCGAAGCAAATTCGCCAACTTTCCAATCCGTTCCGGTAGTGAATGAATTTCCGGATGTATTTCTAGATGAACTTCCAGGCCTTCCTCCGGAGAGAGAGATTGATTTCGCTATTGATGTGTTACCGGATACCAAGTCTATTTCTATTCGTCCTTACCGAATGGCTCCGGCAGAATTGAAAGAGCTAAAGGCACAGTTGAAAGATTTGCTTGAGAAGGGGTTTATTAGACCCAGTTCATCACCGTGCGGAGCACCTGTCCTATTTGTAAGAAATAAAGATGGCTCCCTAAGAATGTGCATCAATTGTGTTACAGTCCATATTTTTGTGCGTTGGAAAGCGTACTAGTTAAATGACACTACTAATGGAAACGCGGTTATCCCCAAGCTTATAGGTGGTTAGAGTGAGTACAGATGTGTCATAAGGAGTAGAGGTTAAACAAATCGAAGGAAATAAGTTTCATCGAGGTTTGAAATCTATTTGAATAAAATACGGTCCAAAATATAATACCGCGTATTTTTGGACTAGGGAACTGAACCTTCCAACTTGAGAAAATTTACCCGAACCGGAGGAGTTGGTAATATTCAAGTATGCAAATCGGTGTATAAAAGGATAAATTCCCAAAATTATTTAAAACTCGAAAATGGAATGACGGTGATTAGAAATAATATTCTGTGTGTACCAAAAAGGGATATGGACTAGTGCTATGTCACATGATCATGACAATGAGTATATGCAGTGTATTGGAAATAATTACCACTTAAGTAAATTGGGACCAAGGAATTAATTATGTGGGTAATTAGTCAAATGGAGAATTGAAGTGGAAGACAAGAAATTAATAAAGGTTATTGGATAAATATTCGGTGACAATAATATTTAATCATAGATAATGAAAGAAACTTTGGATTTACAAATGCCATGTGGCAGTAGTTAAACTAAAGATGACATTAGATTGTTGATGAGTCATAGCACTTTTGGTGAATAAATGACATATGTAAAGGGAGAGTATGCCAAAACGGTCAATTAAACTATGCTATCCTAGTTAATCACGTTGTAGTAGTATACAAGGTATGGAATAATGTTATCTATTCTTTAAAATCCTAAAGCTATAAGATGAAGGGATGGCATGGAACATAGCTGTAGCAGCAACGTAACTTACAGCTTCTAAACAACAACGTGAGCTACAACAAGGAAGCAAAGTAATATTGTTCTCAAGAACAACAGATGGGTTGTGCACACCGCTTCAATCTTGTTGTTCAGTTTGTCACATTGTTCAATCCGGACTTTCTTCAATGTGAAGTAAGGTGGAAGAAGATTACTTTTTGCATATAATGTAAGAAATCCTCTCTCCTAGATGTATTTGATTTATACAAGTCATATCTACGTTGCTAGACGAAAGAATTATGAAAATTATATCGGAAATCGGATAAATTGTTGTTGTCATCATATGGGCTGTTTTGGAGGTGATTTAAGAATGGATTTGATTCTATTTGGATATGTATTTGTTGATATTGTTATTGGTATTGTGATTGATATTTTGGCTAAATTGTGGGAGTTGATGAAATAAACACGAACTTGAGAATAAAATCGTCATTTGGAAAGAGTTGAGTTTGTGGGCTGTTTTCTTGTTATAATCATATGATATAAGGATAGAATTTGTAGTAAATGACTTCCTTATCTTGTTGAGAATGTTATTAAGTTAAGAAAGGAGAATACAAAAGGCGACATGGGTTGTACAGATCCTACTTCGAGCTTGACGATCATTATAAAGTATTATGAAGTCATTATGAATATATTTATGGTGTTGTTGAGATTTATTTTCGTTATTTTGGCTGTTATTGTGATATATGGAATTCGGAGATACTAGCAATATTGGGTAGATGCTACCTGTTTCGTTTTAGGATCAAGTTATCAAATGATATACACGATATACGAAAGCCATCTAAAGTCATACATGTATTTCCTTGTTATAGGATTAGCATCAGCATTATGACGAGTTCGTTTTGGGTTTATATTGGCAACTTAAGGTCTGTAAAGCTAACTCTTCTTTCTTTTGACATGATCTATATGAAACAAACAGACGACGTGTATATGACTCCAAAGAAGCTCCTATTCTTAGAGACACTAGGATGGCTAATGTTCTTGATTCCCAGAACTTATTTTATTATGTCTTGATACGTGTCTATGATTTTAGACGTCCTGTTTTGATATAATCCATAGTGACATTCGAAGGGTACTTGATATGACTATTGTCTTGATTTTCAAATGATAGTTCAAGTTGATTATTCTATTGAGTCTCAGATATGACCTAGTATGCATATGGTTGCTCACTACTCTGCTCGTGCATGCGGTAATATATCTTTCACCGAGTCCCGGGCCGGGTATGTTTTCGTGCACAGTTTCACTGCATTGTTCACCGAGTCCCTCACTAGAGGGCCGGGTACGGTATATATATATATATATATATATATATATATATATATATATATATATATATGATGATGTGATGATATGAGGATATGATGATGTGATTATGGCGCCAAGGATGGTATGTGATGACTTTATTCATCGAGTCCCATAATGGGCCGGGTATGATATATGATATTGATATGCATGATTTACATTTCATAAGGCAAGTGTATTGGTATTTTGAATGTCATACTTGTCTCCTGTGATCTCTATTTCAGTCAAGATACTCTTTATTGTATTCCATGCTTTATAGACTCAGTACGTATCTCGTACTGACCCCCTTTCTTCGGGGGGCTGCGTTTCATGCCCACAGGTACAGATACTCGATTTGGTGATCCTCCAACTTAGGATTTCTACTCAGCTGTTTGGAGAGCTCCATTGTTCCGGAGCCTATATTATTTTGGGTACAGATCTTTTGATGTATATATATATGTTATCTAGGGGTACGGCGGGGCCCTGTCCCGTCATATTTCACTATCGACACTCTTAGAGATCTGTAGACATATGTGTGGGTTGTGTATAAGTTTTGTCCAGCTGTGTCTATACGATATGCTATGGATATGTTCGTCTGTAGTGGCAGCCTTGTCGGCTTGCGTATGGTATTGATATGTAGTGGCAGCCTCGTCGGCTTGCGTTTCATATTGACATGTAGTGGCAGCCTTGTCGGGTTGCGTATGACATTATGTTTTGATTAGTAGTGGCACCTCAGGAGACAGGTTATCTGGATATATATATATATGATGGCTTTATGAACCTTTGGAGTTCTTTTGCAAGTTTCCACTTTGTTCATAGATTCAGTTTGGCTATATCTAATAGGTACGTATACGAGTGTCCAGCGCGGGCACTAGTCATGGCCTACGGGGCTGGGTCGTGACAAATAATAGGCAGTTGAATAAGGTGATGATAAAGAACAAATATCCTCTTCCGAGAATTGATGATTTATTTGACCAACTACAGGGTGCCAAGTGGTTTTCCAAAATAGACTTGAGGTCAGGTTATCATCAAGTGAGAGTTAAAGAAGAAGACATTCTCAAAATAGCTTTTAGAACGAGATATGGCCATTATGAATTCAGGGTGATGTCATTTGGGTTAACTAATGCTCGGGCAGTGTTCATGAATTTGATGAATAATGTATTCAGGCCACTCTTGGATTTATTCGTAATAATATTCATTGACGATATCCTGGTGCACTCTCGCACAGAATTAGAACATGCAGACCATTTACATATTGTTCTTGGAATTCTTCGAACTCAAGAATTGTATGCAAAATTTTCAAAGTGCGAGTTTTGGCTGAATTCTGTGATATTTTTGGGTCATGTTATTTCAGATGATGGCATTCGAGTTGATACTCAGAAAATTGAAGCTGTGAAGACTTGGCCAAGGCCTACGACGCCTACAGAAGTCCGTAGCATTCTGGGATTAGCAGGTTACTATAGAAGGTTCGTAGAAGGATTTTCCTCTATTTCCGCCATTGACGAAGCTAACCCAGAAGTCAGCTAAATTTCAGTGGAATGATGCTTGTGAGCGTAGCTTTCAGGAATTGAAGGATAGGTTAACTTCAGCTCCAGTCTTAACACTTCCAGAAGAGCCAGATGGTTATGTTGTATATTGTGATGCTTCCGGTGTTAGGTTATGATGTGTGTTAATGCAGCATGTAAGAGTCATCGCTTATGCTCCGAGGCAGCTGCGAAAACATGAAAAGAACTACCCAACTCATGATCTCGAATTTGTCACACCCTAACCTTGATAGGGCGTGATGGGCACCCGACTCTCTTCAGAGTCGAGTGAACCCTTAAACATTTGCTTTACCAAAACCTGTCATCCCAAAAAAACTTTTTAAAACATGGAACCTTTCCAAGTAAAGATCATTATCTTTATACATATTATGAAGAACTTTCAATCAATTACGTACTTTTACCAATTGAAATCATCTGAAAATACATACTCTTTTAATATCTATAAATGATTCGCACTCCTCGACACCCTATCCACAGGACACTGTCTGCAAAGTCTTTAACATATACAAAATACCATGACAGAAATACTTGACTCGGCAACACTCCGGACTGAGATGGAGCTCGCCAATCCCGCTGAAACACCTTTAGCAAGGTCTTCTACTCATCTGGGTGTACCTGCGTGGCATGAAACGCAGCCCCCGAAGAAAGGGGGTCAGTACGGAATATGTACTGAATATGTAAAGCATCACTGAATCATAACGAAGAAAGCGTAACAGTAAACCAGTTTAGAGACAACCCGAGAGCAACCTGGAATATGTCACGACCCGACTAGGGGCCGTGACGAGTACCCGATACTTGTACCGAGCACCCCTTGTCTATCGTTTTACCTCTACCTCTTAGCAAGCCGTATGAACAGTGCCATATATTTTTTTTTTGAACATTAACATTAGCAGCGTCAATTATGAACATAGACTAGTAAACTTCGTTATCACTTTATACAACAACATTAAAATGCCAAAACACCATATATCTAACTGTACTTAACTGACTGGGCATATCTGTCTACGAGCCTCTAGACATAGTACACTTATACATAGAAAGGGCCGGGTACTGCCGTGCCCGAATATACATACACAAAATAGTACCGCGGAAGTGAGGCTCCGGAACAACTGGAGCGCTGTCAAGGGCGGCTGGTAGAGCTTCTAGGGATCATATCCACCTGTCTGCTGACCTGCGCGGCATGAAACGCAGCGTCCATATGAAGGGACGTCAGTACGAATAGTGTACCAAGTATGTAAGGCATGGAAGATAACACAAGCAGTAACATAGAGTATAATTAATAATATCATGGAGTCATAGGACATATAATGAGGTAAGAAAGTAACCTGTACGCGAGAAGGCCCCTTTTTGGCCGGCTATCATGTAGGTTTGTCTTTCCCTTTTTGAAACATTCTTTTTCGTGGACATTGAAAATAGAACTTATATCATGTCATGTCTTATCATATCGTATCATGTCGTATCATATCTTATCTTGTCATGTCGTAGCATATCGTTTCATAGTATTTCGTGTCATAGTATGTCAGGCCATAGTATATCATATCATAGCATGTCATAGCGTATCGTGTCATAGCATAGCGTATCATAGCGTATCATATCATAGCATAGCGTGTCATAGCATGTCATGTCATAGCATATCCTGTCATAGCATAGCTTGTCATAGCATATCTTATCATAGCATAGCGTATCATAGCGTATCATATCATAGCATAGCTTGTCATAGCATGTCAGGTCATGACATGGTAGGTCATATCATAGCATAGCGCCGAACGATGCCGGCTCACCTACATAGCGCCGATATACACCGGCTCACCCATATATCCCGCGTCCGGGCACCCCGCGTCCGGGATGATAAGCCAGCTGATCAGGTGGCAATGAAACATGTTTCCCTTCCCACTCCCCCATATATCCCTTCCCCCCATCCCAGGGTCATATACATATCTTACATACATATATATGTCTTTATATTCATATACATAACTTGTATACATATACATGTCTTATATACATTTACATATCTTATATACATATACATGTTTTATAGACATATACATATCTTATACACATATACATGTTTTATATACATATATCGTATAAGCATGCAAGGGAGCCCAAAGAAAAATCATGTAGCCATCGGAGTGACGCAAGGTCGGTGACCTCCGATTACACTATAGAATACTCGTGGTCGCTTCGTCTCACCTTGAAGGGACGAGTATTTTAAGGTGAGACTATCAATGGAGAATAATATTAAAGTAAACGTAGAATGAAATCGGGGCATCATAGATGTCAGTTCATAGGCTTTGAAATCCTTAGAAAATAAAGTCATAGCTAAGGAATATAAATAAGATTCGAAAATTAGCTTATTACTTTCATGCTCACATTGAATCCTTAGCTTAGAAATCTTAGCCGTAGCATCGTTCCGGTCGTACTTATCATAGGCATATTCTCTTGTCTAACATCGTCGTTATCATTATCATCATAAAAGTATTCTCGTTAGAGTAGTTATAGTACTTATCATTTAGTAACAAAATCGGGATCAAAGGCCCCCTTTGGATTCAACCTCAAGTAAGTCAAACAGAACTATAAGGAAAATCCGAGAGCAACGGGCCCACCTCGGCCCGAATGAGGTAGCGTATACGATTTGCATATGTTACATGTCATGGCGTTGCTTGTGAGTGTTTTAGGGTAGTCGGGTCCCATCTATGCAAGTTCTAGGTGTTTAGGAAGGTTTTCCAACATTTTACACAATTTCTAATTCAATTCTACTGAATGAAAAAGGGGAAACCTTAGGTGCGGATTCCGGAGAATAGAGTTGACCCCGAGGCTCGTAACCAACCTAGTATGCCTAAGACATGCCATAGAAGGAAGGGTGAAGCCTTACATACCTCTTTCCGCTCCTTATGCTATTCCAAATTCAAGTTGCAAATCCGCCAAAATCTACAAATTGGTCACATTTACCAAACTTTGGTTAGAGCATTTAGAATTGGAATCTTAAGATAATACTTGGCTACCGAAATTTCGGCAGCACTTCCCCTGTAAATACTCCATCCCACCAAGTTCAACTTGGCCAATTTCAATCAACAACAATCCCGGGAATTCAACCCGGCCAACCTATCAACATAATTTCAACAACCATACTAACAATTTCCATATTCAATCCAAGATACATTATAACAACTTAATCAATTTACTATTTCATTCAAAACCTTCCAACTCCAATAAAAGCAATAACAACCTTATCATATATATATTCCAACAACACCATACTAATATCATTATCTTCCATACATGTAAGAACATAATATTCAATTTACATAATCTTCCAAGACAAGCCTCCAACTACTAATACTTCACTAAGCTCATTAGTCTTTTATTTGCAACATAAAATCCACAACACAACAACCAACATACCAAATAAAACTTGCTCACATCCCTTCATGATTCACCAAATATACACGGCTATACATCATGCATATACAACTACAACCTCTCCAAAATCATTCCACTTCCATTATCAACATAACATTCACAACAATAACAACCAATTACTAGATAAAATAATTAAAACATGATTTCCACACACACACACATATAGCACACCTCACGGCCACAACATAGTTTTTCTCTTCCATGAATTTCACTCACTTTTGCATACTACAACATGCATAAAGATCCATAACATATAAGAAAAGAGTTTCACCTTACCTTTTTCTCCACTTCTTCACTTGATTAAAATTGGTAACTTGCAAGAATATGAAATCTTCTTGTTCCTATGAACACTCCACCTTGCTAGGAATCCTTGAATTGGTAGGAAATGAGTTTTGAAGAAATTTTTTTTTTTTTTTTTTTTTTGGTCTTGAACTTGGCCGAAAATGGCCTATGGAGAAGTTTCTCCTTCTTTCTTTTCTCTCTTCTCTTGAAATGTCTAGAAGATTATGGGACTATTTAGAAGACTTAGTCTTCTTTTAATCCCATAAATTTTAATTTCCCATGGGCTTGGCCCATCAAGAAGGAAGTTGGATGGCCAACCTTGGCCCAAAGTGATCTAGCCCATTTTTTTTTTTTTTTGCAATTCATGAAAAATTATTTTCCAAATTCCAAATTTGCCCTTCATCCTCCTTATATTTCCACGAGTCATATTGCGAATTTTCCCTTTATACCCTTGACCTTTCTTAATATTCCCACTTCAAAATTTTCATAAACCACTTATGCACCCAACAAGATCAAAATTATAGTCTTGCTCTTGACCTTTCGCCACTATCTCGAATTATCCAAATACGCAAGAATGTGGGATATAACATCCTCCCCCCCTTTAGAACATTCGTCCTCGAATGTTAAACTGGCCTCATAATGTTTTATAATACTTCGGGGGGGGGGGGGTCTCCTTCGTAGATATCTCACATGTCGCTTAAGATATCCATTTCAGGAACTTGGGTTGCCTTCGGCGATCCGTTTACAATTGTAATTCCTTCTTCGCAGAGTTTGTCGCATCTACTCCCTTGCTATAGGTATATTCCCGTATATCACCATATTAGGGTTTTCTAGCCTTAACTAGCATGGGTTCGGCATCGGTCTTACCCTGTGACATCCATACTTATCTCCTTCATCACGTCTTTCGGATTTCATTCGACTAGCATATTCCATGTATCGCAACACTATTTGTTAGGGTCCTATAGTCACAGATAAGATGTCATATACATATATACATTCCCACCACTGTTTTACGTGCAACCACTTCCAAGCACTAATCAAACTTTCTTTAGTCCTGGAGTTCTGTCATGCTTTCTCCCCTTCCGCTAGTCTAGTCTGTCTTGACTTACACGACTTCTATAGGGTTTCTACCCACTCCACACACTCTAATTTACATTAGGCTAGCTAATTTCACATTCGTCTCTTGTTCCCACATTTATGAAATTTTCAGCATATTTCCCAGGGGGTCACCCATCCTCCCACCTTAGCACGCTTAATCTCGAAACTTTGGTGCATTTAAATGCGTGAATGCTGGTATAATTATATCGACTGCCCCGCACGACCTTTGTCACATAATTTAAGGTAGGTCGGTGTTCTAACAACTTCCAAAACGTCCTCACGGCGGGTCCCACTCCTATCTTCACTTTCCTGACCATACAATTACCATATTGCCTCTGTTTAAATCTTCACTGTTTACTTCCATCCATACATATAACTATCTTTTATACGGGGTTTCTAAATTCGCACAGGTGGCGGAGACATCTCAGTCGCCATTACTCATAACCGCTAAGTCTTTGGCCCCTTTTGAATTTCTGTCTGCCGTCATTAATTAGTATTGTTGCAGAGATTACGTATACATAGAAAGTTTCAAAGAAAATCTCATATACCTGTAGCCGATCAGTCTCGAGCCTGGTCCGGGGAGCTGCCATGTGAAGTATGTTCCTCATTCTCGTCTGTCTGCTCATCGCTCGCCCGACCCTCGTCATTTCTCGCGTCCTAATCCGAAGAGAATAGCGGTGATTCCTGGTTCTCTGATGGACGGAACAAGGGATAGGAGAAATCCGTAGCACTCTCCGAGGTGGCCGGACTGGCACGGTCCTCCATCACGGGGGTAACTGGCGTACCCCCGGAAGCCTCCTCATCCGTCATCCCAGAAGAGTGCTCTGACGGGTCTGTGCCATGACTATCCTCCTCCCTGGGGGTAAGAAGCTCTGGGGGAGTCATCGTCGAATCCTCTGAGGGATCTGTATCATAACCACTCTTCGTGGAATCCCCTGCTCTGGGGGTCAGAAGCTCTGGAGGAATTGTTGTTGGGTCCTCCGACGGATCTGTATCATAGCTGTCCTCCGTAGGATCCTCCGACGGGTCATTCTCAATCGAATAGACGAGGCTCCCTTTACTCGGCTCTGGAGATACTCTAGGCGCCTTCCTGGTGCCCCCACTATGTGAAGCTGCTCTCTTCATCGACATTACTGAAACCATAACATGGGATTAGGAAAAGAATAAGGAAACCTGGTAGCATAGCTCTATCGGACGATCTAGAATACAAAGAAGGTCATATTTCCTAAATGCCCTGCAGCCTCATGTCTATAAGTGTGGCGCGCTACACACCCATAAACAGGACTCTACTGGACACGGCTCGTAGACAAACCCCTAGGACCGAACTGCTCTGATACCACTTCTGTCACGACCCGACTAGGGGCCGTGACGAGTACCCGATACTTGTACCGAGCACCCCTTGTCTATCGTTTTACCTCTACCTCTTAGCAAGCCGTATGAACAGTGCCATATATCTTTTTTTGAACATTAACATTAGCAGCGTCAATTATGAACATAGACTAGTAAACTTCGTTATCACTTTATACAACAACATTAAAATGCCAAAACACCATATATCTAACTGTACTTAACTGACTGGGCATATCTGTCTACGAGCCTCTAGACATAGTACACTTATACATAGAAAGGGCCGGGTACTGCCATGCCCGAATATACATACACAAAATAGTACCGCGGAAGTGAGGCTCCGGAACAACTGGAGCGCTGTCAAGGGCGGCTGGTAGAGCTTCTAGGGATGAAATCCACCTGTCTGCTGACCTGCGCGGCATGAAACGCAGCGTCCATATGAAGGGACGTCAGTACGAATAGTGGACCGAGTATGTAAGGCATGGAAGATAACACAAGCAGTAACATAGAGTATAATTAATAATATCATGGAGTCATAAGACATATAATGAGGTAAGAAAGTAACCTATACGCGAGAAGGCCCCTTTTTGGCCGGCTATCATGTAGGTTTGTCTTTCCCTTTTTGAAACATTCTTTTTCGTGGACATTGAAAATAGAACTTATATCATGTCATGTCTTATCATATCGTATCATGTCGTATCATATCTTATCTTGTCATGTCGTAGCATATCGTTTCATAGTATTTCGTGTCATAGTATGTCAGGCCATAGTATATCATATCATAGCATGTCATAGCGTATCGTGTCATAGCATAGCATATCATAGCGTATCATATCATAGCATAGCGTGTCATAGCATGTCATGACATAGCATATCCTGTCATAGCATAGCTTGTCATAGCATATCTTATCATAGCATAGCGTATCATAGCGTATCATATCATAGCATAGCTTGTCATAGCATGTCAGGTCATGACATGGTAGGTCATATCATAGCATAGCGCCGAACGATGCCGGCTCACCCACATAGCGCCGATATACACCGGCTCACCCATATATCCCGCATCCGGGCACCCCGCGTCCGGGATGATAAGCCAGCTGATCAGGTGGCAATGAAACATGTTTCCCTTCCCACTCCCCCATATATCCCTTCCCCCCATCCCAGGGTCATATACATATCTTACATACATATACATGTCTTTATATTCATATACATAACTTGTATACATATACATGTCTTATATACATTTACATATCTTATATACATATACATGTTTTATAGACATATACATATCTTATACACATATACATGTTTTATATACATATATCGTATAAGCATGCAAGGGAGCCCAAAGAAAAATCATGTAGCCATCAGAGTGACGTAAGGTCGGTGACCTCCGATTACACTATGGAATACTCGTGGTCGCTTCGTCTCACCTTGAAGGGACGAGTATTTTAAGGTGAGACTATCAACGGAGAATAATATTAAAGTAAACGTAGAATGAAATCGGGGCATCATAGATGTCAGTTCATAGGCTTTGAAATCCTTAGAAAATAAAGTCATAGCTAAGGAATATAAATAAGATTCGAAAATTAGTTTATTACTTTCATGCTCACATTGAATCCTTAGCTTAGAAATCTTAGCCGTAGCATCGTTCCGATCGTACCTATCATAGGCATATTCTCTTATCTAACATCGTCGTTATCATTATCATCATAAAAGTATTCTCGTTAGAGTAGTTATGGTACTTATCATTTAGTAACCAAATCGGGATCAAAGGCCCCCTTTGGATTCAACCTCAAGTAAGTCAAACAGAACTATAAGGAAAATCCGAGAGCAACGGGCCCACCTCGGCCCGAATGAGGTAGCGTATACGATTTGCATATGTTACATGTCATGGCGTTGCTTGTGAGGGTTTTAGGGTAGTCGGGTCCCATCTATGCAAGTTCTAGGTGTTTAGGAAGGTTTTCCAACATTTTACACAATTTCTAATTCAATTCTGCTGAATGAAAAAGGGGAAACTTTAGGTGCGGATTCCGGAGAATAGAGTTGACCCCGAGGCTCGTAACCAACCTAGTATGCCTAAGACATGCCATAGAAGAAAGGGTGAAGCCTTACATACCTCTTTCCGCTCCTTATGCTATTCCAAATTCCTGTTGCAAATCCGCCAAAATCTACAAATTGGTCACATTTACCAAACTTTGGTTAGAGCATTTAGAATTGAAATCTTAAGATAATACTTGGCTACCGAAAATTCGGCAGCACTTCCCCTGTAAATACTCCATCCCACCAAGTTCAACTTGGCCAATTTCAATCAACAACAATCCCGGGAATTCAACCCGGCCAAACTATCAACATAATTTCAACAACCATACTAACAATTTCCATATTCAATCCAAGATACATTATAACAACTTAATCAATTTACTACTTCTTTCAAAACCTTCCAACTCCAATAAAAACAATAACAACCTTATCATATATATATTCCAACAACGCCATACTAATATCATTATCTTCCATACATGTAAGAACATAATATTCAATTTACATAATCTTCCAAGACAAGCCTCCAACTACTAATACTTCACTAAGCTCATTAGGCTTTTATTTGCAACATAAAATCCACAACACAACAACCAACATACCAAATAAAACTTGCTCACATCCCTTCTTGATTCACCCAATATACACGGCTATACATCATGCATATACAACTACAACCTCTCCAAAATCATTCCACTTCCATTATCAACATAACATTCACAACAATAACAACCAATTACTAGATAAAATAATTAAAACATGATTTCCACACACACACATATAGCACACCTCACGGCCACAACATAGTTTTTCTCTTCCATGAATTTCACTCACTTTTGCATACTACAACATGCATAAAGATCCATAACATATAAGAAAAGAGTTTCACCTTACCTTTTTCCCCACTTCTTCACTTGATTAAAATTGGTAACTTGCAAGAATATGAAATCTTGTTGTTCCAATGAACACTCCACCTTGCTAGGAATGCTTGAATTGGTAGGAAATGATTTTTGAAGAAATTTTTTTTTTTGGTCTTGAACTTGGCCGAAAATGGCCTTTTGAGAAGTTTCTCCTTCTTTCTTTTCTCTCTTCTCTTGAAATGTCTAGAAGATTATGGGACTATTTAGTAGACTTAGTCTTCTTTTAATCCCATAAATTTTAATTTCCCATGGGCTTGGCCCATCAAGAAGGAAGTTGGATGGCCAACCTTGGCCCAAAGTGATCTAGCCCATTTTTATTTTATTTTTGCAATTCATGAAAAATTATTTTCCAAATTCCAAATTTTCCCTTCATCCTCCTTATATTTTCACGAGTCATATTGCGAATTTTCCCTTTATACCCTTGATCTTTCTTAATATTCCCACTTCAAAATTTTCATAAACCACTTATGCACCCAACAAGATCAAAATTATAGTCTTGCTCTTGACCTTTCGCCACTATCTCGAATTATCCAAATACGCAAGAATGTGGGATATAACAAATAGTATTTGAACCGTGTCATGTAGTGCCTTACACCAACTCCAGCATACACAACATAAAAACAGCATAAACAAATTCCAGAATACACAATCTAAATATAGCATCACCATAATCCCATCGGACGGCCGCTTCCGGCTTAACAATAAGGATGGCCCCTTCGGGCATGCTGGTCCACATAATCGCACTAGTCCTGGCCCCTTCGGGCATGCCGCTTCCAGCATAACAATGATGATGGCCCCTTCGGGCATGCCGCCAACATAAGCGCACTAGTCCTGGCCCCTTCGGGCATGCCGGTCCGACATAATAATAACAATGATGGCCCCTTCGGGCATGCCGCATCCGGCGTAATAATAATGACGGCCCCTTCGGGCATGCCACTCGCAACATAATCGCACTAGCCCTGGCCCCTTCGGGCATGCTGCTCGCGACATAATAATAGTAGTCCTAGCCCCTTTGGGCATGCCGCTCATGACATAATCGCACTAGCCCTAGCCCCTTCGGGCATGCTACTTGCGACATAATACTAATGATATCAACACAACTTAATCCACGAATATCAATACAAAGAAGTGAGGCTATGGAGTGTAAGCACAAATCGTAAATGAAACAAAATAGTAAAATCCCGCACCCCCTCCGGAGTGGTTTTGAAAGTCTAAATAATAAAATCTCGCACTCCCTTCGGAGCGGTTTTGGAAAAATCGACTTTATACTTCCTTTAGTACAAAACTAGTTTTCTTGAAATCGTTAGTAAACCACAAACACGTTTCAAGTGAATCCGAGTTAGTATAAGAAAGTTAACGACCATATGCATGAGCAGAATAGTAAGAAGCCATATGCACGCAAATCAATGTTAAGACTCGATAGACTCATATACTTACCGTCACCTGAAGGCTCAGAAACAAGTTTTGGGTCAATCGGATTTAGTATAAGAAAGTTATGGACATTTTAGTACAGAAACCTTTGCGAACGTTGAGAGGCTATTTTTGGAACATTAAAGTAATAATCATACCAAGTAGCTTTCAAATATCGTTATGGATATCATCTATTATAGCACTCCCCATGAACGTTTCTAAAACAATTCGAGTTCGCTTGTGACACTTATGAACGTTATTCATTATAGAAATTTCTACGAGCATTTCCAAAACAATCCAAGCTAGCACATGAAAGTTAGAAACGTTATTCATTACAGAAACCATTATGAATGTTTTAAAGCATTCAGAGTTAACATACGAAAGTCAGGAGCAGTACTACTTACATAACTCTTTTAAAAGAAAACAAGAACATTTTATTCTTCGCTTGTTATTCAATCGTACAATAAGCTCGGCTACACTAAGTATACTCACATCAAGAAGTGAATAAGAATTGTAAACAAGCTCGGAAACACATCAAGTAGAACTTCGGAGAACATAGATACATATCCAAGCCATATGAAGTAGCTTATGGAATTTAAGAATAGGATTTCCCCAAAATACATATCATACCTTATTTGGTTCTAGGACATGCCAAAAGAAAGGAAGGGATTGCCATCATGTATGTATATATATATATATATACATGTGTATATGTTATTTTCATGACCAAAAGGCTTGTGCATATAAAACTATTTATGTTTCCTAATGAATGATGATTTTCGTATAATTTGAGTACGATTTTGATAAAAGAACGTTTAATGAGCATTATAAGTAGTAGAACGAGGGGTGCTCGGTGGTTAGCCTCGGGTACGCGTTACGGCCCCTAGTTGGGTCGTGACAAAAGTGGTATCAGAGTAGTCTAGGGAGTGTTTACGAGCCGTGTCTAGTCGAGTCTTGTTTATGATGTGTTGCGCGCCACATCAATAAACAGGAGGCTACAAGGTATTTAGGGAAAATGACCATCTTTCTTCTTATGAGATCATGCGATAGAGCCATGTATAAGATTTTGTCCTCCCTAATAGTGTGTTGTGATTTCAAAAATGCCACCAAAGGGAAAAGCTACAGCCGCCCAGAAGGGCAAGACTATGACAAAAAGGCGGGTAGAAAGAGAGCCGCCAATGAATATAGAAGAGGGCGAGTCACATAATGAGGCCTTATCTAATACTTCCTCCACCCCGCCCAATGTAGAAGAACCAGGAGGAGCTTCAGCTCTAGTTCCTCCACCGGTCGCTCCGGGTAAGGAACTGACCGAGGCGATTCATCTATTGACATAGTTGGTTGCTGCCCAGGCACAGCGGCAGAATATGGGCCCAAGCGATTGGTCAGCTAGCACCCGAGCCCGTGATTTTATGAGTTTGAGTCCTCCTGATTTTTTCGAGACAAAGCCGGAGAAGACCCGCAAGGTTTTATGGATGAGATGTTGAGGACATTGAGAATTATTCATGCCTCTGAGATTGAATCCGTGGAGTTGGCATCTTATAGACTCCAAGATGTGGCGGAATTGTGGTATAATAATTGGATAGCATCAAGGAGAGAAAATGCGCCTCCTCCCGTGTGGCAAGAATTCGTAGATGCTTTTATTCGCCATTACTTGCCACCCGAGGTCCGCCGAGCTAGAGCGGATAGATTTCTAAATTTGAAGCAAGGAAATATGAGTGCCCAGGAGTATAGCCTGCAATTTAATTCCTTGGCTAGATATGCTCCGACTATGGTAGCTGATATGGGAGATAGGGTGCACAGGTTTGTGAGTGGCTTGGGGCCACATTTGTTCGAGGATTGTTTGACGGCTTCACTACAAGAAGGGATGGATATTTCCCGAATACAAGCCCATGCCCAAAACTTAGAGAGACGACAGCCACCACCAAGAGGTGATCACAATATTGAAAGAAGGCAAAGCAAGAGGGCTAGATCTATAGGGGCAGGCAGTGATTATAGAGGGGGATCAATGCAGACATATTCTAGACATTCAGGTCAGTCGGTGACTAGTGCACCTCCTCGAATTACGGGTAGGAGATTTGATCGCTCCTTTCGTTCAGGACAGGGTCAGAGTTCGAAGGCCTCAGATTCTCAGTTCAAGGAAGATTATAGTCAGAGGAGACCCTTAGTACCGCGATGCAGCCAGTGGGGTAAATTACATTCCGGAAAATGTTGCCAAGGTTCGGATGCTTGCTATGCCTGTGTCCAGATGGGGCATATGATGCGAGATTGCCCGTCGACGAGCGGTATAGTTGGGATTCAGCCTACAGTATCAGCAGGTGGTTCATCTTTAGTGCGGCCGATAGGGCAGACTCCCCAGATCCCAGCAGGTCAAGGTAGAGGCAGAGGGGGAGCTTCTACTTCAGGTGCCACTCAGCCCCGTGTGTATGCTTTAGCCGGACAACAGGATCTCGAGTCCTCCCCAGATGTGGTTACAGGTACATTATGTATATTTTCCCATGATGTATATGCCTTGATAGATCCGGGTTCTACTTTCTCCTATATTGCTCCATATGTTGCTGATCGTATTAGGGTGAAACCTGAGCCAATCAAACCTTTTGAAGTAACAACTCCAGTTGGTGATCCCGTGATAGCTAGACAAGTGTATAACAATTGTGTACTTGTGATAAGCAATCACCAGACCAAAGTTGATTTAATTGAGCTGGAAATGCTAGATTTCGATGTGATTATGGGTATGGATTGGTTGGCCTCATGTTATGCTAATGTGGATTGCCGAATGAAGATCGTCTGATTCCAATTTCTGGGAGAGCCCGTGCTTGAATGGAAGGGTAATACAGCCTCTCCAAAAGGTAGGTTTATTTCCTACCTTAAGGTAAGGAAGATGATAGCTAAAGGCTATATTTATCATCTAGTCCGAGTACATGACACCGAAGCAAAGTCACCAACTTTCCAATCCGTTCCGGTAGTGAATGAATTTCCGGATGTATTTCCAGATGAACTTCCAGGTCTTCCTCCAGAAAGAGAGATTGACTTCGCCATTGATGTGCTGTCGGATACCAAGCCTATTTCTATTCCACCTTATTGAATGGCTCCGGCAGAATTGAAAGAGCTAAAGGCGCAGTTGAAAGATTTGCTTGAGAAGGGGTTTATTAGACCCAGTTCATCGCCGTGGGGAGCACCAGTCTTGTTCGTGAGAAAGAAAGATGGTTCCCTACGAATGTGCATCGATTATAGGCAGTTGAACAAGGTGACGATAAAGAACAAATATCCTCTCCCAAGGATTGATGATTTATTTGATCAACTACAGGGTGCCAAGTGGTTTTCTAAAATAGACTTGAGGTCAGGGTATCATCAAGTGAGAGTCAGAGAAGAAGATATCCCCAAAACGGCTTTCAGAACTAGATATGGCCATTATGAATTTCGGGTGATGTCGTTTGGATTAACTAATGCCCCGGCCGTGTTTATGAATTTGATGAATTATGTGTTCAGGCCACTCTTGGACATATTTGTGATAATATTCATTGATGATATTCTGGTGTATTCTCGCACAGAATCAGACATGCAGACCATTTACGTATCGTACTTGGACTTCTTCGAGCTCGAGAATTATATGCAAAATTTTCAAAATGTTAGTTTTGGCTGAATTCCATAACATTTCTGGGCCATGTCATATCAGATGACGGTATTCGAGTTGATACTCAAAAAATTGAGGCTGTGAAGACTTGGCCAAGGTCTACGACGGCTACTGAGGTTCATAGTTTTCTGGGATTGGTAGGATATTACAGAAGGTTTGTAGAAGGGGTTTCGTCTATTTCAGCTCCATTAACGAAGCTAACCCAAAAGTCAGCTAAATTTCAATGGAATGATGCTTGTGAACGCAGCTTCCAAGAGTTGAAGGAAAGATTGACCTCAGCTCCAGTCTTAACACTTCCAGAAGGGCCAGATGGCTATGTTGTATACTGTGATGCTTCCGGTGTTGGGTTAGGATGCGTGTTAATGCAGCATGGTAGAGTCATTGCTTATGCTTCGAGATAGCTGCGGAAACATGAAAAGAACTACCCAACCCATGATCTTGAACTGGTTGCAGTTATTCACGCGTTAAAAATGTGGAGACATTAATTGTATGGTGTGCACGTTAATATCTATACAGATCACAAGAGCCTTCAATACATTTCAAGGCAGAAGGAGTTAAATCTGCGGCAGAGGCGGTGGTTAGAGTTATTGAAAGATTATGATGTGAATATTTTGTACCATCCTGGAAAAGAAAATGTAATAGCTGATGAGCTTAGCCGCAGATCAATGGGCAGTTTATGTGAAGTTCCTCCAGAAAGGAAAGAAATGATTCATGAGCTTTACCAGCTATCTAATCTTGGAGTGCGGGTAATTGATTCAGGAAGTGCAGGCATTGGTATTAATGATCCCACAGTTTCGTCTCTGAATGGGGAAGTGAAAGAGCGTCAGTATGAAGATCCGCAGTTGAGCCACTATAGAGACATATTTCATGAAAAATAGAGATCTCCATTTAAAACTTCAATGAATAAGATGCTTAGATACTAAGGCAGGCTATGTGTTCCGAATGTTGCAGAACTGCGCCGACGAATTATAGAAGAAGCCCATTATTCTCGGTATTCTATTCACCCCGGTGCAACAAAGATGTATCACGATCTCAAATTGCTATATTGGTGGGATGGAATGAAGAAAGACATAGCAAAATTTATAGCCCAATGTTCAAATTGCCAACAAGTAAAGATCGAACATCAGAAGCCAGGAGGGTTATTGCAAGCGATGGAAATTCCTACCTGGAAATGGGAAATTATCAATATGGATTTTATTGTAGGATTACCTCGTTCCCAAGGAAAGTGAGATTCTATGTGGGTAATTGTGGAGAGATTAACAAAGGCATCTCATTTTCTTCCATTCTGAATCACATACTCAGCAGAAGATTATGCGAGGTTGTATCTCAAGGAAATTGTGCGACTTCATGGTGTTCCACTATCCATTATTATAGACAGAGGAGCACAGTTTACAGCCAAGTTCTGGAAGTCCTTTCAAGAAGGTCTAGGTACCCAGGTGAAGCTTAGTACAACATTCCATCCGCAAACTGATGGGCAAGCCGAACGTACTATTCAGACTTTGGAAGAAATGCTCCGAGCATGTGTGTTGGATTTCGGTGGTAGTTGGGATAATCACCTACCCTTTATTGAGTTTGCATATAACAATAGCTACCATTCCAGTATTTGAATGGCCCCGTATGAGGCTTTATATGGAAGAAAGTGTAGGTCCCCAATTGGATGGTTTGAAATAGGGGAAGTACAATTAATAGGCCCTGAATTGGTTCAGCAAGCGGTAGAAAAAGTCAAAGTGATCCGAGATCGATTGCTGACAGCCCAAAGTCGCCAAAAGTCTTACGCGGACAACCGCCGGCGAGACTTGGAATTTCAAATTGATGATTGGGTATTTTTGACGGTGTCGCCAATGAAACGGGTGATGAGATTTGGCAAGAAAGGGAAATTAAGTCCCCGCTACATTGGACCCTATAAAATTATCCGTAAGGTGGGCCAAGTAGCCTATGAATTAGACTTGCCTTCAGAGCTTGAATCAGTTCACCCAGTTTTTCATGTCTCAATGCTCCGTAGGTGTGTTGGATATCCCAAGAGAATTGTTCCAATAGATGATATGCAAGTGACAGAAAAGTTAGCATATGAAGAAGTACCCATTGCCATCTTAGATAGGCAAGTACGAAGACTTCGAAACAAGGAAGTGGCTTCATTTAAGGTCTTATGTCGGAATAACAATCGAGAAGAGATGACTTGGGAAGCGGAAGAGAAAATGAAATGCAAGTATCCACACTTATTCCAACCCCCAGGAGAGGTTCAAGATGAAGCGCCAACAATATAAGGTATGTATGCAGTAAATGAAGTGTAATAATTAGAGTATCTGAACACCCCTAGTTCCATCATTACTCAGATATTATATCCCCCATCTTCGGGAGCTTTCGTAAGTCCTTCTTAGAGTTTAATTGTGTGGTAGCCCTGCGAGGTAGAATTATTATGGGTTGTTGTGACAGGACGGTAGCGCCATATTACAGGGGAAACTCTAGCGAAAATTTTATAGAATTCCCGAGTACTTAACATTCGAGGACGAATGTTCCAAAAGGGGGGGGGGGGGGGGGGGGGGTGAAGAATGTTACACCTCGGAACTTTGGGTTGCTGAGCGGTGAGGGGATTAACATAAGTTAAGGTGTACATGATGTCCTTACAAGTAAGAAGGGATACTTAATAATTCTAATTAAGATTCCAAAGAATTTAGAGGCAAGAGAGAAAACTTCGTCAAATGAAACTCCACCGCAGTTCTGCGAAAGGGGGGTTCGACCGCCGTTCTTTGTACCGTCGGACGAGTCGACGCTTCGCCGATTGTGCCGTAGAATTAAGCTAGAGCGAAGACCATTCGACGAACAGGTCGACGCTCCGTTGATCAGTTCGACGGGTCGTTTCTCTCACCGTAGAATGAAAAGAAACGACAGATTGCTCACTGAAAATTTAACGACTTCGACGATCAGATCGACGCCCCGTCGATCGCACCGTTTATCTCGGTCGGGACTGATTTCATGAATTAATATAAGGACCCCTCCTTCATTTTATTTCATTTTCATCTCACTCCTCCACACATCAAGAACCCTCTAGAACCTTCTCCATCATTCATCCACAAGAAATCAAAGAAAAT
Organism: Lycium barbarum; assembly: GCF_019175385.1. Taxonomy (NCBI): domain Eukaryota; kingdom Viridiplantae; phylum Streptophyta; class Magnoliopsida; order Solanales; family Solanaceae; genus Lycium; species Lycium barbarum. The sequence continues at coordinate 34,597,239 of NC_083344.1, forward strand.
CCATGATCAACTACACCAAAACCACGAAATCAAGTGTATGAAACCCATTAAAAGTTCATCTAAGCCAAGAAAACTCAAGAGAAGAAAGTTAGGGTTTTGGTGCAAGAAGAGAAGTTCCACTCAAAGGTTGTTCATCCATCATCCAAGGTGAGTTTTATGTTATTTACGTGTTATTTAAGGTGTTGAAAGTTGAAACACTTGGATTGTAGAAAGACATAGAAAATGGGTCATGGATGAGTGAATAGTGTCATTGTTGAACAATAGTTGGGATGAATTATGAATGTTGGTATATTGCGATTGTGAATATGTTATTAATGACACTTAGACCACGGAATAAGTATTGTATATGAGAAAACGCGATACTGAGCTATAACTATAATTGTGGAGAAATTGAAGGGAAATGGTGAATTGTGGTAAATGTAGATGATTGATGATTGTTGTTGCGATATTGTGAATATTGTTATGAACGTTTGGGAGTTGATATAGAATGTGGGAAAAGTAATAGAAACAAAGGAAATGCTGCCCAATTTTCCCTAGAAATAGTAAAATGTTCTTATAACCGAGTAACTAATGTTGATGCGAATCCTCTTGAAGGTAGAAACGCGAGCATCGAAGGAGGACGATCAAGCGATAGAATAGTTAATCGACAAAGGTATGTGAGGGTAGTCCTTTATTTTTATGGAATGAATCCTATAGTATGACTTTCCTTCCCCTTCATGAATCTCTTAAATTCCGGAAAACCATGAGCCTATGTTCATAAATAGCTACACAAGGTAAGAGCTAAAGTATAGAGATTCTAGATGTTCATGATATGATGTTCCTAAACATTAATGATGTCACTTATGGCTTACACTCACCTCATATACTATTCCCTTCAAGGTAAGGCATAATGTTAATGAGTGCTCCATAATGAAATCGGGGGATCACGACCTTACGTCACCCCGATAAGGCATAGTTGTCCTTGATTCTTTATGCATGCACTATGATGAGCATATTATGATGATGATATAACACCGCGCCTATATGGACGGGCAGTCACCGCTATGGCGGGCAGCGTATACACCATGGCCCGATGGCATGGGCAGACACCACTAGTGGGCGGCATGAGATGATACCCCGGACGCAGGCTAAGGATTATCACACCGATCCGATATGGACGGGCAGTTTATACATTTATGCATATATGATATGATGATGATTTTGAGTAAGCCAGCATGCATCATTTCCTTTATATTTGATAGTCAGATACAGATGTTCCTTACTAATGCTTCCTTTATTTCATTGACGTAATATTATTGTTTATGCCTCTCATACTCAGTACAATGTTCGTACTGACGTCCATTTTCTTTGGACGCTGTGTTCATGCCCACAGGTAGGCAGGGAGGTGAGCTTGATCCAGACTCGTAGTAGCTGTCAGCTGATTTGAGAGCACTCCATTGTTTCGGAGGTGCTTATGATTATTCTTTTGTGTACATACGTATATTTTGGGCATGACGGGGTCTTGTCCCGTCCTTATGTCTAGTACTCTTGTAGAGGCTCGTAGATACGCAGTGTGGGTTATATGGTCTCACGAGATTGCCATCATGTATGTATATATATATATATATATATATATATATATATATATATATATATATATATATATATATATATATACGGACCCAAAGGAAATTTTCTCTCCGCTATGGCGGTCGACTCACCGCTATAGCGGTACTGCAATAGCGGTCTATCGTCTGCCACAGTGGCCATCGACAAATGGCAGGCTCCTGGAAGCAGTCCACCTACCGCTACAGCGGTACCGCCGCAGCAGTACCCCCACCGCCACAGCTGTCCATTTTGTGCAGTGAGCAACACTTTTTGTTCAATTTTCCCCCTATCACCCAACATTTCATCTGAGGCCTCAAATGTTATATCCCGTATTTCGTACGTTCGGATATCCCAAAGTAGTCGTGACGAAGTAAAGGGAATGACCATTTTCAAAAATTTATTATAATGTATAAGTTGTTGTGAATATTATTTACGAACATTGGTAGTATGGAAATAGTGAGGAAGACTAAGGGTAAAAAAGAAAATTCGCGAAAAGGGTTCATGGAAAATATTGCGAAGGACTAAGGGCAAAATGGGAATTTCACAAAACATATCAAGAATGTTCTTGAAGGGCCCTTGGCCGTGTGGCATGCCCCTATATGTCCACATTTTTATTAATTAATAAGGGCTAATGGTAAATTATAACAACATAAGGGGCAAAGCTTGCCAAAGAAGACATTAGTCTTCTTTGTTAAAATTTCAAGAAAACTCTAGAAAAAAAAAATGACAAATAAGTCATCTTTGCCACCAAATTAAGAAGAATCTAGAGATGGATAGGTGGCCACATAAGATTGGAGGAGACTATATATATATAAAAAAGGAGAGGACTAATTCATCAATTTGGAGAGTTGAAGAAACAAAGAAAAAAGAAGACACTTTGGAAGAAAAACAAAGGGCCAATTTTGGCCAAGTTTGGAGGAAAAAAAGAACCTTGGAAAAATTTCTCAAAAATTACTCTCTACTAATTGGAAGGTCCCTAGCAAGGAGAAGAGGTCATTGGAACAAGTAGAACATTTATTGTTGCAAGATCAACATTCTAGCCAAGTGGGAAATTGAAGAAAAAGGGTAAGAACTTAATCTTCTTTTATATTTTATGTATGGTTTTATATGTTGTGGTGTGTGGGAGTGAATGGAACTCATGAAGATTATGAAAATATGGATGTTGAATAGTTGTCTGTGTATATGTAGTTGTGGCCGTGTGGTCATAGTGTGATGTGGAAGAGAATGGATTAATTCTATGTAGTATGTTAGTTGTTGTTGCAATGTATGGAAAAGGATGGAAATTCATGAAAATAGGGGTGTAGTTGTTGTGGTCGAGAATGTTATTGTGTGGTAAGCTATGATGAATTGATTTCATGTAATATTCTAGTCGATGTCGTTGCGGATTCTATGATATTATATGAAGGTTTAAAGGGTTGGAACGAAATGGAAATTGGTTGTAGATTGGTGGAGAAGTTAATGTAATATTAGTATGCTTCTTTATGTTTGTATGAATATGATGTTAGCAATGCATGGTTTTAATGTGGGTTATGAATCTAGAATAAAAATGTGTGGTTACACTTTTGTTGAAGTTTTCGGGTAGCATTAAATCATTGTGAATATTGTGAATGTTGTCGGACTATGTAGGAAGAGCGCTTAATGTTAGAATGTATTCTTGAATTGATTATTGACGTTATAGCTTGGTTGTTGGTTGGGTTGCTGTTGAATTGGGCCGAGCCATATTCTCGGGGGTGGCATATTACAGGGGAAATGCTGCCGAAATTTTGGCAGACAAAGTGTTACTTTAAAGAATCAACTTCTAAAGGCTCTAATCAAGTTTTGGTAAACATGACCAATTTGTAGATTTTGGCGGATTTGGAACGTGAATTTGGAGTTGCATAAGAAGCAGAAAAGGTATGTAAGGCTTCACCCTTCTTTCTATGGCATGTCTTAGACGAAATATGTTGGATATGAGCCTCGGGAATAACTCTACCCTCCGGAATCCGCGCCTAAAGTTTTCTCTTTTTCAATCAGTAGAATTGAACTAAAAAGTGTGCAAAATGTTGGACCCGACTACCCTAAAACCCTCACAAGTAACGCCATGACATGTAACATATGTAAATTTGGTACGCCGCCTCATTTGACCCGTGGTGGGCCCATGGTCCCCGGATTTTCCTTATTGTTCCGTTTGATCTATTTTGAAGCAGAATCCAAAGAAAACTTTTGATCCTTATCCCGTTCACCGAGTGACAAGTAGTGTAACTATGCTAATGAGGATACTTCTATGATGACAATGATAATGATGATGTTAAGAATGGGAATATGCCTATGATAAGTATGACAAAGATGATTCCATGACTAAGATGATGAATATGATCTTATAATGATAACGATGTAGTCCAAGATGAGAAAATGCCTACGGTAGATGTGTTGGCAAAATGTTCTGCTATGAAAAGGAAAATATGGAAACGTTAAACTAATTCTTGATATCTCAACTCTATTACAAGTAATGACTACTCTAAAAGGTCCTATGTATATGAAACTGTAACCTATGACCCTAATTTGATGTTTTCCTCATAATGACACTTTTCATTGGTAGTCTCGCCTCATAATACTCGTTCCTTAAAGGTGAGACAAAACGACTATGGTTGTTCCATAATGTAATCGGAGGCTACCGACCTTCCGTCACTCCGATGGACATATGACTTTCTTTGAGCTCTCATGCATGCCAATGGTATGACATATGTATATGAATGTGAATATGTATATGTATATGTATACGGGGAAAAGGGAAAGGGCCACTGTTATATCACCACCTGATTCAGCTGGATTTCATCCCGGACGCGGGATGCCCGGACGCGGGATGCCCGGACGCGGGATATGGGAGAGCCGGATACGGCGTCTGTATATGTGATATATATATTTATAAATAATATGTTGGGACACTGTTGGGGAGGGGGGTGGGAGAGACGATGTACTCGGCGTCTGTAAATGTGAATAAAGGATACCGTTTTCTGAAATGTTCTGTTTTATGTACATGTAAGTAAGAAGTACTGTTTTTCTGAAAAAGGGACTAAGCATGCATGGCATCTGCCTGAAAGGCATTCATATGTACAGGTTACTTCTGTCCAAGATAATCTCCATATGTCTATTTCATTATTAATCATACTGTATATTCCTTTATTATATCACTATTCATGCCTTACATAATCAGTACATTACTCGTACTGACCCCTCTTCTTCGGGGGATGCGTTCATGCCGCGCAGGTACACCAGATGAGCCACAGCTATCATAGAAGATGTTCCAGCGGAGTTGGCAGGCTCCACTTGTTCTAGAGTGCTGCCGAGTCAGAGTGTCTAAGCTATGATGTTTGTCTGATGTTAGAGACTTTGCATGTGATTGCAGATTCTGTTTGACTTGAGTACGATGGAAAAAAAATCTCTTGAAAGTTTTACTATGTTTTCCATTTTTATTGATATAAGAGTCTAAGAAAGTTAAGTATGTAACAAGAGTCAGCGGGTTCGCTCGGCTCCAGATATGGGGTCGGGTGCCCATCACACCCTAGTAAGGTCGGGGTGTGACATCAAAAGCACTAAACAAACATATACATATACATAAAGATGCCCTACGAATCCACCCGTAGCCTCAGAATTCCCAACGGAGTTCTAATTTTATACGTCACCCCCGACAGATTCAAGATAGTCAAGTAACAACCACAAACAAGTCAAATTTCAGCTCATAATCTCACACGATTTATTCTCCACTGGCTCGTTCTACCCTTGGAAAGGTTACATTTGTTGGCGTGATCCTACATTTCCCATAACGACCGGAAGGGTCATTACATATATACACCTCTCTAGGAGAGCAAAACAATGCTTACATACCCTCCTATATATATTCAGTATACACCTCAACTTAACCCCTTTAATCCCCAGAACCAAAAGGTTAAATTAAGATCCCCAGAAACTTCATTTTTTACCAAAAACGCGAGACTTCTAATTGGTTTTAAAAGCAGGAAAGATCCCAGAATTTCTACTAAGGAAAAGTAGTGATCTACTCAACATCAAAATGACCTCAAATGGACCATTAAACTCAACTGCAAACTCTGGAGCCATTTCCAGAAAACAAACAGGGCTAGAAAATAATTCAAATAATGAAAGAATTAGACAAAACACTAGGCTGCAATTTTCAAGCAGTGGCATAGCTTAAGAAAGAACAACGTGTATGTTAAGATGGCTAAAGGTAAATAGTAGGATTTAGAGAGTTAGGAGGTATAGGTAAAGGAGGGTCAACAAGGCACAGAAGTGCACAAGTAATCAACAAGGACAATACTCAGTCTTAGACAACTTTCAACAGGATTAAATAACCAACAAGCAATTCCATGGGGGTTAGTTTAGTTACTAGATTCATTTTAAGCTGAAGGAGTTAATCAGTCCTAGAAAGGTCATTTTTTTTAGCACATTTCATACTCAAACAAGTTACAGGATCAAACAAAAAGATTTTAAGCCAAATTAACTAACTTCAACCTTAAGCAATTTCAAATACTAACTAAAATGGTCTGCAAATTTAACAAGTATTCTAGGTTTCAAATTTAGTCAAGGTCCAGCATGATCACACATTTTTAGCTAATCATAAGGATCATCTCATTCATTTTTTTTTAAAAAAGTCCTAGGGCACTATAGGGTCTCAAAATGGTGATTTAATGCTAGGTTTCATCCTCAGGATTAAACAAATAGTTCCAAGCACCAACATAAAGTCCAAACAGGATCACAACAAGTTGCAACAAAGGTGAAAATGAGCATGATACTATCCTAGGAACAAATGGATCATTTAAAGTTGAAACAGGTCATAAATAGGGGCAGTATCCAACAGGAGCCATAAAGGTTCACATAATCCAAAACTGGAACTAAGATGGTACATGACATTATCCTAGCTTTTAAATGGCATCTAGAAAATAGGAATATATAAGCAGAATCATCAAGTAATAGGAAAGGGAAAAGGACTAATGCATAAGCAATTTATAATTATTGAACTCACCACTTCATTTTTATCTTTTCTTAACTCATCAATTTTCCAGGTTAAACAGAATCTTAGAGATTTTCAGTAAAAGTTTGTCATACATAGAGCATGAGAGTGAGCCTTAAGATCACTCAGGAAGGGCAAGGAAGAGACAAGGCAGCAAACAAACATAACACTCAACTCTTAATCAAATTTACTTCTAGTTCTTCTTCTTTTTAAAATCATAGTGTCAAATGATCAGAACATCAGCCAAAGAATCAAAACAGGCTAGCAACATCTATATTAATGCATGCTCAACAATATTTTCAATGATATATAGGATTCAAACTTCAAATACCAAACCAGAATAACTTGGGGGTTGCAAGTAGGTGAACAAACAAGTAAGTCAACTCTGTTCTCAAGATTTAAAGCCAGTTCCAAGAAAAACATAGGTACAATATATCTTCCTATGCTATAACTTTCAAATTAGTTTTTAAGAATCCAAGTTAAGTAAGAACGTGTAGCAAACCAATCATGAATAATATTCAAACTTCAAGTCAAAGTAACTCAGCAAGCAAGATAAACAGGATTTTCTCAAAATTCCTTTTTAAAGTTTTAGGTTCTTTTAAATCTAAGTGTGATATCAAATGGTTTTAGCTACTAAAAACAGGTCTCAAAGCTAAGTTTCACACCTTAAAAGAGATTCATCTGAGTAAAAAGTTGAGCAATTTAATCAAATAGACCAAATGAATCACACATTTCACACAGAGGACTTCAAGTACTTGTTTGTCCAATTTTAGAAGTTAACATTTAATAGGATAGTTGATCAAAACTGCCCAGGGGTGAATTCCACGTGTTATAAATAATTTAAACTAATGCCAAATTCATTTTAAGCCTTTAATTACTTAAATAAAGAGTCACAGAAGCAATCAAAGATATGAAAATCAGTTTTAGTCTAACCTTTAGTCAACAACATGATTTAAAGCAAATGCATGCAAGTCACAGTGTCCAATGCAATCACAATTCATCAACTAAGTTGGAACAAGTTCCAAATTTCCAATTTTCGCAACTTGAGATTCATTTACTAGTGGAAGGTTGTTTTCAACAGTTTCAAATGCTATAGAGACACTAGTAGGGTCTCAAGTGATGTACATGTTACAATTTATTATCATAAATGCATGATTGGATTTAGGGACATAAGTATAGATAGAGATCTGGTCACAATAAGCTACACAGAGAGAATTTCAATAAAAATAATTACTACTTAGTTCAAAATGTTTACTGAGGTCAAAAGTGGTACATATCATTGTCCTTAGGTGTAGTGTTAGTCAGTTTTTCACATAACAAATCACAACCAAGAGGAGAATTCTAAATAGGAGCCACGACAACTCAAAATAATCCAGAAATGAAACTAAAGAGGGTGCATGATACTACCCTAAGGCCACAAATGATATGTTAATCTTTAATGTGGTTCAAACAACAGACAGAGATGGGACATGAAGTGTACGAGTCATAAATATCATTTCAAACAAAGAGGGGAAAAGGAAATTACAAACAGATAGCATTCTTAATTCCAAACAACTTTCAAGCTTAGTTTTGTACTTTAATTAGAAATGTTGATGGTTCCTAAAACTATGATCAGGATGTTTAACTTCAAAGAGCACAAATCATGAAAAGAGCAAATTCAGAAGACTTTGGACACACAACAAGTGAAAGGAAAGAGACAAATCACAAATATCACATAGCAGTCTTAGTGAACTTAGTTTTGAACCTCCCATTTTCAAATTTTTAAGCATAATTTTAACTCCTAGTCCTTTTACCTCTTAACTTAGCTTGAAAAGGTAAATACTAGAGAGAAAGTGTCATTCCCAACTTGTTTTTGTGTCAAACTCTCAGAATTTCCAGATAAAATCAAGCAACAATTCAATACAAGGACTCAGAACCTTAAATTTTCACACAAGTTCTCACTTTAACCACAATTTATATTCAGATAATTCCAGAGCCTCAAGTAGGTTTCAAGATTTACGAATCACATTTGAAAGACTAACTCTACTCTTTAAAATCATTTGGCAGTGCCAAGAATTAAGTAAACATTTAAACAGGATAAACAAATTTGTCAATCACACGATTCTATTATGAATCAACTTAACAGTCATTGAGTCAAAAAATAGAGAATGAAAGGTGCAGGTTCAAAAACTCCATAGGACTCAAACAGGTCACCTGATTCTTTCAAACTCATTTAGGGTTCAAAAAAAGATTCCACAATTTGTTTTGAAAGAAAAATTCTCATTAAGCTAGTTTTAAACCTTAGAATTGTCATATTTCATTATAAAGAATCAAACTGTTAAATACACGCTAGAATAATCAACATTGGTCAAATAAATGGGAGAAAAAACAACTACTTTTCAAAATTTAGGATCGAACACCTTTCCAAATACATTCTCAGACTTCAAATCATGTTAACTCAACAAACAAACGCTCTACTATCTCTCAATCCTCACCAAAAGTCTCTCAATCATCTAGTGATCTTAAAATAGGATCAAATTTTCAGAGTTGCCATAAGACAATAGTAAACCCAAACAGAACCAATTATAATGCACCTAAACTTAAAAGAACTAATCTTAACAGTGTCAATTCATCAAACTAATGAAGCAATACCAAAGTCCCAGAAAATAAATCAACCCTTTTCCTTATTCGAATAAACTTAAAAATCTAGAATCACTTAACACAACCTAAGCTATGCTTTGAAGTCATTTGTCAGTTTTAATTCACATTAAATCCATATAATGTCTAGTTCTTCATCAAGAAAAAGAGTAAATCAACACAAGAACATTTCAGATTAACATGAGCACCTTATAAATATATAATTCAGATTAACATAAGCACCTTATAAATATATAATTCAGACTGAAATGAGATAAAACAGATGGAATATGATATTACCTTTTTGAAGGGCAACCTAAAGATCAAAAGGAGGGGTTGAATCACAAACTTCAAACACCAACACCCAAAAACCTTAAATAGTCCCTTGTTCTTGAATTTTTCAAAGTAGTAATAGTATTTTTGGTATAATATCGGTACAGTAGTGTAATAATAGTAGATTTTAGGCAACATGCTAGAGGTATAACAGTCGGATCGGAAGATCAATGTGACAATCGAACTCTAGCTGCTTTGAGAGAGAATTTTTGATAAAAATCAAACCCTTCAAAATGTCCCAATCCTATTCTATTTATAGCATGATAATTTCAACCCTAGGGACAAAAATGACCCTAAAAATGAAATCAGATTTCCCCCAATACAACAAAAATTCGAATTTCAGTAAAGGACAAAAAGATTTTTAGCCAATTTGTACTAATTCATACCTCATCCAATACAAAATTCACAAGTCATAGAATACAACAAAAATCTAATAGATTATACCCTAAAAATTCAAACATATCCAATAAAAATAGAAAATACTAGGATAATTTTCCTTGTCACTAATAGGACAAATGTATTACATTTTAACCATTTAAATAGTGCTAAAATCGTACCAAATAGGATAAAATCCCCAGAATCGTACCCAACTGTGAATCTCTTTAGGAAATTCCCCCTTAGATTCTTTTATTGGGTGTTATGTGGCACAAGAGGGCAAAGAGCTCGTGGCTCTGCCCATGGCAACCATAACACAAAAGAAACTAGGGTAACATCCTTAATAGGATTCAATTAGGTATAAAAAAAACAAATCAAGTGAAATTAAACCTGGGAATCACGAGAACTCGTGACAAGGAACAAAACCCCTTACAAATCTTGCTAAAAATGGCCGTGGATAGCCATGGAGTTGGAACCGTAGAAACCATCCCAAGTCGCCTTAAAAATCGCCTGAGAAGAGAAAAGGAGGGTCGGGCCAAGCAAATGAAAAGTGGTGGGGGGGGGGGGGGGGGGTGAAAGTTTGTTTTTACAAACTTTTATTCCCCCCCCCCCCCTTTTTAAAACACACACCCCTTGAGTTTTTTTAAAAGCTTAATTTAACCCCCCCCCCCCCCCCCCCCCCCCCCCCCCCCCCCCCCCCCCCCCCCACAAATTGTAAATCAAATAAAGGCTAAGTATTATAAATACACATATAACTAAATAAAATAATTATTTAGGCTAATTAAAATTTAAAACTTGTAAATCTAAAATATTAGCTTTAAAACAAGCCTAATATTGATATAGTTCCAGAGAATATTTAATAATGTGGAAAATACGATAAATAATTAGCCGTAATTAATACGTCATCTTAATTAAAAAAAAATCTGATTTAGACGGAGTGTGATGCATATCTTCTTCTCAAGTCATATTTGTGAAAGTAAATAACTCGTAATTTTTTTGTAATCATCAATTTTTATAAAATAATATTTAATTACTTGATTTTACAATTTTCTCGGGATTTGTTTTTGAATTTTTTATTTTTTTAAGAGTGTATCCTTACTCCGTTTTGGACGTGGGAATTTTGAAAATTAAAACACATCTTATAAGATGAAAATTAAGTGTCAACAATTGCCCCTGCGGAGTTCGAGGATGGGAAGACCATCCTTGAGCTACGAATTTGACAAACCTAATTTTTACCGATTAATAGAAATTACAGCTCTTTTCACGCAAAATTTTGAAAGTATGGCCGGACCCTGGTTTTTGGTTTTCCTACATATCTCAGGTTACATGAGAAGTCAGGCTGTTTGTAGTTCTGACTCTATGAGGACTATGAAAATAAAGAGTTTTCTTTAAACTATCTCGAGGTGTCTCGAGATAATTATAGGAATATGGCCGATCCTCAAATTTTGAGTAGCCTACATATCCCTAGTTTTGGGAATCAGGCCAACTGTAGTCCAACTCGATAGCCCGAAAATGAATATCCCTTTATGAGGGAATCCCTTTGACTATTACCGGCAGGGAATCCGAACCGGAGGCATTTTTTGAAAAAGATTTATTAGTGTTGATGCTTGAAGTGATTTTCCAATCCCTGCTGTAGAAAGCTTGACTCTCGCACACGGGTTTTGACTGGTTGCCCAAGAAAAAGTTTCACGTATGCTCCGCATATTTTGAATCCGGCTTTTGCTTCCAACTTCGGTAGCTTCTAGCTCATTTCCAAATGCTAAGTCCTGCATGTTAGTCTTTTTTGAAAATTTTGATTTTAATGTAGCCATACCTGAGTGGAATTTTACCATTTTGTTGACGTTGAAGTCATCCTCCGATATGTTTGTCCGTATTCTTTCTTTTCTCCTATAAGTGTGTGTTTTTCATGTTTATTTTTTGAAAAACTGATCTACTCTGGATAATAATCATGATACTTTGATCGGCTCTTTTTCATCATTTTCAAATGTTCTTATTGTTATGATAACTTCCGTTGGGTTGTGGGTCGGGCTATACAATATTTTCGCGAAACCTACACACCCTAGTCCGATTTTCATTTTCGTAAGCAAGATGCTACTAATGAAAACCATGTTTTCAAGTGCGGAGTCATTTTTGTTTCTTATGACATCCGCCACAACTGAAAATTTTCACTCACATCATTTTCACATACTGCGGTGATTGTTGCAAATCTAGTGTCGAGTGCATCGTTATCCTCATACAAAGTCTGTGGTATACCAGTTCGAGACTACATCACTTATAGTCAAAAATACCCAAATGTAGACTGCACATTAGAGTGCAGTATCATATTCCTTTCATGATGACTACTAACCTCTGTGTCCAGAATTACAACATTTAGTCAGAATATTCAATTTAACTATTGCATACTAAAGTGCGGAGCCTTTTCTCATGACTACCACTATCCCTAAACAAGGATTATGTTAACTTGAAATAAACTACAGTAGTGACCGCAAATCTTGATGTAGGAATCACATTCATATTTCAACGATTGTGGACATCAACCTCGGAATTATGCTACCTATTTTTGGATGTATATATGGATGACTGTCATGACCCAAAGCGATGAGTCATGACGAGAGTCTGACCTCTAGCTACCAAACACCCCTAAAAACGTATCTGAACCATACTGCACCTCAAGGTCCCATAAATGGCATAAACTGATCTCATAAAAGGGAAACATCAAGACTCTGTACAATCTGTATATACACATACATACTGAAGAACAGTGCAGGCCAGCTAGGCCGCTACATATACTGTACACAAAAGAATGGGAGCCGACAAGGCTATATCATCTGACTACTACATACAACTGTCTACAGACCTCTACTGGAATGAAAGCTGTAGAAAGGACGGGACAGGGCATACCCATATGCATGTACATCCAAAAAGGCTAGCATACCAAAATAGACTTCAACTCCAAATCAATGGAGCGCACTGACCACTGCTGGATAGAAGCACCACTAAACTGGACCACTTGTCGGTCTACCTGAACCTGCCGGCATGAACGCAGCCCCCGAGCAACGGGGAGTTAGTACGGATAATGTACTGAGTACAAAAGGCATAAGAACAATCATGTACATATAAGAATCATGAATAGGATCTAAACTCATAAGCTGAAATAATTATCTGCATGTATTAGTATGAACTAGCATCTGTATATCTCTGCATAAACCTATATAACTGACTATGCCTCTGTGGGCGCACAATATGCATGCTCTTAATGATAATCATGCTCATATACATAAATATAGGTCATAGTTCTGAGGAATGTTCAGCCCGATCCATATCCCATATAATAGTAATGTCGAGGAACGTACGACCCGATCCATATATCATATAATAGTAATGCCGAGGAACGTACGACCCGATCCATATATCATCATCAAGGTGCACCAGCTGATCAGGTGGTAATGCGTATATAACACCTACCCATTTTCCATATCCGTATACATATAATACTTGCGTATATAGCACTTTCTGGTCATGGGTCGATATATATATATATATATATATATATATATATATATATATATATGAATGAATGTAATGCATGAATAGCTGTGTACATAAAGCTAGACCCATGAACAGAAGGAACAATCATAAACGGGGTACATGAACATCAAAGACTGAGTTACTCCCTAGACTTCTAAGTGTGGAGTAATATGGAAGCTCGCTTACTCGTTTGCTGGTTCATATCGTAAGATCATGCCAAAAGAAGGAAAGGATAGCCTTACATACCTTGACGTATATCAAATTTCCCAACTTCTACCTCTTGAACTCGTAAGTCTACAACTAAAATAACATAGGCCTCAATTAGACTATTTACCTCGCTTACTAACCATCCTGAAATACATATAAAGCTTAACGACTTATAGACAATAATTTCCTTTGTAAGCTTTCAACTCTTCAACTTCCCATTCAATCCAACATTAACCACAACAATCATAACAACACTTATATATAAATATATACTCAAATTTATCGCCATCATCTCTTCAATTAGCCTCAAGTCACTACATTACCCTTCATCAACTTACCACTTCCACAATTACCCTCTATTTACTTAGAATCACTAAAACTCTTGATAAATAACTTAAATACAAGGGTAGAAATCCTTTACATACCTTGAGGGGTCTAAGATTCCAAGAATCACTTGAACTCTAACTTCATATTCTTCATAACCTTGGAGAAACCCTAGAATCAACCCCCTTCTTTACAAGCTCGGGTTTACGGGGTTCGGATCTTGCCAAATCGTCATTAATATGATAGGAAATGTTGGGGGAGAAATATTAGGGTTTTTCTCTGATTTGGAAGAAGGAAATTATGAAATAGGGTCATAAACCACCTATTTATACTCGGAATTAAAAAGGCTACAGCGGTCCGGTTCGACTAGCGAGTCGACGAGCCGTCGACATGTCGACGGTCCATCGACTTGCTCTATTGATCTGCGCCTGTAGATGCAAGGTAGTAGAGCCCTTTCGATGCCATACATCGACGGTCCATCAAACCTGTCGACGACGATGACTGGTGTCTGCAGATTTTCTCAGATTCAGTTCAGATCGCGTCGATTCGATTCGTTCAACTTCTAACTCCATAAATAGCCAAGAATACCTACTGGTACCCTTGTACATGAGAAAGTACACCTTCTACCTCCCGACTAGGGCTCGGGTCTCTATTCCAAAGGAATACCTGATTAGGAAACCATAGGTTCGACTACGAAGAAAGCGAAAGGTGTAACAATGATGACTCAGCCCCTTCGGCACGTAGTCGTTTAATTCATTACAAGGGATAATATGGATGTTGTGATAGGGTGGTAGCGCCATATTACAGGGGATACTCTGGCCAAATTTCTGTAGGATTCCTGAGAACTTAAAATTCGAGAACGAATGTTTTTAAAGGGGGGAAGAGTGTTACACCTCGAAAAATTTAATATTGTTGCTCAGTAAATAGACTAACGTGGGATATAAAGTATATGATGTTTCTACTAGTAAGAATTAGAACTTAACGGTTCTAATTAAGATGCCAAAGACGTTTGAGAGAAGAGAAGAAAGTTCGTTGAAGAATGTCAAGCATAAATCGTGTTTTGAAGAGTTATAATGCTCCTTATATTGTTAATGAAGTGTTAAACAAGTGCTAAGAAGGTTCTATAAGAATTGGAGATCAAACGAAACGACGAGGACAAATTTTGGGAAGTTATGGATAGTACGGTCCTTTATACGGACCGTATAATTTATAAGGCCCGTATATCAGTCCGTAGAACTCTCCCAGACGAGGATGAGATTCTGGAGGAAATGTACGGTCCAATTATACGGACCGTATAATTTATACGGTCCGTACAATATGTCATAGATTTCAGGTCGGGCCAGATTTTATTTTTCCATATGTGCACGACTCTTTTTCTTATTTCTCAGTTCCTATGATATTGTGATGTTGTACTGATGCTTGGGAGTTGTTATATCATAAGGATGAGGTTGTAGAAACAATGGAAATGCTGCCCAATTTTCGTTAGCTTTAGCTAAAGCCTAAGTATGTTCTAATTATCTAATCTTAGTACGAATTCTCTTGAATGTAGAATTGTGAACATTGGAGGAAAGCATTTAATTGATAAAGTTGGAGAGACGTAAAGGTATGTGAGGCTAGTCCTTTCTTTTTCTAAGGCATGATTCCCTTTATTTTTCCATGACGTTCTGACATTCCGGAAACTATGAGTCTATATTTATAAAGAGCTTCTCATGAGATAAAGATAAGAGATGTGTTATGAATATGATAATGATGGTGACGAGTTTATGTCAAAAGATTCTAAAGCTAATGATTCCTTGACGTTATTCATTGTTGTTACACTCACCTTACAATGCTAGTTCCTTCAAGGTGAGGCATGATGAGTATGACTACTACGTAATGGAATCGGGGGTACTCGACCTGATGTCATCCCGATAGAGTTATAGCTTATCCTAGAGTTTTATGCACGCCTTATGATAAATATATGATGATAAGATTACACCGTACCGATATGGCTGGGCAGACATCCCTAAGGCGGGCGGCATATACACCATGTCTAGAGGGCATGGGCAGAAACCACTAGTGGGCGGCATGAGATGTTACCCAGACGTAGGAGGCCTTGACGTGGGTTAATGATGATCACACCGTACCTATATGGTCGGGCAGCTTATATATGCATACTTAATATGATGATGTTATGATGTAAGTTAGCATGCATTATTCCACCTTAAGTGACATTCAGTTACAGGTTGTTTCCTCACTTGATGTTTCCTTATTTCTTTGATATGTTTTTATTGTTCATGCCTTACATACTCAGTACAATGTTCGTACTGACGGCCTTTCATTTTGGCAATGTGTTCATGCCCATAGGTAGACAGGGAGGTGGCCCAGATTCCTGGGAGCTACTCAGCAGATTGATAGGAGCACTCCATTATTCCGGAGGTGCCATTTTTGAGATATTATTTGTGTTCATATATTTGGGCACGACGGGTTCTTGTCCCGTCCTTATGTCTAGCACTCTAGTAGAGGCTCGTAGATACGTATATGTGGGTAGTAGATGTCCCATGATGACCTCATCAGTATATATTTTTGTATATCATTTTGTAGCCGCGAAGGCTTATGTATATTTATGTATTATCTTGGAGTTTATATGTGTTCAGGACGAGTATGATGACTAGTATAATGAGTGGTGCTCGGTAGTCAGCTTTGGGTACCCGTCATGACCCCCTAGTCGGGTCGTCACCGAAGTGGTATCGGAGCAGTTCCGTCCTAGGGTCTGTCTACGAGCCGTGTCCAGCAGAGTCTCATTTATAGGTCTGAAGCGCGCCTCACTTATAAACAACAGGCTGCGGGACATTTAGGAAAAATGACCATTCTTCTTCTTGTTAGATCGTGCCATAGAGCCATATTATAAGATTTTCTCCTCCTTAATTGTGCGTTATGATTTCAACGATGCCGGTAAAGATAAATGCCACAGCCTCCCAAAAGGTCAGGGCTACGACAGAAAGGCGGATAGAAAGGGAGCCGCTAACGAATGTAGAAGAAGGTGAATCCCAAAATAAGGCTCCATCCAATACCTCTCACACTTCGCCTATTCTAGAAGAACAAGCGGGGGCCTCAGCTCAGGCTCATATGCCTTCAATTCCTCCACCGGGTGTTTCGGGTCAACAAATGACTAAATCTATTCAGTTGTTGACACAGCTAGTTGCCGCTAAGGCTCAGCGGCAGAGTACGAGTTCAGATGATAGGGCAACTAGTGCTAGAGCCTGTGATTTCATGAGTTTAAATCCTCCAAAAATTTTCGAGCCAAAGCCGGACGAAGATCCACAATGTTTTATTGATGAGACGCTAAGAGTGTTGAGAATCATCCATGCCTCCGATACCGAATCCGTGGAGTTGGCATCTTATAGACTCCGGGATATAGCAGTTCATTGGTATAATAACTTGATATCTTCAAGAAAGGAAAATGCACATCCCCTAGTTTGGCAAGAATTCGTAGATGCTTTCATCCATCACTATTTGCCACCCGAGGTTCGTCGGGCTAGAGCTGATAAATTCTTGAATTTGAAGCAAGGGAATATGAGTACTCAGGAGTATAGCCTTCACTTTAATTCATTGGCTAGGTATGCTCCAACTATGGTAGCAGACATGGGAGATAGAGTGCATAGATTTGTGAGTGGCTTAGGGCCACACTTGTTCAAAGATTGTTTGACGGCTTCACTACAGGAGGGGATGGACATCTCCTGTATTCAGGCTCACGCCCAGAATTTAGAAGAGCAGCAACAGCCACAGAGGGGTGAACGTGACATTAATAGAGGACAGAGCAAGAGGGATAGATCTGTCGATGCTAGTAGTGAGTATAGAGGGGGTCAGCGGCAACAATATTCCAGATATTGGGGCCAGTCCACGATGAGTGCACCTCCTCAGTTCGCGGGCAGGAAATTGGATAGCCCTATTTATTCTGGTCCGGGTTAGAGTTCGAGAGTCTCAGGTTCTAAATTTGGAGGTGATCCTAACCAGCGGCGACCACCAGTGCCGCGACGTAGCCAGTGCGGTAGATTACATTCTTGTCAGTGTCGTCGAGGTTCAGATGCTTGCTATGCCTGTGGTCAGGTTGGGCATATGATGCGAGATTTTCCATAGATAGGTGGTAGAGTTGGGGCTCATCCCATAGGATCAGCAGCTGGTTCTTCCTCGTCTGTGCGCCCGATAGGGCAGCCTCTCCAGATTCCAGCAGGCCGTGATAGGGGCAGAGGGGGAGCATCTAGTTCAGGTTGCACCCGGCCCCGTATTTATGCTTTAGCTGGACTACAGGATCTTGAGTGCTCCCCGGATGTGGTTACAGGTATACTATCCATATTCTCTCATGACGTTTATGCATTGATTGATGTATTACTCCCTATATTACTGGCTGTATTGGGGTGAAACCCGAGCCAATTAAACCTTTCGAGGTGTCTCCTCTGATTGGTGATCTAGTAATAGCGAGGCAAGTGTATAAAAATTATGTTATTGTGGTATGTGATCGCCAAACTACAGCTGATTTGATTGAAGTAGAAATGTTAGACTTTGATGTGATTATGGGCATGGATTGGTTGACCTCTTGTTACGCTAATGTGGATTGTAGAACGAAAATTGTTCGATTTCAATTTCCAGGACAACCAGTGCTTGAATGGAAAGACAATACAACGTCCCCAAGAGGTAGGTTTATTTCCTACCTTAAGGCGAGGAAGATGATCGCCAAAGGCTATATTTATCATCTAGTTCGAGTTCATGACACCGAAGCAAAGCCACCGGCCTTTCAATCCATCCCGGTAGTAAATTAATTTCCGGATGTATTCCTAGATGAGCTTCCAGGCCTTCCTCCGGAAAGAGAGATTGACTTCGCCATTGATGTGTTAGCGGATACTAAACCAATCTCTATTTTTCCTTACAGAATTGCTCCTGTAGAACTGAAAGAGTTGAATGCTCAATTGAATGATTTGCTTGAGAAAGGAGTCATTAGGCCCAGTTCATCACCGTGGGGAGCATCTGTCCTATTTGTGAGAAAGAAAGATGGTTTTCTGCGAATGTGTATTGATTATAGGCAGCTGAATAAGGTAACGATAAAAAATAGATATCCGCTCCCAAGAATTGATGATTTGTTTGACTAACTACAAGGTGCCAAATGGTTTTCCAAAATTGATCTAAGATCGGGGTATCATCAAGTGAGGGTTAGAGAAGAAGATATTCCGAAAACGGCTTTTAGAACAAGATATGGCCACTATGAATTTTGGGTGATGTCATTTGGGTTGACTAATGCTCCGACGATGTTTATGAATCTGATGAATAATGTATTCTGGCCTGTCTTAGATCTGTTCATGATCGTGTTCAATGATGATATATTAGTATACTCTCGGACAGCAGCAAAGCATGCAGACCATTTGCGTATTGTCCTTGAAATTCTTCGGACTCGCGAGTTGTATGCAAAATTTTCAAAACGTGAGTTTTGGCTAAATTTTGTGACTTTTCTGGGCCACATTATTTCAGCTGATGGCATTCGAGTAGATGTTCAGAAAATTGAGGCTGTAAAGACTTGGCCAAGGCCTACGACGCCTACAGAAGTCTGTAGCTTTCTGGGATTGGCAGGTTACTATAGCAGATTTGTGGAAGGGTTTTCCTCTATTTCAACACCATTGACGAAGCTAACTCAGAAATCAACAAAATTCTAGTGGACTGATTGTTGTGAACGCAGTTCCAGGAATTGAAGGATAGATTAAATTTAGCCCCAGTCCTGACACTTCCAGAAGGACCAGATGGTTATGTTGTGTATTGTGATGCCTCCGGTGTTGGATTCGGTTGTGTGTTGATGCAGCATGGTAAAGTCATTGCTTATGCTTCCCGGCAGTTGCGGAAACACGAAAAGAACTATCCGACCCATGATCTTGAATTGGCGATAGTTATCCATGCGTTAAAAATGTGGAGACACTTTTTGTATGGCGTTCATGTTGATATTTATACAGATCATAGGAGTCTCCAATATATTTTCAAACAGAAGGAGTTGAATCTTCGACAGAGACAGTCGTTGGAGCTACTAAAAGATTATGATGTGAGTATTTTATACCACCCCCGAAAAGGCGAATGTAGTAGCTGATGCGCTTAGCCACAAATTGATTCAGGCAATACAGGAATTGGTATTCACAACCCAGTTGTTTCATCCTTAGATATGGAGGTGAGGGAGCGCCAATATGAAGATCCCCAGCTGAGTCATTATAGAGATACATTTCCTAAAAAATAGAAGTCGCCATTTGAAATTTCTGCAGATGAAGTTCTTAGATACCGAGATAGGCTGTGTGGTCCAAATGTTGCAGGACAGCGTCGTCGGATTCTAGAAGAGGCTCATTACTCTCAGTACTCCATTCACCCAGGAGCAACAAAGATGTATCACGATCTCAAACTAATGTATTGGTAGGATAGACTGAAGAAAGACATAGCAGAATTTGTGGCTCAATGCCCAAATTCCCAACAAGTAAAAATTGAGCATCAAAAGCCAGGAGGATTGTTACAAGCCATGAAAATTCCAGCCGGGAAATGAGAAACGATTAACATGGATTTCATTGTAGGTTTGCCTTGCTCCCGAAGTAAGTATGACTCCATATGGGTGATCGTGCACAGACTGACAAAATCAGATCACTTTCTTCCAGTCAGAACCACATATTCAGAAGAAGATTATGGAAGGTCATATCATAAGGATATTGTGCGACTTCATAGTGTCCTGATATCTATTATCACAGATAGAAGAGCACAGTTTACAGCTAAATTTGGAAGTCTTTCCAAGAATGTTTAGGTACTCAAGTGAGACTAGCACAGCGTTTCATCCACAAACTGATAGGCAAGCCGAACACACTATTCAAACCCTGGAAGATATGTTACGGGCATGTGTGCTAGATTTCGGTGGTAGTTGGGATGACCACTTACCTCTTATTGAGTTCGCATAAAACAACAACTATCATTCCAGTATTCAGATGACCCCATATAAAGCTCTATATGGAAGGAAGTATAGATCTCCAATTGGGTGGTTTGAAGTAGGAGAGATACAACTAATAGGCCCGGAATTAATTTAGCAAGTAGTAGAAAAGATCAAGGTTATCCGAGATCGATCATTGACAGCCCAAAGTCGCCAAAAATCTTATGCGGACAACCGTAAGCGAGACTTAGAATTCCAAATTGGTGATTGGGTATTTCTGAAGGTATCACCGATGAAAGGTGTGATTAGATTTGGCAAGAAGGGAAAATTAAGTCCGATACATTGGACCTTATAAGATTGTCCGCAAGATAGGCCAAGTAGCTTATGAACTGGACTTACCCCCGTAACTTGAATCATTCCATCCATTTTTTCATGTATCAATGCTCCGTTAGTGTGTCTGAGACCCTACTAGAATCGTGCCGGTAGATGATGTTCAAGTTACGGAAATATTGGCTTATGAAGAGGTGCCCAATGCTATACTAGATAGGCAAGTGCGGAAACATAGAAATAAAGAAGTAGCTTCAGTCAAGGTCTTATGGAGGAACAATAACCGCGAGGAAATGACTTGGGAAGCGGAAGAAAGCATGAAGTCCAAGTACCCACACTTGTTTCCACCCCTGGTGGAGATCCAAGATGAGACATCAATATTATAAGGTATGTATGCTTTCTTTTTATGTTTTTGGTCATGTGTGGCCATAATTTCTTGCTATTGTGTTGTAGCCCTGTGAGGTGATGTTATTGTGGTCCGTTGTGATAGGATGGTAGCGCCATATTATAGGGGATACTCTGGCCAAATTTCTGTAGGATTCCCGAGAACTTAACATTCGAGGACGAATGTTTTTAATGGGGGGAAGAGTGTTACACGTCGAAAAAATTTATATTGTTGCTCAGTAAATAGACTAACGTGGGATAAGAATTATATGATGTTTCTACTAGTAAGAATTAGAACTTAACAGTTCTAATTAAAATGCCAAAGACGTTTGAGACAAGAGAAGAAAGTTCATTGAAGAATGTCAAGCATAAATCGTGTTTTGAAAAAGGGTTTGCAAAGTACCGAGCTAATGTGGATTTAATAATGTCTTGAGGAAGAGTTATAATGCTCCTTAGATTGTTAATGAAGTGTTAAACAAATGCTAAGAAGGTTCCATAAGGATTGGAGATCAAACGAAACGACGAGGACAAGTTTCGGGAAGTTGTGGATAGTACGGTCCTTTATACAGACCGTATAATTTATAAGGCCCATATATCAGTCCGTAGAACTCTCCTAGAGGAGGATGAGATTCTGGAGGAAATGGACGGTCCAATTATATGGACCGTATAATTTATACGGTTCGTACAATAGGACGTAGATTTCGGGTTGAGCCATATTTTCTTTTTCCATATATGCACGACTCTTTTTCTTATTTCTCAGTTCCTACTTCTTCCACTCTCTCAAAAGTCCTATAACCTTAGTCCAAGTATACCAAGACAAATCTAAGGTGAAATCAAAGATCAAACACCAAAAGTAGTAGAATCAAGTAGAAGAATGCTATCTAGGGTTGATGGAAGCAAAGAATCTCTTGGGAATTGAAGCTAGGGTTTTCTTCAAGTGAACCATTTCCATCCAAAACTCGTTTCTACATAATAAAAGGTAAGTTTTATGATCATTTCATGTTATTTAGAATATTGGGGAGTTGAAAGACTTGGATTATGGAAGAAAATAGAATATGCAGCTCAAATGTGAAAATAATCCTATTCTTGAATAGTTGTTGACATGAATCATGACTCTTGATGTATTATGAATATAATCTTGTTGGAAATGATATAAAGAGTGTTGAAGAAACATTGTGTGTTGACGAATACGATGTAGTGTGGTAATTTTAGTTATGGATGGTTTGAAATGGAATTGGAAAAGTTGAATGACGTATGGTTGATGAAGATTGTTGATTAAGATATTGTGATGTTGTACTGATGCTTAGGAGCTGTTATATCATAAGGATGAGGTTGTAGAAATAAAGGAAATGCTGCCTAATTTTCATTAGCTTTAGCTAAAGCCTAAGTATGTTCCAATTATCTAATCTTAGTACGAATTCTCTTGAATGTAGAATCGTGAACATTGGAGGAAAGCGTGTAATTGATAAAGTTGGAGAGACGTAAAGGTATGTGAGGCTAGTCCCTTCTTTTTTTGAGGCAGGATTCCTATGACATGATTCCCTTTATTTTTCCATGACCTTCTTACATTCCGGAAACTATGAGTCTATATTTATAAAGAGCTTCTCATGAGATAAAGATAAGAGATGTGTTATGAATATGGTAATGATGGTGATGAGTTTATGTCTGAAGATTCTAAAGCTAATGACTCCTTGACGTTATTCATTGTTGTTACACTCAACTTACAATGCTAGTTCCTTCAAGGTGAGGCATGATAAGTATGACTATTCCATAATGGAATCGGGGGTCCTCGACCTTACGCCACCTCGATAGAGTTATAGCTTATCCTTCAGTTTTATGCACGCCTTATGATAAGTATATGATGATGATATTACACTATGCCTATATGGCCGGGCAGACACCGCTAAGGCGGGCAACATATGCACCATGTCTAGAGGGCATGGGCAGACACCACTAGTGGGCGACCTGAGATTTTACCCCGAACGCGGGAGGCCTGGACGCAGGCTAATGATGATCACACCATATCTATATGGTCGGGCAGCTTATATATGAATACTTAATATGATGATGTTATGATGTAAGTTAGCATGCATTATTCCGCGTTAAGTGACATTTAGTTACAGGTTGTTTCCTCACTTGATGTCTCCTTATTTCTTTGATATGTTGTTGTTGTTCATGCCTTACATACTCAATACAATGTTCGTACTGACGGCCTTTCTTTTAAGACGCTGTGTTCATGCCCACAGGTAGATTGAGAGGTGGCCAGATTCCTAGGAGCTACTCAGCAGATTGATAGGAGCACTCCATTACTCCGAAGGTGCCATTTTTGAGATATTATTTTGTGTTCATATATTTGGGCACGACGGGGTCATGTCCCGTCCTTACGTCTAGCACTCTAGTAGAGGCTCGTAGATACGTATCTGTGGGTAGTAGATGTCCCATGATGACCTCATTAGTGTACATTTTTGTATATCATTTTGCAGCCGTGAGGGCTTATGTATATTTATGTATTATCTTGGAGTTTATATGTGTTCAGGACGAGTATGATGACTAGTATAATGAGTGGTGCCCGGTAGTCAGCTTCGGGTACCCATCATGGCCCCCTAGTCGGGTCGTGACTACTGACACCTTCTTTTTTTTACTCTGGGGAAGAATACCCGCCCATCGACAGGGTTCACATCTTCCGAAAGGACTAGACTCGATTGTGTATATGGCATTTCACTACCGATATCAACGTGTCGTCTTCAAATTGTAGATTTTTAAGACGTCTAATCACTCAATGTATCTAGGAAAGCTATACGACTGTTACACCTCGGAAAAAAAAAATTCCCGTTGGTACGCAAGTAAATGAACTAATGATGTGTGCGAGGAGTGCGAGTGTATAATGTTTCATGGGAAATGTATGAAAAGGGATGTGGATGATTAGAATGAAAAGTCGAGAAATGAGGAAAAAAATTGTAAGTTGGCAAAACTGCCCAGTGGTCGTATATTGCAAAATACGGACAGTAAAGTGCAATACGGTCAGTAAACTGGCAGTCATAAACTGCCATGCAAAAGCTTCAGCCTTCTGCCAGTGGTCGTAAAGTGCAAATACAGACTGTAAACTGGTATACGGTCCGTAAACTGCCAGGTCGTAAACTGGCATGCCAAACTTCAACTTTCTGCCAGCCGAGGAAATGGTTAAATACGACCTGGTGGACGGACCGTAAAGTGATTTACGGCCCGTAAACCATGGTCGTAAACCACCATGAAGGCAGCCCAGCTTCTGGTTCTTGAAATGGCTAAATAAGCCCATGGAGGACGAGCCGTATAGTGGAATACGGTCCGTAAACCTCCATGGATGACCACTGTTCACCCAGCACAGATTTTCTAATTCATTAAATATGAGGATCAAGACTTATTTTATTT
Source organism: Lycium barbarum (assembly GCF_019175385.1). Classification (NCBI taxonomy): domain Eukaryota; kingdom Viridiplantae; phylum Streptophyta; class Magnoliopsida; order Solanales; family Solanaceae; genus Lycium; species Lycium barbarum. The sequence goes on from NC_083344.1 coordinate 34,622,252, forward strand.
CATTACAACATTACACCACTTCTCTCAAAAACTTCTCTCTACATTTATTATATGAGTTTTCAAGGATTATAAGCCATCAATAACATTAAGACAAGTGAATCAAAGATAAGGGAATCATCAAGGATCATCCAAGTCAAGAAATCCAAATGGAGAAAAACTAGGGTGTTGCTCAAAGAAGAGTATTATCAACCAAAGCTTGTTCCTACAACTTCTAAGGTAAGATTCATGATTTTTACAAGATGTTTAAGGTATTGGAGAATTAAAATACATGGATTGTAGAAAATGTGGTCAACTAGGTCATGAATGATGAATAGTGACATTTTGAGAAATAGTTTGAATTGAGTTATGAATGTTGTTGTGTTGTGTCATGAATGTGTTATAAATGGTATTAAGATCATGAACTAAACACTTTAGACGAATGGACGAAGATGGGTGTTATGACCATGAATGTGGGTGAATTAGAGGCAAATTGAGGAATCTAGATAAGGTGGATAATGTGAATGACTAATGGCCATTGTTATGATATTAATGAAGGTATAAACGCTAGCATTGGAAGGGAACGTGCAAGTGTAGAATAGTTCGACGGAAAGGTATGTAAGGCTAACCCTTCTTTCATAAGGCATGGTTCTTGGCCAAATTCCTAATTCCTCTATATGAGTATGTTGTCTTCACATGGTTGGCATTCCGAGCTCATAAGCTCACGACCCTTGAGATGTACTATGATTATACTATGTTCCTCGTATGACGAGTAAGTCTATAATGTAGATGTAAAGATAATGATGAGGATAGTAATGATGATGAGAGTAAAATGAGATTAGAGATGCTTACGAGCTATGATATATGTATATGTATGCCTATGAAGGGCTATGCTAAGACCCCGAGCTATGATGCCGGGTAAGATTATATGTATATGACTATGTATAAAATATGTATACGATTACGAAACGCGCGCACACATCTGCTGATGGTACGGATAACCCTGAAGCCTTGGTAGGGCCAGGTATGAGTACCCTTGAGCCTTGGTTGGCCAAGTATGTATGAAACACCGATCCTATGAGGTCGGGTATGCTATGTAAAGGCTATGTATATGAAATGACTATGTATATAATATGAATATGAATGTGATAAGACTATGTATAAGAATACGAATAAGGACCTGTATACGAATATGAGCACAAGTATGGTACAAGTATTATTATGGGATACGAACGACGATGTATGCAAGTAAGCGACATGATGATGATATTACTGTCTCCCCTCCTATGCTATTTTCATATGATATCTATTATGCTTCTATATTGATGTTGATCATGCTTTACATACTCAGTACATTCTTCGTACTGACGTCCTTTTGTTTGTGGACGCTGCGTCATGCCCGCAGGTGCACAGGGAGACAGACTTGATCCATAGCTGCTTATTCAGAGATTGCATAGTAGAGCTCCATTTCTTTCGGAGCCGTAGCTTTTGGGTACTTTTTCTTTTGTGTATATAATTATGGGCATAGCGGGGTCCTGTCCCGCTCATACGATATGTCATACTCTTAGAGGCTCGTAGTCATGTGTATGTGGGTAGAGATGCTCGGCCATGTCGGCCCATGTTTTGTATATCTTTTGTTAGCCACGTCGGCCTTGTACTTATGATGTGGCATAGATGCCTATGATATGTTAAATGATGATGGTCGTCTAATGGGATCAATATGATTAACGATAAGAAAAGCACGAATTGACTTATGGTTCACCTAGATGTTATGTTATGTACGATAAGGGGGTGCTCGGGTGGGGTAGCACCGGGTGCTCGTCGCGGCCCCCTAGCCGGGTCGCGACAACGACGTCTAGGCCGAGATCTCAATACCTTAACACAATAATGTTTAGTGGAGATCAAGCTTTCGGTAAAATGTGATTATATCTTTCAATAGTCTTAAAATTTTCTTTTGTAAAAATCTTTGTGCTCTGCAAAACGAACACACTTACCAGCGTAAAGCCAACTTTACTTAGGGAGGGCTTCATCACCCTCTCACAAACTCTTTTGTGCCACCATTCCTTGAAGCCTCTTCTTCACTTGGCTTGTTGTCGTTATCCTGTTTTAAACATCTTAACTAACAATTTGTGTAAAAATATCCATAATTGTTTGTTCCTGCATCGATAGAAAAATTTGTCAGTTTCCTATATGGTCGACCACTCTCCCTGCACATGTACTTCTTCTGTTCACACTTCGGCAAGAAGAAATGCTCAATTTCCTTAAAAAATCTTTTATTGTTTTAACAAAGTTGAAAATGTTTGGGCGATGCTTTTTGGAACCTGAACCTGCGGGCATGAACGCAGCCCTCCGAGAACGAGGAGTATGTACGGATAATGTACTGTGTATGAAAGGCATAAGAACAACATATATATGTATGAATCATGAATAAGATCTGAACTCATAAGCTGAAATATATATCTGCATGTACTTGTATGAACTAGTATCTGTATGTATCTGCATAACTCTGTGTAACTGACAATGTCTCTGTGGGCGCATAATCTGCATGCTTATGCCTATCAATGTAGGTCATACATATGTATATGAGTAGATAACACCTGTTAAGCCTCTATGGCATCCCATCATATAATATGGGCCTCTCTACGACCATCATCATATACCTTGTTGTGGTACGTGCAGCCCGATCCTTATATCATCATCATGGCGCACAAACTGAACGGGTGGTAATGCGTATTTAACGTCTATTCATTTCCCCATACCCCATATACATATAATACTTGTGTATATAACGCCTTCTGGTCACGGGTCAATATGCATATATAAGAGTGAAAGTAATACATGAATAGACTGTATACATAAAACTGGACCCATGAACAGAAGAAACAATCATAAACAGGGTACATGAACATCAAAGACTAAAGTACTCCTAATCCTTCTAAGAGTAGAGTAGTATGGAAGCTCGCTTACTCGTTGTGGGTTCATATCATAAGGTCATGCCAAAAGAAAGAAAGAATAGCCATAACATACCTTAAAGTATATCTAATCGTCCAACTTTTACCTCTCGAACTTGTAAGTCTACAATTAAGATAAAACAGGCCTTAATTAGACTATTTACCTTGCTTACTAATCATCTTTAGATACATATAGAGCTTAACGAATTGTGGACAACATTTTCCTTGTAAGCTTATAACTCTTCAATTTCACATTAGATTCAACATCAACCACAATAACCACAACAACAATGAAAACACACACACACACACACACACACACATATATATATATATATATATATAAATATACTTAAATCCATTCCCAATCATCTCTTAAAAATAACCCCAAATCACTATCTTACCCTTCATCAACTTACCACTTCCATAAATATCCTCTCTTCACTTAAAACCACCAAAACTCTTGATAATCAACTCAAATATAAGGGTAGAAATCATTTGCATACCTTGAGGGGTCTATGATTCCAAAGATCAACTTCAAATCCAACTCCCTAAGCTTCACAAGCTTGAAGAAACACTAGAACAACCTTCTTCTTCACACACTTGGGTTTACAGGTGTTATACCCCGTATGTTCATACGTCAAATTATTCGCAAGCAAGTCGACCCAAGTTAAATGAAGAATCATTTTCAGACACGAAATAGAAATCTTTTAATCTGCAATTTTAATTAGAACATAAATTGTTTATAAATTGTATTTAGTGTAAAATTATTATTGGAGATTAGGAACTAATTAATTATGACTAAATTAATAAGTAGGAATTATTGATTAATTAAAATTTATTAAATTAATTAATAGAAGTGGGCCCCACCGAAAAATAAAATAAAAAATATGAAATGGATTCAAAAAGGTTGTTGGGTTGTTAGAATTGTTATGGGCTAAATTGTGAGAATTTTATATGTATATCTCTGTTGTTGGTATTTCTGTGCTAACAGGAGAATAATTGGAAATTCGGGTTAGGTGAATATATAGGGGAAATGCTGCCCAATTGTTATATCCCGCATTTTTGTACAATCGGATAATTCAAGACAATCGCGGGAAGACGACGAGCAAGGCCATATATTTATTTTGTTAAGCATGAGAGTTGTTTATGAAAATTTTGAAGTGGGAATATTAAGAAAGGTCAAGGGCATAAAGGGAAATTCGCAATACGACTCGTGGAATTATGAAGGAAGACGAAGGGCAAATTTGGAAATTGGAAAAATTAAAAATTTGTCATGAAGCTCAAAAAAAAAAAGGGGAGTGGGCTTGATTTTTTTTGGGCCAAGGTTGGCTATCCATCCTTCTTGATGGGCCAAGCCCATATGAGAATTAATGAATGGTTTAAAAGATGACCAGTAAGTAATCTTTTTCTCATAACTCCCTAGAACATTCAAGAACAAAAAAAAAAAAAAAGGAGCAAAACTCCATAGGCCTCTCGGCCAAGGGCAAAAATTTCCAAGAGAATTGACAAACAAATTCCTTCAAAAATCATTTTCTACTAATTTAAAGGCCCTTAACAAGGTGGAGTGTTCATTGGAACAAGAAGATTTCATATTCTTGCAAGTTACAATTCTAGTCAAGTGGGGAGTCAAGAAGGAAGGTGAGAATCAATTTATTTTATGTGTTATAGGTGATTATGTATGTTGTAGTATGTAAAGGTTGATGAAATTCATGGAAATGTGGAAAACATGTTGTGGCCGTGAGTGTGTGGTGTGTATATGTGGCCGTGTATACATGATGTTTAGTCGTGTATATTGTGTGGAAATAAAGAGTCACTTCTACTTAGTAATTGGTTGTTGTTAAGTGGATTCTATGTTTCTAATAAAAGCGTATTGACCTTAGTGAAGTCGATGTAGTTGGAAACTTGCTTTAGAGATTATGTAAATTGAAAATTATGTTCTTGCAAGTATGGAAGATAATGAGACTAGTGTGATGTTGTCGGTGTATGAACTATTAGGTTGTTATTGTTTTATTGAAGTTGGAAGGCTTTGAAGGAAATTGTATATTGATTGAATTGTTAGAATGTACTTTGGGTTGGTTATCGAAATTGTTAGTATGGTTGTTGGCATTGTTGTTAATAATTTGGCCGGGTTGAATACCCGGGATTGTTGTTGATTGAAATTGGCTAAGTTGAACTTGGTGGGATGGAGTATTTACAGGGGAAATGCTGCCGGAATTTCGGTAGCCAAGTATTATCTTAAGATTCCAATTCTAAATGCTCTAACCAAAGTTTGGTAAATATGACCAATTTGTAGATTGTGGCGGATGTGCAACCTGAATTTGGAATAGCATAAGGAGCAGAAAGAGGTATGTAAGGCTTCACCCTTCCTTCTATGGCATGTCTTAGACGTAATATGTTGGATATGAACCTCGGGGATGACTCTATTTCCGGAATCCGCACCTAAAGTTTCCCCTCTTTCATTCAGTAGAATTGAATTAGAAAGTGTGCGAAACGTTGGAAAAACTTTCCAAACCTCTAGAACTTGCATAAATAGGACCCGACTACCTTGAAACCCTCACAAGTAACTCCATGACATGTAATATATGTAAATTGTGCACGCTACCTCATTCGGCCCGAGGTGGGCCCATTGTTCCCGAATTTTCCTTATTGTTCCGTTTGACTTATTTTGAAGCAGAATTCAAAGGAAACTTTTGACCCTTGTCCCGATTATCAAACGATAAGTACCGTACCATTCTAATGGAAATATGTCTATGATGACCATGATAACGATGATGCTAAGGAAGAGAATACGTCTATGATAAGTATGACAAGAATGATTCCATGACTAAGAGTCTTAAGCTAAGGACCCAATGTGAATACGAAAGTATCAAACTAGTTCTTGATTTTTAATTCTATTCCTTGGTTATGACACTATCTTCTAAAGATTCCAAAGGCATGATCCCCAAGTCGTAAAGTCTCAAATGTCTATGATAGATATGTTGACGATATGTTCCTACTATGAATATGACAATATGACAATGTTAAATTATTTCTTGATATCTCAACTCTATTATGGGTAATGACTACTTTAGAGGTTCCAAGTATATGAAACGATGCCCTATGAACCTATTTTATGTTTTCTCATAATGACACTCTTCATTGATAGTCTCGCCTTATGATACTAGTTCCTTCGAGGTGAGACAAAACGGTCACGGTTATACCATAATGTAATCGGAGGCCACTGACCTTACGTCACTCCGATGGATACATGGTTTTCTTTGGGCTCTCCTGCATGCTTATATGACATATGTATATGAGATATGAATATGTTCATGGGGTGGGGGAAGGGATACATGGGGGATGGGAAGGAAAACATGTTTCATTGCCACTTGGTCAGCTGGCTTATCATCCCGGACGCGGGATGCCCGGACGCGGGATATATGGGCGAGCCGATGTATTTCGGTGCTATGTGGCCGAGCCGACATTGTTCGGTGCTATGCTATGACCTGATATGATATGGCATGCTATGCTATGACCTGATATGATATGACATGATATGATATGACATGATATGATATGACACGATATGATATGACATGATCTCATATGATATGATACGATATGACATGATATGATAAGGCATGACATGATATAAGTTCTATTTTCTATGTCTATGAAAAAGAAATGTTCTTTTTAAAGGGAAGGACAAGCATGCATGGTATCCGGCCTGAAAAGGGTATTCCTTTGTACAGGTTACTTTCTTGTATCACTATATGTCCTATGATCCCATGATATTGTTAATCATACCTTATGTTTCTGTTTGTATTATCTTCCATGCTTTACATACTCGGTACACTATTCGTACTGACGTCCCTTCTTGTGGACGCTGCGTTCCATGCCGAGCAGGTCAGCAGGTAGGCAGACTTGACCCCTAGGAGCTTCATCAGCAGTATTGTAGCAGCGCTCCAGTTGTTCCGGAGCCTCCGTTTCTCGATACTATTTTGTGTATATATGTTCGGGCACGGCAGTACTCGGCCCTTCCTATGTATATGTGTACTATGTTTAGAGGCTCGTAGACAGATATGTACAGTTAGATGTTTTGTACTTTTGATGGTCCTCGTCTCTGTGTAATGTGCTAGCAAAGTTTGCTAGCCTATGTTTATAATTATGCTACTAATGTTAATGTTAAGCAGAAAAACAAATACGGTGATGTTCATACTGTCCACTTAGTAATAAGAATACGATACGAGATAAGAGGTGCTCGGTACAAGTATCGAGTACTCTTCACGGCCCTAGTTGGGTCGTGACAGAAGTGGTATCAGAGCAGTTCGGTCCTAGGGGTTTGTCTACGAGCCGTGTCCAGTAGAGTCCTGTTTATGGGTGTGTAGCGCGCCACACTTATAGACAAGAGGCTACAGGGCATTTAGGAAATATGACCTTCTTTGTGTTCTAGATCGTATGATAGAGCTATGCTACTAGGCTCCCTTATTCTTTTCCTAATCCTATGTTGTGGTTTCAGTAATGTCGATGAAGAGAGCAACTTCAGATAGTGGGGGCACCAAGAAGGCCCCTAGAGTATCTCCAGAGCCGAGTAAGGGGAGCCTCGGCTATTCGATTGAGACAGATCCGTCGGAGGACCCAGCCACAGTTCCTCCAGAGTTCCTGACTCCCAGAGCAGAGGATCCCGCGGAGGACAGCTATGATACAGATCCGTCGGAGGACCTAGCAACAATTCCTCCAGAGTTTCTGACCCCTAGAGCAGGGGATTGCATGGAGGGTGGCTATGATACAGATCCCTCGGAGGATCCGACGATGACTCCTCCAGAGCTTCTTACCTCCAGGGAGGAGGATAGTTACGACATAGACCCATCGGAGCATTCTTCTGGGACAACGGAGGAGGAGACTTCCAGGGATATGCCAGCTGCTCCTGTCATGGAGCACTATGTCAGTCAGGCCACCTCGGAGAGTGCTACGGACTACTCCTGTCCTTTGTCCTGGTCATCAGTGAACCAGGAATCGCCTGGTTATCTATACTCTTCCGATTCGGATGCGAGAAATGACGAGAGTCAAACGAGCGGAGAGCAGACAGACGAGGATGAGGAGCATACTTCACATGGCAGCTCCCCGGACCAGGCTCGAGATTGATCGGTTACAGGTATATGAGATATTCTTTGAAATTTTCTATGTATACGTAATCTTTGCAAAATACTAATTAGTGACGGCAGATAGAAATTCAAAAGGGGCCAAAGACTTAGCGGTTGTGAGTAATGGTGATTGAGATGTCTCCGCCACCAGTGCGAATTTAGAAACCCCGGATAAAAGATAATCATATGTATGGATGGGAGTAAATAGTGAAGATTTAAACAGAGGCAATATGGTAATTGTATGGTCAGGAAAGTGAAGACAGGAGTGGGACCCGCTGTGAGGACGTTTTGGAAGTTGTTAGAACCCCGACTTACTTTAAATTATGTGACAAAGGTCGTGCGGGGCAGTCGATATAATTATACCAGCGTTCACGCATTTAAATGCACCAAAGTTTCGAGGTTAAATGTGCTATGGTGGGAGGATGGGTGACCCCCTGGGAAATACGCTGAAAATTTCGTAAATGTGGGAACAAGAGACAAATGTGAAATTAGGTAGCCTAAAGTAAATTAGAGCCCGGGAAGTGGTTAGAAACCCTATAGAAGTCGTGTAGGCTGAGACGGACTAGACTAGCAGAAGGGGAGAAAGCATGACAGAGCTTGGGATTAAAGAAAGTTTGATTAGTGTTCGGAAGTGGTTGTAAGTAAAATGGTGGTGAAAATGTATATATGTACATGACATCTTATCTGTGACGGTAGAACCCTAACAAACAGTGTCGCGATACCTAGAATATACTAGCTGGATGAAATTCAAAAGACATGATGAAGGATTGATATTGTAGGATGTGTAAGTCATTAATCGGTTGCTTTGGTATTAGCGGAGCTAAGTCACTTGGCCGACAGGCAGCCTAAGCTTCTAAAACGAATACACCGAGTGATCGTACGTGATGACTATAGGGGAGACCCCCCCCCCCCCCCGAAGTATTGTAATACACTATGAGGCTAGTTTAACATTCGAGGACGAATGTTCTAAAGGGGGGGAGGATGTTATATCCCGCATTTTTGTACAGTCGGATAATTCAAGACAATCGCGGGAAGACGACGAGCAAGGCCATATTTTTATCTTGTTAAGCATGAGAGTTGTTTATGAAAATTTTGAAGTGGGAATATTAAGAAAGGTCAAGGGCATAAAGGGAAATTCGCAATATGACTCGTGGAATTACGAAGGAAGACGAAGGGCAAATTTGGAAATTGGAAAAATTAAAAATTTGTCATGAAGCTCAAAAAAAAAAGGGGGAGTGGGCTTGATTTTTTTTGGGCCAAGGTTGGCTATCCATCCTTCTTGATGGGCCAATCCCATATGAGAATTAATGAATGGTTTAAAAGATGACCATTAAGTCATCTTTTCCTCATAACTCCCTAGAACATTCAAGAACAAAAAAAAAAAAAAAAAAAAAGAAGGAGCAAAACTCCATAGGCCTCTCGGCCAAGGGCAAAAATTGCCAAGAGAATTGACAAAACAATTCCTTCAAAAATCATTTTCTACTAATTTAAGGGCCCTTAACAAGGTGGAGTATTCATTGGAACAAGAAGATTTCATATTCTTGCAAGTTACAATTCTAGTCAAGTGGGGAGTCAAGAAGGAAGGTGAGAATCAATTTATTTTATGTGTTATAGGTGATTATGTATGTTGTAGTATGTAAAGGTTGATGAAATTCATGGAAATGTGGAAAACATGTTGTGGCTGTGAGTGTGTGGTGTGTATATGTGGCCGTGTATACATGATGTTTAGCCGTGTATATTGTGTGGAAATAAAGAGTCACTTCTACTTAGTAATTGGTTGTTGTTAAGTGGATTCTATGTTTCTAATAAAGGCGTAATGACCTTAGTGAAGTCGATGTAGTTGGAAACTTGCTTTAGAGATTATGTAAATTGTAAATAATGTTCTTGCAAGTATGGAAGATAATGAGACTAGTGTGATGTTGTCGGTGTATGAACTATTAGGTTGTTATTGTTTTATAGAAGTTGGAAGGCTTTGAAGGAAATTGTATATTGATTGAATTGTTAGAATGTACTTTGGGTTGGTTATCGAAATTGTTAGTATGGTTGTTGGCATTGTTGTTAATAATTTGGCCGGGTTGAATTCCCGGGATTGTTGTTCATTGAAATTGGCCAAGTTGAACTTGGTGGGATGGAGTATTTACAGGGGAAATGCTGCCGGAATTTCGGTAGCCAAGTATTATCTTAAGATTCCAATTCTAAATGCTCTAACCAAAGTTTGGTAAATATGACCAATTTGTAGATTGTGGCGGATTTGCAACTTGAATTTGGAATAGCTTAAGGAGTGGAAAGAGGTATGCAAGGCTTCACCCTTCCTTCTATGGCATGTCTTAGACGTAATATGTTGGATATGAACCTCGGGGACAACTCTATTTTCCGGAATCCGCACCTAAAATTTCCCCTCTTTCATTCAGTAGAATTGAATTAGAAAGTGTGCGAAACGTTGGAAAAACTTTCCAAACCTCTAGAACTTGCATAAATAGGACCCGACTACCTTGAAACCCTCAGAAGTAACGCCATGACATGTAATATATGTAAATTGTGCACGCTACCTCATTCGGCCCGAGGTGGGCCCATTGTTCCCGGATTTTCCTTATTGTTCCGTTTGACTTATTTTGAAGCCGAATTCAAAGTAAACTTTTGACCCTTGTCCCGATTATTAAAAGATAAGTACCGTACCATTCTAATGGAAATATGTCTATGATGACCATGATAACGATGATGCTAAGGAAGAGAATACGTCTATGATAAGTATGACAATAATGATTCCATGACTAAGAGTCTTAAGCTAAGGACCCAATGTGAATATGAAAGTATCAAACTAGTTCTTGATTTTTAATTCTATTCCTTGGTTATGACACTATCTTCTAAAGATTCCAAAGGCATGATCCCCAAGTCGTAAAGTCTCAAATGTCTATGATAGATATGTTGACGATATGTTCCTACTATGAATATGACAATATGACAATGTTAAATTATTTCTTGATATCTCAACTCTATTATGGGTAATGACTACTTTAGAGGTTCCAAGTATATGAGACGATTCCCTATGACCCTATTTTATGTTTTCTCATAATGACACTCTTCATTGATAGTCTCGCCTTATGATACTAGTTCCTTCGAGGTGAGACAAAGCGGTCACGGTTATACCATAATGTAATCGGAGGTCACTGACCTTACGTCACTCCGATGGATACATGGTTTTCTTTGGGCTCTCTTGCATGCTTATATGACATATGTATATGAGATATCAATATGTACATGGGGTGGGGGAAGGGATACATGGGGGATGGGAAGGGAAACATGTTTCATTGCCACCTGGTCAGCTGGCTTATCATCCCGGACGCGGGATGCCCGGACGCGGGATATATGGGCGAGCCGATGTATTTCGGTGCTATGTGGGCGAGCCGACATTGTTCGGTGCTATGCTATGACCTGATATGATAAGACATGTTATGCTATGACCTGATATGATATGACATGATATGATATGACACGATATGATATGACATGATCTCATATGATATGACACGATATGACATGATATGATAAGGCATGACATGATATAAGTTCTATTTTCTATGTCTATGAAAAAGAAATGTTCTTTTTAAAGGGAAGGACAAGTATGCATGGTATCCGGCCTGAAAAGGGTATTCCTATGTATAGGTTACTTTCTTGTATCACTATATGTCCTATGATCCCATGATATTGTTAATCATACCTTATGTTTCTGTTTGTATTATCTTCCATGCTTTACATACTCGGTACACTATTCGTACTGACATCCCTTCTTGTGGACGCTGCATTCCATGCCGCGCAGGTCAGCAGGTAGGCAGACTTGACTCTTAGGAGCTTCATCAGCAGTATTGTAGCAGCGCTCCAGTTGTTCCGGAGCCTCAGTTTCTCGGTACTATTTTGTGTATATATGTTCAGGCACGGCAGTACTCGGCCCTTCCTATGTATATGTGTACTATGTTTAGAGGCTCGTAGACAGATATGTACAATTAGATGTTTTGTACTTTTGATGGTCCTCGTCGCTGTGTAATGTGCTAGCAAAGTTTGCTAGCCTATGTTTATAATTATGCTACTAATGTTAATGTTAAGCAGAAAAAAAAATACGGTGATGTTCATACGTCCCACTTAGTAATAAGAATACGATACGAGATAAAAGGTGCTCGGTACAAGTATCGAGTACTCGTCACGGCCCTAGTTGGGTCGTGACACCAATTTTCGTTAAGCCCTTAACTAATGAAAAACCCTTAACGACAAAGTATAAGTTAAAGAATAAGTTCTATAAGCGATGGGCTACGGATTTATGAACTAGAAAGTATAGTTACTAACGATAACGTTACTTTGACGTTAAATAGGCTAAAGGGGGCGACAAAGCGAACGGTTTTGCGATTAGTCGTCAACAGGTATGTAAAGTTGTCCCTTCTTTCTTTTGGCATGTCTTAGACTTAAGTGATGAATGATATGAACTTTGGGTAATCCTATTCATAAGTCTTGAGTGTGAATCATGATTCTTATTCACTTATTGATGTTAGAACTCTTAAGTGATTCAGCCCTCTCTTTGGTCTCCTATACGATGGATAATAGTCGATATATATAAGCTCCTAGTCTGTTCCGAAGGGAACACCCATAAGGTACCAGTTGAGTTGTGTATACGTTTTTACTAATGATTTCAAGGAAATTAGTTTTATACTAAAGGAAACATAAAGTTTGATTTTTAAAACCACTCCGAAGGGGGTGCGAGATTTTACTATTTCATTTCATTTACGATTTATGTTTACATTCAATAGCATCATCTCTTTGTATGGGTATTTGTGGATTAAGTTGTGTTGACATGGTTGTGATATTAAGCAGGAAGCGGCTGCCCGAAGGGGCCATCATTATTATGTCGGAAGCGGCTGCCCGAAGGGGCCATCATTATTATGTCGGAAGCGGCCGTCCGAAGGGACTATTGTGTTATTATGCCGGAAGCGGCCGTCCGAAGGGACTATTGTGTTATTATGCCGGAAGCGGCCGTCCGAAGAGACTATTGTGTTATTATGCCGGAAGCGGCTGTCCGAAGGGACTAATGTGTTATTATGCCGGAAGCGACCGTCCAAAGGGACTATTGTGTTATTAGCAGGAAGCGGCTACGAGTAGGATATTCTATATTTATATTGTGTATGCTAGAATTTGTGTAAGGGACCACATGACATGGTTCAAAATGCTGTTCCAAGTTACTCCTGTGTCACGACCCGACTAGGGGCCGTGACGAGTACCCGATACTTGTACCGGGCACCCCTTAGCTATCCTGTATAAACAGTGCCATATTTTTTTTTTCTATCATTAATGAACATTAGCAGCAGACTTTCTAATATCGCGTTATACCGGGACGCGAACCATTCAGAATACAATACATTTAACGGTACGTAGCTGACTGTGTATATTTGTCTACGAGCCTCTAGACATAGTACACTTATACATAGAAAGGGCCGAATACTGTCGTGCCTGAATAGACATACCCAAAATAGTACCGCTGGAGTGAGGCTCCGAAACAACTGGAGCACTGTAGAGTACTGCTGGTAAGCTCCTAAAGATCAAGTCCACCTGTCTGCTGACCTGCGCGGCATGAAACGCAGCGTCCACAAGAAGGGACGTCAGTACGAATAATGTACCGAGTATGTAAGGCATGGAAAATAATGCAAGCAGTAACATAGAGTACGATTAGTAGTATCACGGAGTCACAGGGCATATAACGAGGCAAGGAAGTAACCTGTACATAGGAAGGCCCCTTTTCAGGCCGGGTGTCATGTAGGCTTGTCCTTTCGTCTTTGAAACGTTTCTTTTCATAAGCATAGGAATTAACATTTATATATTACTTATTCTCGTGTGCAGAGAACAGTACATTTCTGTAACGGTACCTTTTGCTCACATTTACAGACGCCGAATACAATCGGCTCCACCCCCACGGTGTCCCTTATTCTCGTATACAGAAAACAGTACAATTCAGTAAACCGTATCTTTTATTCACATTTACAGACGCCGAATACAATTGGCTCTCCCAACCCCCTCCTCAACGGTGTCCCATCATATCATATCATACATATACCATACATTATATATATACAGACGCCGCGTACGGCTCTCCCATATCCCGCGTCCGGGCATCCCGCGTCCAGGATGGAATCCAGCTGAATCAGGTGGTGATATAACAGTGGCCCTTCCCCTTTCCCCATACACATATACATATACATTTGCTTATCTGTTATACATATACACGTCTCATATACAATTACTTATCTTATTTATATATACATATCCATACACATATACCTGTTTATTATACATATATCATATAAGCACACAAGAGCCAAGGAAAATCATATATCCATCGGAGTGACGTAAGGTCGGTGACCTCCGATTACGTTATGGAATGCTAGTTATAACTTTGTCTCACCTTGAAGGAACAAGTATTTTAAGGCGAGACTATCAACGGAGAATAGTGTTACAGTAACCGCGGAATGAAATCGGGGACATTATGGATGACAGTTATAGGCCTTGGAGTCTTAGAAAATAAAGTTATAACTAGGAAATATAAATACGATTTAGAAATTAGTCTATCAATTTCATATTCATATTGGATACTTAGTTTAGAAATCTCAGTCATAGGATCGTTCCGGTCGTACTTATCATGAGCACATTCTCTTGTCTAACATTGTCGTTATCATTATCCCCATTGAAACATTCTCGGAAGAGTAGTCATAGTACTTATCATTCGGTAAGGAGATCGGGATCAAAAGTCCCCTTTGGACTCACTTCGAGTAAATTAACCAGGATTATAGGAAAATCCGGGGGTAACGGGCCCACCTCGGGCCGGATGAGGTAGCGTGTACGATTTACGCATGTCACGTGTCACAGCGTTGCTTGTGAGGGTCTTAGGATAATCGGGTCCCATTTATACACGTTATAGGGGTCTAGGAGGTCTTTTAATCATTTGGCACCTTTCTAGTTCAATTCTAGTGAGCAAAAAGTAGAAAACTTTAGGTGCGGGTTCCGGGGAATAGGGTTGTCCCCGAGGCTCGTACCCGACTTAGAACAACTAAGACATGCCATAGAAAGAAGGGTGAAGCCTCACATACCTCTTTCCGCTCCTTTTGCTATCCCAAATTCACGTCACAATCTCGTCAAAATCTGCGAATTGGTCATTTTTACCAAAACTTTCATTAGTATACTTTTAGTTAAAATCTTAAGGAAACACTTTGCTAGCGAAATTTCGACAGCATTTCCTCTGTAAGTGTACCAATCCCGAGAATAAGGCTCGGCCCCAAATCAACAACAACCATCCGGGAATGTAACCCGGCCAAACCAACAATGATATTAACAACACCAATGAGAGGTTCAAAGCTCATTCTAACATTAATAACTCTTTATTATACCATTCGACGCTATTTCGTTTTCATTCAATCAACCGCATACGATCGACCCAACACCCACGCTCATACGTTCAAGTACCAACATAAACCATTTAAACAAGGTTCAAGAATGCGTCGGACAAACCACAAAATAGTCAAACAATTCAAACAACGCACCATAGAATCCAAAATCTTCCAACTTCCATAGGAACCACCACAACACATTTCTTTCTCCAAAATTTCACAATCTATACCAACAAACCATACTTTTACCACATTATTATCAAAATTACAAGAACTATATTTGGCTCACATTAGTTTCCACAACAAACCATAAACTACTATAATCTCAACTTTGAATCATTAAACTTCTTTTTGCGTTATAAAATCCACAACGACACAACTAATATACTAAATAAAATTAATTCATCCTTCCTTCAATAAACAACATCACACACGGCCTCAACACTACATACACCTTTTCATGCATTCCATCCATTCCTCCATTCTACAACATATACAAATCACCCATAACACAAACAATAATCACAATACTAAATAAAACAATTGAATCATTGCCTTGCAACTATCCATACACACGGCCACACATCAACACACACATATTTCACAAATTTCACTCATTTTCACATACTACAACACTTCAACAACATTCATAACACATAAAAGAGGGTTAGTTCTTTACCTTCATTCTTCATCTTCTCCACTTGGTTAAGGCTCATGAATCATCCATATGAGTGCTTTGCTTGCTCCAATAATTCCACCATGTTAAAGAGCATCCTCTACTTAGTATAAAAACCAAAGGAAAATAATTCTCCAACATCAAAATGGAGGGGCTGGTTTCGGCCAGCCCCCTAAACCGAACCCCTCACTCCCTCTTTCTTTTATTTTTGCTCTTTATTTCTTGTCTTAAATTAGAAGGAACATGTATATATATATGCCTATAATTGCAAGCATGTGAGGGGCACATGCCCCTCTCTAGAAGTTTCCTTTAATTTCTTGAAATTTCTCTAACATGAAAGATGAACCAAAGTCTTGCCATGTACACCTTGGCCCATATAATTTCCATCACATGGCCAATATGACCCTTTTTGAACCTTCATGAATTTTTTTGTGAAATTCCCGTTCCGTCCCTCGACTTTTCTGAATATGACCATTTTACCCCTAACCTTCCACATTGTTTCCATTGATCATTTTGCAATTTCTCTTCTTGCCCTTAGCCTCTCACAATATTTTCATACTAATAATGGTCATAAATAGTATTCTTAACGACTTGTGCATTAATGTATTATTTGAAAAGGTTTTCGTCCTTAACTTTTCGCGACGACTTTGAAATATTCAAACGTTCAAAATACGGGCCATAACATCCTCCCCCCCTTTAGAACATTCGTCCTCGAATGTTCAACTGACCTTATGGGGCTTTATAATATTTCGGGAGGGTCCGTCCTATAGACACTCTTCTCTTTATGCCCGTTCTTTATCCTTTATCTTATCCTCCTTGACCTTTTCACACATCCTCATTTCACGTCGTAGGTTTCTTTTTCCTATACTCAAAAATATGGTGACCCCTTGTTGTCCTAAGATAATGTGGTCTCTCCCCCTTTAAGGGATTCCTTATATGTCAACAGTTCCTTCCTTCGCCTCGGTGCACGATATAGCGAAATTTTCTTACCATAAGTCTTCCTTTTATTTCCAGTCCACGACATCATTCTCGTCAGCATTTTCATATCTTTCCATCCACCATTGATCCTTTCAGGAGTCGGGGTCTCCTATTATCGTCACCGGACCTAACCATTCTTTTCTCTTACTTCACGTTCCTTATCGTGGTCGCTATTCCGTTGGCTTCACTTGTTTAAATTGGTTTTCAATCCTTACACACTTTCCCTTTGTTCATGTTGCCACACTTGTTCTTCTTACACACCTATACTTTGCAATTTCACCTCAGATAATTCCGTGTTCTTCCAGTTATTCCCCTTTTTGGAGGTCTTGCCCATTCATGTTTCTTATCTTTCACTCCTTTCGGATATTTAGTCTCCTTAGCTTCCACCTACTTACCCATTTTCTTCTTCAAACATCATAATATTCAGACTTTTCTATCCCTAATCCATAACGAAAGTAGCGGCTTATCTCGCGGCGCTTGCACCATTTGTTTTGCTACCGTTCAGGTTCCGGTATCCCTCTTTCTGTCGTAGCATAGATCGTTGGGACACACGTGTCCACTGATACCTTCACACACGAGATATCACACATGTTCATCTGCACATACACACATGATCAATACCACTAATCCACAAAACACTTCCAGACGCTATTCAAGCCTATCCGAATTCCCGAGCTGTGAGGTACTCTTTGTCTCTTTACCGAGCTGAGCTGCCTCGTTCTACACATCTTCTTTAAGGTTTCCAATCATCCCATATACTATAGTTTCACTTAGACTATTCTGATTTTCCATTTGTCTGTTATGTTAAATCATGTAGAATTTCTTGAAAACTTCCCAGGGGGTCACCCATCCCAGGATTGCTCCCACCTGAGCACACTTAACCTTGAAACTTTGCTGGGATCCAATGCCTTAATGCTGATATTTTCGCGTCGACTTCCGTGCATGATCTTTACTACATAATTTGAGGCTAGTCGAGGTCTTACAGATCCCGGGACACCCTCGTAATGCGTCTTTTCTTCCACAATTACCTCTTTACCCTTTTTGGGCCTCAGAGCTCATCTTTCACTCCCATGTATAATTACTTTTCATCCTAGGTTCCCAGGCCCCTGATGATAATAGTTACGCCTTCGTTGCCATTATTTTATGGATGCCCCGATATCAGTCTGTTCGAATATCTTACTCACCGTTTTTGCACAGTGACCTGTAGCAAGATTAGTTATCAACTTTTCGAGTCCTCCATCCGACCTTGTCTTTCTTATACCATACTCCTGTACGCAGCAAATACTAGTGGCACCTTACAGAACATACAGGTATGCCACGTTCTGGCCATCCGAAGCTGCTCATTCCAGATAACAGATCAAATACGTCAGTACTTATCCTTGTGACCTTCCGTATCGCCACTTACCTTTTCCGTCGTATGTAAGGCTCACATCAGAAATCTCATTTCCTAGTACTTGGCTCTATCGCACGATCTGAGACAGAAAGAACATCAACAATTCCTAAATGCCCTGTAGCCTTCTGTTTATAAATGTGGCCGGCAACACACCATAAACAGGACTCTACTGGACACGGCTCATAGACAATCCCTAGGACCGAACTGCTCTGATACCACTTCTGTCACGACCCGACTAGGGGCCGTGACGAGTACCCGATACTTGTACCGGGCACCCCTTAGCTATCCTGTATAAACAGTGCCATAATTTTTTTTTTCTATCATTAATGAACATTAGCAGCAGACTTTCTAATATCGCGTTATACCGGGACGCGAACCATTCAGAATACAATACATTTAACGGTACGTAGCTGACTGTGTATATTTGTCTACGAGCCTCTAGACATAGTACACTTATACATAGAAAGGGCCGAATACTGTCGTGCCCGAATAGACATACCCAAAATAGTACCGCTGGAGTGAGGCTCCGAAACAACTGGAGCACTGTAGAGTACTGCTGGTAAGCTCCTAAAGATCAAGTCCACCTGTCTGCTGACCTGCGCGGCATGAAACGCAGCGTCCACAAGAAGGGACGTCAGTACGAATAATGTACCGAGTATGTAAGGCATGGAAAATAATGCAAGTAGTAACATAGAGTACGATTAGTAGTATCACGGAGTCACAGGGCATATAACGAGGCAAGGAAGTAACCTGTACATAGGAAGGCCCCTTTTCAGGCCGGCTGTCATGTAGGCTTGTCCTTTCGTCTTTGAAACGTTTCTTTTCATAAGCATAGGAATTAACATTTATATATTACTTATTCTCGTGTGCAGAGAACAGTACATTTCTGTAACGGTACCTTTTGCTCACATTTACAGACGCCGAATACAATCGGCTCCACCCCCACGGTGTCCCTTATTCTCGTATACAGAAAACAGTACAATTCAGTAAACCGTATCTTTTATTCACATTTACAGACGCCGAATACAATCGGCTCTCCCAACCCCCTCCCCAACGGTGTCCCATCATATCATATCATACATATACCATACATTATATATATACAGACGCCGCGTACGGCTCTCCCATATCCCGCGTCCGGGCATCCCGCGTCCAGGATGGAATCCAGCTGAATCAGGTGGTGATATAACAGTGGCCCTTCCCCTTTCCCCATACACATATACATATACATTTGCTTATCTGTTATACATATACACGTCTCATATACAATTACTTATCTTATTTATATATACATATCCATACACATATACCTGTTTATTATACATATATCATATAAGCACACAAGAGCCAAGGAAAATCATATATCCATCGGAGTGACGTAAGGTCGGTGACCTCCGATTACGTTATGGAATGCTAGTTATAACTTTGTCTCACCTTGAAGGAACAAGTATTTTAAGGCGAGACTATCAACGGAGAATAGTGTTACAGTAACCGCGGAATGAAATCGGGGACATTATGGATGACAGTTATAGGCCTTGGAGTCTTAGAAAATAAAGTTATAACTAGGAAATATAAATACGATTTAGAAATTAGTCTATCAATTTCATATTCATATTGGATACTTAGTTTAGAAATCTCAGTCATAGGATCGTTCCGGTCGTACTTATCATGAGCACATTCTCTTGTCTAACATTGTCGTTATCATTATCCCCATTGAAACATTCTCGGAAGAGTAGTCATAGTACTTATCATTCGGTAAGGAGATCGGGATCAAAAGTCCCCTTTGGACTCACTTCGAGTAAATTAACCAGGATTATAGGAAAATCCGGGGGTAACGGGCCCACCTCGGGCCGGATGAGGTAGCGTGTACGATTTACGCATGTCACGTGTCACAGCGTTGCTTGTGAGGGTCTTAGGATAATCGGGTCCCATTTATACACGTTATAGGGGTCTAGGAGGTCTTTTAATCATTTGGCACCTTTCTAGTTCAATTCTAGTGAGCAAAAAGTAGAAAACTTTAGGTGCGGGTTCCGGGGAATAGGGTTGTCCCCGAGGCTCGTACCCGACTTAGAACAACTAAGACATGCCATAGAAAGAAGGGTGAAGCCTCACATACCTCTTTCCGCTCCTTTTGCTATCCCAAATTCACGTCACAATCTCGTCAAAATCTGCGAATTGGTCATTTTTACCAAAACTTTCATTAGTATACTTTTAGTTAAAATCTTAAGGAAACACTTTGCTAGCGAAATTTCGACAGCATTTCCTCTGTAAGTGTACCAATCCCGAGAATAAGGCTCGGCCCCAAATCAACAACAACCATCCGGGAATGTAACCCGGCCAAACCAACAATGATATTAACAACACCAATGAGAGGTTCAAAGCTCATTCTAACATTAATAACTCTTTATTATACCATTCGACGCTATTTCGTTTTCATTCAATCAACCGCATACGATCGACCCAACACCCACGCTCATACGTTCAAGTACCAACATAAACCATTTAAACAAGGTTCAAGAATGCGTCGGACAAACCACAAAATAGTCAAACAATTCAAACAACGCACCATAGAATCCAAAATCTTCCAACTTCCATAGGAACCACCACAACACATTTCTTTCTCCAAAATTTCACAATCTATACCAACAAACCATACTTTTACCACATTATTATCAAAATTACAAGAACTATATTTGGCTCACATTAGTTTCCACAACAAACCATAAACTACTATAATCTCAACTTTGAATCATTAAACTTCTTTTTGCGTTATAAAATCCACAACGACACAACTAATATACTAAATAAAATTAATTCATCCTTCCTTCAATAAACAACATCACACACGGCCTCAACACTACATACACCTTTTCATGCATTCCATCCATTCCTCCATTCTACAACATATACAAATCACCCATAACACAAACAATAATCACAATACTAAATAAAACAATTGAATCATTGCCTTGCAACTATCCATACACACGGCCACACATCAACACACACATATTTCACAAATTTCACTCATTTTCACATACTACAACACTTCAACAACATTCATAACACATAAAAGAGGGTTAGTTCTTTACCTTCATTCTTCATCTTCTCCACTTGGTTAAGGCTCATGAATCATCCATATGAGTGCTTTGCTTGCTCCAATAATTCCACCATGTTAAAGAGCATCCTCTACTTAGTATAAAAACCAAAGGAAAATAATTCTCCAACATCAAAATGGAGGGGCTGGTTTCGGCCAGCCCCCTAAACCGAACCCCTCACTCCCTCTTTCTTTTATTTTTGCTCTTTATTTCTTGTCTTAAATTAGAAGGAACATGTATATATATATGCCTATAATTGCAAGCATGTGAGGGGCACATGCCCCTCTCTAGAAGTTTCCTTTAATTTCTTGAAATTTCTCTAACATGAAAGATGAACCAAAGTCTTGCCATGTACACCTTGGCCCATATAATTTCCATCACATGGCCAATATGGCCCTTTTTGAACCTTCATGAATTTTTTTGTGAAATTCCCGTTCCGTTCCTCGACTTTTCTGAATATGACCATTTTACCCCTAACCTTCCACATTGTTTCCATTGATCATTTTGCAATTTCTCTTCTTGCCCTTAGCCTCTCACAATATTTTCATACTAATAATGGTCATAAATAGTATTCTTAACGACTTGTGCATTAATGTAATATTTGAAAAGGTTTTCGTCCTTAACTTTTCGCGACGACTTTGAAATATTCAAACGTTCAAAATACGGGCCATAACATCCTGGGTTGCTTTCTAAACTTGCTTATTGTTACGCTTTTCCTTGTTTTATGATTCAATATTTCCTTACATATTCCGTACTGACCCCCGTTTCTTCGGGGGGCTGCGTTTCATGCCCGTAGGTACAGATAGTCGGTTTGGTGACCCTTCAGCATAGGACTTCTGTTTAGCTGTCTTGGAGAGGTCCGTTGTTCTGAAGTTTAGACTTTTGGTATAGATCTTATACTATATATATGTTTGTTTATCCAGGGGTACGGCGGGGCCCTGTCCCGTCATATTTTTCCATTCGTACTCTTAGAGGTCTGTAGACATATGTGTGGGTTGTGTATAGGTTTGTTTGGCTGTGTTTATACGATGTGCTATGGATATTAATATGTTGTGGCAGCCTTGTCGGCTTGCGTATCCTTTCATGATATGATTCGTTGTGACTCCTTAGGAAATAGTTGATCTTGATATATATATATATATATATATATATATATATATATATATATATATATATATATATATATATATGACGACGTTATGAACCATTGGAGTTCTTTTGTAAGCTTTCATATAGTTCGTATTTCAGCTTGACTATATCTGATAGGTACGTATACGGGTGTCCAGGTGGGGCACTAGTCACGGCCTACGGGGTTGGGTCGTGACAAAAATGGTATCAGAGCAGTTCGTCCTCGGACTGTCTACAGACCGTGTTTAGTAGAGTCTTGTTTATCGGTGTGTTGTGCACCACATCTATAAACAGTAAGCTACAGGACATTTATGATGTTACCTTTCTTTCATCTCTAAGATCGTGCGATAGAGCCCAGCCATAGGAAATGAAATTCCTTATACTAACCTTTGATTTCAGCTGAAGAACGACATCGATAGAAGAAAGCGACTGATGATATTGGAAGCTACACAATATACAGGTAAGCAATGGTGCGAAAGAGGCATGTCGGATAAGGTAAGAATATTGAAATATGATTGAAATGTAAAGTTGAAGGATGAAAGAGAAGGTAGATAGGAAGGTATAACAGGACAGGTCGTTAAAGGATCAGGTACGTCTCGAGGTGTGATATGTGAGGTAAGTCCTGACACCTTTATACTTTTACTGGAAATTGGGAGCCCTGTGTGGCTATGATACGATAGGATATATGTGTATATGTGTTGGCCCTGTGAGGCATTGTTGGTATTTCCTCCGTGCAGGTTCTGGGATAGTAAGAAGTACAGAGGAAACTCTGCCAAAATTTTCCCAGAAATAGAAAAAGAAGTAGTAGTATTGATACCACTTTGTCACACCCTAGCAATGGTAGGGCATGACGGGCACCCGACTCTCATCAGAGTCGAGCGAACCCTTAGACATTCGCTCCATCAAAACCTGTCATTTCAAAAACTTTTAAAAACATGAAACTTTTCCAAATAGAAATCATTATCTTTATAATGATTATGAAAACTTTCAATCAATTAAGTACTTTAACCCAATTGAAATCATCTAAAATACATACTCTTTTAAAATCTACAAATGATTCAACTGACATCATTTTGTCGACATCTCGACAAACATACCACAGGACACTGTCTGCAGAAGTCTCTAAGAAGTGAACTGAACATTATAAGTCAGGATAGGGACCTGACATACTCATAATCACGCATATCTAGACATGACTCAGCACAGCTCCAGAATGAGGTGGAACTTGCCAATCCCAGCTGACGTCCAAGCATTCTAGCTATACACTTAACCTGCCAAACAATCTGGGGCTGCGGGCATGAATGCAGGGTCCCCAGGCAAAAGGACGTCAGTACGGACAATGTACTGAGTATGTAAGGTGGTAACAAATCATAATCATAATTTGATTTAGGAGAGAAGAAATCACAATCTAACTTAATACCTACAGCCTTTGCTGGAAGACACATAAATGTGCACATGAAGTCTCAAAACAATCTTTAAGTAAATAATGCAATTCAACACACATGTCGTTTCCTACATTTTAACAAAAATGGTCCCTTCGGACAAAACAATCTTTAAGTAAATAATGAAATTCAACACACATGCCGCTTCCGACAGTTTAACAAACATGGTCCCTTCGGACAAAACAATCTTTAAGTAAATAATGCAATCTAACACACATGCCGCTTCCGACATTTGAACAAAATGGTCCATTCGGACAGCCGCTTCCGGCTAGTATCACAATAGTCCCTTCGGACAGCCGCTTCCGGCATAATAATGATGGCCCCTTCGGGCAGCCGCTTCCGGCTTAATAATAATGATGGCCCCTTCGGGCAGCCGCGTCCGGCTTAATAATAATGATGGCCCCTTCGGGCAGCCGCTTCCGGCTTAATAATAATGATGGCCCCTTCGGGCAGCCGCTTCCGGCTTAATAATGATGATGGCCCCTTCGGGCAGCCGCTTCCGGCTTAATATCACAATTATGTCAACACAACTTAATCCACAAATATCAATACAAAGAGATGATGCTATGGACCGTAAACATAAATCGTAACTGAAATGAAATAGTAAAATCTCACACCCCCTTCGGAGTGGTTTTGAAAATAAAACTTTATGTTTCCTTTAGTATAATACTAATATTCTCGAAATCATTAGTAAAACCATAAACACAACTCAAGTGGCACCTTATGGGTGTTCCCTTCTGAACTGAATAGGAATATATATATATATATATATATATCGACTATTATCCAACGTATAGGAAACTGAAGAGGGAAGCTCAATCACTCAAGAGTTCTAGCATCAAGAACTGAATAAGAATTAGGAATCACACTCGAGACTTATGAATAGGATTACCCCAAAGCTCATATTATTCATCACTTAAATCTAAGACATGCCAAAAGAAAGAAGGGTTAGCCTTACATACCTGTTAACGACTATTCGCAATCCGTTCGCCTTGTCGCTCTTTTAGCCTAACGTAATAATTAGTAACTATACTTTCTAGTTCATAAATCCATAGCCCATCGCTTTTAGCACTTATTCTTTAACTTATACTTTCTCGATAAGGGTTTTTCATTATTTAAGGGCTTAACGAAAATCGGACAGCATTTCCCCTATATATTCGCCTAACCTGAATTTCTAATTATCCTCCTGTCAACACCGAAATACAAACAACAACGATATATACATAAAATTCTCACAATTCAGCCCATAACAATTCTAACAATCCAACAACTTCTCTTAATCCATTTCAACCCACAATTTCCTATAACATCGATTTCATGCATTTTCTAAATTCCAATTTCGTCCAATCCAATTCTAATAATTCCATTACAATACTACTAACACAACTACACCATAAAATAGGAAAACCTTACCTTAACTTTCTCGGAGGAATTTCTACTCTTAATTGCTCCAATTTTACAATTTCTTCTTCTCCAACTTAAAATCCAATGTTGCTATCACCTCCTTGAGTTTGTATTGTACTTTAAATTTTCTCAAAACATTCAAGAATAATTTTTCTCCTCACTCACCATGGCTGGCCGAGCAGCCATGGAAGCTTTACCTTTCTTTTTTTGTTTTTGCTAAGTTTAATTTGAAAAAAAAAATGAATCCATAGCTAAAGTTGTTCATCAACAATTGTATACATATATGGTGGCCCTATTATTGACACGTGCTCCCCCCACCAATGACTCACCAATTTATTTCTTGATTAGTCATTTTTTTTTCTTTGTTTATTAAATCGGGTGGGGCCCACTTTTTATAATTAAATTAATTAATTTTAATAAATCATTAATCCTTACTTAATAATATAATCACAATTAATTAGTCCCAATCTCCAATAATATTTTTACACTAAATAAAATTTATAAACAATTTATGTACTAATTAAAATTGAAAATTAAGGATTTCTATTTCGTGTCCGAAAATGATCCTGTCTTTAACTTGAGTCGATTTGCTAGCGAATAATTCGACGTATAAATATAAGGGGTATAACATCCTTCCCCCCTTTAGAATATTCATCCTCGAATGTTAAACTGGTCCTTAACTCCCAGTACTTTCTCAAGTGTTCTCTTATTTACTTATGCCCTTCACATACCTTTTCCGTTTGTTGATTCGCTATAATTCACTATAACGCATTCCAGATCTCTACATAGTCATTCCTTCTCCTGCCTTATTCTGCTCCACATATCTTATTGTACTAAAACTTGCTTGCTGTCTATTTTGTCATACTCCTTCCCTTTCCCTTCTCCTTTGCTACTTATGTGTCACAATATCATTGGCCAATAACTCTGTTGCCAACGTCTTAACTCCTAATCCAGTATAGCCTTGCTATCCCTTATAATATCTTTTAAGTTACATTATTCGAATCACCTTAATCGTAGTTCATCAACCTTACTTTTAATCCCCGAGAGAACTTAACTTAACCCTCGACTCACTTCTATATCCTCGAGTAATTTCAACCTAAGTCTCAAACTTATTCTGAACCCATCTCATAACCCTCCTTTCAGCGGATTTACAATTATTATTAACCTTTCGTCCTTCAATTTACACTTGTACATCTTACTAATCACAGCACACATATATATACACTAATCACAATCAACTTTTAACCAGATTTTGGCAGAACCTCCTCTGTAATTTGTACTACCCACCTGTACACAGCTAACCAACAAGCCTCACCAGGCCACAATCATATTACATATGTATCATATCATATCATAGCCACACAGGGCTCCCAATATCAACAACAGTATGAAAATGATGAATTTACCTCGTATATCTAACTCAAACTGTGACTGTTATACTTTCCTGTTCACTTTCCCTTTCAATCATTAACTGCAGGTCTCAATCATACCTACAACATTCATACCATATCTGACATATACCCTGCTTACTGTTACTTATCCTTTTACTGTTTCCTTCAGCTCCTTCTGGTCACACCTTATAACTAAACTTATCATCAATATATACATTCAATCCATTTTCTTAATATACTTACAATAACTTACCTTGATGATGACCGATTCGCCATTCTGTACATACAAATTTGATAACTTAACCGCAATGAAATATCTTGCCTCTGTAACTCCCACAATCATAATTTACCTCCTCTTGCCGACACCACTCCCTTGCTGAAATCAAAGTTTAGTATATAAGGGATATCATTTCCTATCTCTTGGCTCTATCGCACGATCCTAGATATGAAAGAAAAGTAACCATCCTAAATGCCCTGTAGCCTCCTGTTTATAAATGTGGCGCGCAACACACCATAAACAAGACTCTACTAGACGCGACTTTGCAGACAACCCCTAGGATGAACTCCTCTGGTTATACCCCGAATTATAGCGAATCAACAAACAGAAAAGGTATGTGAAGGGCATAAATAAATAAGAGAACACTTGAGAAAGTACTGGAGTTTAGGACCAGTTTAACATTCGAGGACGAATTTTCTAAATGGGGGAAGGATGTTATATCTCGTATATTTATACGTCGAATTATTCGCTAGCAAATCGACTCAAGTTAAAGACAGGATCATTTTCGGACACGAAATAGAAATCCTTAATTTTCAATTTTAATTAGTACATAAATTGTTTATAAATTTTATTTAGTGTAAAAATATTATTGGAGATTGGGGAATAATTAATTGTGATTAGATTATTAAGTAAGTATTAATGATTTATTAAAATTAATTAATTTATTTATTAAAAGTGGGCCCCACCCGATTTAATTAAAAGAGAAAAGAAAAAGAAATGACTAATCATGAAATAAATTGGTGAGTTATTTGTGGGGGGAGAACGTGTCAATAATAGGGCCACAATATATGTATACAATTGTTGATGAACAACTTTAGCTATGGATTCATTTTTTTTTTTCAAATTAAACATAGCAAAAACAAAAAAAAGAAAGGTAAAGCTTCCATGGCTGCTCGGCCAGCCATGTTGAGTGAGGAGAAAAATTATTCTTGAATGTTTTGAGCATATTTCAAGTACAATACAAACTCAAGGAGGTGATAGCAACATTGGATTTTAAGTTGGAGAAGAAGAAATTGTAAAATTGGAGCAATTAAAAGTAGAACTTCCTCCGAGAAAGTTAAGGTAAGATTTTCCTATTTTATGGTGTAGTTGTGTTAGTAGTATTGTAATGGAATGATTAGAATTAGATTGGACGAAATAGGAATTTAGAAAATGCATGAAATCGATGTTATAGGAAATTGTGGGTTGAAATGGATTAAGAGAAGTTGTTGGAATGTTAGAATTGTTATGGGCTGAATTGTGAGAATTTTATGTATATATCGTTTTTGTTGGTATTTCGGTGTTGACAGGAGGATAATTGGAAATTCGGGTTAGGCGAATATATAGGGGAAATGCTGTCCGATTTTCGTTAAGCCCTTAAATAATGAAAAACACTTATCGAGAAAGTATAAGTTAAAGATAAGTGCTAAAAGCGAGGGGCTACGGATTTATGAACTAGAAAGTATAGTTACTAACGATTATGTTACTCTTATATTCAATAGGCTAAAAGAGCGACAAGGCGAACGAATTGCGAATAGTCGTTAACAGGTATGTAAGGCTAACCCTTCTTTCTTTTGACATGTCTTAGATTTAAATGATGAATGATATGAGCTTTGGGGTAATCCTATTCATAAGTCTTGAGTGTGATTCTTGATTCTTATTCACTTATTGATGCTAGAACTCTTGAGTGATTGAGCTTCCCTCTTCAGTTTCCTATACGTTGGATAATAGTCGATATATATATAAGTTCCTATTCTGTTCCGAAAGGAACACCCATAAGGTGCCACTTGAGTTGTGTTTACGTTTTTACTAATGATTTCGAGAAAATTAGTTTTATACTAAAGGAAACATAAAGTTTAATTTTCAAAACCACTCTGAAGAGGGTGCGAGATTTTTACTATTTCATTTCATTTACGATTTATGTTTACAGTCCATAGCATCATCTCTTTGTATTGATATTTGTGGACTAAGTTGTGTTGACATGATTGTGATATTAAGCCGGAAGCGGCTGCCCGAAGGGGCCATCATTATTATTAAGCCGGAAGTGGCTGCCCGAAGGGGCCATCATTATTATTAAACCGGAAGCGGCTGCCCGAAGGGGCCATCATTATTATTAAGCCGGAAGCGGCTGTCCGAAGGGACCATTTTGTTAAAATGTCGGAAGTGGCATGTGTGTTAGATTGCATTATTTACTTAAAGATTGTTTTGTCCGAAGGGACCATTTTTGTTAAAATGTGGGAAGCGGCATGTGTTTTGAATTGCATTATTTACTTAAAGATTGTTTTGTCCGAAGGGACCACTATTGTTAAATTGTCGGAAGCGGCATGTGTGTTGAATTGCATTATTTACTTAAAGATTGTTTTGAGACTTCGTGTGCACATTTATGTTTCTTCCAGGAAAGGCTTTAGGTATTGAGTTAGATTGTGATTTCTTCTCTCCTAAATCAAATTATGATTATGATTTGTTACCACCTTACATACTCAGTACATTGTCCGTACTGACGTCCTTTTGCCCGGGGACGCTGCGTTCATGTCCGCAGCCCCAGATTGTTTGGCAGGTTAAGTGTATAGCTAGAATGCTTGGACGTTAGTTGGGATTGGTAAGTTCCACCTCATTCTGGAGTTGTGCTGAGTCATGTCTAGATATGCATAATTATGAGTATGTCAGGGCCCTGTCCTGACTTATAATGTTCAGTTCACTTCTTAGAGACTTCTGCAGACAGTGTCCTATGGTATGTTTGTCGAGATGTCGACAAAATGATGTCAGTTGAATCATTTGTAGATTTTAAAAGAGTATGTATTTTAGATGATTTCAATTGGTTTAAAGTACTTAATTGATTGAAAGGTTTCATAATCATTATAAAGATAATGATTTCTATTTGGAAAAGTTTCATGTTTTTAAAAGTTTTTGAAATGACAGGTTTTGATGGAGCGAATGTCTAAGGGTTCGCTCGACTCTGATGAGATTCGGGTGCCCGTCATGCCCTACCATTGCTAGGGTGTGACAAAATGGTATCACTTTTGTCACGACCCAACCCCGTGGGCCGTGACTAGTGCCCGATCTGGACACCCGCATACGTATTTGCTAGATGTAGTAAAAC
Organism: Lycium barbarum; assembly: GCF_019175385.1. NCBI lineage: Eukaryota > Viridiplantae > Streptophyta > Magnoliopsida > Solanales > Solanaceae > Lycium > Lycium barbarum. The sequence continues at coordinate 34,652,592 of NC_083344.1, forward strand.
TGAAACTACGACAATATGGAAACTTATAAAGGAACTCAAAAGTTCATAACGTCGTCATATATATATATCCAGATAACTTGTCTCCTGAGGAGTCACGACTAATCATATCATGAAATAATACGCAAGCCGACAAGGCTGCCACTACATATCAATATCATGTCATATGCAAGCCGACAAGGCTGCCATTACAGACGAACATACCCATAGCACAACGTTGAGACACAACTGAACATAACTGATACACAACCCACACATATGTCTACAGACCTCTAAGAGTATCGATAGCGAAATATGACGGGAAAGGGCCCGGCCGTACCCCTTGATAAACATATACATATATATCATAAGACCTGTACCAAAAGTCTAGACTCCGGAACAATGGAGCTCTCCAAAATAGCTGAGTAGAAGTCCTATGCTGAGGGGTCACCAAACCGACTATCTGTACCTGCGGCATGAAACGCAGCCCCCCGAAGAAAGGGGGTCAGTACGAGATATGTACTGAGTATGTAAAGCTGTCCCTTCTTTCTTTTGGCATGTCTTAGATTTAAGTGATGAATGATATAAGCTTTGGGGTAATTCTATTCATAAGTTTTGAGTGTGATTCATGATTCTTATTCACTTCTTGATGTTAGAACTCTTAAGTGATTGACCTTCCCTCTTCAATTCCCTATACGTTGCATAATAGTCGATATATATAAGCTCCTATTCCTAGAAACTCTACGATACCTGATGTCCTTGACTCCTATAAGCTGTTTCATTCTATATTGATATATGTCTATGGTTCCTAAGGCTCTTTTGATATTATTTATGATGACGTTCGAGGGATATTTGGCATGATTGTCACTATTGATACTCAGGTGTTAATCTCTTCTTCTTATTCTGTTTGAGTCTTGATAATGATTTAAATTGCATATAGTTGCTCACTACTCTGCTCGTGCATGCCTTAATATGTCTTTCACCGAGTCCCGGGTCGGGTATGTTATCGTGCACAGTTTCACTGCATTATTCACCGAGTCCCTCACAAGAGGGCTGGGTACGGTATATATATATATATATATATATATATGATATGTTATGGCGGCCAGGAGGGCATATGATGACTTTATTCACCGAACAAGCGGGTTACTGGTTACTGGATGACAGTAAAGTTGAAATATGAAGGAACCCTAGTGCTACTTGATAGCCAACCCTAAAGGTCGAGATCAAGAGGTAAAAGCAAGTGATAGTTTGAGACCTTTAAAATAAAGTCAGAAAGTGACACATGATGCTGAGGATTCCAGAATACGGGCTGTCACAATGGAGTAAAGCAAGGATATTGGAGTACAAAAATGTTACCCTCTGGGAAATTTCGTTTTACCCGTAGAACCAGCGAAGGGCCCACAGGTTACCAGAGTTATACGATACTCCAGGGATATTAAAGTCTAACAAACCGACGAGGGACGTCTGCGCGTTATTAAAATCATATTTAAAGATTGAGAGGTAAGATAAAGGAAACGATACCTTAAGGGGATAACTATAGGAGAACGCAAGAAGAAGATAAGATTTCAGCGGAAGAACAATACAACTGACAACGGACTACGAAGTAAAGAGAAGAGTAAAGACAATGACGTGGAGTAATTACCTCGAAAGGCAACAAAAAGAGAGAGTATTGGGAATTCAGAATCAGTTGAACATTCGAGGACGAATGTTCTAAAGGGGGGAAGGATGTTATACCCCGTATGTTCATAGGAATAATTATTCGCAATCAAGTCGACCCAAGTTAAATGAAGAATCATTTTCGGACACGAAATAGAAATCTTTTAATCTGCAATTTTAATTAGAACATAAATTGTTTATAAATTTTATTTAGTGTAAAAATATTATTGGAGATTAGGAACTAATTAATTATGACTAAATTATTAAGTAGGAATTATTGATTAATTAAAATTTATTAACTTAATTAATAGAAGTGGGCCCCACCGAAAAATAAAATAAAAATATATAATAAAGGGCTGCCACGTGGCACCAAGTAGGCTGCCACGTGGCACCAATTTGTCAAGGGTTGGTGGCAGCTACGTGTCACCATAAGGAGGAGCATATTTATACAAGAGTTGATGAACAATTTGGGACTTAATTTCATTTTTTTCTAGCTAAAACAAAAAGAAAAAAAAGGAAAAGAGCATGGCCATGGCTGCTGCTCACGGCCAGCCATGGCCAATAAAATTTTGTAATTTTGTTGTTTTGTTGCCTTGATTTAATCCCAAGATTATTTGCAAGTTCAAGGAGGTGATAGAAACGTTGGATATTGAATCGAGGAAGAAGAAAATTGCGAAATTGGAGCAATTAAGAGTAGAAATTCCTCCGAGAAAATTAAGGTACGATTTTCTAGTTTTATGGTATAATTTTGTTAATAGTATTGTAATGGAATTATTAAAATTGGATTGGACCAAATTGGAATTTAGAAAATGCCTGAAATCGATGTTATAGGAAATTGTGGGTTGAAATGGATTCAAAAAGGTTGTTGGGTTGTTAGAATTGTTATGGGCTGAATTGTGAGAATTTTATATGTATATCTATGTTGTTGGTATTTCTGTGCTAACAGGAGAATAATTGGAAATTCGGGTTAGGTGAATATATAGGGGAAATGCTGCCCAATTTTCGTTAAGCCCTTAACCAATGAAAAACCCTTAACGAGAAAGTATAAGTTAAAGTATAAGTTCTATAAGCGATGGGCTACAGATTTATGAACTAGAAAGTATAGTTACTAACGATAACGTTACTTTGACGCTAAATTGGCTAAAGGGGGCGACAAAGCGAACGGTTTTGCGATTAGTCGTCAACAGGTATGTAAAGCTGTCCCTTCTTTCTTTTGGCATGTCTTAGATTTATGTGATGAATGATATGAAATTTAGGGTAATCCTATTCATAAGTCTTGAGTGTGAATCATGATTCTTATTCACTTCTTGATGTTAGAACTCTTAAGTGATTGAGCTCCCCTCTTTAGTTTCCTATACGATGGATAATAGTCGATATATATATATAAGATCCTATTCTGTTCCGAAGGGAACACCCATAAGGTGCCAGTTGAGTTGTGTATACAGTTTTACTAATCATTTCGAGGAAATTAGATTTATACTAAATGAAACATAAAGTTTGATTTTCAAAACCATTCCGAAGGGGGTGCGAGATTTTACTATTTCATTTCATTTATGATTTATGTTTACATTCCATAGCACCATCTCTTTTTATGGGTATTTGTGGATTAAGTTGTGTTGACATGGTTGTGATATTAAGCCGGAAGCGGCTGCCCGAAGGGGCCATCATTATTAAGCCGGAAGCGGCTACCCGAAGGGGCCATCATAGGATATTCTATATTTATATTGTGTATTCTAGAATTTGTGTAAGGGATCACATGACATGGTTCAAAATGCTGTTCCAGGTTACTCCCGGGTTGCTTTCTAAACTTGCTTATTGTTACGCTTTTCCTCGTTTTATGATTCAGTACTGCCTTACATATTTAGTACATATTTCGTACTGACCCCCCTTTCTTCGGGGGGCTGTGTTTCATGCCCGCAGGTACAGATAGTCGGTTTGGTGACCCTTCAGCATAGGACTTCTATTCAGCAGTCTTGGAGAGCTCCATTGTTCCGAAGTTTAGACTTTTGGTACAGATCTTATGATATATATATATATGTATGTTTATCCAGGGGTACGGCGGGGCCCTGTCTCGTCATATTTCGCCATTCGTACTCTTAGAGGTCTGTAGACATATGTGTGGGTTGTGTATAGGTTTGTTCAGCTGTGTTTATACAATGTGCTATGGATATTGATATGTTGTGGCAGCCTTGTCGGCTTGCGTTTGATATTAATATGTAATGACAGCCTTGTCGGCTTGCGTATCCTTTCATGACATGATTCGTTGTGACTCCTCAGGAAACAGTTGATCTTGATATATATATATATATATATATATATATGATGACGTTATGAACCATTGGAGTTCTTTTGTAAGTTTTCATATAGTTCGTATTTCAGCTTGACAATATCTGATAGGTACGTATACGGGTGTCCAGGTCGGGCACCAGTCACGGCCTACGGGGTTGGGTCGTGACAACGGGGCTCGGATCTTGCCAATCACCACTATAATGATATAAAATGTTGGGAGTAAATATACTAGGGTTTTTCTCTGACTTGGAAGAGAGAAAATGAGAATTAAAGTCGTGGATCATAAATTTATACGTGGAAATTAAAAAGTCCTAGCGGTACGGTTCAACGAGCGGGTTGACGACCCGTCGACTTGCCTGTCGACCTACGCTTGCAGATTTCAAGGCTGCGGAACCCTGTTAATGCCGCACAACGACGGTTCATCGAACTTGTCGACGACCCGTCGACGATGACTGGTGTGTGCAGATTTCTCAGATTTAGCTCAGATCGCGTCGATTCGATTCGTTAAACTTCTAATCTTGTAAATTACTAGAGATACCTGCTGGTGCCTTTGTACACGGGGTAAGACACTTTCTATCTACAAAATTCAGACACGGGTCTCGATTCCAAGGCATGCCAGAGTATGAAACCATAGGTCCAACTATGACGAGAACGAGAGGCGTAACATTTTCAACTCCTTAGGATCATTCGTCCTCGAATGTTCAAACAATCAGGGGTTATAAAAATTTCGGCAGAGTTTCCCCCGTAAGTATATAACCCAAATTGCACATAGCAACCCAAAATACTGCCACACAGGGCCATATACTACAACATCCAATACCATGGCCTCACACGACCAATCACGATAGCCGAAAATGAAATAATACCTGGGGGAGATGATGCCTCTGACTGAACCTCCTATACTGCTGAAAACAAATGCGGGTACTTAATCTTCATTGCTTCTTCCACTTCCCAAGTCATTTCTTCAACATTCTTATTCCTCCACAAAACTTTAACTGAAGCTACATTCTTGGTTCATAACCGACGAACCTGCCTGTCCAATATAGCCACTGGAACCTCTTCGTATGATAACTGCTCGGTCACCTAGATATCATCTATTGGTATCAATCTTGAAGGATCTCCGATGCATTTACGAAGCATACACACATGAAATACCGGACGTACCGACTCTAACTCAGAGGGAAATTCAAGCTCATATGCCACCTTGCCCACAGTATGAATGATCTTGTATGACCCAATATATCGAGGGTTCAACTTACCCTTCTTGCTAAAACTCATCACTCCCTTCATAGGCGAAACTTTCAGGAAAACCCAATCACCTATCTCAAACTCTAACTTGCGTCGCCGATCCTCCGCATAGGATTTCTGTCCACTCTGAGCTATTAGCAATCTTTCTCGGATCACTTTCACCTTATCAACTGCTTCCTGAATTAAGTCTGGGCCTACTAACTGATTCTCCCCAACATCAAACCATCCTATAGACGATCTACATCTCCGCTCATATAAGGCCTCAGAAGGAGCCATCTAAATACGGGAATGGTAACTGTTATTATATGTAAATTCAATAAGAGGCAAATGGTCATCCCAACATCCTTGAGAATCAAGTACACAAGCTCTCAACATATCTTCAAGTGTTTGTATAGTACGCACCGCTTGTCCATCTATCTGCAAATGAAACGCAGTACTAAGACTCATCTGAGTCCCCAATCCATTCTGAAAAGACTTCCAGAAATTAGTTAAGAATTGTACTCCCCTATCTGAGATAATAGTTTCAGGAACACTATGAAGTCATACAATCTCTTTGAGGTAAAGCTTCGCATAATCTTCGGCTATATAAGTAGTTCTGACAGGTAGGAAATGGATTGACTTTATAAGCCTATCAACTATGAACCATATCGAATCATACTTCCGCTGTGTATAGGCAAACCTACAATAAAATTCATGTTAATTACCTCCCACTTCCATGTCGGAATCTCCATAGCATGTAATAGACCTCCGGGCTTCTGGTGTTCTATTTTGAGCTGCTGACAATTTGAACACTGAGCAACAAATTCTGCTATATCTCTCTTCATACCATCCCATCATTAAACTTCCTTGAGATTATGGTACATCTGTGTTGAGCCTGGATAAGTAGAATAATGAGAATGATATGCTTTCCCCATGACCTGCTGATGAAGTCCTGCTATGTTGGGAACACATAATCTACTTCGATACCTGAGTACTCCATCACCTATAATTACAAAGGGTGTCTTTTCTTTCTGAGGTTGTTGTATCTCGGTAATGAACCAGAACAGGGTCTACGTACTGACGCTCTTTTATTTATGCTGCCAAAGTTGACACCGCTGTGTCTTGAACAGTAACTCCTACATCACCTGAATCTATTAATCAAACTCTGAGGCTAGCTAATCGATGAACTTCACGGACCATTTCTCTTTTTCCTGGCGGCACATATGACAAGCTACCCATAGTTTTATGACTAAGGGCATCGACTACTACATTAGCTTTCCCGCGATGGTACTGAATATCCATATCATAGTCTTTCAGCAACTCTAGCCATCACCTCTGGTGTAAATGTAGGTCCTTCTGCTTAAAGATGTACTGGAGACTTTTATGATCAGTATAGATATCAATATAGACACCGTACCAGCAGTGCCTCCATATTTTCAAAGCGTGAATCACGACTGCTAGCTCAAGATCATGGATTGGATAATTCTTCTCGTGCTTCTTCAACTGTCTAGATGCATAAGAGACAACCTTACTGTGTTGCATTAACACACAACCCAATCCAATGTTTGAAGCATCAAAATATACCACATAGCCATCTGCTTCTGCTGGAAGAGTCAAAACAGGTGCCGAAGTCAACTGATCTAGCAACGTCTAAAAACTCTACTCACAAGCATCTGTCCATTGGAACTTAGCTAATTTCTTAGTCGACTTAGTCAATAGGGCTGAAAGAGAGGAACATCCTTCTACGAACCTTCTATAATATCCTGCCAGGCCCAAGAAACTATGTATCTCTGTTGGTGCTGTGGGACTTGGCTAATTCTTCACAGCCTCAATCTTTTGGGCACCCACTCTAATGCCTTCCTCTGAAATAATGTCACCCAGAAAAGCCACAGAATTCGACCAGAGCTCACACTTGGAAAACTTGGCATACCACTCTCCAGCTCGAAGAATTCCAAGCACTACTCGTAGATGTTCTGCATGATCAGCCTCTAATGGCGAATAAATCAGAATATCATCTATAAACACATTCACGAACAAATCTAGGAAGGATCTGAATACACGATTCATCAAATTCATGAATACTGCTGGGGCATTAGTTAGCTCGAACGACATAAAACGGAACTCATAGTGGCCATATCTAGTCCGGAATGCCATCTTCGGAATGTCTTTCTCCTTCACCCTAACCTGGTGGTACCCCGATCGCAAGTCTATCTTCAAGAAATATTTAGCGCCTTCAAACTGGTCAAATAAATCATCGAGCTTCGGGAGCGGATACTTATTCTTTACAGTCACCTTATTCAATTGCCTATAATCAATACACATTCGGAAAGAGCCATCCTTCGACCTTACAAATAATACCGGTGCTCCCCACGGTGATGTGCTGGGCCTAATAATGCCCTTCTCAAGCAAATCCTTCAAATGCTCCTTCAATTCTTTCAACTCCGCAGGTGCCATTGTCACGACCCGGCTAGGGGGCCGCGACGAGCACCCGGTGCTACCCCACCCGAGCACCCCTTATCGTACATGACATAACATCTAAGCGAACCGTAAATCAAATCAAGCATTATGGTCATTAATCATGTTAGTCCCATTGGACGACCATCATCATTTAACATATCATTGGCATCTATGCCACATCAAATGTACAAGGCCGACGAGGCCAACAAAAGATATACAAAACATAGGCCGACATGGCCAAACATCTCTACCCACATACACATGACTACGAGCCTCTAAGAATGTGACATATCATATGAGCGGGACAGGACCCCGCTATGCCTATTATTATTTACACAAAAGAATGAGTACCCAAAAGCTGTAGCTCCGAAGAAATGGAGCTCTGCTATGCAATCTCTGGATAAGCAGCTATGGATCAAGTCTGTCTCCCGGTGCACCTGCGGGCATAACGCAGCGTCCACAAACAAAAGGACGTCAGTACGAAGAATGTACTGAGTATGTAAAGCATGATCAACATCGATATAGAGGCATAATAAGCAACATATGAAATATCATAGGAAGGGAGACATTATTATCGTCATCATGGTACATACTTGCTTTTCCATAGGGACTTCTCATTTCTAATACGTGTCATATGCACATAGTCTTATCACATTCATATTCATATTGTATACATAGTCATATCGTCTACATAGTATTTACATATCATACCCGACCTCGTAGGATCGGTGTTTCATACATACTTGGCCAACCAAGGCTCAAGATCATACATACCTGGCCCTACCAAGGTATCAGGGTCATCCGTATCATCTGCAGAGGTGTGCGCGCATTTCGTAATCGTATACATACTTTATACATAGTCATATACCTATATTCTTACCCGGCATCATAAGCTCGGGGTCTTATCATAGCCCTTCATAGGCACACATATACATATATAATAGCTCGTAAGCATCTCTTATCTCATTTTACTCTCATCATCATTACTATCCTCATCATTATCGTTACATCTACGTTATAGACTTACTCGTCATACTAGAAACATAGTATAATCATAGCACATATCAAGGGGCGTGAGCTTATGAGCTCGGAATGTCAACCATGTGAAGACAACATACTCGTATACATACTTTATACATAGTCATATACATATATTCTTACCCGGCATCATAAGCTCGGGGTCTTAGGAAAGAAGGGTTAGCCTCACATACCTCTTCGTCGAACTATTATACACTTGCGCATACTCCTTCGATGCTCAAGTTTCTACCTTCATTTAATATTATAACAATAGCCATTAGTCATTCATATTATCCACATTCTTCATTTTACCCTCCATTGACCATTTTAGCATATACTTATACAATCCAAGTATTTCAACTCCCCAATATGTTAACCAACATATAAATATCATGAATCTTACCTTAGATGATGTAGGAACAAGCTTTGGTTGATAATACTTCACTTTGAGCAAAACCCTAGTTTTTCTCCATTTGCACTTCTTGACTTGAATGGTATTTAACGGCTTGCATACACTTGATTCACTTATTTATGTTGTTGGAGACTTATAATCCTTGAAAACATATGAAATAAATGTAGAGAGATGATTCTAGAGAGAAGTGGTGTAATGTAGAAATTAAATAAATCAAGTCTTGGTCCTCATATTTAATGAATTGAAAATCTGTGCTGAGGTGAACAGTGGTCGTCCATGGAGGTTTACGGTCCGTATTCCAGTTTACGGACCGTCCCTCGTGGTCGTCTTTAACCTGAAGCAGAACCAGAAAATTTGGCTGCATGCATGGTGATTTACGACCATGGTTTACGGGCCGTAAATCACTTTACGGTCCGTCCTCCTGGTCGTATTTTACCATTTCTCAACTGGGCAGAAAGTTGAAACCTTGCATGCCAATTTACGACTGCCTGTTTACGGACCGTATTCCATTTTACGGTCCGTATTTTGCACTTTACGACCACTGGGCAGTTTTGCCAACTTTCAACTTTTCACATTTCTCGACTTTTGATTCTAATCATTCTCGTCCATATACGCACATTGCTCATGAAACATTGTACACTCGCACTCCTCGCACACATCACTAGTTCGTATACTTGCGTACCAACGGAAAATTTTCCGAGGTGTAACATTCTACCCCCCTTAGGAACATTCGTCCTCGAATGTTAGCTTGGGGAATTCTATAAAAATTTTGCCGGAGTTTCCTTTGTAATGTGGCACTACCACCCTGTCACGACAACCCACAATAGCAACGCCTCACAGGACGACAACATTTGGCCACACACGACCTAAATGCATTAAACGGAATTATACATACCTTGTGATCTTGACTCCTCATCTTGGTCCTCGTCCAAAGGCTGAAATAAATGTGGTTATTTGGACCGCATACCTTCTTCCGCTTCCCACGTCATTTCCTCTCGTTTACTGCTTCTCCATAGAATCTTAACTGAGGCCACTTCTTTGTTTCTAAGCCTCCGTACTTGCCTATCTAATATGGCAATGGGTATTTCATCATAAGTCAATCTCTCTGTCACTTGTACATCATTTACTGGGACGATCCTAGTAGGATCTCCAATACATTTTCGAAGCATCGAGACGTGGAATACTGGATGAACTGACTCCAACTCGGAAGGTAGATCTAGCTCATAGGCCACTTTGCCTATCTTGCGTACAATTTCATATGGCCCAACATACCGGGGACTGAGCTTCCCCTTTTTGCCGAATCTCATTACACCCTTCATCGGTGACACTTTCAAGAATACCCAATCCTTCACTTCGAACTTTAAGTCCATTCGACGGTTATCCGTATAGGATTTTTGACGACTCTGGGCTGTTAACAACCGATCTTGTATGAGCTTAACTTTCTCTATAGCTTGCTGGACCAAGTCTGGTCCTATCAATTTAGTCTCTCCGGTTTCAAACCACCCAATTGGGGATTTACACTTCCGCCCATATAAAGCCTCTTACGGTGCCATTTGAATGCTGGAGTGATAACTATTATTGTATGCAAACTCAACGAGTGGCAAATGATCATCCTAATTCCCTCCAAAATCTATCATACATGCTCGCAACATATCCTCCAGAGTCTGAATAGTACGTTCAGCCTGCCCATCGGTCTGTGGATAAAATGCCGTGCTAAGGCGCACTTGGGTCCCTAAACCCTCTTGGAAAGACCTCCAAAACTTGGCTGTAAACTGAGTCCCTCTATCGGAGATAATAGATACTGGAACACCGTGGAGTCTCACTATCTCCTTAAGATAAAGCTTTGCATAATCTTCGGCCACATAGGTCGTTCTAACCGGTAAGAAATGAGCTGATTTGGTGAGTCTATCCACGATCACCCATATGGAATCATATTTACGTCGAGAACGGGGTAAGCCTGAAATGAAATCCATATTAATCACTTCCCACTTCCACGTCGGGATTTCTATAGCTTGCAATAATCCACCCAGCTTTTGGTGTTCAATCTTCACTTGTTGGCAATTAGGACACTGGGTGTTATATCCCGTAATTTTAAACGTCGGATTATTTGTAAGCTGAGGTGGGGCCCACACGTTAAGATTTTTTTTGGAACATGTGACAAGTCATATGAATCACATATGTGAAGTTAAGCACAACTCAAGAAGGACCCTTGGGCCAAATCAAAGTGGAAGTCCTCCAAACGAATATTTTTAAGAAAACGTTTTCGGGTGATCTGACTTTTACGGGCAAAAACGGTATTATAAGTTTGGAATTTGGAAAAATACCAAAAAATAGAAGTTATAGATAATTGAATTAGCTTTCGAACCATAGGTCGTGGGTTCCCAGGTGACATCGGTACAAGGAGATATGGACGTTTTAAGGTCGAACGGTCAGTGGGCTAGGCCCAACTCGGGATCAACCGAGTTGGCCCAAAAATATCAAAAAAAAAAAAATAAGGCCCAAATTTGTGAGGGATGGCCGGCCAACATGGCCCAAGCCCATGATTTTATTAATTATCCATGTGATAATTAATATAAAGGATCAATTAATGAGTCATATCTCATTTAGAAACTTCAAGAACACTTGAGAATAAGGAAAGAAGGAGAAATATCCAAGGCCATTTCGGCCAAGTGCAAAAATTGACAAGAAAATTGACAAAACTTTCTTCAAAAATTATTTTCTACCAATTAAAGGATTCCTAGCAAGGTGGAGTGGTCTTTGGAGCAAGAAACATTCATATTCTAGCAAGTTGCAAGACTTAGCTAAGTGAAAGATCAAGGAAGAAGGTAAGAACTTATTCTTTACATGTTATGGATATTTTTGCATGTTGTAGTGTGCAAAAGTGAGTGAAATTCATGAATAGCAAGAATATAGTTGTGTGGCGGTGAGTTGTATATCACATGTATAGCCGTGTATATTTTGTGAATCATGAATGCATGGTGAGCAAGTTTTATTTAGTATGTTGGTTGTTGTGTTGTGGATTTTATATTGCAAACAAAAGCCTAATGAGCTTAGTGAAGTATTAGTAGTTGGAGGCTTGTCTTGGAAGATTATGTAAATTGAATATTATGTTCTTACATGTATGGAAGATAATGATATTAGTATGGTGTTGTTGGAATATATATTATAAGGTTGTTATTGTTTTCATTGGAGTTGGAAGGTTTTGAAAGAAGTTGTAAATTGATTAAGTTGTTATAATGTATCTTGGATTGAATATGGAAATTGTTAGTGTGGTTGAGTTATGTTAATAGTTTGGCCGGGTTTGAATTCCCGGGTTGTTGTTGATTGAAAACTTGCTAGGTAAATGTTGAGGATGGTGTATTTACAGAGGAAATGCTGCCGAAATTTCGGTAGCCAAGTGTTTCCTTAAGATTCTAACTCTAAGTACCCTAATGAAAGTTTGGGTAAATGTGACCAAATCGCAGATTTTGGCGGATTTGCAGCTTCAATTCGGAATAGCAAAAGAAGCGGAAAGAGGTATGTAAGGCTTCACCCTTCCTTCTATGGCATGTCTTAGCTGTAATAAGTTGGGTACGAGCTTCGGGGGCAACCCTATCCCCCGGAATCCGCACCTAAAGTTTCCTCTTTTTCCTTCAGTAGAATTGAACTAGAAAGTGTGCAAATGTTGAAAAGACCTCCTAAACCCCTAGAACTTGTATAAATGGGACCCGATTACCCTAATACCCTTACAAGTAACGCCATGACATGTAACTTATGTAAATAGTATACGCTACCTCATCCGGCCCGAGGTGGGCCCTTTACTCTCGAATTTTCCTTATAGTCTTGTTGGACTTACTAGAAGTTGAATCCAAGGGAATCCTTTGATCCCGATTACGTTACCAAATGATAAGTACTATAACTACTCTAACGAGGAGGCTTCCATGATGATAATGATAACAATGATGCTAGACGAGGGGATATGCCTATGATAAGTACTACCGGAACGATTCTATGACTAAGATTCCTAAGCTAAGTATTCTATGTGAATATGAAAGTGATAAACTAATTTTTGAATCTTATTTATATTCCTTAGCTATGACATTATTTTCTAAGGGTTTCAAAGCCTATGAATTGACATCTATGATGCCCCCGATTTCATTCTACGTTTACTTTAATATTATTCTCCGTTGATAGTCTCACCTTAAAATACTCGTCCCTTCAAGGCGAGACGAAGCGATCACGAGTATTCCATAGTGTAATCGGAGGTCACCGACCTTACGTCACTCTGATGACTACATGATTTTTCTTTGGGCTCCCTTGCATGCTTATATGAATAGGTATATAAAACATGTATATGTATACAAGCTGTGTATATGAATATAACGACATGTATTTGTATATAAGATATGTATATGACCCTGGGATGGGGGGAAGGGATATATGGGGGAATGGGAAGGGAAACATGTTTCATTGCCACCTGATCAGCTGGCTTATCATCCCGGACGCGGGGTGCCCGGACGCGGGATATATGGGTGAGCCGGTGTATATCGGCGCTATGTGGGTGAGCCGACATTGCTAGGCGCTATGATATGACCTACCATGTCATGACCAGACATGCTATGATACGATATGCTATGACATGCTATGCTACGATATGATACGCTATGATACGCTATGCTATGATAAGATATGCTATGGCAAGCTATGCTATGACATGATATGCTATGATATGACAAGCCATGCTATGATATGACAAGCTATGCTATGATATGACAAGCTATGCTATGATATGATAAGCTATGCTATGATACGACAAACTATGCTATGGCGTGATACACTATGACACGCTATGCTATGACATGGACATGATATAACACGATATGACATGCTGTAATAAGATATGATATTACATGATACAATACGCTATAATAAGACACGATAGGACACGACCTAATATACCACGATAAGATATGGTAGGGCACGATAGAAAATGATACGGTAAGATACGACATAATATAAGTTCTATTTTCTACGTTCATGGAAGAGAATCGTTTTTTTTAAGGAAAAGACAAACCAGGCATGATAGCCGCCCAAAAAGGGGCTTCCTATGTACAGGTTACTTTCTTGTCTCATTATATGTCCTATGACTCCATGATATTATTAATCATACTCTATGTTACTGCTTGTATTATCTTCCATGCCTTACATACTCGGTACACTATTCGTACTGACGTCCCTTCTTGTGGACGCTGCGTTTCATGCCGCGCAGGTCAGCAGACAGGTGGATTTGATCCTTAGAAGCTCTACCAGCCGCCCTTGACATCGCTCCAGTTGTTCCGGAGCCTCACTTCCGCGGTACTATTTTGTGTATGTACATTCGGGCACGGCAGTACTCGGCCCTTTCTATGTATAAGTGTACTATGTCTAGAGGCTCGTAGACAGATATGCCCAGTCAGTCAAGTACAGTTAGATATATGGTGTGTTGGCATTTTAATGTTGTTGTATAAAGTGATAACGAAGTTTACTAGTTTATGTTCATAATGACGCTGCTAATGTTAATGTTCAAAAAAAATATATGGCACTGTTCATACGGCTTGCTAAGAGGTAAAGGCAAAATGATAGATAAGGGGTGCTCGGTACAAGTATCGGGTACTCGTCACGGCCCCTAATCGGGTCGTGACACTGGGCTACAAATTCCACTATATCTTTCTTCATCCCATTCCACCAATATATAGACTTAAGATCATGATACATTTTTGTCGCCCCGGGGTGGACAGAATAACGGGAACAATGGGCTTCCCTCAATATTTGGTGACGTAGGCCTACCACATCGGGAACACATAACCTACCTCGACATCGGAGAACTCCGTCTCCCGAAATATCAAATGATGACTCCTCTTTCTGAGGGAGTGTATCTCTGTACTGCATTAGCATGGGATCCTCATATTGTCGCTCTTTTACTTCCGCTACTAGCGATGAAACTGCTGAATTCTGAATAGTAGCTCCACTGCTACCTGAGTCAATTACTCGGACTCCTAGGCTAGCTAACTGTTGAAGCTCACGGGCCATCTCCTTCTTTCCTGGTCATACATCACTTAGAATTCCCATCGACCTACGGCTAAGAGCATCAACCACCACATTTGCCTTTCCGGGGTGGTACAGGATCTCAACATCATAGTCTTTTAGCAACTCTAGCCATCGTCATTGCCGCAAATTCAACTCTTTCTGCTTGAAGATGTATTGAAGACTCTTATGATCTGTGTAAATATCCACGTGAACACTATATAAGTAATGTCTCCATATCTTTAATGCATGGACCACCGCGGACAATTCTAAGTCATGGGTAGGATAATTCTGCTCATGTTTCCGTAATTGCCTTGAAGCATACGCAATCACCTTGCCATGTTGCATCAACACACAGCCTAGCCCAACACCTGAAGCGTCGCAATACACAACGTATCCTTCGAATCCCTCTGGAAGTGTCAGAACTGGGGCAGAAGTCGATCGACCCTTTAACTCTCGGAAACTACGTTCGCAAGCATCTGTCCATTGATACTTGGCTGACTTCTGTGTCAACTTTGTGAGTGGTGCATAAATAGAGGAAAAACCTTCAACGAATCTCCTGTAATAACCTGCTAAGCCCAGAAAGCTACGAACCTCTGTAGGAGTTGTGGGTCTTGGCCAAGTTTTCACGACCTTAATCTTTTGACTATCCACTCGAATACCATCGGCTGCCACAATATGCCCTAAAAATGCCACTGAGTTCAACCAGAACTCACATTTGGAAAACTTTGCAAACAATTCTCGAGTTCGAAGAACTCCAAGGACAATACGCAAATGATCCGCATGTTCTTCTTCGGATCTAGAATACACCAAAATATCATCAATGAATACGATTACAAATAAGTCCAGAAAGGACCCGAACACATTATTCATCAAATCCATAAATACCGTTGGCGCATTAGTTAGCCCAAATGACATCACCCGGGATTCAAAATGACCATATCTCGTTCTAAAGGCTGTCTTAGGGATATCTTTCTCCCTAACTCTCACTTGATGATACCCGGACCTCAAATCAATCATTGAAAACCATTTGGCGCCTTGCAATTGATCAAACAAGTCATCAATCCTTGGGAGAGGATATTTATTCTTAATCGTTACTTTATTCAATTGCCTATAATCAATGCACATTCTCAGGGAGCCATCTTTCTTTCGAACGAACAATATGGGCGCTCCCCATGGGGATGAACTAGGCCTAATAAAGCCTTTATCGAGCAAGTCTTTCAATTGCTCTTTCAACTCTTTCAATTCTGCGGGTGCCATCCTATAGGGAGGAATAGATATGGCAACACATCAATCATAAAATCGATCTCCCCGCTCGGGAGGAAGGCCTGGAAGCTCTTCCGGGAACACGTCCGGAAATTCATTCACTACCGGCACTGACTGGAGAGTTGGCGACTCAGCTTCTACATCTTGAACTCGCACTAGATGATAAATTCACTCTTTCGTGATCATCTTCCTTGCCTTCAGATAGGAAATAAACCTACCTTTTGGTAACGCCGTATTTCCTTTCCATTCTAAAATTGGTTCTCCCGGAAACTGGAAGCGAACCATTTTCATTCTACAATCAACATTGGCGTAGAAAGAAGCCAACCAACCCATGCCCATAATGACATCAAAATCTACCATATTTAGTTCATGCAAGTCAGCTATAGTATGACAGTCACATATCATAACTATACAATCTCTATACACTCGGCTAACTATCACCGATTCACCAACGAGCGTAGACACCTCAAAAGGTTTGATCGACTCCGGCTCGACTATAAATCGACCCGCAATATAAGGAGTAACATAAGACAATGTGGAGCCCGGACCAATCAAAGCATACATATCATGAGAGAATACCGATAATATACCTGTGACCACGTCAGGAGAAGACTCAAGATCTTGGCGTCCAGCCAAAGCATAAATACGGTGCTGAGGACCGCTAGAAGTGGGAGCTCTCCCTCTGCCTCTACCATGGCCAGCTGGCGCATGTGAACCTGGCCCCGTAGGGCGTACAGATGCCGAAGATCCGGCTACCGACCCTGAAGGCTGGGTCCTACCTCTACCATGAACCGAGGGGCACTCATGCATATTATGGCCTGGCCGACCACATGAATAGCAATCACCTGAATCAATTCGGGATCGACCCCAATGCATCTTCCCACACTGGGAACACTGTGGTACGGGTGGCCTTGACTGGCCCAAATCATCTCTGAACTGAGGTCCTGAATAACTCGGACTCGACCCTGAACGAGCAGATCTATCAAGGCCCTGGCCTGAAAACCATGGAGGTGGACTGGTCATAGAATAGCCTGAATGGCTGGGAAACTGCTGTCTGTGTCCGCCTCTGGACTCGCTCCTCGAACCCGAAAGTCTAGCCCTCTTGCTATGTCCCCTATCTTGTTCACGTTCATTTCTCCGCTGTTGTAGGTGTTCCTCTAATTCCTGAGCATGTGCTTGAATGCGTGCAATATCCATGCCATCCTGAAGGGACGCAGTCAAGCATTTATCCATCAAATGTGGCCCTAGGCCTTTCACAAATCGGTGTACCCGATCGCCCATATCCGCTACCATGGCCGAAGCATACCTAGCCAAGGAATTGAAGTAGAGACTTTACTCTGTAGCACTCATGCTACCTTGCCTCAAATTCAAGATTTTATCGGCCCTAGCTCGCCGAACCTCTGGAGGCATATATTGACGGAGGAAAGCATCAACAAACTCTTGCCATACCGGGGGAGGTGCATTAGCTCCCCGTGAAGCCATCCAAACTGTATACCACTGGATCGAAACATCCTTCAATCTATATGACGCTAGCTCCACCGACTCGGTGTCTGAAGCATGTATCAATCGAAGTATCCTCAGCATACCGTCAATGAAGTCCTGAGGATCCTCCTCCGGTTTCGACCCAAAGAATTTCGGAGGTTTCAAAGCAATGAAGTCACGGGCCCTTGCACTAACGGCCCTGTCGCCCTGCCTTGAGCTTGGCCTCTGAGTATGGGCCGCAACCAACTGAGTCAACAATCTGATAGCCTCTTTCACATCTTGGCCTGACGCATCAGGTGGAGGAGCTGGAGCTGGGGATGAGGCTCCCTCATGCTCCTCCGTAATAGGCACTGTCTGGGAAGACTGAGATTGAGCCGCACTCTGGGACTCACTTTCCTCTACTACCAGTGGCGGTGCTCTTTCAGCCCGCTTTTCTGCCACAGTCTTTCCCTTTTGGGCTGCTGTAGCCTTTTTCTTTTTAGGCATCTCTGAAATACACAACACACGATTTAGGAGCAAGAAAATCCTACATCATAGCTCTATCGCACGATTCTTATGAAGAAAGAAGGTCATTTTTCTTAAAATGTCCGCAGCTTCTCGTTTATAAGTGTGGCGTGCAACACACCCATAACCAAGAGTCTACTAGACACGGCTCGTAGACACACCCTAGGAATGAACTGCTCTGATACCACTTTTGTCATGACCCGGCTAAGGGGCCGCGACGAGCACCCGGTGCTACCCCACCCCGGCACCCTTTATCGTACATGACATAACATCTAAGCGAACCGTAAATCAAATCAAGCATTGTGGTCATTAATCATGTTTGTCCCATTGGACGACCATCATCATTTAACATATCATTGGCATCTATGCCACGTCAAATGTACAAGGCCGACGAGGCCAACAAAAGATATACAAAACATAGGCCGACATGGCCAAACATCTCTACCCACATACACATGACTACGAGCCTCTAAGAATGTGACATATCATATGAGCGGGACCGGACCCTGCTATGCCTATAATTATTTACACAAAAGAATGAGTACCCAAAAGCTCTAGCTCTGAAGAAATGGAGCTCTGCTATGCAATCTCTAGATAAGAAGCTATGGATCAAGTTTGTCTCCCGGTGCACCTGCGGGCATGACGCAGCGTCCACAAACAAAAGGACGTCAGTATAAAGAATGTACTGAGTATGTAAAGCCTGATCAACATCGATATAGAGGCATAATAAGCAACATATGAAATATCATAGGAAGGGAGACATTATTATCGTCATCATGGTACATACTTGCTTTTCCATAGGGACTTCTCATTTCTAATACGTGTCATATGCACATAGTCTTATCATATTCATATTCATATTGTATACATAGTCATATCATCTACATAGTATTTACATATCATACCCGACCTCGTAGGATCGGTGTTTCATACATACTTGGCCAACCAAGGCTCAAGATCATACATACTTTGCCCTACCAAGGCATCAGGGTCATCCGTACCATCTGCAGAGGTGTGCACGCGTTTCGTAATCGTATACATACTTTATACATAGTCATATACATATATTCTTACCTGGCATCATAAGCTCGGGGTCTTAGGAAAGAAGGGTTAGCCTCACATACCTCTTCGTCGAACTATTCTACACTTGCGCGTACTCCTTCGATGCTCAAGTTTCTACCTTCATTTAATATTATAACAATAGCCATTAGTCATTCATGTTATCCACATTCTTCATTTTACCCTCCATTGACCATTTTAGCATATACTTCTACCATCCAAGTATTTCAACTCCCCAATATGTTAACCAACATATAAATATCATGGATCTTCCCTTAGATGATGTAAGAACAAGCTTTGGTTGATAATACTTCACTTTGAGCAAAACCCTAGTTTTTCTCCATTTGCACTTCTTGACTTGAATGGTATTTAATGGTTTGCTTACACTTGATTCACTTATTTATGTTGTTGGAGACTTATAATCCTTGAAAACTTATGAAATAAATGTAGAGAGATGATTCTAGAGAGAAGTGGTGTAATGTAGAAATGAAATAAATCAAGTCTTGGTCCTCATATTTAATGAATTGAAAATCTGTGATGAGGTGAACAGTGGTCGTCCATGGAGGTTTACGGTCCGTATTCCAATTTACGGACCGTCCCTCGTGGTCGTCTTTAACCTTAAGCAGAACCAGAAACTTTGGCTGCATGCATGGTGATTTACGACCATGGCTTACGGGTCGTAAATCACTTTACGGTCCATCCTCCTGGTCATATTTTACCATTTCTCAACTGGGCAGAAACTTGAAACCTTGCATGCCAATTTACGACTGCCAGTTTACGGACCGTATTCCATTTTACGGTCCGTATTTTGCACTTTACGACCACTGGGCAGTTTTGCCAACTTTCAAATTTTCACATTTCTCGACTTTTCATTCTAATCAATCTCGTCCATATACGCACATTGCTCATGAAACATTATACACTCGCACACATCACTAGTTTGTATACTTGCGTACCAACGGAAAATTTTCCGAGGTGTAACAACCATCCAATAAGGGGGAATTGATATTGCTAAGTATCTGGCAGTAGATCAATAGTAAAATCAATCTCTCTCTGGGGGAATGCCTGGAAGCTCATCTGGAAACACTTCGAGAAACTTATTAACCACAGGAACAGTCTAAAGGGTCGGTGACTCTGCTTGCACATCCTGAACCCGAACCAGGTGATAGATGTACCCTTTTCTGATCATCTTCCTTGCTTTAAGGTAGGAAATAAACCTACCCCTCGACAAAGCAGCATTGCCCTTCCACTCTAGGATTGGCTTGCCTAGGAACTTAAATCGAACTATCTTTGCTCTGCAATCAAAACCAACCAATCCATACCCACAATAACATCGAAATCAATCATGTCTAACTTAATCAAATCCGCTAGGGTACGGCGGTTACAAACTATAACTACGCAACCTCGATATCTGCCTAGCTATAACTGGATCACCAACAGGCGTAGATACCTCAAACGGTTTAATCAACTTAGGCTCTATCCCAAACTTGCCGGCAACAAAGGGCGTAACATATGATAAAGTGGAACCTGGGTCAATCAGTGCATGCACAACATCAGGAGACGTCTCATGATCTTGTTTACCGGCTAGTGCATATACGCGTTGCTGAGGACCGCTCGAGCTGGATGCTCTATTCCTCCCTCTACCTCATCCTACTGGTGTCTGAGAAAATTGCCCTGAAGGGTGCACTGCAGAAGATGAACCAGCTGCGGACTCGGTGGGCTGAACCATACTCCCACTCTCTCTCATCGGACACTGTCACACCCTGTGACCTAGCTGGCCACAAGCATAACAACCATCTGATCCCAGCCGACACTGGCCTACTTCTAACTTGCCACACTGGGTACATCGCGGCCAAAGGGGTCTCATCTGGCCTGACTCTGGTCTGTACTGAGAGCCTGCTACTCTAGAACTCTGGCCCGCTCTGGAATAAGAAGACCGATCAAACCTCAAACCTGAAAACCATGGAGGTGCCCTCCCTACCGAATGGAATGGATATCAGAGATACTGCTGACTCTGTCCTCCTCTAGACTCACCCCCAATATCTAAAGATCCGGACCTCTTGCCATGGCCCCGGTCACGGTCACGTTCTGTCCTCCGCTGATGCTTGCGGTCCTCAAAATTCTTCCCGTATACCTGTATACGGGAGATATCCATGCCCGACTGTAATGCAGTAGTCGTACAAGCATCTATTAAATACGGCCCTAGACCTACCACAAAACGATATACTCTGTCCTCCATCTCAGTCATTATGGCTAGGGCATACCTAGCCATAGAATCAAAATACACACAATACTCCTGGACACTCATACTGCCCTGCTCAATACGTAGAAACCTGTCTGCTCGGGCTCGTCGGACCTCTGGTGGTAAGTAATGGTGAATAAAAGCATTTGAAAACTCTCGCCAAACCGCTGGAGGGGCATTCTCTCTCCTAGATAGCTCCCAAGTCTGATACTACTGTACTGCAATATCACGAAGCCTGTACGAAGCCAACTCCACAGACTCAACCTTATCCGCGTGTATAATCCTTAAGGTCCTCTGCATACTATCAATAAAATCCTGGGGGTCCATATTTTGCTTTATCACCGAAAACTCTAGAGGACCTAACCCAAGGAAGGTCTTAACCCTCGAACTACCAGCACTATCTGCCTGGTGTTCAACTCCCTGCCGCTGAGCCTGGGCGGCTGCTAATCTGGTCAATAACTATATACCATCCAGCACATCCTGGCCTGGTGCATCCCATTGAATAACTGGGGCAGGTGCTGGAGGCGAGGTATGCGAAGTCTCAGACGGCCCCTCATTCTGAATCTCATCCTGAGCCCTCGTAGCCTGCCGAGTATGGCTAGTGGCCTCACCGACCGCTCTCTTGCCCTTCTGGGCAGCTGTAGCTGTCTTGCAAGGAATTGCTGAAATCAAAACAAATCATCAGAAAGTGAACGCTTAACACATGGCTCTATCGCACGATCTAAGAGAGAAAGAATGGCATCATCATAAATGTCTTGTAGCCTCCTGTTTATAAGTGTGGTGCACAACACACCCATAAACAAGACTCTACTAGACATAATCTGTAGACAACCCTAGGATGGATCTGCTCAGATACCACTTCTGTCACGACCCAAACCGGTGAGTCATGACGAGTGTCGGACCTCTAGCGACCAAACACCCTTATACTCATATGTGAATCTTACTGAACATCAAGGGCCCACACGTGACTTAAACTGATCTCATAAATAGGTGACATCATGAAATCTGTATAGCCTGTATATATATATATATATATAAGTGCTGAAAGAACAGTGCAAGCCAGCTAGGCTGCTACATATGCTGTACACAAAAGAATCGAAGCTGACAAAGCTACATCGTCTGACTAATGTATACAACTATCTACAAACCTCTACTAGAATAAAAGCTGTAGAAAGGACGGGACTGGACCCTGTCATACCCATATGCATGTACATCTCAAAAGGCTAGCATACCAAAATAGACTGCAACTCCGAATCAATGGAGCACACTGACCACTGCTGGGTAGAAGTCCTACTAAGCTAGACCACCTGTCGGTCTACCTGAACCTGCGGGCATGAACGTAGCCCCCCGAGAACGGGGAGTGTGTACGGATAATGTACTGTGTATGAAAGGCATAAGAACAACATATATATGTATGAATCATGAATAAGATCTGAACTCATAAGCTGAAATATATATCTGCATGTACTTGTATGAACTAGTATCTGTATGTATCTGCATAAATCTGTGTAACTGATAATGCCTCTGTGGGCGCATAATCTGCATGCTCATGCCTACCAATGTAGGCCATTCATATGTATATGCGTATATAACGCCTATTAAGCATCTATGGCATTCCTCCATATCATATGGGCCTCTCTGCGGCCATTATCATATACCTTGCGGCTGTACGTGCAACCCGATCCTTATATCATAATCATGATGCTCTAACTGATCAGGTGGTAATGCGTATATAATGCCTATTCACTTCCCCATACCCTATATACATATAATACTTGCGTATATAACGCTTTCAAGTCACGAGTCAATATGCATATATATAAGAGAATGTAATGCATGAATAGACTGTATACATAAAACTGGACCCATGAACAGAAGGAACAATCATAAACGGATTACATGAAAATCAAAGACTAAAGTACTCCTACTGCTTTTAAGAGTAGAGTAATATGGAAGCTCGCTTACTCGTTGTGGGTTCATATCATAAGGTTATGCAAAAAGAAAGAAAGGATAGCCTTAACATACCTTAAAGCATATCTAATCGTCCAACTTCTACCTCTCGAACTTGTAAGTCTACAATTAAGATAACATAGGCCTTAATTAGACTATTTACCTCGCTTACTAATCATCTTTAGATACATATAGAGCTTAACGAATTGTGGACAACCTTTTCCTTGTAAGCTTATAACTCTTCAACTTCACATTAAATTCAACATCAACCACAATACCCACAACAACAACGACAACACTTATATATATATACATATATCAAAATATACTTAAATCCATTCCCAATCATCTCTTAAAAATAACCCCAAATCACTATCTTACCCTTCATCAACTTATCACTTCCATAAGTATCCCCTCTTCACTTAAAACCACTAAAACTCTTGATAATCAACTCAAATATTAGGGTAGAAATAATTTACATACCTTGAGGGGTCTAAGATTCCAAAGATCAACTTCAACTCCAAATCCCTAAGCTTCACAACCTTGAAGAAACCCTAGAAACAACCTTCTTCTTCACAAGCTTGGGTTTACAGGGCTCGGATCTTCCATTCACCACTATAATGATATAAAATGTTGGGAGTAAATATACTAGCATTTTTCTCTGACTTGGAAGAGAGAAAATGAGAATTAAAGTCATGGATCACATATTTATACTTGGAAATTCAAAAGTCCTAGCAGTACGGTTTGACGAGCGGGTCGATGACCCGTCAACGTGTCGACGGTCTGTCAACTTGCCCGTCGACCTACACCTACAGATTTCAAAGCTGTGGAACCTTGTCGATGCCACACAACAACGGTCCATGAAACTTGTCGACGATGACTAGTGCTTGCAAATTTCTCAGATTTAGCTCAGATCGCGTCGTTTCGATTCGTTAAACTTCTAATCTTGTAAATTACTAGAGATACCTGCTAGTAACTTTGTACACGGGGTAAGACACTTTATATCACCAAATTTTGGACACGGGTCTTGATTCCCAGGCATGCCCGACTATGAAACCATAGATCCTACTATGACGAGAACGAGAGGCGTAACAGCTACCCGAAAAACTCCTCTATCATTATATCTGTCCCTTGTTTGGAGATAGTATTATTATGACATTGATGTATTTCTTTTATTTAGACTTATGTACTTATTTAGTAGCTCTTGTACTATGACTTGACCAGACCGTTGGGTAGTTGGTTGTATTTCTGCACTTATATATTCACATGATTTGAGACTGCTTTAGTACTTTAAATTTCTTTCGCATGTTTATATTTGAATGTTGAGTAAGAGAGGGTTCGCCCACAAGGGGGGATTGTGTGGGTGCTCGCTCGACCCACGAGTTAGGTCGTGACAAGGTTGTAGCAGAGTCCTAGGTTATTGGTCTTACAAGTACAAGAGCATATCTAGTAGAGTCTTGTGGATCGGTACGATAAGCTCCGTACTTATCTGCCAGAGGTTATAGGAAATTTAGGAAACTTCCAATTCTTCCATTCCTTTCGTGCTACTTCATTCGAATTGGTACCTGAATTTCCTTATCTTATTCTCCCACAGAAGGTAGGAAATCGTCCTTAATTTCTTATTCAAGCAGTTTGATATGATGTGGCCCAGTAAGGTACGAGATGTGTTATTTGATATGGATGCGTGACCCAAGTTCAGTTTCCAATTAGGACTTGAAGTTTCGGTTGTGTGGGGTAGTGATTGAGACTCTCTTATGATTGTGATATTCTTGGAAACATGGAAGTGATAATACAGAGGACGCCTGATCTCCGTGTTTTCAACGATTGGTTGCTCGGAAGTTGCAGAAGTGCATCTATGGTTTAAGAAGAATGACTTGCTAGAGGTGTGATTGGTTTGGGAAAGTTTCAGCATGGTCAAAAGTATTATGATAGTTATCGTGGCACGAGTGCACTTATGCAAGGTCAACGATTCAGCAGTGGCAGAGTATTAGATGTCGATATATGGGAATAAGTGTAAGTTTGGTAAGGATCATCAGATTTGGCGAAAGGATAGTGATCGTGTCTAATGAAGAAGAGAAGTTTGGATTAAGGATGTGATGAGCGGCTTATGTGTTAAGGAGTGGGAAAGTAAGGTTTCTTAAGGGATTACGGTAAGAGTATTTCATTGTCCTATGGGACGAAGGCATTAGAAAGAGAATTTGGATGGATGAATCTCCAATATATGAAGGGAACGAGTGGTATCTGACGTGATCGTCAGGATAAGGTTGCCAGATGTGCGAGGGTGGATGGCGTATAACAAATAAAGAAACAATTTATATTCATCCTTACAAATAAAGTGCCAACATGAAAAATGACTACATGATTAGAATGTGGAACCAAAACCCAAGATTAATGGCACTTAACACTTTCAAAATTCATTAGCGTATGCTTACAGAGGTTCAGGGAGAAGGATAAAAGTATGGAATCAAATTTATCATGCACCTAACACCAATTGCACAATAATTTCAAGGGAATGGGGATGGGAATATCATGGATCCAAGCACACACTCTTTGATCACCCATTCACATATTAGATTTATTTTGACCATTTGAGATTTTGAGTTTGGTCTATCAGAACAAAGGGAAAGAGATGCATGAAGGTTCTCGATAAGTTTTGTGCTCATTCGATCAGTATATGAAGATATTTCACAAGGTTCGTTCTTCAGCAAAGGGTTTAAAAAGAAGTAGTATACTGAAGCAAAACATTTTGATTTTCAAAAAAACCAACACAAACTCTTACAGGGATATAAATTTATATACAGATGATCTAATGGCACAACAGACATTTTCTGAAGTAAAAACTTCCATTTTTGGGATTTAATAACTCACAAGTGAGGGGAGAAAACAACAAAGGGGATCATACTTAATGTCAATTATCAGCATGCTCATTAAGTTAGAGTGTAACTCATTTAACTCAATTAGGTCCTGTTCACACATCCAGACAAGTGCAACTTATGACTTCAACCAAAATGATCACTAACACATTAATTCCATACCTTATTTGGCCATGCCTCACTATTTATTTCCCCTTTGAAGCACATATCAAGTATATAAAAACAGTCTAAGACTCCTATTGGTCTAATGTTACACCTCGAAAAATTTTCCATTCAGGCACGACTTATGCGATGTTTTGATAAGTAAGAAATAGCGTTTGATGATCCTAATCGAAATTTTAAGGACATTGGAGGTGAGGGAAGAAAGTTGTCAAGGAAGGCAAGGCATACATTGTGTATCGGAAAGAATTATGAGTAACGAGTCAATGATGATTTAAGGATGTATTGGAGAAGAGTAATAACGTCCCTTATATTGGTATTGAAGTGTTAAACAAGTGTTAAGAAGGTTCCATAAGGATTGAAGGTCAAACGAGTCGACGAGAACGAAATCGAAACAGCTGGGCATTATACGGCCCAACATACTGGCCGTATAAATAATACTGGCCGTATGTTAGGCCATATATATATCCAAGAGGGGCAAAGTTCACTGGACCAAACATACGGCCATACATACGGCCCGTAGAAAAGATACGGACCGTATGTTGGTCCGTATATCCTTGACGGGTCAGATTTTTGTGTATTAATAAGGGACCCAAGTTCATTTCATTTCATTTCCCATTTCACTCCCCTTATCTCTAGAACACTCTAGAATTATATCCACTCTTCAATTACAAGAATCCAAGAGTAAACCATGATCAACTACATCAAACCCATAAAATCCAGTGTATGAAACCTATCAAAGTTCATCTACACCAAGAAATCTCAAGGGAAGTGAGCTAGGGTTTTGGTGCAAGATAAGAAGTTCCACTCAAGGCTTATTCTTCCATCATCTAAGGTGAGTTTTATGATCATTCCATGTTGTTTAAGGTATTGGATGGCTAAGACACTAGAATTGTAGAAAGATATAGAAAATGGGTCATGAATGTGTGAATAGTGTCATTGTTGAGTAGTACTTTGGGGTGAATTACAAATATTGGTATGTTGTGATTGTAAGAATGCTGTGAATGACATTTAGAACATGGAATAAGTATTATATGTGAGAGAATGCAATAATGAATTATGACCATGATTATGGAGAAATTGGAGTGCAATTACGAAATGTGGGTAGTATAGACGAATAATGATTGTTGTTTACGATATTGTGAATGTTGTTATGAATGTTTGGAGTTGATATAGAATATGCAAAAAATTTGTATAAAAAATGGAAATGCTGCCCAATTTTCCCTAGAAATATTAACACGTTCTTAAAGTCGATTAACTAATGTTGATGCGAATTCTCTTGAAGGTAGAAACGTGGGCATCGAAGGAGAACAAGCAAGTGAAAGATTAGTTAAACGAAGAAGGTATGTGAGGCTAGTCCATTATTTCTATGGAATGAATCCGATGGCATGATTTTTCCTTCATCTCCATGAATTCTCTATATTCCGGAAAACTAAGAGCCTATATTCATGAATAGCCATACGGGATAAAATAAGAGATATGCTACGAATGAGACAATGATGATGGTGAGTCTAAGTCTAAAGATTATAAGGCCTATAATATTATGGTTCCACAAGGCTAATGATCCATAGCATGATCCATTGACGTTGTTCATTGGATACACTCACCGTATATGCTAATTCCTTCAAGGTGAGGCAGAATACTTATGAATGCTCCATAATGGAATCGGGGGTTCACGACCTTATGTCACCCTGACATAGCCATAGTTGTCTTCAAGTTCCAATGTATGTTTTAAGGAATAATGTACAATGATGTTAAGTCATGATATGTCTATGAGATGATCAGTAATGTAAGTTTATGATATTCCTATGCCATGTATAAAAATGTTGAGTTACGATGGGTATATGACGATATGATTACACCGCGCCTAGATGGCCGGACATGTCACCGCTAATGCGGGCTGCTTATGATTACACCGTGCCTAGAGGGCCAGACATGACAGCACTAGTGGGCGACATATGATGGTTACCCGGACGCGGGTTAACGATGATGTTGATGATACGAAGATATTTGTGCTGTGATTATACATGTACTATGATTATATAAAAATACGATATATGTATGACATGTATTCACCTATAAAACTCATGCAAGTTATATCTTCCTCCTATGGTTTATGATTCTTCTATTATGCTTATTTCATTCATGTCTTACATCCTCAGTACAATATTCGTACTGACGTCCATTTTCTTTGGACGCTGTGTTCATGCCCACAGGTCGACAGGGGGACGATGCAGATCCGTGGGAGCCACCGTATATTTACAGGAGCACTCCATTATTCCGGAGGTGCTATTCGGTTGATTCTCTTGTGTATATATATATATATATATATATTTTGGGCACGACGGGGTCTTGTCCCATCCATATGTCTAGTATTCTAGTAGAGGCACGTAGATACGTATGTGTGGGTAGTATGGTCTCACGGATTCTCCTAGTATGTATTATTATTTTGATAGACGAAGGGCTTATGTATATAAAATTAATTATGTTTTCAAATGAAAAATGGTTGTCTTATGATTATGAGTATATGATTGGTAAAGAAGTGTATAATGACTATGACGAGTAAGGAAACGAGTGGTGCTCGGTGGTTAGTCCCGGGTACCCGTCATGGCCCCTAGTCGGGTCGTGACAAAAGTGGTATCAGAGCAAGTTTAGTCCTAGGAAGTGTCTACAAGCCGTATCGAGTAGAGTCTTGTTTATGGATCGTGCGATAGACCTGTATTATAAGATTATTCCCTCCCTAATTGTGCGTTATAATCTCAGCAAAGCCGATGAAAGGAAAAGCTACGACATCCCAGAAGGGAAAGATGGTAGTTGAAGAAGGGCTTAAACGAGAGCCGTCTATAGATATGGAGGAGGGCGAACCCCAGAATAAGGCCCCATCTCAGTTTTCCCAGACTTCGCCAACTTTAGAGGATCAGAGGGGAGCCTCAACTTTAGCTCCAGCACCCCCCGTTCCTCCGCCAGACACCTCGGGCCAAGAGATGAGACAGACCATTCTTCTACTGACTCAATTGGTAGCCGCTCAAGCTCAGCGGCAGGATGTGGGCCCCGATAACAGGGGTTGGAGAAAGAAAGTTAGTTCTTCAGGGTTCGATCATGAGTGTAGGGGTGCTCCAAGGCAACAATTCTCTAGGCAGTCAGTTCGTTTAACAAGTGGTGCTCCTCCGCAGTTTCCTAGACCCAGATTTGATAGATCTACTTATTCTAGGTCACCCCAGAGTCTCAGAGTTTCCAGTTCTCGGATTCGGAGTGGTTCTAGTCAGACGAGGTCCTCAATACCACGATGTGCTCAGTGTTCTAGGTTACATTGGGGACCGTGCTGCTTTGGCTCAGATGTTTGTTATGCCTGTGCTCGGCCAGGCCATTTAATGCGCGACTGCCCATCGCTACGTGGTAAAGATAAGGTTCGGACTACGAGAGGGGTAGCTGGCTCTTCGTCATCGGTACGCTCTCCAAGGCCAAGGCCACAGACGTTAGTAGGGGGTGATACAGACCAGAGAGGAATGCTCAGTCCAAGTGAATCCCAACATCATATCCATGTGTTAGTTGAGCGACAGGATCTTGAGTCTTCCCCTGATATTGTTCCAGGTATATTGTCAGTATCCTTTTTATGATATGTATGCATCGATTGATTCAGGGCCTACGCCGCCATACATATTACTTCTGATGTTATTGACTGTGTTGGAGTAAAGGTCTAAGCCAATCCGACAATTTGAGATGACTATACTTGTTAGTGACCTAGTGATAGCCAGAATAGTGACTTACGAGTAAGTTGATTGACAGTGAGGGAATATAAATAATATGTGTATGTATATATATATATATATATATATATATATATATATATATATATTGGAATTCTAGACGGAGGGTGCAGGCACAACTTATGAGACAAGCTCTATTATTTATATCCTTTAATGGTAAGTGATCTTGTGTTACTGAGTTGCGTATTATGTGTGTCCCGATGTATGTCCTATTGAGACATCGGACGTTTTTTCTAGGCTATGTGTAGGTTTGGGATTGCGATGCTTACAAGAGAGACTCTGCCGAAATTTTCCTAGAACCAAAAAGAGATAAGATATAAGCTTGAAATATGTCCTAACGGAAAGGGATGTTGTGTAAAAAGTAATCGCAAGACGAGATTAAGTTAGGAGTATCATTGAAGACTAAAAGAGATAAGTTAAATACTATTGAGTTGATAGTAACAGTAGTTATAAGATCGACATTGATACGGTAAAGAGAAATACTTGGTAGTACTAAAGGACAATATAAAAGAGAAAGGGTAACCCCAATAGAGTGTGACACTGAATCATTGGTTGGATGGATAAGCACAAGTAAATTATTATAAGTTTACTGCAAAGAAAGTAATAGTACCCGGTGACAGAGGTACGAATACGAAGGGTTATAATGAATGAGAGTACGTTGGAAAAACAATTTATATGGTAATTGTAATAGAACTGATTAGAAAGAATAACAGATTGAGTATGCTTACTTCGCAAGAGTTATTCTATTTTACGAGCAGGTTTGCGAACGAGGTAAAGAGGTGTCACTCTATAGAGTTGATTATGATTAGGGTATAATGAGAACGTAACGAGAATTGTAATACAAAGCATAGCGAGGAAACGACTAAAGATATGACATGTTCTATGTGAATAAAGAGTGAACGCAAGTATGAAACCAACAAGCGAGCCATGGGGCTATAAATGAGAAAGCTTAAAAAGACCTTGTTAGGGGAAAGTCCAGCGTAGGGATTCCTCAATGACAGAAATTATAGCCAGCAAAAAGGGGGAACTCAACTTGAAAAGGAAATCAGAGAAAGGTGATATGGCAAAGTTGTAGTAGTTTGTGATTGGTATAATCAAAAGCATGAGCGATATCTTTAGCTGGATGTAAAAGACCAAGACTACGGAAAGATGAATGATGAAATAGGACGATTATTAGAAAAAGGATTAACACAATAAGGACGAGAGGGGATGATCAGAACGAAAAGAATAAGTTTGATGCGAAGAATGGATTATACGAAGGTAGTATATTCTAAAGGACAAAGCGGTACTCAGCTAAGAATAGGATTCTTCGTGCGAAGAATAAAGGATTGATTATAAAACGAGACGAAATAAGATAACCTGAGGAGGAAGGAATGTAAAGGAATAAGAATGAGAATAGAAGGAGAAGGAAATGTGCCGCAAAGTACGCTCACTTAAGAAGTAGTTGTGTTATGATTAAAAGAAGATGCATCTCCTATGAATATCCTATACCAAGTTAGAACGAGTAAAGTATATGAAGTAATGAGCTAAAAAGAAAAAAAGATGATCATGAGTTATGAGTTTACCGTACGACGATAAAGCGATAGAGTAAAGCTATTATAAACGACAAATATAATATGATTGTGATTGGTTTTGAAACCAATGTTGAGTGAAAAACAAGAGAAAAAAGGGTATGAGGCATAAGGGGTATTAGTTGCGCATGAGACTTAGGTCCTGGAAAACAAAGATGACGTAACAAGTGAACTTGAGCACCGAAGAAGAGGGCGACTGACATTGCATGAGTGGTATGGATAACTAGACATACTACTATTGTGAGCATCCCTATGGGACAGAAGTAGTTAATTGGAGCGGATTTAGACATTGACTCATAACTACTAGATGAGCTAAGTAAAGATACATCCTTGTTCGGATTGCTATATCAGTTGTATTATTTGTTACAAGACTGCAAGGTGAGTATGTTAAGACTTCACACATGAATTATCGTAGCTATAGATTATGGGAAACGGCATGAATAAGATGTATTATAGTAAGGGATATGTGAATTCAAGATTTAAAAGTGAGGAAACGGATTTGAGAATGGTACAAGTAAAACCCTAAAATGGGGGGAAGCGAGTAAAGAGAATACAAGTGTAGAAATGGAAACGATGGACCCTAAGATGTGATAGATAAAGACTCTGAAACAAAGAGTGAGAATTACACAGAAATGAGTCTACTGACTTGTAAATGAACGAATATAAATTGAACAAGCATCTGAGACTGTACGGGAAATCATTCGTGAAAACCTCGAGCCACGTGACATTGAGAGAAAATAACTCAAGGGATATTGTAAAAGATAGCGATGCTATAATGGAATGGAGACAAAGGCACTAATGGTAGAGTCGTTGCTAAAGATATTGCTATTTATAAGCGACAATTAAGAAAGGGACCTAAGATTTTCTACAGTAGAACATAAGATATGATAATCAAGGGAAAAATTAAGGAAGGAAGAGAGCACGACGAGATGAGTCACTACAAATAGACAAAAGAGTTTAGGTATATATATATATATATAATCACCGAGCCTAGCCATGGTCGGGTACGCGAAACACCGAACCTTCGTGGTCGGGCATGCTATGTAAATGATATGTATATGAATATGACCATGGATACGATAGGTAAATGAGTACGATTATGAATACGGATATGGATACATATATATGTATAGATGTGTATGTACACGAATCACGCATGAAAGATTATGTAACTTGCAGATATTTATGCGTCGCCAATGAAACCAAGTGGGTACTTAAAAGAGGTGTAAGAGGTAAAACAAGGATAACGTAGTCATGATGCTCTGGGTTAGTTAACGGAAAACATATGGTAAATCGAGTTGAAAAGTTGAGTTGGGATTATTGTTAGGGATAAATAGGGCAATTACTTGGAACATGATATAAGTACATGCTATACGCTTCCTACGGTAGCCTTGGGGTGTGACAACTTACGAATGCAATAAGATCACTGAATGAATGGGGAGCTTAGTTACCGATACATTAGGCGTTATGAGGTGGTGCGCTAATAGGCAAGGTGGCTTATGAATTAGATCTACCTCCTGGTTTGGAGTCAGTTCACCCAGTTTTCCATGTCTCGATGCTTTGTAAATATGTTGGAAATCCTACAAGGATCATGCCAGTAAATGATGTTCAGGTGAAAGAAAATCTAGCATATGAAGAAGTACCCTTTGCCATCTTAGACAGGCAAGTACGAAGACTTCGAAATAAGGAAGTAACTTTAGCCAAAGTCTTGTGGCAAAATAACAACCGAGAAGAAAATGACTTGGGAGGCGGAAGAGAAAATGAAATCCACGTACCCGCATTTGTTTCAACCCCCCAAAGAGATTCAAGGCGAAACATCAAGATTATGAGGTAGGTATGATTTCTTTTTATGCATATTAGTCGTGTGTGGCCAAATTATATTGCTATTGTGTTGTAGCCCTGTGAGGCAATGTTATTGTGGTTTGTTGTGAAAGGATGGTAATGCCAATTACAGGGGAAACTCTGCCAAAATTTTCGTAGAATTCTCGGATATTTTAACATTCGAGGACGAATGTTCCCAAGGGGGGAACAATGTTACACCTCCGAAAATTTTTCGTTCAGGCACAGTGAAAAGAATAGACTGATGAAGAGTACGACTTATGCAAATGTTTTGATAAGTAAGAAATAGCGTTTGATGATCCTAATCGAAATTTTAAAGACATTGGAGGTGAGGGAAAAAAGTTGTCAAGGAAGGCAAGGCATACGTTGTGTATCGGAAAGAATTATGAGTAACGAGTCAATGATGATTTAAGGATGCTTTGGAGAAGAGTAATAACTTCCCTTAGATTGGTGTTGAAGTGTTAAACAAGTGTTAAGAAGGTTCCATAAGGATGGGAGGTCAAACGAGTCGACGAGAACGAAATCGAAACAACTGGGCATTATACGACCCAACATACTGGCCGTATAAATTATACTGGCCGTATGTTAGGCCGTATATTTATCCAAGAGGGGCAAAGTTCACTGGACCAAAAATACGGCCATACATACCGCCCGTATAAAAGATACGAACCGTATGTTGGTCCGTATATTCTTGACGGGTCAGACTTTTGTGTATTAATAAGGCAGCTAAGTTCATTTCATTTCCCATTTCACTCCCCTTCTCTCTAGAACACTCTAGAATTCTCTCCACTCTTCAACTACAAGAATCCAAGAGAAAACCATGATCAACTACTTCAAACCCACAAAATCAAGTGTATGAAACCTATCAAAGTTCATCTACACCAAGAAATCTCAAGGGAAGTGAACTAGGGTTTTGGTGCAAGAAGAGAAGTTCCACTCAAGGCTTATTCTTCCATAGGTGAGTTTTATGATCATTCCATGTTGTTTAAGGTTTTGGAAGGCTAAGACACTAGAATTGTAGAAAGATATAGAAAATGGGTCATGAATGTGTGAATAGTGTCATTGTTGAGTAGTACTTTGGGGTAAATTACGAATATTAGTATGTTGTGATTGTAAGTATATTGTGAACGACATTTAGAACATGGAATAAATATTATATGTGAGAGAATGCAATAATGAATTATGATCATGATTATGGAGAAATTGGAGTGAAATTGCGAAATGTGGGTAGTATACACGAATAATGATTGTTGTTTACGATATTGTGAATGTTATTATGAATGTTTGGAGTTGATATAGAATATGGAAAAAGTTGTATAAACAAAGGAAATGTTGCCCAATTTTCCCTAGAAATAGTAACACGTTCATGATCCATTGACCTTGTTCATTGGATACACTCACCTTATATACTAATTCTTTCAAGGTGAGGAAGAATGCTTATGAATGCTCCATAATGGAATCGGGGGTTCACGACCTTATGTCACCCCGACATAGCCGTAGTTGTCTTCAAGTTCCAATGTATGTTTTAAGGATCAATGTACAATGATGTTAAGTCATGATATGTCTATGAGATGATCAGTAATGTAAGTTTATGATATTCCTATGCCATGTATAAAAATGTTGAGTTACGATGGGTATATGACGATATGATTACACCGCGCCTAGATGGCCAGACATGTAACCGCTAATGCGGGCTGCTTATGATTACACCGTGCCTAGAGGGCCGAACATGACAGCACTAGTGGGCGACATATGATGCTTACCCGGACGCGAGTTAACGATGATGATGATGATACGAAGATATTTGTGTTGTGATGATACATGTACTATGATTATATAAAAATACGATATATGTATGACATGTATTCACCTATAAAACTCATGCAAGTTATATCTTCCTCCTATGGTTTATGATTCTTCTATTATGCTTATTTTATTCATGTCTTACATCCTCAGTACAATATTCGGACTGACGTCTATTTTCTTTGGACGCTGTGTTCATGCCCACAGGTCGACAGGGGGACGATGCAGATCCGTGGGAGCCACCGTAGATTTACAGGAGCACTCCATTATTCTGGAGGTGCTATTCGGTTGATTCTTTTGTGTATATATATATATGTATTTTGGGCACGACGAGGTCTTGTCTCGTCCATATGTCTAGTACTCTAGTAGAGGCTCGTAGATACGTACGTGTGGGTAGTATGGTCTCACGGATTCTCCTCGTATGTATTATTATTTTGATAGCCGAAGGGCTTATGTATATAAAATTAATTATGTTTTCAAATGAAAAATGGTTGTCTTATGATTATGAGTATATGATTGGTAAAGAAGTGTATAATGACTATGACGAGTAAGGAAATAAGTGGTTCTCGGTGGTTAGCCCCGCGTTCCCGTCACGGCCCATAGTCGGGTCTGGACATCCAATCATATACTTTAATAATTTTTTCACACAGCAAAAAGGACATGACAGGATGCAAGTTACTTTGAACATGAGTTATGCAAGTAGATAGTCAAGCAGGGACAAATTCATGGTTCGGGCTACTCTAAGGGGGAAATGACTTTTGCAATCTTTCATATTTCCTATCATAGTGTAATAACAAGAGAGTATACAACACCAAACACAATGAAAAAGAAGTTACAATACATAGAAAACATCAACTGATTCATGCACAAGCCTCAGAAATCACTTTTATCATATAAACTCCTCATAATTTCCATCTTTTATGCCTATTGAGACCTTAGAGTATCCCATAATGGAGTGGAACCCTAACAGTCTAGAGTAGGCAGTACTAGGCTGAGTGTGTACTCAAAACGTTTCCTTATCATCTCTTAACCCTAGGACATCACTCTACATCACCTCACAACCAAGTGACAACCTTCTAGGTCTCTCTTATACTTGACATGGTCATAGACAGTTCATTTTTACCTCTAGTGATTCATATTGTGCCAACTTATCATGCCAGGAGCTAGTACTTTATCTCTTAAGTTCATGACTGCCTTAAACTTTAATTTTTTATTCAACCAAATTAGGATAGTACTATTACAAATCATCTAGCCAAATTCTCTAGCAGAGTTGGTCTGTGTATACATATTAAAGCCAATCTAGATATCACAATCATTTAGACAGTTAACATACTCATACGAGATTACATGAAATAGCCACTTAGGACATAAGCAAGCTCTTTGAGTCTAATGACCTAGTTATACACTTAACAGGTTTCCCCAACCAAAAAAATAGTTTCAATAGCATGCCCTCATATATTACTCAGTAGCACAATATGAATACAAATCATTCAACCATAGATTAACAACATAACCATAGTACTTCATCTCAAAATTTACTCATAAGCCCCAAGATCCTTCACTACACAGAGCAATTGAAACAAACAACTCAAACAAACTATCTAATACTTGATTGAAATCATGCTGGTAGTGATTAACTAGGTATTAAGCATTTGAACCCACCTTTATTGTAATTAGCACACAACATATATGAACACATATGAGTTGAAATGAGCTAAACAAGGGAAAGGTAGCACGTTCACACTGAACTGTCAATCTAGGTAGATTAAAAGCTAACTAGTAACCTCATGGATACACTAACAATATGACCATCTCAATCAGACTGTGTTTGAATCAACTAACACATGGTTAATTAACAAATACATATACTTAAGATATGTTTTTCATAATTCAGTTAGGTTTGGTAGTGTATATGTTCTTCTCATGGTTTAGATTAAACCTTAAACACACAGGTTAATTGCTACACCCCGTGGTTTTGTACATTGAGATTCGTAGTATGTTAGTGGTTTTAGTCTTGAATACCGGGGGGGGGGGGGGGGTTAGGTCATCAAGATTAAATGAGATTAGATGATTTTGTATTATAGCTATAAGGGGTTAAGCTCATGTTTGGCAGGTATTGGAAGGATTAAAGGTTGAACAAATCGACGAGAATATGTTTTCAGAAAAAGTGAGTTTTACTGTCAGATATACGGACCGTATATCTGGCTAACTCCCACACTAAATTGATTCCCACAGGGGGTGAGTTACGGGTTTGATTTTATGGTCCAATTATACGGACCGCATAATTTTTACGGTCCGTAAAAGTTGACCTAAATTCGGGTAGGTACCAGATTTCTTTTTTTTTTTTATTTATAACCGACCCTTATTCATTTTAAATAATTTCCAACATTTCCCAAGTCCATTAAAGTTGTAGAACCTTATCCTAAGCATATCCAACAAAACTCAAATAAAATCAAGGATTGAAAGGTGAAAATCAAGGGATTCAAGTGTTGGAAGGCTCACTAGGGTTTGTAGAGTCCAACAATTCCTTTGGTGTTAAAGTTGGAGGTCTCACTCAAGTGGATAATTTGATCCAAAGCTTATCCTTATGTGGTAAATGGTTAGTTTTCACATCTATTTCATGTTATTGAAAATGCTTGGTTGTTGAACAACTTGATTGAGGGAAGAGGTGGAAGAGGAAGTTCAAATATGGATTTAATGATTTTTTGAATAGTAAGTTAACTTGGGTTATAATTGTTAAAATGGTTTGAGTATAATCTTGTTATGAGGGGTAATAATGATGTTGATGGAGTGTTGTATACAAGTGTATAAGGGGTTGTGTTGAAGTTCTTGACATAAATTGATTATGAGAATGAGTTTTGGGATTGTATTGGATATAATTTGACTAAAATCTCTTAATCATGATATTGTTGAGGTTGTCATTGTTGTTGGGGGATGATTTGGAATAAGGTGGAAGTAGATGAAATAGGGGAAGTGCTGCCCAATTTCCGCTAGCTTATTAATTATTCTAGTTTGAATTTATGAGTATTTCCAAGACTTGATGTTAGTGTAAATCCTATTGAATGTAGATTTTACGAGCTTTGAAGAGAACGTTAAATAGTTAAGAAGACATAAAGGTATGTAAGGCTAACCTTTCTCTCTAAAGGCATGATTTCCTCAATGTGAATCCATCTATGATATTCATAATGTTCTAATTCTTAGAAGCGCTAGAAGCTCACGATTCTCAAAGTTCTCATGATCTTGTTGATCTTCTTCATCGTCGTTGACCCTC
Source organism: Lycium barbarum (assembly GCF_019175385.1). Lineage (NCBI taxonomy): Eukaryota > Viridiplantae > Streptophyta > Magnoliopsida > Solanales > Solanaceae > Lycium > Lycium barbarum. The sequence goes on from NC_083344.1 coordinate 34,691,457, forward strand.
TAAGGAAATATATGGTGATGATGATGATGGCATTGCTTTTATTTATGCATTCATAAATTTATATATATGATTATGTTATAACATTGAGCTTATATGGCCGAGTATGCTATCTATTGCGCGCACACCGCTGCAGTTGGGTAAGGACAACACTGACTCTTGATATGGCTGGGTATGAACAATACTGAGCCTTGCTACGGCCGGGTATGGGTGACACCGAACCTACATGTTCAGGTATGGTATAGTATATGTATATGTATGAAATGTTTTCCCAAGAGAAAGGTTAAGTTTGCTTGACAATCGTCTTAAGAAGTGTAATGAGGTATAAATTGCTCTCTTTATCTTATGTTATCTTCATGATTTCATCATGTTACTTTCATGCCTTACATACTCAGTACATTGTTCGTGCTGACCTCCTTTTGGTTGTGGACGCTGCGTTCATGCCCGCAGGTAGACAGGGGGACATACTAAACCTTTAGGCTTCTTCATCAGTGATTGCATAGAAGTACTCCTTCTGATCCGGAGTTGCAGTAGTTGGTATTACTGTTTTTGTATAAATATGGGCATGGTGGGGCCTTGTCTCGTCTTTATGATGTTACATACTCCATATAGAGACTCGTAGACAGATGTACCTAGCTAGATGTCCATAGCCTTGTCACCTTCTATTTTGTACATCATTTTGATAGCCTTGTTGGCTTATATTTATGGGCGTAATTAATGATTTTTATATAGATGTGTCTACGTTCGATGGAACTTGTGTCCTTTCAATTCGTGATAATTATGAGTTAGCCGTGTGGCTCACCTAGATATGATTATGAGACGTAGGATAAGATGTACTCGATAGATTAGTTTCGGGTGCCCGTCGTGGCTCTCCGGTTGGGTCGTGACATTAAAACTTAGCATAATCAACTATTTGTCAAACTTAAACCTCACATTTGATCATTTTCCTACTGTATTCAAGTTGACTTGTTAGCATGCTAATACATACTTGTCATCAGTTAAGTCAATTAACCACATGTTGACACAATTTCATAAGTTAAGATAAGCTGAGACATGTGGTAGACATCAAGGCTAAACTGATTAACCAAGGTTTACCACAGATGCATGAATCAAAACAAAAACAAAGTCACATGCTGAAACTACCTAATAGGTATACATGCTAGTCACACAAGAGTCAAATCAAGCACAAAAATATGTAGGTTTGCTGACATCATGATAGTTAAACTGAACTAATTTTGTCACGACCCAACCTAGGACCATGACAAGTGACCGAGCTTACCTTGCCCGATGGCTCAATGTATACTACTTATACTCAAATATGGCGTTCAATAGATTTTTTTTTTTTTTTTTTGTAACTATGCCTGAAAATTTTAAATCCAAATGCTAAAGTCAATACGTAACTCAAAACATCTCAAAGCGTGTTACATATATACACACACATTTATACATATATATATGACATAAGACAAAGCTAGCTGAACTGGCTACCACCACTTTTGTACAACAACGTAGTGACCAACAAAACCAAACCGTACCCATAACACCCACGCTGTTCGCAGACTTCTAAAGAGTACGACCTGCAAGATATGTACACAAAATTATACCAAAACAGGAACAACCTCCGAAGCAAGTGGAACTGTCTGACTCCTACCGCTGACTCCCCCTACGTAGCTGGATCGCCGGATCGCGCCCCTGAACCTGCGGGCATGACACGCATCCCCCGAAGAAAGGGGGTCAGTACGGAATATGTAAAGCGAGAATAAATGGTAAGCATCACATACTGTAGGAGGGAAAAGGTCATAAGCAAACCTAATACCTGCAGCCTTCGCTAGAAGAAACATAAATGTGTACACAAGGTCTCACAACAGTCTTTAAGTAAATAATGCAATCCAACCAACCTTCCAAAATAATGCACACTAACACACTTTCTTGAAATAAATAATACAACACAACACGCGTGCCGCTTCCGGCACAATATCAATAGTAGCCCCTTCGGGCAGCCGCTTCCGGCGTAGTAGCATAATAGTCCCTTCGGACGGCCGCTTCCGGCATGATAATGATCACGGCCCCTTCGGGCATGCCTCTTCTGGCATAGTTATAATCATGGCCCCTTCGGGCATGCCGCTTCCGGCATAGTGATAATCATGGCCCCTTCGGGCATGCCGCTTCCGGCATAATAATGATAATGTAAACATAAGTAGTAAATGAAATGAGATAGTAAAACCTCGCACCCCTTTCGGAGTGGTATTTAAAAGTCTAAATATTAAGATCTCACACCCCCGTCGGAGTGGTTTTGAAAATCAATTTTTATATTTCTTTATACAAAACTAGTTCTGTTAAAATCATTAGTGAACCACAACCGCGTTTCAGAAGCCATTTATAGAAAACCAAAGCTACAATTATATTAGAAATGTTATTACACTACAAAATATATTATAGAACATAATGAGGTAGTCACACAACTGTCCTTTGGTAGTCAGGACAACAGCCAAGAAAGTTTCCTTTAACTATCGTACAAAATAAGTCAAATGGAGCAATACAAAAGGTCTCGAGCATTGTGGGCCCACCTCGGGTCAAGTCAAGGTAGCGTACATGTCTTACAGACATTTGACTCTGTGGGGTCATCCGTGGAAGTTGCAAAGCGATTTTCTCACATTTGTGCAATTTATGGATGTTTGAAAAGTTTTCCCAACAAAGTGTAAGGATTATCATTCAATTGTACTGAATGAATAGTACCAAAATTCAGACTCGCATTTCTATGAGCAGAATAACCTACGAGGCTCAAATCCGAACCTAGTACACCTAGGACATGCCAAAGAAAGGAAAGGGACAGCTTTACATACCTTATCTGCGCTTTACGTTCGTCCAAACTCAAGTCCCGTTTCCACCAGAATCTACAAATGGTCATGTTTACCAATTGTGAGTTATAGCTTCTAAGAGTTCAACTTGAATTCATGTTTATCTACCGAAATTTCGGCAGCATTTCCCCTATACATATAGCATCCCCAAGAATTTACTCGGCCACAATATCAACAATCAACACCCACAACAAAACCAACAACCACAACAACCACAATAAAACACATTCAACATAATTATTCCTCTTTTGTACATGATGCAACACTTCCAATCCAACTTCACACTATCAAACTAATATCAACATTTTCCATATTCATTAACTAACTTAAGATTATTCAAGAATTCAAACCATCCCGCCAATTCCATATTCCATCCGAAACTACTACAAATGCAACGAAACAACAAAATCGCATTGTTCTCTTCCAAGTTCATTAACGACAACCATATTCCACATTTTTGAATTCTACTTCCATAGTTACGTAAAAACTATATTCAAACATATAATTTCTCATAACAACATACAACCAATTTTTAATGCCGACTCGGTTCACTAAACCCTTATTTACATCATAAACATCACAACAACACAACTAACAAATTAAATGGAATTTAATTCACCTTCCCTTCTCTACACTATACCACACGGCCACACACACACTTGCACACCCACACGGCCATGCACACACACATCACAATTCCAAAATTCTCATCTAATTTCAATCATTACAACATATACACCTTTTCTATAACATAAAAGAATAGAATTCTTACCTTTTTCTTCAAACTTCAACTTGCCGCAAACGTTGTTTTCTCGCTTAACTAATTGTACCACGTTGAAGAGGATTTTGAGCTTCGTAGGAATACAAGAAAATTTTAAATTTTTGGATCAAAGTTGGAAGGCTTGGATTTTTTTTTTCTTTTTCTCCTTGTGGCCGAAATGCTTTCTTTTCTTTGCTCTTGCTTTTGTTTTCTTGAAGCTTCTAGTGAATGTGAGGAATGCCCATTTATTTATTTGATGGCCTTGAATTTAATTAATATATGGGCTTGGGCCATTATTTCCTATGCCATGGCCGGCCATACCACTTGAATTGGGCCTCTATTATTCTTTTTTTTTTTTTTTAGCCCAAACTAGTGAGGGATCACACTCGGTAATTCACGAAGCTAATTTCCAAAATTAAAATTTTACCCTTGGTCTCCCTCCATACTACCGCATCAACATTTGTCCATGAACAACTTACATATATATTAAATGAGAATCAAAATACGACCTTAGTTCTTATAAATCGCAAATATGTTGAATTTCCCGAATACGCAAAATACGGGATATAACATCCTCCCCCCCTTTAGAACATTCGTTCTCGAATGTTGAATTGAACCCGAAGGTTCTATCAAAGGTAATCTCTTATTTACTTACTCTAGTCCGGTTTTATAGCGATAGTTTCGCTGAGTTATGGGCATCTCTTCCCTTAAGGCGCCAACTAAGTGTCTCATAAAACTCTTTATCTTGATTCACCCAGTTACCTACTATACTTATATTCTGACTTATATCGCGATACGTCCTGTCATAGTAAGAAAAGCAGTTCGTATATAATTCAAATCTACCAATAAATCACTTGAATGAGGGTATACCTGGTAGTGCATCCTGTGAGGCCTCTGGACCCGACCTCCCACCTAGCGCATAAATACGATGTGGCCCTGCACTGGAACTAGGCGCTCCACCCCTGCCCCTACCTCGGCCAGAAGATGTCTGAGGTCCTGTCTCAGGGGCTCTTACTGAGGGTGACGACGCTGCTACTCAATTTCCAGGAATAGTATGGCCCACTCCTTGCAGACAATCTCTAGCATAGTGCGTCGGATCACCACAAGTATAACACACACCACGGCGACACTGTCCTATGTGGCGTCTCCCGCAAGTCGTACATCGGGGAAGGGGCATCATCTCCTGCCCTGACCCTGCCTGCTGCTGAGAACCCGGCGCATAAGGATAATTATGTCTCTGCCTAGGGAAGGCCTCCCTACCCCGCTGAGATCCTCGAAACTGTAAGGGTGCGCTATGTTGGGGCCTACCCTCTCTGGTGGATCCTTTATTCTGACCCTTTGACCTGGCCCTCTTGGACTGCCCACTACTCTGCTCCGAGGCAGCCTCTCGCTGACGCTTTTGATCTTCTGACCCCTGAGCGTAAGCCTGAACGTGAGCTATATCCATACCCGGCTGCATTGCCACTGCCATACAAGCGTCCTGCAACTCTGACTCTAATCCCATCACATATCGATAAACTCTATCTTCCATCTCCTGCACAATAGAAGGGGCATATCTGGCTAAAGAATCAAACTCCACACTGTACTCTCTAACAGACATGCTACCCTGCCGCAGGTTAAGAAACCTGTCAACTCTTGCCCGTCTCAATTCGGGTGGCACATAATGGCGCAAGAAGGCATCTGAGAATTCCTGCCAAGTTGGTGGAGGGGCATCCCTACCTCTCGATGATTTCCATGACTGAAACCAATTAATTGCTATACCCTGTAACCTATAGGCAGCTAGCTCAACAGACTCCGTAGCTGACGCCTTCATTATGTCTAAAGTACGCTGCATCCTATCTATGAACTCCTTAGGATCAGCATTAGGGTCCGTGCCCTTAAATTCGGGGGGGGGGGGGGGGGGGTTTAATGTAAGAAAAACTCGGGCCCTGGCGCTAGCGGCCCTATCCGGATATTCGTGGCCCCTATCCTATCGTCCAGCCTGGGTAGCAAGTATATGAGTTAACAAACATATAGCATCCTTCATCTCTCTTACCTCCTGACTCTTAACATCCGGCCGATGAACTGGAGGCACTGGTACGGGTGCTGGAGCTGGGGCTGGATCAGATGCCCCTCTGAGCTCCTCCGAAGAGGGGGAAGTAGGAGGACTCTGGGACCGAATGCGTATCCCAGTGTAAGTCTGAGCTCTGGTAGATCTGGGGGCTAGACTAGCTGCCTCATCCGCTACCGATTTGCCCTTCTGGGCTGCCGTTGCTTTACCCTTCTTAGGCATCACTGAAATCATATAAATCATTAAATTAGGGACTCTACTTACGACACAGCTCTATCCGCACGATTTTCACCATGAAAGAAAGAATGACACCCTATTAATGTCTCGTAGCCTCCTGTTTATAGATGTGGTGCACAACACACCGATAAACAAGACTCTACTAGACACCGTCTGCGAACACGCCGAGGACTGACCTGCTCTGATACCACTTTTGTCACGACCCAACCTAGGACCATGACAAGTGACCGAGCTTACCTTGCCCGATGGCTCAATGTATACTACTTATACTCAAATATGGCGTTCAATAGATTTTTTTTTTTTTTTTTTTTGTAACTATGCCTGAAAATTTTAAATCCAAATGCTAAAGTCAATACGTAACTCAAAACATCTCAAAGCGTGTTACATATATACACACACACACACACACATATATACATATATATATGACATAAGACAAAGCTAGCTGAACTGGCTACCACCACTTTTGTACAACAACGTAGTGACCAACAAAACCAAACCGTACCCATAACACCCACGCTGTTCGCAGACTTCTAAAGAGTACGACCTGCAAGATATGTACACAAAATTATACCAAAACAGGAACAGCCTCCGAAGCAAGTGGAGCTGTCTGACTGCTAGCGCTGACTCCCCCTACATAGCTGGATCGCCGGATCGCGCCCCTGAACCTGCGGGCATGAAATGCATCCCCCGAAGAAAGGGGGTCAGTACGGAATATGTACTGAATATGTAAAGCGAGAATAAATGGTAAGCATTGCATACTGTAGGAGGGAAAAGGTCATAAGCAAACCTAATACCTGCAGCATTCGCTAGAAGAAACATAAATGTGTACACAAGGTCTCACAACAGTCTTTAAGTAAATAATGCAATCCAACCAACCTTCCAAAATAATGCACACTAACACACTTTCTTGAAATAAATAATACAACACAACACGCGTGCCGCTTCTGGCACAATATCAATAGTAGCCCCTTCGGGCAGCCGCTTCCGGCATAGTAGCATAACAGTCCCTTCGGACGGCCGCTTCCGGCATGATAATGATCATGGCCCCTTCGGGCATGCCTCTTTTGACATAGTTATAATCATGGCCCCTTCGGGCATGCCGCTTCCGGCATAGTGATAATCATGGCCCCTTCGGGCATGCCGCTTCCGGCATAATAATGATAATGTAAACATATGTAGTAAATGAAATGAGATAGTAAAACCTCGCACCCCTTTCGGAGTGGTATTTAAAAGTCTAAATATTAAGATCTCACACCCCCGTCGGAGTGGTTTTGAAAATCAATTTTTATATTTCTTTATACAAAACTAGTTCTGTTAAAATCATTAGCGAACCACAACCGCGTTTCAGAAGCCATTTATAGAAAACCAAAGCTACAATTATATTAGAAATGTTATTACACTACAAAATATATTATAGAACATAATGAGGTAGTCACACAACTGTCCTTTGGTAGTCGGGACAACAGCCAAGAAAGTTTCCTTTAACTATCGTACAAAATGAGTCAAATGGAGCAATACAAAAGGTCTCGAGCATTGTGGGCCCACCTCGGGTAAAGTCAAGGTAGCGTACATGTCTTACAGACATTTGACTCTGTGGGGTCATCCGTGGAAGTTGCAAAGCGATTTTCTCACATTTGTGCAATTTATGGATGTTTGAAAAGTTTTCCCAACAAAGTGTAAGGATTATCATTCAATTGTACTGAATGAATAGTACCAAAATTCAGACTCGCATTTCTATGAGCAGAATAACCTACGAGGCTCAAATCCGAACCTAGTACACCTAGGACATGCCAAAGAAAGGAAAGGGACAGCTTTACATACCTTATCTGCGCTTTACGTTCGTCCAAACTCAAGTCCCGTTTCCACCAGAATCTACAAATGGTCATGTTTACCAATTGTGAGTTATAGCTTCTAAGAGTTCAACTTGAATTCATGTTTATCTACCGAAATTTCGGCAGCATTTCCCCTATACATATAGCATCCCCAAGAATTTACTCGGCCACAATATCAACAATCAACACCCACAACAAAACCAACAACCACAACAACCACAATAAAACACATTCAACATAATTATTCCTCTTTTGTACATGATGCAACACTTCCAATCCAACTTCACACTATCAAACTAATATCAACATTTTCCATATTCATTAACTAACTTAAGATTATTCAAGAATTCAAACCATCCCGCCAATTCCATATTCCATCCGAAACTTCTACAAATGCAACGAAACAACAAAATCGCATTGTTCTCTTCCAAGTTCATTAACGACAACCATATTCCACATTTTTGAATTCTACTTCCATAGTTACGTAAAAACTATATTCAAACATATAATTTCTCATAACAACATACAACCAATTTTTAATGCCGACTCGGTTCACTAAACCCTTATTTACATCATAAACATCACAACAACACAACTAACAAATTAAATGGAATTTAATTCACCTTCCCTTCTCTACACTATACCACACGGCCACACACACACTTGCACACCCACACGGCCATGCACACACACATCACAATTCCAAAATTCTCATCTAATTCCAATCATTACAACATATACACCTTTTCTATAACATAAAAGAATAGAATTCTTACCTTTTTCTTCAAACTTCAACTTGCCGCAAACGTTGTTTTCTCGCTTAACTAATTGTACCACATTGAAGAGGATTTTGAGCTTCGTCGAAATACAAGAAAATTTTAATTTTTTGGATCAAAGTTGAAAGGCTTGGAATTTTTTTTTCTTTTTCTCCTTGTGGCCGAAATGCTTTCTTTTCTTTGCTCTTGCTTTTGTTTTCTTGAAGCTTCTAGTGAATGTGAGGAATGCCCCTTTATTTATTTGATGGCCTTGAATTTAATTAATATATGGGCTTGGGCCATTATTTCCTATGCCATGGCCGGCCACACCACTTGAATTGGGCCTCTATTATTCTTTTTTTTTAGCCCAAACTAGTGAGGGATCACACTCGGTAATTCACGAAGCTAATTTTCAAAATTAAAATTTTACCCTTGGTCTCCCTCCATACTACCGCATCAACATTTGTCCATGAACAACTTACATATATATTAAATGAGAATCAAAATACGGCCTTAGTTCTTATAAATCGCAATTATGTTGAATTTCCCGAATACGCAAAATACGGGATATAACAAATTTAATACTAAACTGAACATCATGTTGTCACATAGCTATTGATTGGAACTCAACAACACATAAATGTAGGCTAATGTTAAAACTAGACTAAACATGCATGATAAACTCATAAAACATATAGTGGCATCTGAGTCAATCTAAGCATAATGCATATTTGAAACAAATAGGGATTATGCAATGATACATGTTAATATCTAGACTAAATGACGATATAAGAAGATAGGAATCATGCTAAATAAGCCCATAACGTCATGCTAATCTCTACACTAACCTAAACTAATCAGAAATTAAGCATAACAAACACATAACATCTATTAATTACTAAACTAATCTAACAAACATGTAATTAAGCAATAATTAAACTAAAACATATAAAACATGCTAATATATAACAAGCTTCTAACAAAACAACAATTAAACTAGAAAAGCACATAAAACACATAAAAACCTAAAAATTAAACTACAAAAGGATGAGAATTTACCTTTTATAGGTGCAGCCTTGATTGAGAATGGAACTAGGGAAAGCCTCCTAGCTCCTTAACCACACGACTCAGCCACAAAATGTCATGACCCAATCCGTGAATCGTGATGGCACCTACACTATCCCCCCAGGTAGGTGAACCATTCCCAACTCATTTTAATCATTTATAATAATAATGCAGAAATAAACAGTGATTTAAACTAACAGATTCAAGTTATACAAATAACAAGTGCGGAAAATATTATAACCCCAAAATCTGGTCTAGACTAGTACAAGAGCTACTATTACGACGATACAAAGTCTGATAAGAAAATAGAAATCTCAAAATATCAATATTGTCTCAAGAATACAAAGTAGCCAGTCAAATGCAAAGAAGAGTCTCCGGGTTGCGGATCTAGCCAAGGCCCACCCTGGAAACTCTGTCAAGTGGACTGGAATCACTCTCGACGACAGCAGTTGGAACTAGTAACAAACTCTGCAATCAAAAGAAGAGTACAACAAGAGTAGAATCAGTACAAACAACACTTACTGAGACAATATGAGAGATGAATTTATCTTAAAACAAAATGAAAAAACATTTTTCAAAGCGTTGATCATAAATTTTTCAAAACATTTGGTCATAAAAAATGGAATATAATTTTTGAAAGTATTTATGTTGGTCTTCATGACATGTGTGCTTTGAGCGAGAAACTTTTGCTGTCTGTGGCATCTCGTGGCGGCATTCTGGCTTTGTCTGGTGGAATTTTTGATACCTCCTTAAAAATTTTGCCCCAGTTTGAGGTTTTTGTTGGTGAACTCTCGTGCTGAATTATAGCGAAGGAATTTTTGAGATCCTCTCAAACATTCTGCCCAATTGAAGGTTTGGGTCGACTGACTCTTGTGCCAAGTTCTATAAATGAATTTTTGACGTCCTCTAAATAATTCTGCCATAGTGGTTTTCTAAGGGTTTCTTGGGTTTTTTGATTGGTGTGACCGAGTTCGAGGAGCACCTACGTATCTTGTTGTAGCAGGAATTCGGTCGAACATAGTTCAGAATAAAATGATTGATTTTTTTTAATAATCTAACCGAGTCATACATGGACTGCCAACGTGTCCCACCTTGGGAAGTCATGTCATCATGTAGTATATTACAAGGAATATCATTTGGTTTCACTATTACAAAAGAGAAGACCAAATCCATTACGGATTTTCTACGTATCACTACCATAAGAGATAAGTCTTGCTGTAGTGATTGTAAACAAAAATATGATTACAAATTGAAAAGTGTGTCGTCAAGCGTAGTATCTTTTGATTGCGTCTGAATTGATTCCTTTGGGCCACTCTTGGCCGTCCATTTTAGCAAAAATTACTACTCCTCCGGAGAGTACCTCGCGGACCACAGGTGCGAACATTCCTTTGTACTCCTCTTGGTAGGGCAACACTCACTTGAGTACCAGTTTCCCTATTTGAAAGGGTCGAACTCTTACTCTTTTATTAAAGGCTCGAGCCATTCTTTGTTGTTATAATTGGCTGTGGCATATAAAAATCATTCTTTTCTCATCGATCAAGGCTAATTGCTCGTATTGACTTAGCGACGGTATTTCCACCTCGATAGGTATAACTGCTTCGGTGCCACACACAAGCAAGTACGGAGTTGCCCCAGTTGAAGTCCAAACAGTCCTTCGGTATCCTAGCAATGCGTAGGGCAACTATTCAGGCTAACACTTGTAATTATCCGTCATTTTCCTTAATATCCTCTTGATGTTCTCGGTGGCTGCTTCTATAGCTCCATTCATTTATGGCCGATAGGGAGTGGAATTCCGATGGGCTATTCGAAATTGCTCGCAGGTGTCCTTCATTAGATGACTATTCAGGTTTGCTCCATTTTCGGTTATGATGGACTCTGGTATGCTGAATCGGTATATAATGTTGTTTCGTACAAAATCAGCCACCACTTTCTTTGTCACCGATTTGTGAGATGTGGCTTCCACCCACTTAGTCAAGTAACATATGGCAACCAGGATAAATCAATGTCCATTAGAGGCGGCTGGTTCGATGGGTCCAATGACATCAATGCCCCAGGTGACAAATGGCCAAGGTGAGCTCATGACATTAAGCTCACTTGGTGGGACTTTAATCAGTTCTCCGTGAATTTGGCATTGGTAACATCTTTGCCCAAACTTATTGCAGTCTGTTTCCATTGTCATCTAATAGTAACCTGCTCGTAGGATCTTTATCACGTCCCGAACCATGGCCTGGGCGTAATACGATGCTCGGTGCCTGACAGCATGTGACCGAACGAACCAACTGGCTAGCTGGATCAACATGTGATATCAAAACATACTGAATGCAGAATTAAACTTAACACATGCTGATCTACTAAACATATGATTGAATAATGTAAGTGCGGAAATACTGAATAAGTTTGAGAGTATAAATATGTAGCCAACACAACTAACACTAAAGCCTGCTAAACTCTGACTATCTGTAACTATAGTCTATGAAACCTCTATGAAGTACTAAAAACTGACAATTACTGGGACAAGGCCCCCGACATACCAGACTGTCTGTAAATGCTAAATAGACTATAAATAAATAATAAGGCCCCAAAAGAACTGGGGCTTACCAATCAGCTAATACTGAAGATCCTAGCGATCAAATTCTTCATCATGTAAATCATTACCTGCATCGCAAGATGCAGGCCATGGGAAAAAGAGACGTCAGTACATTTGAATTTCACTTGTCTGTAAAGCAACTGAAGGAAAGAACTGTAAGTACTGAAACTAAAATTGATCTGATAACTGATAACATAACAAAAGAAGTAAACATAAGAATACTTCTTGTTCTGAATGGAGAATCACCCGCTTACTGAAATCATAATTTGTGGCCTCAGGCCCAATAAAAGAGCGCAAGTCCGTGGCCTCAAGCCCAAGTATACGTATACATAACTGTGGCCTTAAGCCCAAAACACAGGTGTTCAACATTAAACAATTATCAGTTATCAGTTATCAGAGCATGCGAAGATTTCACTATAATAACATTACTTACATTTTCTTTTAGCATCCATAGGCATCACTGTATACTCACAAGTCACCAGAATTTAGATACACTGAAAACTGGAGATCGGGTAACTACATAACTGAATACTAGCATATTGAATAACCATAACCCTACTAACTGAAAGGTTGTATAACTGATAATTGGGCTAAACTGATAACCATAAAACATGATAACTGCTTTTGTAGTTTCTGATAAGATTATGCTCTAATTTGTACTACTATGCATTGCATCCCCCTTTCAACATCCTCTTAAGTCTCATTAGTTACCAACCTGTACTTCATAATTATACCCCAATGGGCAATCATCCTCTCTAGGACCTTGGGTTTTTCCTATTCGTCGTTTGAGCATTCGATACGTCTAAAATTCGATAGAAAGAGAAAGTTACTTATTGCATCTAAGATTCATGGCGCGATCTAGAGTAGAAAGAAGTGAGAAAATCTTGAATGTCTTGGTAGTTAACCATTTACATGTGTGGAGCGCACACACACATAAAGGAAAATCCACTAGACACGGCTTCATAGACTCCCTAGGACACTTGAACCTAGTGCTACGATACAAAGCTTTGTCACGCCCCAAACCTGGGCGTGGATGTAGCTTGACACCTGGGGCCTGACTATATATGATCGAGCGAACCAACTGGCTAACTGAATCAACATATGGTATCATCACACACTGAATGCGAAAAAATAAACTAACACATGCTGATATATTGAAAGTCTAAATAAATAAATAATTGAAAGTGTGGAATACTGAGCAAAGTCTGAACATAACAAAGTTTCCAATCATGGCTAACATGAAAAACATGCAACTCTGACTAACTACTACTCTAGTCTATGAAGCCTCTGAAGAGTACTGACAATACTAACTGTTTACCGTGACAAGGCCCAGGCATACCTTTCTATCTAAAGTACTGAAAATATGACTGTAATAAGGATAATACTCCGAAAGAACTGGAGATCACCGAGCAGCTGATATGAGAATCCTAGCGAGTCGATCCATCATCCTATAAAGTTGCATACTGAAATGCAGGCCCCAGGAAAAGGGGGCGTTAGTACATTTGAATTGTACTGGTATGTAAAACAACTGATTGAAAGAACTGTAAGTGGGGTTCTCGGGAACGGGTAGCATAAGTCATTAAACATGTATATATATAATCTGAATCTGAAACTGAAACTGAACTGATAATTGATAACTGATGTGAACAAAAGAAGTAAAGATAAGAATACTTCTTGTTCTGAATGGAGAATCACCTATTTAACTAAGATTAAAATATGTGGCCTCAGGCCCATTATATATGCACAAATATGTGGCCTCGGGCCTAAGTATACGTATACATAACTATGGCCTTAGGCCCTAAAACACAGGTGTTCAACATTAAACAGTTTACATAAAAGAACTGAGAATCATGCTGAAAGGTACAACACTGACATATTGAGGAATGATTCACTGAGACATGTATTCATGAACTGATTGTGGAGTTTAAAGCATTAACTGTCCATAAGCATGCTGAGTTTTCATGACTGAGACTCATGGGATAGCAACCACGAGTCTATATTGATTACGTACTGAGTTCAGAATATTCAGAATGATAATCATGAACAACTACGAAACTATATTATCAAAGGATAGAAGTTCTGAACTTTTCCTGAACAATGGCATAATCTCTATTTCTGATGCAACTCGCAATAATCGTGAAGAATGAGGCGTGGGGAAGATCAATAACATTCCCACACATAGAAAGTTAGCCTTACATACCTTAATCTCTCCAAAACTTGAAGATAAGGATCTGAACGTTTGAAGAAAAAACCCAAAAGTCTAATCTTGAAATCTTGACAAGGGTTTTCTTCAAAATCCTATGGTTGTAGCGTAGAATCTTGTTAGGAATCCTTGTATAAGTGTTAGAATTACTTAGGAATACATGGAAGAGACTTAACTTGAAGTGGGAATATGAGAAGAGGAGAGAATGGTCGTGCTAGGGCTTGGGAAAACTGAAAAATGGAATAAAAATTCGGAAAAATAAGCTATTAATGGCCCTCGGGGCTGTCTACGCTGGCATCTGCGCAGCAGATGCTAAAGCGTCTTTGAAACTGAAAGTTAGAAACTTCATGATGAAAATTCTGGCCTGAATGAGTTGGGAAATGAGTCGTTGATGGCCATCTAAATTGCATTTTGCTTCCTGCTTCGCAAACGCTTGTCTAGTGGACTGCTCTGCGACCCTTCAGTAAAATGGCCATAACATTTTGTACAGATGTCTAGTTGACCTCCACAATATACCGTTGGAAAGGTATTTCAAAGATCTATAATTTTAATTAAGTATGTTTTCAAAAAGATCCTAATAGAACTTCCTGAATACTCGCTTGAAGTGAGACCATATGCAAATTCACTTGGAAACATGCATCGTATGGTAGCTTCTGACTTTGCTTTGTCCTAAGACTCTTCTTATGAATTGATTAGGTTTCAAAACATTTTCTACCCCTCCGATCTTGTTTCCATTGTATCATCATCTTACGAGTCAAACGTTAGTTCAAAAGTACAAGATGTTAAGAAAAACGCACGACCTCTTTCTTGGTCTTTGGCGGAGGCACACTTTGATAGCTTTGATTTTTGATGGGTCTAGTGCTATGCCTCTTTGGTTGACTATGAACCCAAGCAGTTTTTGGGAAGGTACTCCAAATGCGCACTTGGCATGTGTAGCTTCAGATTGAAATTTCGTAGTTTGTCAAAGAAATTTCGTAAGTGAGTGATATGATCTGAGCTTTCTCTTGACTTAATTATGACGTCGTCAACGTAAATTTCTATTTCCTTATGGATCATGTCATTGAAGATGGTGGTCATATCTCTCCTGTAAGTGGTGCCAGTACCGAACGGCATTACATGGTAGTAGTACACTCCTCATGGCGTGATGAAAATTGTTTTTTCTGCATCCTCCTTGCTCATCAAGATTTGATGGTATCCCGCGAAGCAATCCACAAATGATTCCAACTCGTGCTTCACGCTATTATCGATGAGTATATGGATGTTTGGGAGCTGGAAATTATTCTTGGGACTAGCTCTATTGAGGTCACGGTAGTACACACAAATTTGTATTTTCCCATCTTTCTTCGATACCAGCACGATGTTGGCTAACCATGCTAGGTATGAAGTTAATTCCACTACTCTGGATTTGATTTGTTTTTCCACTTCATCCTTGATTCGAATGCTCAGATCTAGCTTAAATTGCCTGGTTTTTTATTTAATCGGGGCAAAGCCTGAGTTTATGGGAAACCTATGGGCCACAATGCATAGCCTGGGTATGTCAACATACGAACTGGCGAAGATATACATATACTCCCTGAGTAATTCTATCAATTCCTCCTTTTGAGGTGTTTCTAAATGTGCGCATATCCTGGTTTCTTAAACTGTCTCCTCGTTTCCTAGATTAATTACTTTAGTTTCATCGAGGCTGGGTTTTTGCTCATTCTCATATAGTTCTATTTCTTTGATAATACCTTTAGGTAATATTATTTCCTCATTGTACTCTTCGTATTCCTTTTAATCTATGTCACTTGACTCACTCATTTTGCGACATGCGATGACATTAATGGTTATTTTATTATTATTACTGAAAAAGCAAAGCAAAGCATGGTTAGCACAAAATCAATATGCGTGTATAAAGAAAAGAGTTGTTGTTCACATAAACTGAGGCTTCATTAATTTTGAAAAATTGTACAAACTGTCGTCCTTACTAGAATCAACATCGAGTCATTTCTATTTTTAAAACATCACGAGGGCATTTAAAGAGCAAATGGTGAGTAACTGAGACTCAACTGATTCCCACCAATTTTCAAAAATATTTAAATTCATAATATCTATTGAGGATATAAGAGCGGGGTAGAAGTCAAGTTAGACAGTTGCCCGCCTAGATCAGCATCGTGGATGGTGGGTGCTTCAGTGCATTCCTCTTGGATCATGAGGCAGTCTTCCTCTTGGAACAACACCCTAACCCTTCTTCAGCATTTTCCTTATTTGGCATTGGCAATTGGACTGGAAATGACTGGTACAACTTTAGAATTGGCTTGCGCAACCTTGGAGAGTTCCTCTTTCTTCTGTTGGCTTCAGAGGCCTCATTAACATTGGGGACATACCCCAGACAAAAGCGGAAGTTGTCATGAGATATTGGGATTAGCTCCACTATGCCATGCAAATTTCTTCCCAAACCTCGTTCGGGCTCGAACCCATTTTGGAGCATAGTAGATGCAATCGTTTTGTATACAGCTGGCATATGAGTCTGTGTAGAGTCTTCTTTATGAACGGCTACTATCAGTTCCATGACATGGAAATATGTACCTTTGAGAGATTATTTAATCACTAGTACAGAATTGTTTGGGTAGTTATGAATGCTTCCCTCCCCGTGGATCACGACCTCATGGCCTTTCTACGCAAATTTCACAGATTGGTGGAGAGATGATGGCACTGCTCTGGCCATGTGGATCCATGGTCTTCCAAACAGCAAATTGTAGTTGGCAGTGATTGCCATGACTGGGAATTCAGTAATGAATTTAGCGGGCCCCATTTGGATATAGAGGTCAACTTTCGGACGGTATGGTGTTTGGCTCCATCGAAGGCCCTTATGTTTATATAGCCTTGGCATATTTTCTCAACGTCATAGCCCAATTGACTGAGTGTAGATTCAAGGTAGATATTGAGGCCTTCTCCGTTGTCTATCAGTACTCATGCCACGATCTTCTCTTTGTAATTGACAGTTATATATAGAGCTTTGTTATGCACCATTCCTTCTTTAGGTAGCACTTTTCGAGTGAAGGAGATTTGATGATCTCTTATGACATGGGCCACCATATCGGCCAGATTCTAACTACTTGTGTCCGCAGGGACATGAGCTTCAACCAATACCCTTATCTGAGCTCGACGATGTTGTGGCGAACTCACAACAATGTCAACACTGATATTTGGGCTTGCGTATTCTTCAGATGTACAACAATGGAATAATCCTTAGGTTGCATTCTACGCCAAAAATCTTCAGCCTCACCTTTTATGATGGGCCTCTTTTGGTTTCATTCTTTCCTTAGCGCTTCTTGTGCCAATTCTTCGCGAGTATAGCATCCCCCAGATAGGGTCATTCCATGGGAAACCATCGCTTGGATGATGAATTCTTTACTTTGAGCAAACTATATGTCATGCGACACTTGTTCTATGACATCAACGCCTTGAATTCAGGGCGCTCTTGGATGGTAAGAGAGGCCACTTCTTATTCAAGCATTTTGGCGGGATCTTGGATAAACCGTTTACACACGGCCTAATCTTCCTCTCTCTCAAAAATATGAATATTGGAATTCCCATGATCGGGCAAAGGATTAGTGTTCACGTTTGGTACAACTGTCTGCAGGGTGATCTCTATTTTGTCGATCAAATCTTGTATTTTGTGTTTCAAGTTGATATAGTGTTACACCTCTAAAAATTCCATGTCGTTGCATAGTAAATAGACTAACGTAGGGTAAGAAGTATATGATATTTCTATAAGTAAGAAGCAGTACTTAATGGTTCTAATTGAGATTCCAAAGACGTTTGTGGCAAGGGAAGAAAGTCGTTGACAAAGGCGAAGTATACGTTGTGTTTCGAAAGAGTTTTGTAAAGTACTGAACTAATTTTGATCTAATAATGTCTTGAGGAAAAGCTATAACGCTCCTTAAGTTGTTAATGAAGTGGTAAACCAGTGTTAAGAAGGTTCCATAAGGATTGGAGGCAAAACAGGTCGACGAGGACAAGTCTCGGGGAATTGTGGATTGTACGGTCCTTTATAAGGACCGTATAAAAGGTATGGCCCGTATATTTGACCGTGTAAATTGTCCAGAAAAGGGGTCTTCACTGGAAGCATTACCGTATAAGTTATACGGTCACACATACGGACCGTATATGTGTCTGTATAACTCGGTCGGGACAGATTTTTAAATTTTATATAAGGGACCCTAAGTTAATTATTTCATTTCTCATTTTCTCTCTAACACTCTCCACACCTCTAGATCTTTCCACACCATTTATTTTCACGAATCCAAGATGAATTAAGGATCAACTTCATCAAACAAAGGGAATCAAGTGCAAGAAGCTCACTAGGGTTCATACAAGACAAGAAATCTCCTTGGATTGAAGCTAGGGGTTTTCCTCAAGTAAAGTGTTTAAACTCAAGGATAATTCCCACACTACCAAAGGTATGTTTTATGGTAAATTCATGTTATTTAGACTATTGAGGGGTTGAAAGACTTGGATTATGGAAGGAGGTAGAAGATGGGTTATAAATATGAGAATAGTGGCAGTTTTTGGGTAGTAGCTTAAAATGAATCATGATTCTTGATATGTTACGAGTATAGTTATGTTGTAAATGATATTAAGAATATGGGAGAAACATTATAGGTGGATGAATGTAATGTAGTATTATGATCATGGTTATGGATGCCCTTGAAATGGAAGTAGGAGAATTGAATAATGTGTAGTTGATGAAGATTGTTGAGTATGATGTTATGAATATTGTTATTGACGTTTTGGAGTTGTTGCATTATATGGATAATGTTGTAGAAACAAAGGAAATGCTGCCCAATTTTCGTTAGCTTTAGCCTAAGCTTAAGTATGCTTCCGAATATCTAATCGTAGCACGAATTCCTTTGAATGTAGAGCGACGAACGTGGAAGGAAGCGTATAGTCGACAAGTTAGAAAGATAAAAAGATATGTAACGCTAGTCCCTTCACTTGTAAGGCATGATTCCTATGTTATTATTTTCCTTATTCTCCATGACTCCCTTACATTCTAGAAGCCATGAGTCAATGTGGATAAAGGGCTTCTCACAAGATAAATATAAGCGATATGTGACGCGAATGATAATGATCATGATGAGTCTAAGTCTAAAGGTTCTAAATTTCATGATATGATATTCTCATGAGGTTCATGCTATGAATATGATATGACATTTTACGAAGCTAACGATCCTTATACGATTCTTTGATGTACTCATTATTGCTAGACCCACCTTACAATATTAGTTCCTTCAAGGTGAGGTATGATGATTGTGATTACTCCATAATGGAATCGGGGGTTCTCGACCTTATGCCACCCCTATATAGTTATAGATTACCTTTGAATTCTAATGCATGCTTTATGATAAGTTAATGATGAGTACATGATGATACGATTCCACCATGCCTAGATGGCCGGACATGTCACCGCGAAGGCGGGCTGCATACGATTCTACTGTGCCTAGATGGCCGGACATGTCACTGCTAATGCGGGCTGCTTATGATTACACTGTGCCTAGAGGGCCAGACATGACACCACTAGTGGGCGGCGTATGATGGTCACCCGGACGCGGGTTCACGATGATGGTGTATATGATATGTTGGTAAATGAAATATGTATAACATGTTTTCTCTCTTGAAGGTTAAGCAGGTTGTATCTCCACCTCATGTTCCATTATTTTTCTATTATGTTAGTATTATTCATACTGACGTCCTTTCTTTTTGGACGTTGTGTTTATGCCCACAGGTAGACAGGGAGGTAGCCCAGATTCATAGGTGTTGATCAGCAAACTCACAGGAGCACTCCATTATTCCGGAAGTGCTATTTTTGATATTATTTTGTGTATATATATTTTGGGCACGACGGGGTCCTATCCCGTCCCTATGTCTAGTACTCTAGTAGAGGCTCGTAAATAGATACGTGTGGGTAAATTGTGCCCCATGATGATGTCAGTGTACATTTTTGTATATCGTTTTTGTAGCCATATGGGCTTATGTATATCTATGTATAGCTTTGGGGTTTATATATGTTCAGGTTGAGTATGATGAGTAGCCTAATGAGTGGTGCTCGGTAGTCAGCTCTGGGCACCCGTCATGGCCCCCTTGCCAGGTCGTGACAAAGTGGTATCAGACAGTTTTGTCATAGGGTGTATGTACGAGCCGTGTCCAGCAGAGTCTCATTTATGGGTGTGAAGCGCGCCACATTTATAAGCAAGAGACTGCTGGGCATTTAGAAAAAATGACCATTCTTCTTCTTACTAGATCGTGCGATAGAGCCATGTTATAAGATTTTATCCACCCTAATGGTGTGTTATGATTTCAGCGATGCCGGTAAAGAGAAAAGCTACGGCCGCCCAGAAGGGCAAGGCTGCGATAGAAAGGCGGACAGAAAGGGATCCGCCAACCAATGTAGAGGAAGGCGAATCCCATAATGAGACTCCATCTAACACCTCTCACACTCCGCCTATTATAGAAGAGCAAGAAGGGGCTTCAGTCCCAGCTCCTATGCCTCCAGTTCCTCTATCAGCTGCTTCGGGTCAACAAATGACCGAAGCTATTCAGCTACTGACACAGTTAGTTTCCGCTCAAGCACAGTGGCAAAGTGCAGGTTCAGGTGACAGGGCGACAAGTACTCGAGCCTGGGATTTTATGAGTTTAAACCCTCCAGAGTTTTTTGGGTCAAAGCCGGATGAAGACCCGCAAGGTTTTATTGATGAGATATTGAGAACTTTGAAAATTATTCATGCCTCCGATACTGAATCTGTGGAGTTGGCATCATATAGACTCCGGGATGTGGCGGTTCTTTGGTATAATAATTGGATATCCTCAAGAAATGAAAATGCACCTCCCCCGGTTTGGCAAGAATTTGTGGATGCTTTCCTTCATCTTTATTTGCCACCCGAGGTTCGAAGGGCCCGTGCGGATATGTTTCTGAATCTGAAACAAAGGAACATGACTGCCCGGGAGTATAGCCTTCACTTTAATTCATTCGCTAGATATGCTCTTACCATGGTGACTGATATGGGAGATAGAGTGCATAGGTTTGTGAGGGGCTTAGGGTCACATTTGTTTAAAGATTGCGTGACAGCTTCATTGCAGGATGGGATGGACATTTCCCGTATTCAGGCCCATGCCCAGAATTTAGAAGAGCAGCAACATCCACAAATGGGTGAGCGCGATATTGATAGAGGGCAGAGTAAGAGGGCCTGATCTATGGGTGCCAGTAGTGATGATAGAGAGGGATCGAGGCAGTAACATTCTAGATACTCATGCCAGTCGGCGACTAGCGCACCTCTCTGATTTACAGGTAGGAGATTTGACCGCTCCATTCATTTAGGATAGGGTCAGAGCTCGAGAGCTTTAGGTTCTCAGTTGGGAGGTGATTATAGTCAGAGAAGACCACCGCTCCCACAACGTAGTCAGTGTATAAAGTTATATTCGGGCCAGTGTTGTCAAGGTTCCGATGCTTGTTTTATTTGTGGACAGACTGGGCATGTGATGCGTGATTTTCCCTCGAGGTAAGGTAGAGGTGGGGTTTAACCCACAGAATCAGTAGCTAGTTCTTCTTCGTCTGTGCGCCCGTTAGGGCAGACTCCCCAGATTCCAGCAGGTCGAGTTAGAGGCAGAGGGGGAGCATCCAGTTCAGGGGGTACCCAGCCCCGTATCTATTCTCTAGCCCAACGACAGGATCTTGAGTCCTCCCCGGATGTGGTTACAGGTATACTATCTATATTCTCTCATGAGGTTTATGCATTGACAGATCCGGGTTCCACGTTATCTTATATTACTCCTTACATTGCTGGCCGTATTGGGGTGAAACCCGAGCTAATTAAACCTTTTGAGGTATGTACTCCGATTAGTTATCCCGTAATAGCTAGACAAGTGTACAAAAATTGTATAATTGTGGTATGTGATCATCAGACTAAAGTTGACCTAGTTGAGCAGGAAATGTTAGATTTTGATATGATTATGGGTATGGATTGGTTGACCTCATGTTATGCCAATGTTGATTGCCGAATGAAAGTTGTTCGATTCCAATTTCCGAGAGAACTCGTGCTTGAATGAAAGGTAACACAGCGTCTCCCAGAGGTAGGTTTATTTCCTACCTTAAGGCAAGGAAGATGATAGCTAAAGGCTATATTTATCACTTAGTCCGAGTTCATGACTGTTATATCCCGTATTTTTATACATTGGGCCATTTTAAGCTAAACGCGACAAGTTAAAGACCAGACTATTTTAAGGTACGAAGTAGAGACTTTAACTTCCGATTTCGTTTCAAGTCACAAGTTGCCCATAATGTTTCGCTTGGTATAGAAGTATTAATGGAAAGTTGGGATTAAATTAACCATGATTAGATTATTAAGTGGGATTAAAAACTAAATCTGTCCATTAAAATAGCCATAAGTGGCCGTGTAAGTTATGTTGAGTTGGTCAATGAAAATTGACTCAAGTTTGGGTGGGACACTTGTCCAACTTGTGGACTGCATATATAAGTGAAAATGCTGATTCATGGTTCAACTAGCTAACCATTTCACCTTCACAAGTTGAGAGAAATCAAGAGATAGAGAGAGAAGCTCTCGGCCAAGGTTGAAGAGTAAATTGTAAGGTAAGAATGATCATTTTTCATGTATTGTATGATGATTTGAATGTAGAGTTTGTGCATGTTGTTGTTGAAGTTGAGATGAGCCGTGAGCTTAGGTGAAGCCATGCTTGGTTTTATTTTGCATATATTGTAGATGAGTTGAATGTGTATCAACCTATGAAAAGGAACAAAGATTGTAAGAAGTTTTTGTGTGGTTATGTTGAAGCCGTGTAGGGGCTGGTTTAGAGGGATTAATGGACTGTTTTATGTGATGCTCTAATTGTTTTTGTTATGGACATTGTGGTGCATTGTATGCCTTATGAATATGTGAGTTGAGGTGTAAAAGAAATGATTTATGTTGAAGTAGAAAAACAGTCCAAACCGTGGACTGTTTTAATGAAAGGGGTAGATTAGTGTATTTTGAATGTTGATTGTTGTTATGGACGTTTAGTGAAGAAGGAGTTAATGATTCAAGTTGAAATTGAGATGGTTTGTGGGATGTTGTAAGAATTAAAATGATGCTAAAACAGTTCTAATAATCATATATGTAATGTTGTGTTGTTGTCGTTGTAATTGAAGTTGGAAAATTTCGAATTGAAAATGGTAATGTTGTTTGGGCTGTTTGGCCGTGAATAGGGGACTGTTTAAAATAATCCCGGGTTGGTACTTGAAAGTATGACTAGCAATATTAGCTTGGAGTACTAGTTGGGTTGAATTGGAACGAAACGTCGTCTAAATGTTAGAAAGGGATTATTATCGTTAAAATACGTATTGAATTCCCTCGTGGACAAATCGTAACTCTTGTTATTTTGATATAGGATAAGGTACTATTGGGCAGCGAGTACGAGTTATAATACGACTAAACGCTAAAGGTATGTAAAGCCTAATCCTTCCTTCTTTTGGCATGTCCAAGACGTAAGTAAGAAATGATATGAGCCTTGGGGTAAACTCTACTCTCTAGTTCCAAGCATGACTTATGATTCTATTCATTCCTTAATGTTATTGTCACGAGCCTACTATATGATTGACTAACAAATGATGTATGGAAATTCCTACTCTTAAAGAATTGCATAATTAGAGTCATATTTGACTTTCAAAAGCCATATCATGTTAGATTGATACATGTATATGAATCCTGAAACGTTCCTTGCTATGGTTTGTAATAAGCTTTAGAAAGAACTGAATATGATTATTATCCTGACACTTGAAATCTGATTAGTTACTTATCTATTGAGTCTCCAAAGATGATTTGCATGTATGTGGTTGCTTATTATTCTGCTCGTGCTTACCGTTACATCCTTCACTGAGTCCCGGGCCAGGACACGTTTTCGTGCGCATATTTACTATATTATTCACCGAGTCCATCACTAGAGGGCCGGGACACGTTATATATATATATATATATGATGATATGATTGTATGTTGATATGATGACATGATGATACGGGGATGGCGGCCAGGATGGCATATGATCATTATTTCACCGAGTCCCTCACTAGAGGGCCGGGACACGTATATGTACATGTTTATAATCCTATGATTTTAATTACCGAGCCCCTCACTAGAGGGCCAGGACACATTATATATGTTATGTACAGAATGATTATTCAGCTTTGACTACTAAACTCTATATTGATATTGGTAAAAGGTTGATAAATATGAACTATGTTCGAAGGTATGTTTTATGGATTTCTATTTGTTGCATTAGATCCTACACTCCTTGTCTCAGTATGATTTTATGTACTATATTTCATGCTTTACATGCTCAGTACATATTCCGTACTGACCCCCTTTCTTCGGGGGGCTGCGTTCATGCCCGCAGGTACAGACATTCGTTTCGGAGATCCGCCAGCCTAGGATATCTATTCAGCTACTTGGGATTGCTCCTTTGTTCCGGAGCCTAGATTGTGGTATAAATCCCTTTTGTTGTATATATATATATATGTGTTTGTTCGGGATACGGTGGGGCCCTGTCCCATCATAGGACACTGTTGTTACTCTTAGAGGTCTGTGGACATTTGTGTGGGTCTGTATATAGTTGTTGTTTCGTCGTATGGATATGACTTATGTTTGGGGCGTACCCATTCGTAGTGGTAGCCTTGTCGGCTTGCGTATATGTATATATATGTTTGGGATGTTGCGTGTAGTGGCAGCCTTGTCGGCTTGCGTAGATATATATATATGTTTGTTGTTGGAAATTGTAACTCCTCAGGAGACAGGTGGCTATGACATGCATATATGTGACGGCTTAAAAATAACGTCTTGCCTCTTTATACAAATAAGTTCTCGATATGCTAGTTGTAAATGATTATAGTTAACAGATGATATGAGTGTCCAACTCGGGCACTAGTCACGGCCTACGGGGTTGGGTCGTGACAAAAGTGGTATCAGAGCGGTTCATCCTCGGAGTGTCTCCAGACCGGTTCATCTTTCTTTCTTATTCTAGATCGTGCGATAGAGCTGTATTATCAGGATAATTCCTCCCTAACGGATTGTTATGTTTACAGCGATGCCTTCAAAGAAGGCGACAGCCGCCCAGAAGGGCAAAGACATAGCTGGAGAGACCAGCCAGACCCGGAGGATTACTAGGGCTTATGCCCAATCTGAGCCTGAGATTAGACTCCAGTCAGCGAGCTCCGCTACCCCGCCATTACCAGCGGAGCCTAGTGCAGCAGCAACTGCAGATCGGGGGATGGCTCCACCGCTAGCTTCTGAGGTTCCAGCACCCGAGCCTCCAGCTCCCCAGCCAGGGGCGGAGGACAGGGCTATGAGAGACGCAGTCCAGTTATTGACCAGGTTAGTGTCGGGGCAGGCCCGCAGACACGGATTGGGAGGTGATTATGCAGACAGACATGATAGTTTGAGGGTCCATGATTTCTTGACTTGTAACCCCCCAGAGTTCTATGGGTCAAAGCCAGCAGAGGATCCACAGGATTTTATTCGACAGATGCTGCGTACGTTGCGAATAATTAAAGCTTCTGAGACTGAGTCGGTTGAATTGGCTTCATATCGGTTGCGTGATGTAGCGGTTAATTGGTATGAGTCCTGGGAGTTGTCTAGGGGTGAGGATGCCCCTCCAGCAGTATGGGACGAGTTCGTGGAGGACTTCCTGGGCCACTTTCTGCCTCCAGAGATGAGGCGGGCCAGAGTGGATAGATTTTTACACTTGAGACAGGATGGCAGAAGTGTTCGAGATTATAGTCTCGAATTTGATTCGTTGGCTAGGTACGCGCCCACTATTGTAGCTGACATGGCTGATAGGGTACATTGTTACGTGATGGGACAGGACAATTACTTGATTGATAGCTGTATGGCAATGGCTTTCCAGCCCGGTATGGACATTGTTCGAGTGCAGGCATATGCGCAGGGCGTCGAACTGATAGAGAGCATGATAGGGGTCAGCACAAGAGAGTTAGATCAGCTGGGTATTCTGGTGAGTTTCGAGGCGGGCAGCCTCAGCAGCAGCATAGTAGATATCCTTCTCAGCCGGCACGGAGTGCACCACCACGATTCACTGGTAGGAGGTTTGACAGCACGGGGTATTTAGGAGCTGGTCAAAGCTCCATGACTTCAGGTTTCCAGATGCACAGGGATTCAGGCCAGACGAGGCCATTTATACCTCAGTGTCCTCGATGTGGCAGGCGCCATCCGGGGGAATGCCGTCGCATTACTGGTGCTTATTTCTCTTAAGGCCGTCAAGGCCATACTATGAGGGAGTGTCGATTTGGGGGTAGTGCAGGTGGCACAGCTCAGCCTACTGGATTAGTTGCGGGTTCATCCTCTTCGGTATCCATGCGCCCTATGGGGCAAGGTATTCCGACACCAGCAGGCCGTGGTAGAGGCCGTGGTGGAGTTTCCAGTTCTAGCGGTCCTTCGAACCGCATATATGCTTTAGCTAGCAGACAGGATCAGGAGGCCTCGCCAAATGTGGTAACAGGTATACTATCGATTTTCTCCCGAGATGTATATGCATTAATAGACCCAGGCTCCACATTATCATATATTTCTCCCCTTGTTGCTAGTAAAATTAGGATAAAATCTGAATTTATAGAACCATTCGAGGTAGCTACACCAGTAGGGGATTTTGTTATAGCAAAACAAGTGTATAGAAACTGTTCGGTGGTCCTATGCGATCGTTGCACCAAGGCAGATTTAATAGAGCTAGATATGACTGAGTTCGATGTTATTATGGGGATGGCCTGGTTAGCTTCCTGTTATGCAAACGTTGATTGCAGAGGTAAAGTAGTTCGGTTTCAGTTCCCGGGGGAGCCAATTATAGAATGGAAGGGGAATACAGCATCGCCGAGGGGTAAGTTTATTTCATACCTCAAGGCAAGGAAAATGGTTAGGAAGGGCTATATTTATCATCTAGTTCGTGTACATGACTTGAAAGCAGAAGTACCGACTCTTCAGTCAGTCCCAGTGGTTAATGAATTTCCAGATGTATTCCCAGATGAACTTCCAGGTCTTCCTCTTGACCGTGAGATAGAGTTCACTATAGACGTATTTCCAGACACTCAGCCCATATCTATCCCTCCTTACAGAATGGCACCTGCAGAATTGAAAGAATTGAAGGAGCAACCAAGAGATTTGTTAGAGAATGGCTTCATTAGGCGCAGCACATCACCATGGGGAGCGCCGGTGTTATTTGTAAGAAAGAAAGATGGGTCGCTGCGGATGTGTATTGACTATAGGCAGCTGAATAAAGTGACAATAAATAACAGGTATCCTCTCCCCAGGATCGATGATTTATTTGACCAGCTGCAGGGCGCTAGGTGTTTTTCGAAGATAGACCTGCGGTCAGGTTATCATCAGGTGCGGGTAAGAGAGGCGGATATTCCAAAGACTGCATTCAGGACCCGATACGGGCACTATGAGTTTAGGGTGATGTCTTTTGGGCTGACCAATGCTCCAGCAGTGTTCATGGATTTAATGAACCGAGTATTCAAGACATTTCTTGATCTGTTTGTGATTGTATTTATTGATGATATTTTGGTTTATTCGCAATCAGAAGGGGAACATGCAGATCATCTGAGGACGGTACTTAGAATGCTCCAGCACCAGAAGTTATATGCTAAATTTTCTAAATGTGAATTCTGGTTAACGTCAGTAGTATTCTTGGGGCACATTATTGGAGCTGATTGTATCCGAGTAGCACACAGAAGATTGAAGCTGTCAAGACTTGGCCAAGACCTACGACACCTACTGAGGTACGTAGTTTTCTAGGGCTAGCAGGATATTACAGGAGATTCGTAGAAAGGTTTGCTTCGATTTCACCGCCTTTAACAAGGCTGACACAGAAGGCAGCCAAATTCCAGTTGCTGAAGGAAAAGTTAACTACAGCTCCAGTTCTAACTCTTCCTGAGGGGCCAGATGGCTATGTTATTTATTGTGACGCGTCAGGTGTTGGGCTAGGTTGTGTATTAATGCAGCATGGCAGAGTTATAGCCTATGCCTCCCGGCAACTCAGGAAGCACGAAAGAAATTATCCTACCCATGATCTGGAGTTGGCAGCGGTGATTCATGCTTTGAAGATATGGAGACATTATCTATATGGCGTACATGTTGATATTTATACAGATCATAAGAGTCTCCAGTATATCTTTAAGCAGAAGGAGCTGAATTTGCGGCAAAGGAGATGGCTAGAGTTGCTAAAAGATTATGATGTTGATATTCTATATCACCCAGGAAAGGCTAATGTGGTAGCAGACGCACTCAGCCGTAAATATATGGGTAGTTTGGCAGCTGTACCCCCAGGGCAGAAAGAGATAGTCCATGAGGTTTGTCAGTTAGCTAGTCTGGGAGTTCGTTTGACTGATTCGGATAATGGTAGCATTTTTGTGCGAGGTGTTGCTGAGTCATCTATTGTGGAAGAGGTAAAGAGACGCCAATATGAGGATCCTATTCTTGTACATTATAAATATACAGCACTTCAGAAGGACGAGACCCCATTAAAGATTTCATCTGACGGGATACTACGATACAGAGGCAGATTATGTGTACCTGAGGTTGCAGGATTACGGAAACATGTTATGGGGGAGGCACACTATGCTCGTTATTGTGTTCATCCAGGGTCAACAAAGATGTACCATGACCTCAGATGCATGTATTGGTGGGATGGCATGAAGAAAGATATAGCAGAATTTGTTGCCTAGTGTCCGAATTATCAGCAGGTTAAGGTCGAGCACCAGAAGCCTGGGTGACTATTGCAGGAGATGGAGATTCCGACTTGGAAATGAGAGGTAATCAAGATGGACTTCGTCACAGGTCTACCTCGCACTCCACGAAAATATGATTCTGTGTGGGTTATCATTGATAGATTGACGAAATCAGCCCACTTCCTTCCAGTCAGGAATACATATTCAGCTGAAGATTATGCCAGGTTGTATCTTAAGGAGATAGTGAGACTTCATGGAGTTCCCACAGCTATCATCTCTGATAGAGGAGCCCAATTTACAGCTAACTTCTAGAGATCCTTCAAGGAGGGACTGGGGACACAAGTGAGTCTCAGCACAGCGTTTCATCCTCAGACTGACGGACAGGCCGAGCGAACCATCCAGACATTACAAGACATGTTACGGGCCTGTATTATTGATTTTAGAGGTAGCTGGGATGATCACTTGCCGCTTATTGAGTTTGCGTATAATAACAGTTACAATTCTAGTATCTAGATGGCACCGTACGAGGCTTTATATAGCAGAAAGTGCAGATCACCCATAGGTTGGTTTGACGTTGGTGAGACTAAGTTGATCGGCCCAGATATGGTTCAGCAGGCTGTCGATAAGGTGAAGCTTATTCAGGAAAGATTACTGGCAGCCCAGAGTCGGCAGAAATCATATGAAGATAACCGACGGCGACACTTGGAATTTCAGGTTGGTAACTGGGTGTTCTTGAAGGTGTCACCCATGAAGGGGGTCATGAGGTTTGGCAGAAAAGGGAAGTTAAGCCCGAGGTACATTGGGCCTTATCAGGTTGTTCGCAGAATAGGCCAGGTTGCCTACGAATTAGACCTACCATCTGATCTAGAAGCAGTACACCCAGTGTTTCATGTGTCTATGCTTCGCAAACTAATTGGTGACCCTTCCAGGGTATTTCCTGCAGATGAGATCCAGGTAACAGAAAAGTTATCCTACGAAGAGCAGCCTATAGCTATACTTGATCGACAGATCAGGAGATTGTGAACCAAAGACGTGGCTTCGGTTAAAGTGTTATGGTGGAACAATAACAGGGAGGAGATGACTTGGGAATCTAAAGAGAAGATGAAAGAGAAATATTCTCACTTGTTTCCCACGCCTACAGGTAACCTCCCCTTTGCTTGGTTGTGTTAATTGTCTGATCAATCTGTATGTTGGTAAATAAAGAAAACCTTTCCCAAGACTTTTATAAAACCCGACGGGATTAATTTAACATTCGAGGACGAATGTTCTAAAGGGGGGAAGGATGTTATATCCCGTATTTTTATACCTTGGGACATTTTAAGCTAAACGCGACAAGTTAAAGACAAGACTATTATAAGGTACGAAGTAGAGACTTTAACTTCCAATTTCGTTTCAAGTAACAAGTTTCCCATAAAATTTCGTTTGGTATAGAAGTATTAATGGAAAGCTGGGATTAAATTAACCATGATTAGAATATTAAGTGGGATTAAAAACTAAATCAGTCCATTAAAATAGCCATAAGTGGCCGTGTAAGTTATGTTGAGTTGGTCAATGAAAATTGACTCAAGTTTGGGTGGGACACATGTCCAACTTGTGGACTGCATATATAAGTGAAAATGCTGATTCATGGTTCAACTAGCTAACCATTTCACCTTCACAAATTGAGAGAAATCAAGAGATAGAGAGAGAAGCTCTCGGCCATGGCTGGCCGACAATGAACTCCAAGGTTTGATCAAAAATAAATAAATTTCTCCATCAATTCAACTCCTTACCAAGTGCATAAGAACGTGTAGTAATTGTTGGAAAGAAACAAGGAGGTGTGGCATGGCAATAATGTTGAAATTCGGCCAAGGTTGAAGAGTAAATTGTAAGGTAAGAATGATCATTTTTCATGTATTGTATGATGATGTGAATGTAGAGTTTGTGCATGTTGTAGTTGGATTGTTGTTGTTGTTGAAGTTGAGATGAGCCGTGAGCTTAGGTGAAGCCATGCTTGGTTTTATTTTGCATATATTGTAGATGAGTTGAATGTGTATCAACCTATGAAAAGGAACAAAGATTGTAAGAAGTTTTTGTGTGGTTATGTTGAAGCCGTGTAGGGGCTGGTTTAGAGGGATTAATGGACTGTTTTATGTGATGCTTTAATTGTTGTTGTTATGGACATTGTGGTGCATTGTATGCCTTATGAATATGTGAGTTGAGGTGTAAAAGAAATGATTTATGTTGAAATAGAAAAATAGTCAAAACCGAGGACTGTTTTAATAAAAGGGGTAGATTAGTGTATTTTGAATGTTGAGTGTTGTTATGGACGTTTAGTGAAAAAGGAGTTAATGATTCAAGTTGAAATTGAAATGGTTTGTGGGCTGTTGTAAGATTTAAAATGATGCTAAAACAGTTCTACTTATCATATAAGTAATGTTGTGTTGTTGTCGTTGTAATTGAAGTTGGAAAATTTCGAATTGAAAATGGTAATGTTGTGTGGGCTGTTTGGCCGTGAATAGGGCTGTTTGGCGAGTACGAGTTATAATACGACTAAACGCTAAAGGTATGTAAAGCCTAATCCTTCCTTCTTTTGGCATGTCCTAGACGTAAGTAAGAAATGATATGAGCCTTGGGGTAAACTCTACTCTCTAGTTCCAAGCATGACTTATGATTCTATTCATTCCTTAATGTTATTGTCACGAGCCTACTATATGATTGACTGACAAATGATGTATGGAAATTCCTACTCTTAAAGAATTGCATAATTAGAGTCATATTTGACTTTCAAAAGCCATATCATGTTAGATTGATACATGTATATGAATCCTGAAACGTTTGTTGCTATGGTTTGTAATAAGATTTAGAAAGAACTGAATATAATTATTATCCTGACACTTGAAAGCTGATTAGTTACTTATCTATTGAGTCTCCAAAGATGATTTGATGTGATGGTATGTTGATATGATGACATGATGATACGGGGATGGCGGCCAGGATGGCATATGATCATTATTTCACCGAGTCCCTCACTAGAGGGCCGGGACACGTATATGTACATGTTTATAATGCTATGATTTTAATTACCGACCCCTCACTAGAGGGCCGGGACACATTATATATGTTATGTAAAGAATGATTATTCAGCTTTGACTACTAAACTCTATATTGATATTGGTATGAGGTTGAGAAATATGAACTATGTTCAAAGGTAAGTTTTATGGATTTCTGTTTGTTGCATTAGAT
Source organism: Lycium barbarum (assembly GCF_019175385.1). Taxonomy (NCBI): domain Eukaryota; kingdom Viridiplantae; phylum Streptophyta; class Magnoliopsida; order Solanales; family Solanaceae; genus Lycium; species Lycium barbarum. The sequence goes on from NC_083344.1 coordinate 34,723,792, forward strand.
CCTACACTCCTTGTCTCAGTATGATTTTATGTACTATATTTCATGCTTTACATGCTTAGTACATATTCCGTACTGACCCCCTTTTTTCGGGGGGCTACGTTCATGCCCGCAGGTACAGACATTCGTTTAAGAGATCCGCCAGCCTAGGATATCTATTCAGCTACTTGGGATTGCTCCTTTGTTCGGGAGCCTAGCTTGTGGTATAAATCCCTTTTGTTGTATATATATATATGTTTTTGTTTGGGGTACGGCGGGGCCCTGTCCCGTCATATGACACTGTCATTACTCTTAGAGGTATGTGGATATTTGTGTGGGTCTGTATATAGTTGTTGTTTCGTCGTATGGATATGACTTATGTTTGGGGCGTACCCATTCGTAGTGGCAGCCTTGTCGGCTTGCGTATATGTATATATATGTTTGGGATGTTGCGTGTAGTGGTAGCCTTGTCGGCTTGCGTAGATATATATATGTTTGTTGTTGGAAATTGTAACTCCTCAGGAGACAGTTGGCTATGACATGCATATATGTGACGGCTTAAAAATAACGTCTTGCCTCTTTATTCAAATAAGTTCTCGATATGCTAGCTGTAAATGATTATAGTTAACAGGTGATATGAGTGTCCAACTCGGGCACTAGTCACGGCCTACGGGGTTGGGTCGTGACAATGACACCGAAGCAAAGCCACCGACATTGCAATTCGTCCCGGTAGTGAATGAATTTCTGGATGTATTTCTAGATGAACTCGTGGCCTTCCTCCGGAAAGATAAATTGGTTTTACTATTGATGTATTACCGGATACTAAGCCAATCTCCATTCCTCCTTACCGAATGGCTCCTACAGAATTGAAAGAGCTAAAGGCACAACTGAAAGATTTGCTTGAGAAGGGGTTTTTTAGGCCAATTCTCCACCGTGGGGAGCACCTGTCCTATTTGTGCGAAAGAAAGATGGTTATTTACGAATGTGTATAGATTATAGGCAACTGAATAAGGTGACGATAAAGAATAAATGTCCGCTACCTAGGATTAATGATTTGTTTGACCAATTACAGGGTGCCAAGGGGTTGTCCAAAATATATCTGAGGTCAGGTTATCATCAAGTGAGAGTTAGAGAAGAAGATATTCCTAAAAAAGCTTTCAGAACGAGATATGGCCACTATGAATTTTGGGTAATGTCATTTGGGTTAACTAATGCTCCGGCGGTGTTTATGAATTTGATAAATATTGTATTCAGGCCTCTCTTAGATTTGTTCGTGATCGTGTTCATTGATGATATTCTTGTATACTCGCGGACAGAATCCAAGCATGCAGACCATTTGCGTATTGTCCTTGGGATTCTTCGGACTCGTGAATTGTACGCTAAGTTCGAAATGTAAATTTTGGCTGAATTCTGTAACTTTTCTAGGCCACATTATTTCAACTGATGGCATTCGAGTTGATTTTCAGAAAATAGAAGCTGTGAAGACTTGGCCAAGACCTACAACACCTACCGAAGTCCGCAGTTTTCTGGGATTGGCAGGTTACTATAGAAGATTTGTGGAAGGGATTTCCTCTATTTCAGCATCATTGACAAAGCTAACTCAGAATTCAACAAGATTCCGATGGACTGATGCTTGTGAAAGCAATTTCCAAGAATTGAAGGATAGATTTATTTCAGCCCCAGTCCTGACACTCCAAGAAGGGCCAGATAGTTATGTTGTATATTGTGCTGCCTCTGGTGTTAGGCTAGGATATGTGTTGATACAGCACGGTAAAGTCATTGACTATGCTTCAAGGCAGTTGTGGAAACATGAGAAGAATTATTCGACCCATGACCTTGAGTTGGCTGCAGTTATCAATGCACTAAAGATGTGGAGACACTACTTGTGTGGTGTACACATTGATATTTTTACAGATCGCAAGAGTCTCCAGTATATTTTCAAACAGAAGGAATTGAATCTTCGACAGAGACGGTGGTTGGGATAATTGAAAGATTATGATGTGAGTATTTTATACCATCCTGGGAAGGCGAATGTAGTGGCTGATGCACTTAGCCGCAAATCAATGGGTATCTTATGTGAGGTTCCTCTGGAGAAGAAAGAATTAATCCGTGAGATACACTTCATGAGAAAGAGAAGTCACCGTTTGAAGTTTCTACAGATGGAGTTCTTAGGTACCGAGACAGGCTATGCGTTCCGAATGTGGCGAGACTACGTCGTCGGATTCTACAAGAAGCTCATTTCTCTCCTTATTCGATTCACCTAAGAGTGAAAAAGCTCTACCACGATCTCGATCTCAAGTTAATGTATTGGTGGGATGGAATGAAGAAGGACATAGCAGAATTTGTAGCTCAATGTCCAACTTGCCAACAAGTGAAAATCGAGCATTAAAAGGCCGAAGGATTATTGTAAGCTATAAAGATTCCATCCTGCAAATAGGAAGTGATCAACAAGGATTTCATTGTAGGGCTATCTCATTCTCGAAACAAGTATGACTCCATATGGGTGATCGTGGACAGACTCACGAAATAAGCTTATTTTCTTCTAATCAGAACCACATAGTTGGGATGGCCTCTTATCTCTTAATGAGTTTGCATACAACAATAGGTATCATTACAGTATTCAGATGGCCCCGTATGGAGCTCTATATGGAAGAAAGTGTAGATCCCTAATTGGGTGGTTCGAAGTAGGAGAGGTATAGCTAATAGGCCCTGAGTTGATTCAACAAGCGGTGGAAAAGGTCAAGGTTATCCGAGATGGATTAATGGCAGTCCAAAGTGGTCAAAAATCTTATCCGGACATACGTCGGCGAGACTTAGAATTCCCAGTTGATGATTGGGTATTCTTAAAGGTTTCACTGATGAAAGATGTGATGAGATTTGGCAAGAAGGTAAAATTGAGTCCTCAATATGTTGGACCTTATAAGATTGTTCACAGGATAGGCCAAGTAGCATATGAACTGCATCTACCCTCAGAACTTGAGTCAGTCCATCCAGTTTTTCATGTATCAATGCTCCGTAAATGTGTCGGAGATCCTACTCGAATTGTGCCGGTAGCTGATGTTCAAGTTACAGAAAAGTTGGCTTATACGGAGGTACCCATTGCCATACTAGACAGGTAAGTATGGAAGCTTAGAAACAAAGATGTAGCTTCAGTCAAAGTCTTGTGAAGAAATAATAATCGAGAAGAAATGACTTGGGAAGCGGAAGAAAATATGAGTTCCAAATACCCACACGTGTTTCTACCCCTGGAAGAGATTCAAGATGAGACATTAACATTATGAGGTATGTATGCTTTCTTTTCATGCTTTTGGTCGTTTGTGGCCATATATTATTGTTATTGTGTTGTAGCCCTGTGCGGCATGGTTATTGTGGGTTGTCATGACAGGATGGCAGATCCATATTACAGGGGAAACTCTGGCAAAATTTTCATAGAATTCCCGAGAACTTAACATTCGAGAATGGATGTTTTTAAAGGGGGGAAGAATGTTACACCTCAGAAAATTCCCTGTCGTTGCATAGTAAATAGGCTAACGTAGGGTAAGAACTATATGATGTTTCTATAAGTAAGAAGCAGTACTTAATGGTTCTAATTGAGATTCCAAAGACGTTTGTGGCAAGGGAAGAAAGTTCGTTGAGAAAGGTGAAGTATACGTTGTGTTTCGGAAGAGTTTTGTAAAGTACCGAACTAATGTTGATCTAATAATGTCTTGAGGAATAGCTATAATGCTCCTTAAGTTGTTAATGAAGTGTTAAGAAGGTTCCATAAGGATTGGAGGCAAAACGGGTCGACGAGGACAAGTCTCGGGGAATTGTGGATTGTACGGTCCTTTATGCGGACAGTATAAAAAATACGGCCCGTATATCTGTCCATATAACTTGTCAAGAAAAGGGGTCTTCATTGGAAGCATTATATGGTCACACATACAGACCGAATAAGTTATACGGACCGTATGTGTGTCTGTATAACTCGGTCGGGACAGATTTTTATGTTTTATATAAGGTTTTTAGGTTTTATATAATGGAGCCCAAGTTCATTATTTCATTTCCCATTTTCTCTCTAACACTCTCCACACCTCTAGAATTTTCCACACTATTTATTTTCAAGAATCCAAGATGAATTAAGGATCAACTTCATCAAACCAAGGGAATCAAGTGCAAGAAGCTCACTGGGGTTCATACAAGACAAGAAATCTCGTTGGATTGAAGCTAGGGTTTTTCCTCAAGTGAAGTGTTTCCACTCAAAGATCAATCCCACACTATCAAAGGTAAGTTTTACGGTAAATTCATGTTATTAAGAATATTAAGGGGTTGAAAGACTTTGATTATGGAAGGAGGTAGAAGATGGGTTACAAATATGAGAATAGTGGCATTTTTTGGGTAGTAGCTTAAAATGAATCATGATTCTTGATATGGTACGAGTATAGTTATGTTGTAAATGATATTAAGAATATGGGAGACACATTATAGGTGGATGAATATAATGTAGTATTATGACCATGGTTATGGATGCCCTTGAAATGGAAGTAGGAGAATTGAACAATGTATAACTGATGAAGATTGTTGAGTATGATGTTTTGAATATTGTTATTGACGTTTGGGAATTGTTGCATTATATGGAGACAGTTGTAGAAACAAAGGAAATGCTTCCCAATTTTCGTTAGCGTTAGCGTAAGCTTAAATATGCTTCCGAATATCTAATCGTAGCACGAATTCCTTTGAATGTAAAGCGATGAATGTGGAAGGAAGTGTATAGTCGATAAGTTAGAAAGATGAAAAGGTATGTAAGGCTAGTCCCTTCACTTCTAAGGCATGATTCCTATGATATTATTTTCCTTATTCTCCATGACTCCCTTTCATCCCGGAAGCCATGAGTCAATGTGGATAAAGGGCTTCTCACAAGATAAAGATAAGCGATATGTTACGCGTATGATAATGATGATGATGAGTCTAAGTCTAAAGTTTCTAAAGTTCATTCTATGATATTCTCATGAGGTTCATGCTATGAATATGATATGACATTTTACGATGCAAGCGATCCGTATACGATTCTTTGATGTACTCATTATTGCTAGACCCACCTTACAATGTTAGTTCCTTCAAGGTGAGGTATGATGATACGATTACTCCATAATGGAGTCAGGGGTTCTAGACCTTACGTCACCCCGATATAGTTATAGATTACCTTTGAATTCTAATGCATGCTTTATGATAAGTTTATGATGGGTATATGATGATACGATTCCACCGTGCCTAGATTGCCGAACATTTCGCCGTGAAGGCGGGCTGCATACGATTCCACTGTGCCTAGATGGCCGGACATGTCACCGCTAATGCGGGCTGCTTATGATTACACCATGCCTAGAGGGCCGGACATGACACCACTAGTGGGCGGTGTATGACGGTTACCCGGATGCGGGTTAATGATGATGGTGTATGTGATATGCTGGTATATGTAATATGTATAACATGTGTTCTCTCTTGAAGGCTAAGCAGGTTGTATCTCCACCTAATGTTCTATTATTTCTCTATTATGTTAGTATTATTCATGCCTTACATACTCAGTACAATACTCATACTGACGTCCTTTCTTTTTGGACGCTGTGTTTATGCCCACAGGTAGACAGAGAGGTGGCCCAGATTCATAGGTGTTGATCAGCAAACTCACAGGAGCACTCCATTATTCCGGAAGTGCTATTTTTGATATTATTTTGTGTATATATATATTTTGGGCACGACGGGGTCCTATCCCGTCCCTATGTCTAGTACTCTAGTAGAGGCTCGTAGATAGATACGTGTGGGTAAATTGTGCCCCATGATGATGTTAGTGTACATTTTTGTATATCATTTTTGTAGCCATATGGGCTTATGTATATCTATGTATAGCTTTGGGGTTTATATATGTTCAGGTTGAGTATGATGAGTAGTCTAATGAGTGGTTCTCGGTAGTCAGCTCTGGGCACCCGTCATGGCCCCCTTGCCAGGTCGTGACAAAGTGGTATCAGACAGTTTTGTCCTAGGGTGTGTGTACGAGCCGTGTCCAGCAGAGTCTCATTTATGGGTGTGAAGCGCCCCACATTTATAAGCAAGAGACTGCGGGGCATTTAGAAAAAATGACCATTCTTTTTCTTACTAGATCGTGCGATAGAGCCATGTTATAAGATTTTATCCACCATAATGGTGTGTTATGATTTCAGCGATGCCGGTAAAGAGAAAAGCTACGGCCGCCCAGAAGGGCAAGGCTGCGATAGAAAGACGGATAGAAAGGGAGCCGCCAACCAATGTAGAGGAAGGCGAATCCCATAATGAGACTCCATCTAACACCTCTCACACTCCGCCTATTATAGAAAAGCAAGAAGGGGCTTCAGTCCCAGCTCCTATGCCTCCAGTTCCTCTACCAGCTGCTTCGGGTCAACAAATGACCGAAGCTATTCAGTTACTGACACAGTTAGTGTCCGCTCAAGCACAGTGGTAAAGTGCAGGTTCAAGTGACAGAGCGACAAGTACTCGAGCCTGGGATTTTATGAGTTTAAACCCTCCAGAGTTTTTTGGGTCAAAGCCGGATGAAGACCCGCAAGGTTTTATTGATGAGATATTGAGAACTTTGAAAATTATTCATGCCTCCGATACTGAATCTGTGGTATAATAATTGGATATCCTCAAGAAAGGAAAATGCACCTCCTCCGGTTTGGCAAGAATTTGTGGATGCTTTCCTTCATCATTATTTGCCACCCGAGGTTCGAAGGGCCCGTGCGGATAGGTTTCTGAATCTGAAACAAAGGAACATGACTTCCCGGGAGTATAGCCTTTCACTTTAATTCATTCGCTAGATATGCTCTGACCATGGTGACTGATATGGTAGATAGAGTGTATAGGTTTGTGAGGGGCTTAGGGTCACATTTGTTTAAAGATTGCGTGACAGCTTCATTGCAGGAGGGGATGGACATTTCCCGTATTCAGGCTCATGCCCAGAATTTAGAAGAGCAGCATCATCCGTAAATGGGTGAGCGCGATATTGATAGAGGCCAGAGTAATGGGCCAGATCTATGGGTGCCGATAGTGATGATAGAGAGGGATCGAGGCAGTCACATTCTAGATACTCATGCCAGTCGGTGACTAGCGCACCTCCCCGATTTACAGGTAGGAGATTTGACCGTTCCATTCATTCAGGATAGGGTCATAGCTCGAGAGCTTTAGGTTCTCAGTTGGGAGGTGATTATAGTCAGAGGAGACCACCGGTCCCACAACGTAGTCGGTGTATAAAGTTATATTCGGGCCCGTGTCGTCAAGGTTCCGATGCTTGTTTATTTATGGACAGACTAGGCATGTGATGCGTGATTGTCCCTCGAGGTACGGTAGAGGTGGGGTTTAACCCACAGGATCAGTAGCTAGTTCTTCTTCGTCTGTGCGCCCGTTAGGGCAGACTCCCCAGATTCCAGCAGGTCGAGTTAGAGACAGAGGGGGAGCATCCAGTTGAGGGGGTACCCAGCCCCGTATCTATTCTCTAGCCCGACGATAGGATCTTGAGTCCTCCCCGGATGTGGTTACAGGTATACTATCTATATTCTCTCATGAGGTTTATGCATTGACAAATTCGGGTTTCACGTTGTCTTATATTACTCCTTACATTGCTGGTCGTATTGGGGTGAAACCCTAGCTAATTAAACCTTTTCAGGTATCTACTCCGATTAGTTATCCCGTAATAGCTAGACAAGTGTACAAAAATTGTATAATTGTGGTATGTGATCGTCAGACTAAAGTTGACCTAGTTGAGCAGGAAATGTTAGATTTTGATATGATTATGGGTATGGATTGGTTGGCCTCATGTTATGCCAATGTTGATTGCCGAATGAAAGTTGTTCGATTCCAATTTACGAGAGAACTCGTGCTTGAATGAAAGGTAACACAGCGTCTCCCAGAGGTAGGTTTATTTCCTACCTTAAGGCAAGGAAGATGATATCTAAAGGCTATATTTATCACTTAGTCCGAGTTCATGACTGTTATATCCCGTATTTTTATACATTGGGACATTTTAAGCTAAACGCGACAAGTTAAAGACAAGACTATTTTAAGGTACGAAGTAGAGACTTTAACTTCCTATTTCGTTTCAAGTCACAAGTTGCCCATAATATTTCGTTTGGTATAGAAGTATTAATGGAAAGTTGGGATTAAATTAACCATGATTAGATTATTAAGTGGGATTAAAAACTAAATCAGTCCATTAAAATAGCCATAAGTGGCCGTGTAAGTTATGTTGAGTTGGTCAATGAAAATTGACTCAAGTTTGGGTGGGACACATGTCCAACTTGTGAACTACATATATAAGTGAAAATGCTGATTCATGGTTCAAATAGCTAACCATTTCACCTTCACAAGTTGAGAGAAATCAAGAGATAGAGAGAGAATCTCTCGGCCAAGGTTGAAAAGTAAATTGTAAGGTAAGAATGATCATTTTTCATGTATTGTATGATGATTTGAATGTAGAGTTTGTGCATGTTGTTATTGGATTGTTGTTGGATTGTTGTTGTTGTTGAAGTTGAGATGAGCCGTGAGCTTAGGTGAAGCCATGCTTGGTTTTATTTTGCATATATTGTAGATGAGTTGAATGTGTATCAACCTATGAAAAGGAACAAAGATTGTAAGAAGTTTTTGTGTGGTTATGTTGAAGCCGTGTAGGGGCTGGTTTAGAGGGATTAATGGACTGTTTTATGTGATGCTCTAATTGTTGTTGTTATGGACATTGTGGTGCATTGAATGCCTTATGAATATGTGAGTTGAGGTGTAAAAGAAATGATTTATGTTGAAGTAGAAAAACAGTCCAAACCGTGGACTGTTTTAATGAAAATGGTAGATTAGTGTATTTTGAATGTTGATTGTTGTTATGGACATTTAGTGAAGAAGGAGTTAATGATTCAAGTTGAAATTGAAATGGTTTGTTGGATGTTGTAAGAATTAAAATGATGCTAAAACAGTTCTAATAATCATATAAGTAATGTTGTGTTGTTGTCGTTGTAATTGAAGTTGGAAAATTTCGAATTGAAAATGGTAATGTTGTGTGGGCTGTTTGGCCGTGAATAGGGGACTGTTTAAAATAATCCCGGGTTGGTACTTGCAAGTATGACTAGCAATATTAGCTTGGAGTACTAGTTGGGTTGAATGCGAACGAAACGTCGTCTAAATGTTAGAAAGGGATTATTATCGTTAAAATACGTATTGAATTCCCTCGTGGACAAATCGTAACTCTTGATATTTTGATATAGGATAAGGTACTATTGGGCAGCGAGTACGAGTTATAATACGACTAAACGCTAAAGGTATGTAAAGCCTAATCCTTCCTTCTTTTGGCATGTCCTAGACGTAAGTAAGAAATGATATGAGCCTTGGGGTAAACTCTACTCTCTAGTTCCAAGCATGACTTATGATTCTATTCATTCCTTAATGTTATTGTCACGAGCCTACTATATGATTGACTAACAAATGATGTATGGAAATTCCTACTCTTAAAGAATTGCATAATTAGAGTCATATTTGACTTTCAAAAGCCATATCATGTTAGATTGATACATGTATATGAATCCTGAAACGTTCCTTGCTATGGTTTGTAATAAGATTTAGAAAGAACTGAATATGATTATTATCCTGACACTTGAAATCTGATTAGTTACTTATCTATTGAGTCTCCAAAGATGATTTGCATGTATGTGGTTGCTTATTATTTTGCTCGTGCTTACCGTTACATCCTTCACTGAGTCCCGGGCCAGGACGCGTTTTCGTGCGCATATTTACTATATTATTCACCGAGTCCCTCACTAGAGGGCCGAGACACGTTATATATATATATATGATGATATGATTGTATGTTGATATGATGACATGATGATACGGGGATGGCGGCCAGGATGGCATATGATCATTATTTCACCGAGTCCCTCACTAGAGGGCCGGGACACGTATATGTACATGTTTATAATGCTATGATTTTAATTACCGAGCCCCTCACTAGAGGGCCGGGACATGTTATATATGTTATGTACAGAATGATTATTCAGCTTTGACTACTAAACTCTATATTGATATTGGTATGAGGTTGATAAATATGAACTATGTTCAAAGGTAAGTTTTATGGATTTTTGTTTGTTGCATTAGATCCTACACTCCTTGTCTCAATATGATTTTATGTACTATATTTCATGCTTTACATGCTCAGTACATATTCCGTACTGACCCCCTTTCTTCGGGGGGCTGCATTCATGCCCGCAGGTATAGACGTTCGTTTCAGAGATCCGCTAGCCTAGGATATCTATTCAGCTACTTGGGATTGCTCCTTTGTTCCGGAGCCTAGCTTGTGGTATAAATCCCTTTTGTTGTATATATATATATATATGTGTTTGTTCGGGGTACGGCGGGGCCCTGTCCCGTCATATGACACTGTCATTACTCTTAGAGGTATGTGGATATTTGTGTGGGTCTGTATATAGTTGTTGTTTCGTCGTATGGATATGACTTATGTTTGGGGCGTACCCATTCGTAGTGGTAGCCTTGTCGGCTTGCGTATATGTATATATATGATTGGGATGTTGCGTGTAGTGGCAGCCTTGTCGGCTTGCGTAGATATATATATGTTTGTTGTTGGAAATTGTAACTCCTCAGGAGACAGGTGGCTATGACATGCATATATGTGACGGCTTAAAAACAACGTCTTGCCACTTTATTCAAATAAGTTCTCGATATGCTAGCTGTAAATGATTATAGTTAACAGGTGATATGAGTGTCCAACTCGGGCACTAGTCACGGCCTACGGGGTTGGGTCGTGACAAAAGTGGTATCAGAGCGGTTCATCCTCGGAGTGTCTACAGACCGTGTCTAGTAGAGTCTTGTTTATTGATGTGTTGTGCACCACATTTATAAACAGGAAGCTACAGGGCATTTAGGGTGTCATCTTTCTTTCTTATTCTAGATCGTGCGATAGAGCTTTATTATCAGGATAATTCCTCCCTAACGGATTGTTATGTTTACAGCGATGCCTCCAAAGAAGGCGACAGCCGCCCAGAAGGGCAACGACATAGCTGGAGAGACCAGCCAGACTCGGAGGATTACTAGGGCTTATGCCCAATCGGAGCCTGAGGAGTTATGCGCCTACTGGATTAGTTGCGGGTTCATCCTCTTCGGTAGCCATGCGCCCTATGGGGCAAGGTATTCCGACACCAGCAGGCCGTGGCAGAGGCCGTGGTGGAGTTTCCAGTTCTAGCGGTCCTTCGAACCGCATATATGCTTTAGCTAGCAGACAGGATCAGGAGGCCTCGCCAAATGTGGTAACAGGTATACTATCGATTTTGTCCCGAGATGTATATGCATTAATAGACCCAGGCTCCACATTATCATATATTTCTCCTCTTGTTGCTAGTAAAATTGGGATAAAATCTGAATTTATAGAACCATTCGAGGTAGCTACATCAGTAGGGGATTTTGTTATAGCAAAACAAGTGTATAGAAACTGTTCGGTGGTCCTATGTGATCGTTGCACCAAGGCAGATTTAATAGAGCTAGATATGACTGAGTTCGATGTTATTATGGGGATGGACTGGTTAGCTTCATATTATGCTAACGTTGATTGCAGAGGTAAAGTAGTTCGGTTTCAGTTCCCGGGGGAGCCAATTATAGAATGGAAGGGGACTACAGCATCGCCGAGGGGTAAGTTTATTTCATACCTCAAGGCAAGGAAAATGGTTAGGAAGGGTTATATTTATCATCTGGTTCGTGTACATGACTTGAAAGCAGAAGTACCGACTCTTCAGTCAGTCCCAGTGGTTAATGAATTTCCAGATGTATTCCCAGATGAACTTCCAGGTCTTCCTCCTGAGCGTGAGATAGAGTTCACTATAGACGTATTGCCAGACACTCCGCCCATATCTATCCCTCCTTACAGAATGGCACCTGCAGAATTGAAAGAATTGAAGGAGCAACTAAGAGATTTATTAGAGAAGGGCTTCATTAGGCCCAGCACATCACCGTGGGGAGCGCCGGTGTTATTTGTAAGAAAGAAAGATGGGTCGCTGCGGATGTGTATTGACTATAGGCAGCTGAATAAAGTGACAATAAAGAACAGGTATCCTCTACCCAGGATCGATGATTTATTTTACCAGCTGCAGGGCGCTAGGTGTTTTTCGAAGATAGACCTGCGGTAAGGTTATCATCAGGTGCGGGTAAGAGAGGCGGATATTCCAAAGACTGCATTCAGGACCCGATACGGGCACTATGAGTTTAGGGTGATGTCTTTTGGGCTGACCAATGCTCCAGCAGTGTTCATGGATTTTATGAACCGAGTATTCAAGACATTTCTTGTTCTGTTTGTGATTGTATTTATTGATGATATTCTGGTTTATTCGCGATCAGAAGGGGAACATGCCGATAATCTGAGGACGGTACTTAGAATGCTCCAGCACCAGAAGTTACATGCTAAATTTTCTTAATGTGAATTCTGGTTAACGTCAGTAGCATTCTTGGGGCATATTATTGGAGTTGATGGTATCCGAGTAGACACACAGAAGATTGAAGCTGTCAAGACTTGGCCAAGACCTACGACACCTACTGAGGTACGTAGTTTTCTGGGGCTAGCAGGATATTACCGGAGATTCGTAGAAAAGTTTGCTTTGATTTCAGCGCCTTTAACAAGGCTGACACAGAAGGCAGCCAAATTCCAATGGACCGATGCTTGTGAACGGAGCTTCCAGTTGCTGAAGGAAAAGTTAACTACAGCTCCAGTTCTAACTCTTCCTGAGGGGCTAGATGGCTATGTTATTTATTGTGACGCTTCAGGTGTTGGGCTAGGTTGTGTATTAATGCAGCATGGCAGAGTTATAGCCTATGCCTCCCGGCAACTCAGAAAGCACGAAAGAAATTATCCTACCCATGATCTGGAGTTGGCAGCGGTGATTCATGCTTTGAAGATATGGAGACTGTCACATCCCGACTTTACTAGGGTGTGATGGGCACCCGACCCCATATCTGGAGCCGAGCGAACCCGCTGACTCTTATTACATAGATAAACTCTTGTATCAATTAAGAAAGAATACATAGTAAGCTCTCCAATATTTTTTTTTTCATAAGTAAACTATGATATCATGTAAGACTCGTGATGAAACGTAATAACATATCGGCTGCTGGAGCCGCTTACAGACTCACAACCCAATACCCATGACTCTGTCTGCAGAGTCTCTAACATAGAACAAAACATCATAGCATATACTTGGACCTGGCAATTCTCCGGGACAAATGGAGTCCGCCATCTCCGCTGGAACGTCTTCAGTAAAGTCTTCTAATCATCTGGGAGTACCTGCGCAGCATGAACGCAGCCCCCGAAGAAAAGGGGTTAGTACGAGTAATGTACTGAGTATGTAAGGCATGAATAGTGACATAATAAAGGAATATACTGTACGAGTAATAACGGAATAGACATATGGAGCTTATCTTGGGACAGAAGTAATCTGTACATATGAATGCCTTTCAGGTAGATGCCATGCATGCTTAGCCCCTTTTTAAGAAAAACAGTACTTCTTATTTACATGTACAGAAAACAAAACATTTCAGAAAAACGGTATCCTTTATTCACATTTACAGACGCCGAATACATCGGCTCTCCCACCCCCCTCCCCAACGGTGTCCCAACATATTATATATAAATATATATCACATATACAGACGCCGTATCCAGCTCTCCCATATCCCGCGCCCGGGCATCCCGCGTTCTGGACGAAATCCAGCTGAATCAGGTGGTGGTGTAACAGTGGCCCTTCCCCTTTCCCCATATACATATACATATACATGTTCACATTCATATACATATGTCATACAATTGGCATGCATGAGAGCCCAAAGAAAGTCATGTGTCCATCGGGGTGAAGTAAGGTCGATGACCTCCGATTACATTATGGAATAATCATGGTCGCTTTGTCTCACCTTGAAGGAACGAGTATTTTAAGGCGCGACTACCAACGGAAAATAGCCTTAAGAGAGAGCATAGAATGAAATCATGGACATTATAACCGCCAATTCATATGTTTTGAAGTCTTTTCGAAACTAGTGTCATAGCTAAGGAATAGAATTGAGGTTCAAGAACTAGTATAACACTTTCACATTCACATTAGATTCTTAGATCAAGACTCTTAGTCAAGGAATCGTTCTTGTCGTACTTATCATAGGCATATTCTCTTTCTTAACATCATCATTATCATTATCATCATAGGAGTATCCTCGTTAGCATAGTTACAGTACTTGTCATTCGGTGAACGGAATAAGGATCAAAAATTTTCTTTGGATTCTGCATCAAACTAGATCAAACGGAACAATCAGGAAAATCCGAGGACAATGGGCCCACCTCGGATCAAATGAGGTGGCGTACCAAACTTACATGGCGTTACTTGTGAGGGCTTTTAGGGTCATCGGGTCCTATTTATGCGAGTCCTAGAGGTTTAGGACATTCTTCCAACATTTTGCACACTTTTTAATTCAATTCTACTGATTGAAAAAGGGGAAACTTTAGATGCGGATTCTGGAGGGTAGAAAGGTCCCCGAGGTTCTTATCCAACATATTACGTCTAAGGCATGCCATAGAAAGAAGGGTGAAGCCTTACATACCTTTTCTGCTTCTTATGTGACTCCAAATTCACGTTCCAAATCCGCCAAAATCTACAAATTTGTCATGTTTACCAAAACTTAATTAGGGCCTTTAGAAGTTGATTCCTTAAAGTAACACTTTGTCTGCCGAAATTTCGGCAACATTTCCCCTATAAATGTACCGTCCCCCAAGAATACGGCTCGGCCCCAAATCAACAACAACAATCCGGAAATTTGACCCGGCCACAATATCAACAACAATGACAACAAACATTCTAACAACATCGACCATTAATGTAAACGCACTTTAACATCAACAGACTTCTTTCGCATAATGCGACGACATTCCAATTACGTTCAAATCAACATATATAATCAATCCAAAACCATTCAAACATGATTTCATAACATTTCCAACAATCCACAAAATTATCCGAAACAACTCGACCCAAAACATAGAGCAACCTAAAACCTTCCAAGTCCAAGGAAATATCAACAACACATTTCTTTTCTCCAAACTCATAAACCATACTAACAATCTACACATTAGCAACATTATTTTCATCAACACAAAAGACCACATTAAAATCATATTAGCCTCCAAATCAGCCCACTCTCGGCCAATACCACAACACACACATTCCATGGTTTTCATTCATTTTCTGTACATTACAACACCACATAATCATGCTAAATACACTTGGTTCATTATTCCTACATGTTACACACAACACACGGCCACACCATACTTATGCAATTACAACTTCAACATGCATGATTTCATACTTTTCATTCATTTTCCATTATGGCATTCACAACACAACAATCAAACCATTAGATAAAATCATTTCCTCTTAACCATACACATCACACATATTCGACCAACATGTAATTCACCACAACTTCATGAACATCCTTCATCTACACGCTCCACAACATACACAATCGTCTTTAACATACAAAAATGAGGAGTAACCTTACCTTAGTACTAGTCCCCCTTCTCGGCTAGAACTTTGTTTTTGCGAAACGAATGATTCACTTGCTCCAACGACTACTCCACGTCGAAGAGGACCTTCCAATTAGTATGAAAGCATGAAGAAACCACTTTTCCATGATAAATTTCATGGGGCTGGTTCGGCCAGCCCCTCTCTTGGCCGCCCCCTTTTTTTTTTCTTTCTCCATTTCTCTTGAATTCTCTAGAATTTTAAAGGATGACTTATGCCTTTCTATTATACATCACATATATATATATATATATATATATATATAGTTATAGTGGCATGTGAGGGGCACATGCCCCTCTCTAGATTTTTCTCTTCTTTTTCCATTTTTCCTTTTCTAGAGTTTTCTTGAATTTGAAAAAAAAAATGACTTAATTATTCTTGCCATGCAAGCTTTGACCACACATTTACATAATTAACCCCCATTAAATAAAAATGTGGACATATAGGGGCATGCCACACGGCCAAGGGCCCTTCAAGAACATTCTTGATATTCTTTTGTGAAATTCCCATTTTGCCCCTATTCTTTCCGCAATATTACCATGAACCTTTTGGCGAATTTTCCTTCTTACCCTTGGCATTTCTCAACATTTCCATTCTAGTAATGTCCATAATTGATATTTATAACCAACTTGTACATTAACATAATTTTTGAAAATAGCCTTACCCTTAACTTGCCACGACTACCTTGGAATATCCGAACGTATGAAATACGGGATATAACATCCTCCCCCCCTTTAGAACATTCGTCCTCGAATGTTCAACCAATCTTATGGGGTGTCATAATACTTCGGGAGGATCTCTTTTGTAGTCGTCCTTTCCTTCATGCTCACTCCTTATCCTTTACCTTATTTCTTTTATAATCGAACTTCTTGGTTTTTACATGAATCTTCTTCCCGTGTCATGGGTTTTCTAATTTGTCGGGTCAACGTATTATCCTTGTCTTTCTCAGATCATCTCTTTTCCGTTACTATTTCGTGACCATATCTTAACAAAAGCCACACCTTTAGATTCTTACTACAATTCTTCTTCAGTCTCCTATCGTATCTTCTTGATATAGGTATACTTGTCTTTGACTTCATGTGTTGGTGCTCATTTCGTTCATCGTTATTCCTTGTAAGCCTGATATGGCCTCCCCCCCCCCCCCCCTTTAAGGGGTTCCTTATATGTTGATAGTCCTTTATGAAGTCTTCGCTTATACCTTATTCCTCACCTCCTTTTCCAACTTTGTGCCTACATATCGAAAACTTCTTATCTTAAGCTCTTCTTTTACTTCCTGTCTAGGTCCTCATTTGTCCACATTTTCATGCCTTTCTATCCTTTATTCGTCCTTTCACTTACTCAGCTCTCTTGCTCGTAATTCTTTCTTAACTACGTGTTCGTATTGTAGCTGTGCGTCCATATTTCTTAAGCGTTCCGTTACCTTTTTAAACCTCTAAGCATATTACTATAGCTACATACTTGTCCTTTTACAGATCTGTCACCTCAACACCATCACCATCCTGAGCATTCTTTCTCTTACTTCACATTCCTTTACCCTGGTCACCACTTTCTTAGACCTACTTGTTGAAATCAACTCTCAACCTCTCCACATTTCTCCTTGTTCCCATTTACCTCACTCTATCTCGTCTCACATGCCTACTTGAATTTTCATCCTAGTGGTCTCGTACTTTTACCATTAATTTCTCGCGGGGGTTTCACTTACTAAGGTTTTCTTAACTTTTCCCTTTTTCCGACATTTAAGCTTCCTATCTTCCATTTACCCACACTCTCTTTCTTTTCCGAGTATCGTTATACTGGAATTCCCGACCTCAACCTATAGTAAAATAATAACAGTTCACTCGCCGCACTTGTACCATTTACTCTTGTTGTCACTCGTACTTCGGCACCTTTGCGTGATCAATACTTTTCTCCCCGTAGTTTCGGTTGCTGGAGCTCGCACGCCACCGATACAATCATATGCGGGATATCTTACACATTCATATATACATACATATTTACTATCAACTAGTTCACAAAATACTTCCAAATGTTATTCAAGCTTATCCTAATTCCAGGGCTATGATGCATTTTCTGTCTCTTTACCGAGCTAGTCTGCCTTGTTTCACGCGTCTTCTTGTGGTCTCCCGTCAGCTCATATACCGTAGTTTCACTTAGGCTATTCTAGTTTTTCATTTGTCTTTTATGTCAGAATATGTAAAATTCCTTATAAACTTTCGAGGGGGTCACCCATCCTAGGATTGCTCCCACCTGAGCACGCTTAACCTTGAAACTTTGCTAGAATCCGGTGCCTTAATGCAGATATTTTCGCGTCCACTTCCACGCATGACCTTTATTACATAATTTGAGACTAGTCGAAGTCTTACAAATCCCGGGACACCCTCGCGACACATCCTTTCTTGTGTAATTACTATTTTGCCCTTCTTGGTTTCCAACACTCTCCTTATGGCTAACTCCTATCCTGGACTTCCAGATTCCCAATGGGAGCGACCTCACCTTCGTCGCCACGCCCAAATCCATAACCTTTCGGAACCAACGCATTTCACTTATTGCCTATTTACCGTATCTCTTTTCCATACTTATTCCTGTGGGGCGTACCCGTTCTGGCAGAACCTCCTTTACCGTTCCTATTATTCAAAATTTGTATGCGGCCAATGTCATCAATGCCTTACAGATCGTACGACTATATGGCACATCCCCGCCATCTAGTACTTCCAGTTCAGGTAACAGAACAGATATCCAGACTTACCTCTGTGACTTGCCATATCGTCATTCGCCTTTTCCCATCGCTACTGGACGTCTGCGAAAATCAACGATTAGTATCAGGAATATTATTTCCTATGACTTGGCTCTATCGCACGATCTAAGACAGAAAGAAGGTCAACATTTTCTAGATGCCCCGCAGCCTCCTGTTTATAAATGTGGCCGGCTTCACACCCATAAACAGGACTCTACCGGACACGACTTTGCAGACAACCCTTAGACCGACCTGCTCTGATACCACTTTGTCACATCCCGACTTTACTGGGGTGTGATGGGCACCCGACCCCATATCTGGAGCCGAGCGAACCCGCTGACTCTTATTACATAGATAAACTCTTGTATCAATTAAGAAAGAAATACATAGTAAGCTCTCCAATATTTTTTTTTTCATAAGTAAACTCTGATATCATGTAAGACTCGTGACATGAAATGTAATAACATATCGGCTGCTGGAGCCGCTTACAGACTGACAACCCAATACCCATGACTCTGTCTGCAAAGTCTCTAACATAGAACAAAACATCATAGCATATACTTGGACCTGGCAATTCTCTGGGACAAATGGAGTCCGCCATCTCCGCTGGAACGTCTTCAGTAAGGTCTTCTAATCATCTGGGAGTACCTGCACGGCATGAACGCAGCCCCCGAAGAAGAGGGGTCAGTACGAGTAATGTACTGAGTATGTAAGGCATGAATAGTGACATAATAAAGGAATATACAGTATGAATAATAACGGAATAGACATATGAAGCTTATCTTGGGACAGAAGTAATCTGTACATATGAATGCCTTTCAGGTAGATGCCATGCATGCTTAGCCCCTTTTTCAGGAAAACAGTAATTCTTATTTACATGTACAAAAAACAGAACATTTCAGAAAAACGGTATCCTTTATTCACATTTACAGACGCCGCGTACGGGACGAAATCCAGCTGAATCAGGTGGTGGTATAACAGTGGCCCTTCCCCTTTCCCCATATACATATACATATACATGTTCACATTCATATACATATGTCATACAATTGGCATGCATGAGAGCCCAAAGAAAGTCATGTGTCCATCGGGGTGACGTAAGGTCGATGACCTCCGATTACATTATGGAATAATCATTGTCGCTTTGTCTCACCTTGAAGGAACGAGTATTTTAAGGCGAGACTACCAACGGAAAATAGCCTTAAGAGAGAGCATAGAAAGAAATCATGGACATTATAACCGCCAATTCATATGTTTTGAAGTCTTTTAGAAACTAGTGTCATAGCTAAGGAATAGAATTGAGGTTCAAGAACTAGTATAACACTTTCACATTCACATTAGATTCTTAGCTCAAGACTCTTAGTCATGGAATCGTTCTTGTCGTACTTATCATAGGCATATTCTCTTTCTTAACATCATCATTATCATTATCATCATAGGAGTATCCTCGTTAGCATAGTTACAGTACTTGTCATTCGGTGAAAGGAATAAGGATCAAAAGTTTGCTTTGGATTCTGCTTCAAACTAGATCAAACGGAACAATCAGGAAAATCCGGGGACAATGGGCCCACCTCGGATAAAATGAGGCGGCGTACCAAATTTACATGGCGTTACTTGTGAGGGCTTTTAGGGTCATCGGGTCCTATTTATGCGAGTCCAAGAGGTTTAGGACATTCTTCCAACATTTTGCACACTTTTTAATTCAATTCTACTGATTGAAAAAGGGGAAACTTTAGATGCGGATTCTGGAGGGTAGAAGGGTCCCCGAGGTTCTTATCCAACATATTACGTCTAAGACATGCCATAGAAAGAAGGGTGAAGCCTTACATACCTTTTCTGCTTCTTATGCGTCTCCAAATTCACGTTCCAAATCCGCCAAAATCTACAAATTGGTCATGTTTACCAAAATTTAATTAGGGCCTTTAGAAGTTGATTCCTTAAAGTAACACTTTGTCTGCCGAAATTTCGGCAACATTTCCCCTATAAATGTACCGTCCCCCGAGAATACGGCTCGGCCCCAAATCAACAACAACAATCCGGGAATTTGACTCGGCCACAATATCAACAACAATGACAACAAACATTCTAACAACATCGACCATTAATGTAAACGCACTTTAACATCAACAGACTTCTTTCGCATAATGCGACGACATTCCAATTACGTTCAAATTAACATATATAATCAATCCAAAACCATTCAAACATGATTCCATAACATTTCCAACAATCCACAAAATTATCCGAAACAACTCGACCCAAAACATAGAACAACCTAAAACCTTCCAAGTCCAAGGAAATATCAACAACACATTTCTTTTCTCCAAACTCATAAACTATACTAACAATCTACACATTAGCAACATTATTTTCATCAACACAAAAGACCACATTAAAATCATATTAGCCTCCAAATCAGCCCACTCTCGGCCAATACCACAACACACACATTCCATGGTTTTCATTCATTTTCTGTACATTACAACACCACATAATCATGCTAAATACACTTGGTTCATTATTCCTACATGTTACACACAACACACGGCCACACCATACTTATGCAATTACAACTTCAACATGCATGATTTCATACTTTTCATTCATTTTCCATTCTGGCATTCACAACACAACAATCAAACCATTAGATAAAATCATTTCCTCTTAACCATACACACCACACATATTCGGCCAACATGTAATTCACCACAACTTCATGAACTTCCTTCATCTACACACTCCACAACATACACAATCATCTTTAACATACAAAAATGAGGAGTAACCTTACCTTAGCACTAGTCCCCTTTCTCGGCTAGAACATTGTTTTTGCGAAACGAATGATTCACTTGCTCCAACGACTACTCCACGTCGAAGAGGACCTTCCAAATAGTATGAAAGCATGAAGAAACCACTTTTCCATGATAAATTTCATGGGGCTGGTTCGGCCAACCCCTCTCTTGGCCGCCCCTTTTTTTTTTCTTTCTCCATTTCTCTTGAATTCTCTAGAATTTTAAAGGATGACTTATGCCTTTCTATTATACATCACATATATAAGGTGACGATAAAGAATAAATATCCACTACCTAGGATTGATGATTTGTTTGACCAATTACAGGGTGCCAAGGGGTTGTCCAAAATATATCTGAGGTCAGGTTATCATCAAGTGAGAGTTAGAGAAGAAGATATTCCTAAAAAAGCTTTCAGAACGAGATATGGCCACTATGAATTTTGGGTAATGTCATTTGGGTTAACTAATGCTCCGGCGGTGTTTATGAATTTGATAAATAATGTATTCAGGCCTCTCTTAGATTTGTTCGTGATCGTGTTCATTGATGATATTCTTGTATACTCTCGGACAGAATCCAAGCATGCAGACCATTTGCGTATTGTCCTTAGGATTCTTCGGACTCGTGAATTGTATGCTAAGTTCGAAATGTGAATTTTGGCTGAATTCTGTAACTTTTCTAGGTCACATTATTTCAGCTGATGGCATGCGAGTTGATATTCACAAAATAGAAGCTGTGAAGACTTTGCCAAGACCTACAACACCTACCGAAGTCCGCAGTTTTCTGGGATTGGCAGGTTACTATAGAAGATTTGTGGAAGGGTTTTCCTCTATTTCAGCATCATTCACAAAGCTAACTCAGAATTCAACAAGATTCCGATGGACTGATGCTTGTGAAAGCAGTTTCCAAGAATTGAAGGATAGATTAACTTCAGCCCCAGTCCTAACACTCGTAGAAGGGCCAGATGGTTATGTTGTATATTGTGCTGCCTCTGGTGTTAGGCTAGGATATGTGTTGATACAGCACGGTAAAGTCATTGACTATGCTTCAAGGCAGTTGTCGAAACATGAGAAGAATTATTCGACCCATGATCTTGAGTTGGCTACAGTTATCAATGCACTAAAGATGTGGAGACACTACTTGTGTGGTGTACACATTGATATTTTTACAGATCGCAAGAGTCTCCAGTATGTTTTCAAACATAAGGAATTGAATCTTCGACAGAGACGGTGGTTGGGATTATTGAAAAATTATGATGTGAGTATTTTATACCATCCTAGGAAGGCGAATGTAGTGGCTGATGCACTTAGCCGCAAATCAATGGGTAGCTTATGTGAGGTTCCTCTAGAGAAGAAAGAATTAATCCGTGAGATACACTTCATGAGAAAGAGTAGTCACTGTTTGAAGTTTCTACAGATGGAGTTCTTAGGTACCGAGATAGGCTATGCGTTCTGAATGTGGCGAGACTACGTCGTCGGATTCTACAAGAAGCTCATTTCTCTCGGTATTCTATTCACCTAAGAGTGAAAAAGATCTACCACGATCTCGATCTCAAGTTAATGTATTGGTGGGATGGAATGAAGAAGGACATAACAGAATTTGTAGCTTAATGTCCAACTTGCCAACAAGTGAAAATCGAGCATCAAAAGGCCGAAGGATTATTGTAAGCTATGAAGATTCCAACCTGGAAATGGGAAGTGATCAACAAGGATTTCATCGTAGGGCTACATCATTCTCGAAACAAGTATGACTCCATATGGGTGATCGTGGACAGACTCACGAAATAAGCTTATTTTCTTCTAATCAGAACCACATAGTTGGAATGGCCTCTTATCTCTTATTGAGTTTTCATACAACAATAGCTATCATTACAGTATTCAGATGGCCCCGTATGGAGCTCTATATGGAAGAAAGTGTAGATCACTAATTGGGTGGTTAGAAGTAGGAGAGGTATAGCTAATAGGCCCTGAGTTGATTCAACAAGCGGTGAAAAAGGTCAAGGTTATCCGAGATGGATTAATGACAGCTCAAAGTGGTCAAAAATCGTATGCGGACATACGTCGGCGAGACTTAGAATTCCCAGTTGATGATTGGGTATTCTTAAAGGTTTCACTGATGAAAGATGTGATGAGATTTGGAAAGAAGGGAAAATTGAGTCCTCGATATATTGGACCTTATAAGATTGTTCGCAGGATAGGCCAAGTAGCGTATGAACTGCATCTACCCTCAGAACTTGAGTCAGTCCATCCGGTTTTTCATGTATCAATGCTCTGTAAATGTGTCGGAGATCCTACTCGAATTGTGCCGGTAGCTGATGTTCAAGTTACAGAAAAGTTGGCTTATACGGAGGTACCCATTGCCATACTAGACAGGTAAGTATGGAAGCTTAGAAACAAAGATGTAGCTTCAGTCAAAGTCTTGTGGAGAAATAATAATCGAGAAGAAATGACATGGGAAGCGGAAGAAAATATGAGTTCCAAATACCCACACGTGTTTCTACCCCTGGAAGAGATTCAAGATGAGACATTAACATTATGAGGTATGTATGCTTTCTTTTCATGCTTTTGGTCATGTGTGGCCATAAATTATTGCTATTGTGTTGTAGCCCTATGCGGCATGGTTATTGTGGGTTGTCATGACAGGATGGTAGATCCATATTACAGGGGAAACTCTGGCAAAATTTTCATAGAATTCCCGAGAACTTAACATTCGAGAATGAAGGTTTTTAAAGGGGGGAAAAATGTTACACCTCAGAAAATTCCCTGTCGTTGCATAGTAAATAGACTAATGTAGGGTAAGAACTATATGATGTTTCTATAAGTAAGGAGCAGTACTTAATGGTTCTAATTGAGATTCCAAAGACGTTTGTGGCAAGGGAAGAAAGTTCGTTGAGAAAGGTGAAGTATACGTTGTGTTTCGGAAGAGTTTTGTAAAGTACCGAACTAATGTTGATCTAATAATGTCTTGAGGAATAGCTATAATGCTCCTTAAGTTGTTAATGAAGTGTTAAGAAGGTTCCATAAGGATTGGAGGCAAAACGGGTCGACGAGGACAAGTCTCGGGGAATTGTAGATTGTACGGTCCTTTATGCGGACCGTATAAAAAATACGACCCGTATATCTGTCCATATAACTTGTCAAGAAAAGGGGTCTTCATTGGAAGCATTATATGGTCACACATGCGGACCGAATAAGTTATACGGACCGTATGTGTGTCTGTATAACTCGGTTGGGACAAATTTTTATGTTTTATATAAGGTTTTTAAGTTTTATATAATGGATCCCAAGTTCATTATTTCATTTCCCATTTTCTCTCTAACACTCTCAACACCTCTAGAATTTTCCACACCATTTATTTTCAAGAATCCAAGATGAATTAAGGATCAATTTCATCAAACCAAGGGAATCAAGTGCAAGAAGCTCACTGGGGTTAATACAAGACAAGAAATCTCGTTGGATTGAAGCTAGGGTTTTTCCTCAAGTGAAGTGTTTCCACTCAAAGATCAATCCCACACTATCAAAGGTAAGTTTTACGGTAAATTCATGTTATTAAGAATATTAAGGGGTTGAAAGACTTTGATTATGGAAGGAGGTAGAAGATGGGTTACAAATATGAGAATAGTGGCAGTTTTTGGGTAGTAACTTAAATTGAATCATGATTCTTGATATGGTACGAGTATAGTTATATTGTAAATGATATTAAGAATATGGGAGAGACATTATAGGTGGATGAATATAATGTTGTATTATGATCATGGTTATGGATGCCCTCGAAATGGAAGTAGGAGAATTGAATAATGTATAGCTGATGAAGATTGTTGAGTATGATATTTTGAATATTGTTATTGACGTTTGGGAGTTGTTGCATTATATGGAGACAGTTGTAGAAACAATGGAAATGCGTCCCAATTTTCGTTAGCGTTAGCCTAAGCTTAAATATGCTTCCGAATATCTAATCGTAGCACGAATTCCTTTGAATGTAGAGCGACGAATGTGGAAGGAAGTGTATAGTCGATAAGTTAGAAAGACGAAAAGGTATGTAAGGATAGTCCCTTCACTTCTAAGGCATGATTCCTATGATATTATTTTCCTTATTCTCCATGACTCCCTTACATCCCGGAAGCCATGAGTCAATGTGGATAAAGGGCTTCCCACAAGATAAAGATAAGCGATATGTTACGCGTATGATAATGATGATGATGAGTCTAAGTCTAAAGTTTCTAAAGTTTATTCTATGATATTCTCATGAGGTTCATGCTATGATTATGATATGACATTTTACGAAGCTAGCGATCCTTATACGATTCTTTGATGTACTCATTATTGCTAGACCCATCTTACAATGTTAGTTCCTTCAAGGTGAGGTATGATGATACGATTACTCCATAATGGAGTCAGGGGTTCTAGACCTTACGTCACCCCGATATAGTTATAGATTACCTTTGAATTCTAATGCATGCTTTATGATAAGTTTATGATGAGTATATGATGATACGATTCCACCGTGCCTAGGTTGCCGAACATTTCACCGCAAAGGCGGGCTGCATACGATTCCACCGTGCCTAGATGGCCGGACATGTCACCACTAATGCGGGCTGCTTATGATTACACCATGCCTAGAGGGCCGGACATAACACCACTAGTGGGCGGTGTATGATTGTTACCCGGATGCGGGTTAATGATGATGGTGTATGTGATATGCTGGTATATGTAATATGTATAACATGTGTTCTCTCTTGAAGGCTAAGCAGGTTGTATCTCCACCTAATGTTCTATTATTTCTCTATTATGTTAGTATTATTCATGCCTTACATAATCAGTACAATAATCGTACTGACGTCCTTTCTTTTTGGACGCTGTGTTCGTGCCCACAGGTGGACAGGGAGGTGGCCCAGATTCGTAGGTGTTGATCGGCAGACTCACAGGAGCACTCTATTATTCCGGAGGTGCTATTTTAGTTATTATTTTGTGTACATATATTTTGGGCACGACGAGGTCCTGTACCGTCCCTATGTCTAGTACTCTAGTAGAGGCTCGTAGATACGTACGTGTGGGTAAATTGTGTCCCGTGATGATGTTAGTGTACATTTTTTTATATCATTTTTGTGGCCGTACGGGCTTATGTATATTTATGTACAACTTTGGGGTTTATATATGTTTAGGCTGAGTATGATGAATTGTCTAATGATTGGGGCTCGGTAGTCAGCTCTGGGTACCCGCCTTGGCCCCCTTGCCGGGTCGTGACATACTGTCTTCTGTACTGTGTCCATTTCTGCTAGAGTGATAGGCACATGTCCGATGTTGTACCTCACATTTTCAAAGAATGAGCATGCCACATACTTCACCGTATTAATGGAGTATCAGAGACGTCCCGTGAAGTTTTGGAAGGTATAAGCCGTGGGAAGTACATAACAATGAAGTAAAGGAAGAATTACGATCTCGTAAGTCGTAACCGGGAAGGACAACTTTGAAACCAAAGGACATGACCATTATCAAGTATGATTAATGATAAATATCATGTATGGAGAGTTTCAGAAGATTACGGGACCAAGCAAATCGAAGAAAATAAGTTTGTCGATAATTTGGAAAAAAGTTGGCAGAATTTTGGGTCAACTTTGGAGGGGTATATCTCCGGGTATATTAGGATTTTTAAGTTGTTTCAAAAGCCTAAAATGAAGTTCGTAAAGTATAGTTTCCAACGCAACAAACCGTTCTTCAATACGACACAGAGTAGGGAGTTATGGGCGTTTTAAAATGAATAGTGAGAGGAAACCGAACCTGGGCGAAAAATCCGGAAAGTTTACTTGAAAAGGCCCAACGATTTTTGCCCAATGGAGCCTAAACCGATCCACACACCTATAAATACCCCTCTAACTCATCATGTTTAACCATTTTCTCATCCCCACAATTCCAAAGAGTTCTTAAGGGTTCCATAACCTTCCAGAATCTTCCAAAACCTTCCATAATCTTCCCCAACCCTCTAGAACATTCTCCCAACTTCCACCAATTTAATTTTGGCCCAAATCAAGTGAAAACAACCAAATCTTCCATCAAGAAGGTTGGAAACTACATGAGTAGCAAGTCTATGGTATTGTATCATGATGGAGAGTGAAGTTGAACTGATTCAGGCACGGTTCTTGGGTTGTATGCATTGCTTAAGGTATGTATAACACCCCTTTGGTCGTGTGTTAGCTTAATTTAATGTTGGTAAAGTTGTTTGAGGCCAAACACCGCAAGACTACATCGAAATAAGTTAAGTTAAGCCACTATTTTGTAGGGGTTGTTTTGAATGTTTAATTATGACTTCTAATGGTTGTAAATGGTGGATTATAACCTGAATATAGTTTCACTATGGTTATTGGGATTATTCATGTGTTAGTTGGAAAAATAGAGAAGAAAATATATGAAATCTACGAATAGAAAGTAAAGGATGAGGCGTGGGAGTATGGATTGCTTTAGAATACAGTTAAGGATATTTTGAACTAAAATATGATATGGTAAATATATGCATATTTTTATGAAGGGTGTGGACTAAATTATAAAAGGAGAGTTGGGTTATATTGACGTCTGATTATTCGTTAAACGAGCTTGCTGCTCGATATGATTCTTAAAGTAATCAAAGAAAGTTATATTGGATTATACATTCATTTGAGGCCTCGCCCAATGTAGACGAGAGCGAATCAAAAAATGAGGCCTCGCCCAATGTAGACGAGAGCGAATCACAAAATGAGGCCTCGCCCAATGTAGAAGAGCAAGGAGGAACCTCAGCTCCAATTCCTCCACCAGTTGCTTCGGGTCAACAAGTGACCGAAGCTATTCATCTATTGACGCAATTAGTTGCCGCCCAGGCACAGCGGTAGAATGCGGGCCTGAGTGATCGTTCAGCCAGTACGAGAGCCCGTGATTTCATGACTCTAAATCCTCCGGAATTTTTCGGGTCGAAGCCGGATGAGGACCCACATGGCTTTATTGATGAGATGCTGAGGACGCTGAAACTCATGCATGCTTCTGAGACTGAATCGGTAGAGTTGGCTTCTTATAGACTCCGCGATGTGGCGGTATTGTGGTATAACAACTGGATAGCATCGAGGACAGAAAATGCACCTCCTCCCGTTTGGTAAGAATTAGTTGATGCTTTCATTCGCCATTATTTGCCGCCCGAGGTCCGCCGAGCTAGAGCGGACAGATTCTTGAATCTAAAGCAAGAGAGCATGAGTGCTCGGGAGTATAGTATGCAGTTTAATTCCCTTGCCAGGTATGCCCCGACTATGGTGGCCGACATGGGCGATCGTGTACACAGATATGTGAGCGGATTGGGGACGCACTTGTTCAAAGATTGTTTGACGGCTTCATTGCAATATGGGATGGATATTTCCCGTATACAGGCCCACGCTCAGAATCTTGAGGGACGACAACAGCCGCCAAAGAGTGATCGTGATATTGACCGAAGGTAAGGTAAGAGGGCTAGGTCTATGGGAGCAAGCAGCGAGTATAGAGGGGGATCGAGACAGATGTATTCTAGGCACTCAGGACAGTCAGCGACTAGTGCGCCTTCCAAATTTCTAGATAGAAGGTTTGATCGTTCCTCCCAGTCCGGACAGGGCCAGAGTTCAAGGGCCTCAGATTCGCAGTTTAGGGGAGATTTCAGTCAGAGGAGACCTCCGGTACCGCGGTGCAGCCAGTGCGGTGAATTACATTCCAGACGATGTTATCAGGGTACGGATGCTTGTTATGCTTGCGGTCAGACTGGACACATGATTAGAGATTGCCCGTCGGTGAGAGATAGGGTTGGGACTCAGCCCATAGGTTCCGCAGCGGGATCTTGTTCAGTACGCCCGACAGCACGGACTCATCAGACTCTAGCAGGCAGAGGTAGAGGCAGAGGGGGAGCGTCTACTTCAGGTGTTGTTCAGCCCCGCGTATATGCTCTGGCTGGGCGACAGGATCTTGAGTCCTCCTCGGATGTGGTCACAGCTACATTGACTATATTTTCCCGTGATGTATATGCTCTTATCGATCCGGTTCCACTTTCTCTTATGTTACCCCGTATGTTGCTGATTGTATTGGGGTGAAACCCGAGCCAATTAAACCTTTCGAGGTATTCACTCCGGTTGGTGATCCCGTAATACGAGGAAAGTGTATAAAAATTGTTTCGTGTGATCGCCAGACCAAAGCCGATTTGATTGAGCTAGAAATGGTAGATTTCGATGTAATTATGGGCATGGATTGGTTGGCTTCGTTCTATGCTAATGTTGATTGTCGGACCAAAATGGTTCGGTTCCAATTTCTGGGAGAGCCCGTACTTGAATGGAAGGGTAATACGGCATCCCCAAGGGGTAGGTTTATTTTCTACCTTAAGGCAAGAAAGATGATGGCCAAGGGCTATATTTATCATCTAGTTCGGGTTCATGATATAGAAGCAGATTCGCCAACTCTTCAAACTATGCCGGTGGTGAATGAATTCCCAGACGTATTTCCAGATGAACTTCCAGGTCTTCCTCCAGAAAGGGAAATTGATTTCGCTATCGATGTATTACCGGATACTGAGCTAATTTATATTCCTTCGTACCGAATGGCTCCGGCAGAATTGAAAGAGCTGAAAGCACAGTTGAAAGATTTGCTTGAAACGAGATTCATAAGGCCCAGTTCATTGCCGCGGGGAGCACCAGTCTTGTTCTTAAGAAAGAAAGATGGTTCCCTACGAATGTGCATTGATTATAGACAATTGAATAAGGTGACGATAAAGAATAAATATCCTTTTCCAAGAATTGATGACTTGTTTGATCAGCTGCAGGGCGCCAAATGGTTTTCTAAAATAGATTTGCGATCGGATTATCATCAAGTGAGGGTTAGAGAAGCGGATATCCCCAAGACTGCCTTCAGGAAAAGATATGGTTACTACAGGTTCTGAGTAATGTCGATTGGTTTGACAAATGCCCCGGCGGTGTTCATGAATCTAATGAATAATGTATTCATGCCATTTTTTGATATCTTTATGATAGTATTTATTGACGATATTCTGGTGTATTCTCGCACGGAATTAGAACATGCAGATCACTTGAGAATTGTCCTTGGAATTCTTCGAGCCCGAGAATTATATGCAAAGTTCTCGAAGTGCGAGTTTTGGCTAAATTCTGTGACATTTCTAGGCCATATTATTTCAGATGTTGGCATCCGAGTCGACACTCAGAAAATTGAAGCTGTGAAGACTTGGCCAAAGACTACGACGCCCACAGAAGTCCGTAGTTTCCTGGGTTTGGCAGGATATTATAGAAGGTTCGTAGAGGGCTTTTCATCTATTTCAGCCCCATTGACGAAGCTAACTCAGAAGTCCGCTAAATTTCGATGGGACGATGCATGTGAGCGTAGTTTCGAAGAGTTGAAGAATAGATTGACCTCAGCTGCAGTGTTAACACTACCAGAAGGGTCAGATGGCTATGTGGTGTATTGTGATGCTTCCGGTGTGGAACTAGGATGTGTATTGATGCAGCATGGGAAATTTATTGCATACGCTTCAAGACAGTTGCGGAAACATGAAAAGAATTATCCAACTCATGATCTCGAATTGGCCGCGGTTATTCATGCGTTGAAGATATGGAGACATTATTTGTATGGTGTGCACGTCAATATCTATACAGATCACAAAAGTCTCCAACATATTTTTAAGCAAAAGGAGTTGAACCTACGGCATAGGCGGTGGTTAGAATTGTTGAAGGACTGATATGAATATTTTATACCACCCTGGAAAAGCGAATGTAGTAGCCGACGCGCTTAGTCGTCGATCAATGGGCAGTTTATGCAGAGTTCCTTCAAAAAAGAAAGAGATGGTTCATGAGCTCTGCCAATTAGCTAACCTTGGAGTACGGGTGATTGATTCAGAAAGCACCGGAATTAGTATTGATGATCCTACAGCTTCGCCCTTTAATGTTGAAATAGAGGAGCACCAGTATGCGGATCCGCGAATGTGTCATTACAGGGATGTATCTCGTGGAAAGGAGAAGTCGCCATTTGAAGTTTCCATAGATGGGGTCCTTAAATACCGAGGCAGGTTATGTGTGTCGGATGTGGCGAAATTGCGCCAACGAATTCTAGAAGAAGCTCACTGTTCTCGCTATTCTATTCATCCAGGTGCAACCAAAATGTACCACGATCTTAAGCTAATATATTGGTGGGATGGCATGAAGCGGAACATAGCAGAATTGGTAGCACAATGTCCAATCTACCAACAAGTAAAAGCTGAGCATCAAAAGCCTGGGGGATTATTGCAAGCAATGGAAATTCCTACATGGAAATGGGAAGAAATTAATATGGATTTCATTGTAGGATTACCTCGCTCCGGAGAAAAATACGATTCTATATGGGTGGTCGTGAACAGACTCACAAAAGCATCCCATTTCCTTCCAGTTAGGACCACGTATTCAGCAGAAGATTATGCTAGGTTGTATTTGAAAGAAATTGTGCGACTTCATGGTACTCCATTATCTATTATCACGGACAGAGGAGCCCAATTTACAGCTAAGTTTTGGAAATCCTTTCAAGAAGGTCTAGGTACTCAAGTCAAGTTCAGCACAACATTTCATCCACAGACTGACGGACAAGCCGAGCGTACAATTCAGACCTTAGAGGATATGCTACGAGCGTGTGTATTGGATTTTGGCGGTAGTTGGGATGAGCATTTACCCCTTATTGAATTTGCCTATAACAACAGCTATCATTCCGGTATTCAAATGGCTCCATATGAAGCATTGTATGGAAGGAAGTGTAGATCTCCAATTGGATGGTTTAAAATAGGAGAACCACAATTGATAGGCCCCGACTTGATCCAACAAGAAGTTGAAAAGGTTAAGGTGATCCGAGACCGACTATTAACAACCCAAAGTCGACAAAAGTTTTATGCGGACAAGCGCCGACGAGACATGGAATTTCAAGCTAATGATTGGGTATTTTTGAAAGTTTCGCCTATGAAAGGAGTAGTGAGATTTGATAAAAAGGGGAAGTTGAGCCCAAGATACATTGGATCCTATAGAATCATCCGTAAGGTGGGTCGAGTAGCCTATGAACTGGACTTGCCTTCAGAGCTCGAGTCCGTAAACCCAATTTTTCATGTTTCGATGCTCCGTAAATGTATTGGAGACCCAATAAGAATAGTTCCGGTTGATGAGGTCCAAGTGACAGAAAAACTGACATATGAAGAAGTGCCTGTTGCCATTTTAGATAGACAGGTGCGAAGACTTCGAAACAAAGAGGTCGCTTCAATCAAAGTCCTATGGCGAAACCTACGGAGAAGATGAAGGCCAAATATCCACATCTATTCCAGTCTCCAGAAGAGGTTCGTGATGACACGCCGGGATCACAAGGTATGTATGCATACTTTTATGCTTTTGGTCGTGTGTGACCATAGATGTGTTAATGTTGTGATGTGGCCCTGTGAGGCAATAATACTGTGGTTTGTTGTGACAGGTCGGTAGTGCCATGTTATAGGGGAGACTCTGGTGAAATTTTTCTAAAATCCGGAGTGTTTAACATTCGAGGACGAATGTTCCAAAAGGGGGGAAGAATGTTACACTTTGGAAAATTCCCCGTACATGTACAGTGAATAGGTTGACGAAGGACATAATGTATGCGGTGTCTCTAGAAGTAAGAAATAGTAATTGATGACCCTAAACGAGATTTTAAAACCATTCGAGATAAGGAAAGGAAGTTGTTAAGAAAAGCGAGACGTATGTTGTATATCGGATAAGAATAATGAGTGACGATTCTGTGATGGCGTGATGAGGTCTTATAGACAAGTAATAACGCCTTTTAGATTGGTACTGAAATGGTAAACAAGTGCTAATAAGGTTCCATAAGGATCGGAGATCAAACGAGTCGACGAGAACGAAAACGGAATCATTGGGCATTATACGGCCCAACCTACGGACCGTATAAATTATACCAGCCGTATGTTGGACCGTATAATTGGCCAAGGAGGCCACCAGCCACTGGACCAAATGTACGACCATAAAAACGGTCCGTATAAATAGTACGGACCGTATGTTGGTCCGTATAAAGAGGGTCAGGCAGATTTTAAGTTGAAGTATAAGGGACCCTTTCATTTCACGTCCACCCTCTCTCTCAACAACACTATAGAATATTCTCCAATCACTTCAACAACAAGAATACCAAGTCAATCAAAGATAATCAACACCAAATCTATAAAACAAAGTGTATGAAACCTAATTGGAAGTCATCTCCTTCATGAAATTCCAAAAGAGGTGAAGAAGGGTTTTGATGCTAAAGGAGTAATTCCACTCAAGACTTGTTCAACCATCATACAAGGTAATTTTCATAACCATTTCACGTTGTTTAAGGTATTGGAAGGTTAAGATACCTGAATTGTAGAAAAGCATAGCAAATGGGTCATAAATGAGTGAATAGTGCCATGAGTGAATGGTAGTTGAATTGAGTCATGAATGTTAGTGTGGTGTGATTATGAATACGTTATAAATGACGTATAGAACTTGGAATAGGTGTGAAGTATGCGAAATTATGATGATGAGCTAAAACCACTAAATATGGAGAAATTAGAGAAAAATGATGGATTTTACTAAGAGTAGATAAATGAGGAATGTTGATACTATATTGTGAGTGTTGTTGTAAATGTTTGGGAGTTGAAATAGAACATGGGAAAAGTAGTATAAACTAAGGAAATGCTGCCCAATTACCTCTAGAAATAACGAAGCGTTCTTATGATCGATTGACTAACTATAATGTGTATTCTCTCGTGAAGGTAGCAACGTGATATTGAAGGAGAACAAGTGAATGATAGTTGAACTAAGTGACAAAGGTATGTGAGGCTAATCCTTTTCTTTCTATGGCATGCATCCCATGATATGATTCTTCTCCCTTTCCATGATTCTCCTATATTCCGGAAAGCCAAGAACCTAAGATCATGAATAGCTATATGAGTCAAGAGATATGATATGACGTTCTTATAAAGTAAATGATGTCGTTCCTTGTATACACTCACCTTATATACTAATCCCTTCAAGGTGAGGCAGAATGTTCATATATGTTCATAATGGAATCGAGGGTTCACGACCTTACGTCACCTCGACAAAATACAGTTGCTCTAGAGTCCTTATGCATGTACGATTATAAGCATATTATTATTATAAGTATTTTTTTATGAGCATGTTATAATCATATTACACCGAGCCTAGTCGGCCGGGCAGTCAGCGTGAAAGCGGGCAGCTATACGATATACCATGGCCAGTTGGCATGGGCAGACACCACTAGTGGGCGACATGAGATGGTACCCTGGACGCGGGAGGCCTGGATACGGGCTAATGTTACTGATTATCAAACCGCACCTGTATGGTAGGGCAGTTTATATATATATATATATATATATATATATATATATATATATATATATATATGTGTGATATGCATACATGAGATGATGATAAGCATAAAAGTAGGTCAGCATGCATTTCTTTTCATATGATTCCCAGTCAGGTACAGTTGCTCCACACTTGTTGCCTCCTTTAGTTCTTGATGTGTTGTTATTGTTCATGCCAATCATACTTAGTACAACATTCGTACTGACGTCCGTTTTCTTTGGACGCTGTGTTCATGTCCACAGGTAGACAGGGAGGCGTGCTCGATCCGGATTTTTAGGAGTTGTCAGCTAATTGAAAGCACTCTGTTGTTCGGAGGTGCTTATGATTATTCTTTTGGTACATATGTATATTTTTGGCATGACGGAGTCTTGTTCCGTCTACATGTATAGTATGTTAGTAGAGGCTCGTAGGTGCGTAGTGTGGGTTAGATGGTCTCACAAATCTACTATAGCATGCATGTATATATTATATATATTATTTTGATAGCCTAATGCGGCATTTGTATATATATATATATAGACTAATTGTGTTTTCCCACCGAAATATGATTTTCATGCAATTATGAATTTGTGAATTATAAAGAAGCGTAAATGACTATGACAAGTGAGAGAATAAGGGGTGCTCGGTGGTCAGCCTCGGGTACCCGTCGCGGCCCCTAGCTGGGTCGTGACACTTATGAACCTATACATGTTTTCCATAATGTCCTTGTTCCCAAAAGCTAGAGATTCATGATTATTAAAGTCTTATGATGTTAAAGAAGATTATGTGTTCATGATGGTGATGATCCTATTTCTAGAAGTTTCAAATTTTATGACTTTAATGCTATTAAACCCCAAAGCTTATGGATTTGATGCTAAAACGAGAGTATTGAGCTCATTTCATGAATTCCTTGACGTTCTTCATTGTTGTTGATCTCACCTTATAATCACTGTTCCTTCAAGGTCAGACATAGCGATGATGATTGTCCAATAATATAATTGGAGGTTACCGACCTTACGTCACTCCGATAAAGTGGTAACTTTTATTTAGGCTCTCATGCATGCTACTTATATTATATATGTATATGATATATATGTGTATATATATGGGGTATGGGAAAAGGGAGAGGCATTATATACGCATATCCACCTAATCAATTGGTAAATTATGATATCGTCCCGGAAGCGGGATGCCCGGACGCGGGATATGTGGGTATGGATCAGGCTGCACGTTCCTCAGCAATATAATATATTTATTGATCGGGCTGCAAGTTTCGAAGCACTATTATGACATATGTATATGAGGAATGTTTTTTTTTTTTAAAGAAAGCTAAGCATGCATGGTATCCGCCTTATGAGGCAATCAGATGTACATGTTATCTTTATCTCATGTTATGTTCTATATTTCCTATTATGTTGTTATTCATGCCTTACATACTCAGTACATTATTCGTACTGACGTCCTTTCTTGTGAACGTTGCGTTCATGCCCGCAGGAAGACAGGTAGACGGATCTGACCCGCAGGTGCTTTATCAGCGGATTCTCAGGAGCACTCCACTTACTTCGGAGCTACAGTCTATTTAATATTGTTCTTTATGGTCACATGTATTCTATGTAGAGGCTCGTAGATATGTGTGTACAGTTTGACATTTCATAACCCTACCGGTTCATATTGTGTTTGATATTTTAGTAGCCTTGTCGTCTGGTGATGCTGGGTATAATTGTAGAAGATTATATAGAGATGTGTCGTGATATTGTGATATATGTCCTTACCGATTATGACGTCCATGAGCTATCTTTATGGTACACTTATATATGTTTATGAGATGTATGTTTAGAGGTGCTCGGCGTGTTAGCTCTGAGTGATCGTCAAGGCCCTTTGGTTGGGTCGTGACATCTGATCAGCTCTGTAAAAGCGTTTTCAAGATTTGAAGTCTTTGTAAGGGAAATCTAAATTAGACCAACATCGCTCAACCTCTCAAATAACTGACTTCTTGTTTTGATCAATGCAGTGAACACACGAGGCAACTTCTTTACAAAGTTGGGACATGGCATGTTATAGCGGATAGGGGTGCTTAATTTTTGTAATTTGGTGGTTGGTGATTTTGTGGAGCTCGGTAAACAAGTGCACGTGTGGGTATTTGGAAGTTGGGTTGTGCATAGAAGATGGGACAAGACTATATAGTTTTGGTAGGTAACTACTACGAGGTGGTGATTGATATATTTCAAGTGAAGGGTGTGACTCCTCTCATCTTTTGGGTTTAGGGATAGGTGTGAGACAAACATTCGCCACGTCCTCTTTCTTCTTTCAAGAAGGTCCCATGACACTTTGGTGGGCAGACTTTTTGGATACACTAATGATTTTTCCAGATTTTGAGGCCTTCCTCTATAGCCTCTCTCATTTTGACTAATTCAGAAAATAACCTTCCGGCCATAGAAAGCATTCAGTCATAGAAGTCTGAATCTTGTGATCGGATTAATACGGAGGCCAGTTCCTCTTTTCTTATCGGCGGTTGTACTAGGGCAGCTTCAGCCCTCCACCTACTTGCATACTCACGGTAATTTTCGGTGGATTTTGTTTGACTTTCTCTAGATAGTATCGGTCAAGCATGGTTTCCACATTGAATTGAAACCTTTCCATGAAAGATTCCACCATATCTTCCCATGTAGTCCATCTATGCATGTCTTGTGTAGTAAACCAGTCAGAATCTTCTCAAGTCAGGCTTCGGCTAAATAGTATCATGATTAGTTCTTGGTTTCTCTTTACTCCAACCAATTGATCGCAGTAAGATCGCAAGTGAGCCTTGGGATTTCACGACTTATTGAATATTTCAAACTTGGGCACTTTGAAGTCGTCGGGCAAGTCAAAATCGGGGTGCATGCAATGGTCATCATGACTTAACCCAATTGCTTTTCGGGTGGCTCTCGTAGATTTTTCGAGCAACTCTATTATCTTTTGCTCCATTTCCTTATCATGTTTGTCTTGCTCAGCTCTCCAAGACTTTTCCATCTTTTCGTAGTGGTTCAGTTCATGGTGTTTCGGGGAGAAGTCATTTGGAGTGATAAGGGTGTGAAAGGATACGGTTGGATGTACAAGGCGATTTCTGGGAATATTGGTGGTTCGTGAAGTAAGTACGATAATAGTGCTTGGACGGATGATGGGGCTGGTGTGAGAAGGTAATGGTGCTCGGTACGGAGGTACATAATGAGTAGTTCTTGGGATTTGAGTTGTGTTGGTGTGTGGTGGAGTGTGGTAGGAGGTACCAATATAGGAAAGTTTGACAGCAAGTAGTTTTGGGTGGATGGGATTGTTCCAGCAGGGTAGGTGGGATAGTGGTCAGGTAATAAGGAGCATAGTGATGGAAACGTCGGAGGAGGCCTCCTTGCCTCAATAGAAGCTTCTTTGGCAACATTGCCAGTTCAGATTTTGCTACCTTCTTTTGAAGGTCAGCGACTTTCTCGAATAATATGGCGATTATGTCTTCATGTTGCAATGCCTCTTTTGGGTCTAGGGATACTAAATCCCATACAATAAGTTCATTCATGTTGTGCTCATTTTTTCAAGTACCAGCCATTTTGTCTTTTCTTTTGTCTTGGTCGGAAAGGGATGCTGTTACGGCTTTTGATATGGTGAAGTATGATAGTGTGACACGACACCAACCGACCCCCTCTTTAAAAAAAAGGCAAATGACGTTAGTACGCTAGGCAATAATAAGTTGTTACACCCCGTATCTTCGAATAAGCACTTACAAAATTTGAAACATAAGTACCTTGAGTTATGGTCAAGTAAAACCACTTTGGAATATAAGAAAGCAATATTAAGTATATTCAATGAGTGAAGGATGTATATAAGGTATACCGGAAGGTTTTATAAGGAAATGAGTGTAAGAAATTGTTACGTCCCGTATTTTATACATTGGGACAATCCGGATTAACTATGACAAGTTAGGGCCAAGACCATTCCGGGACTTGAAGTCGAGACTTTTGACCTTCGATTTTATTTTGAGACATAAGTTGTTCATGAAATTGTTGGCATGGAACATTTAGGAAAAGTTGGGACCAAAAATCATATAATTGGAAGTTGAAAATCATGCAAGTAGTCCCACACTTTGTGGCCAATTTTAATTGGTCCAACTCATGTGTGGGCCATGGACAATGGAGAATTTATGTGGAGGCTTAAAAGATGACTTCTAAGTCATCTCATATCATATCAACACTTAGAAAAAAATCAAGAAGTTGAAGAACAACACCAACACCCCTCTCGACCAAGAACCTAGGAAAACCAAATCCAATTCTAGCCATATCAAAAATATTCCCTTGGTTTAAATCACTAATTGAAGGTCCCTAAGTAACGTGGAAGTGTTTTTGGAGCGATCAAGCCATCCGTTTAGTAGATCGCAAACCCTAGGCAAAGTGTGGAGTTGAAGAAGAAAGGTAAGATTTGATCTTGTTTTATGTGTCATAAATGTTGTATGCATGTTGTAGTATGATAAAATGGATGAAAATCATGAGATAGGGTATGTTGGAAGTGGGTCGTGTGCTTGGTGTGTTAGCCGTGTGAGGTGTGTGTATGTTGTGTGGTGTGGAGGTGATGAATTGATCTTATGTAACATGTTTGATTGTTGTAGTGTGTAGGATGGCTAAGAATCACTAATATATGCATGTGTGGTGATAGCCGAATGTGGGTCATACTATATGCCAAAGAACGCATTAATGTCGCTTAATGTTTTAGTGGTTGCTGTGATGACTTTTATGTTGGAAATGAGAGTTTAATGTCGCAAGTTGATATGGTAAGTGTAGCGGACTGATTTGGAGAATTATGTGCAAGTAATGCAATTTTTATTTTTATGAGAATAGCATTGTTAGAATGTGGATTATTGGTGGAAATCATGATTCGAAAGTCGGAAGTGTGTATAGCGAGGTTCTCGGGTTTGGGACTGTTTTCGGGAAAATTGGAGCAATTGTTGGATTGTTGGAAATGTTGTGTAAGTTGTTTAAAATGTCCTTGAATATTGTTGGTATGGGTTCGGGTTGGAAATTGAATGTATGAGCGGTGATGTGGCTTGAATGTAAGCCGTCGAATTAAATATTATGAATGTTGTAAAAGAGAGTTATTATTGTTATATTGCCTTTCGGATTGGTCATTGGGGTTGTTAGGTTGGTTATTGTTGTTGTGATTGTTGATTTGGCCGAGTTAAATTCTCGGGGTTGGCCTTTTTACAGGGAAAATGCTGCCCAAATTTCTATAGACTTGAGTATTAGTTTGGAGTAAATCGCCTAAGTGCCTATGTCTAATG
This sequence comes from Lycium barbarum, assembly GCF_019175385.1. Taxonomy (NCBI): domain Eukaryota; kingdom Viridiplantae; phylum Streptophyta; class Magnoliopsida; order Solanales; family Solanaceae; genus Lycium; species Lycium barbarum. The sequence goes on from NC_083344.1 coordinate 34,763,564, forward strand.
TTTGATATTCCTTGGCGTATTTGTAGACCTTGGGGAGCCCGAGCCGTAGGTTGGGATTAGCTCGAGTTGGGCTAACTTGGAGTGTGTACGAGGTATGTAAAGCTCAAACCTTCCTTCTTTTGGCATGCCTTAGTTATACATAGGTTATATCACGAGCCTCGAGGAAATTCTAAATCCGCAATCCGAGTACGTTATGACTGTTATATATTTCTTGGCACTCGTATGTTTGAGGTGATGAAATATGAATCCTTAGGTCTTCGAAATAACTGATTTCAAAATGTTTCACAAAAAGTTTTGTTTAAAGAATTCCGTAATTATGGACGCCGTATCTTTCACATAAAGGCTCGGATTGTTTCGATATCTTCGTAGGAGTTTGTATGGCGTATGATGAGTATGTTCTCCATAGGCGGGCCCGGCTGGGGTCGATACCCGTCCGTGGGTCCTGCGACTTTCCTTTATGTAATTCGGAAGACTTTTGAAAGAATTTGGTATGACTGTTATTTCGATTTTCAAGTACGGGCATTTTACTTATATTTGAGTCCATGATAATGATTTTATGCATATGGTTACTCACGACTCTGTTCGTGCGTTCTGTTATACCTTTCGCCGGATCCCGGGCCGGTTCTGTTGTCGTGCGCACTTTGATATATTCCGGTGTTATGCTGTGCGGATGGTTCACCGAGCCACTCGCTAGAGGGCCGGGTTCCACTTATATTTGGGGTTATGCTGTGTATGGCATTATGCTGTGTTATGATTTGTGACGGGGATACGGAGATTTGAACCTTCTGGTGTTATACTGTGTTATGGCGCCATCGACGGGCGGGCGACCATATTCTCTGTGCCCTATGCATGACTTATATTTTGAGAGTAAACATTTTGATATTTTGGGTTTGCACTTATGTTCTGTACTTCTATTTCATTTATACCTCAGATTTGTTTTCTGTATCTTCTGCTTTGCATACTCAGTACATATTTCGTACTGACCCCCTTTCTTCGGGGGGCTGCGTTTCATGCCCGCAGGTGCAGACGCACAGTTTGGTGATCCAGCCGTTTAGGATACCCTCTTCTGCTATATGGAGTGCTCCTCTTATTCCGGAGCCTACATTTTGGTATATATCTTCGTTCGTTGCATGTGTATGTATTTGTTCAGGGGTACAGCGGGGCCCTGTCCCGCCATATGATTCGGTCTGTCTGTTTAGAGGTCTGTAGACATATATGTGGGTTTTGTGCCTACTTCTGTACGGGTGTGTTTGTATGATCCCACTTGCCATGGCAGCCTTATCGGCGTGCGTTTGTATATGTTTTGGGCCGTTGCGCCATTTGATAGCCTTGTCGGCTTCTGATATATATGTACATATATGGTTGTGTTTGAAATGTGTCTGAGACAGTTTGATATAATTTGAGGCAGCGTGTGATATTTGTGCCCGTATACACTATCGGTATGTGATTCGGATTTGATGAGTGTGTTCGGGTGCCCAGTTCGGGCACTAGTCACGGCCTACGGGGTTAGGCCGTGATAGAAGTGGTATCAGAGCGGTTTCTCCTCGGAATGTCTACAGGCCGTGCCTCGTAGAGTCTTGTTTATCGGTGTGTTGTGCACCACATCTATAAACAGGAGGCTACAGGACATTTAGGGTGTTTCCTTTCCTTGAATCTTAGATCGTGCGCTAGAGCTGTGCTATTAGGCTGATTCTGTTCTGATCAGTTGTTGTGTTTTTCAGAGATGCCTCCGAAGAAGGCGGCGGCTGCCCAGAAGGGCAAGGCGGTCGTAGGAGAGACTAGTCAGGCGCAGAGAGTTACCCGGGCTCGTGCTCAGGATTTGCCCGACGTTGTGCCCCAGTCAGAGGGTTCTGCTACACCCCCACCTGAGGAGTATGGAGCCGCTCCACCATTAGCTCCAGACGCTCCAGTGCCCGAGCCTCCAGCTCCTCAGCCAGGGGCGGAGGATAGGACGTTGAGAGAGGTCGTACAGTTGTTGACGACTTTGGTAGCGGGATAGGCTCGCAGACGCGGGCTGAGAGGTGATGATGATGATGACAGGCGTGATAGCCTGAGGGTTCGTGATTTTCTGACATGCGGTCCCCCAGAGTTTTTCGGGTCTAAGCCCGAGGAGGACCCCCATGACTTCATTCGGGGGATGAGGCGCTCATTGGGACTGGTCAGGGCTTCAGAGACCGAGTCCATTGAGTTAGCCTCGCACAGATTACGAGATGTTGCGGCAAATTGGTATGAGTCATTGGAGCTGTCCAGAGGTGAGGATGCTCCTCCAGCTACTTGGGATGAGTTTGTGGCCGCTTTTCTCCGCCACTTTTTACCCCCGGAGTTACGGCGGGCGCGGGTTGATAGATTTTTACAGCTGCAGCAGAGAGGTCGGAGTGTTCGTAAGTATAATTTGGAGTTTTATTCTCTGGCTCGATATGCACCTGCGATAGTAGCGGATATGGCAGACCGGATGCACCGGTACGTGATAGGATTGGACCGCTACCTGGTTGATGGCTGCATGGCTGTGGCATCGCAGACTGATATGGACATCGCCCGGTTACAGGCTTACGCGCAGGGGATGGAGGACCGGCACAGAGAGGATCAGTCGGGCAGAGATCGTGATAGGAGACCGCCCAAGCGGACCAGGTCAGCCGGGTATTCTGGGGAGTCCCAAGGCGGGCAGCCTCAACAGTATGTTAGACGGTCTTCTCAGCCGGCGCAGAGTGCACTCCCGCAGTCTATCGGGGAGGGATTTGATAGTGTCAGATACTCAGGAGCAGGCTAGAGTTCCAGAGCATCCGGTTCGCAGATGACCATGGGTTCCAGCCAGTCCCGACCACCCAGGCCCCGTTGTTCTTATTGTGGGAGATTGCACCCAGGGGAGTGCTACCGAGCCACAGGAGATTGTTTTTCCTGCGGCTGTCAGGGTCATGTTATGCGAGCTTGTCCGATGGCGAGTGGTTCTGGTAGTACAGTTCAGCCGACGGGATAAGCCGCTGGTTCATCTTCTACTCCCTCAGCTCTGCGGCCTGCAGGGCGGGGTATGCCGGCACCGGCGGGCCGCGGTCGAGGCCGTGGCGGTGTTTCAGATTCTAGCGGTCCTTCGAACCGCATATATGCATTGGCCAGCCGACAGGAACAGGAGGCGCCACCAGGTGTGGTTACAGGTGATTTATAATTTTCTAAATTCGTTACATTGTTTGGTAAGAAATTGATATATGCTACTCAAAAAGAAACTCCCCCGAAATGTTTGTGAGACCCTATAAGTCTAATTTAACATTCGAGGACGAATGTTCTAAAGGGGGGGGAGGATGTTACGTCCCGTATTTTATACATTGGGACAATCCGGATTAACTATGATAAGTTAGGGCCAAGACCATTCCGGGACTTGAAGTCGAGACTTTTGACCTTCGATTTTATTTTGAGACATAAGTTGTTCATGAAATTGTTGGCATGGAACATTTAGGAAAAGTTGGGACCAAAAATCATATAATTGGAAGTTGAAAATCATGCAAGTAGTCCCACACTTTGTGGCCAATTTTAATTGGTCCAACTCATGTGTGGGCCATGGACACATGGAGAATTTATGTGGAGGCTTAAAAGATGACTTCTAAGTCATCTCTTATCATTTCAACACTTAGAAAAAAATCAAGAAGTTAAAGAACAACTCCAACACCCCTCTCGGCCAAGAACCTAGGAAAACCAAATCCAATTATAGCCATACCAAAAATATTTCCTTGGTTTAAATCACTAATTGAAGATCCCTAAGTAACGTGCAAGTGTTGTTGGAGCAATCAAGCCATCCGTTTAGTAGATCGCAAACCCTAGGCAAAGTGTGGAGTTGAAGAAGAAAGGTAAGATTTGATCTTGTTTTATGCGTCATAAATGTTGTATGCATGTGGTAGTATGCTAAAATGGATGAAAATCATGAGATAGGGTATGTTAGAAGTGGGTCGTGGCTTGGTGTGCTAGCCGTGTGAGGTGTGTGTATGTTGTGTGGTGTGGAGGTGATGAATTGATCTTATGTAGCATGTTTGATTGTTGTAGTGTGTAGGATGGCTAAGAATCACTAATATATGCATGTGTGGTGATAGCCGAATGTGGGTCATACTATATGCCAAAGAACGCATTAATGTCGCTTAATGTTTTAGTGGTTGTTGTAATGACTTTTATATTGGAAATGAGAGTTTAATGTCGCAAGTTGATATGGTAAGTGTTGCGGACTGATTTGGAGAATTATGTGCAAGTAATGCAATTTTTATTTTTATGAGAATAGCATTGTTAGAATGTGGATTATTGGTGCAAATCATGATTCGAAAGTCGGAAGTGTGTATAGCGAGGTTCTCGGGTTTGGGACTGTTTTCGGGAAAATTGGAGGAATTGTTGGATTGTTGGAAATGTTGTGTAAGTTGTTTAAAATGTCCTTGAATATTGTTGGTATGGGTTCGGGTTGGAAATTGAATGTATGAGCGGTGATGTGGCTTGAATGTAAGCCGTCGAATTGAATATTATGAATGTTGTTGAATGTTGTAAAAGAGAGTTATTATTGTTATATTGTCTTTCGGATTGGTCATTGGGGTTGTTAGGTTGGTTATTGTTATTGTGATTGTTGATTTGGCCGAGTTAAATTCTCGGGATTGGCCTTTTTACAGGGGAAATGCTGCCCAAATTTCTGTAGACTTGAGTATTAGTTTGTAGTAAATCGCCTAAGTGCCTATGTCTAATGTTTGATATTCGTTGGCGTATTTGTAGACCTTGAGGAGCCCGAGGCGTAGGTTGGGATTAGCTCGAGTTGGGCTAGCTTGGAGGCTGTACGAGGTATGTAAAGCTCAAACCTTCCTTCTTTTGGCATGCCTTAGTTATACATAGGTTATATCACGAGCCTCGAGGAAATTCTAAATCCGCAATCCGAGTACATTATGACTCTTATATATTTCTTGGCACTCGTATGTTTGATGTGATGAAATATGAATCCTTAGGTCTTCGAAATAACTGATTTCCAAATGTTTCACAAAATGTTTTGTTTTAAAGAATTCCGTAATTATGGACACCGTATCTTTCACATAAAGGCTCGGATTGCTTCGATATCTTCGTAGGAGTTTGTATAGCGTATGATGAGTACGTTCTCCATAGGCGGGCCCGGCTGGGGTCGATACCGGTCCGTAGGTCCCGCGACTTTCCTTTATGTAATTCGGAAGACTTTTGAAAGAATTTGGTATGACTATTATTTCGATTTTCAAGTATGGTCATTTTACTTATATTTGAGTCCATGATAATGATTTTATGCATATGGTTACTCACGACTCTGTCCGTGCGTTCTGTTATACCTTTCGCCGGATCCCGGGCCGGTTCTGTTGTCGTGCGCACTTTGATATATTCCGGTGTTATGCTGTGCTGATGGTTCACCGAGCCACTCGCTAGAGGGCCGGGTTCCACTTATATTTGGCGTTATGCTGTGTATGGCGTTATGCTGTGTTATGATGTGTGACGGGGATACGGAGATTTGAACCTTCTGGTGTTATGCTGTGTTATGGCGCCATCGACGGGCGGGCGACCATATTCTCTGTGCTCTATGCATGACTTATATTTTGAGAGTAAACATTTTGATATTTTGGGTTTGCACTTATGTTCTGTACTTCTATTTCGTTTATGCCTCAGATTTGTTTTCTGTATCTTCTGCTTTGCATACTCAGTACATATTTCGTACTGACCCCCTTTCTTCGGGGGGCTGCGTTTCATGCCCGCAGGTGCAAACGCACAGTTTGGTGATCCAGCCGTTTAGGATACCCTCTTCTGCTGTTTGGAGTGCTCCTCTTATTCCGGATCCTACATTTTGGTGTATATCTTCGTTCTTTGCATATGTATGTATTTGTTCAGGGGTACGGCGGGGCCCTGTCCCGCCATATGATTCGGTCTGTCTGTTTAGAGGTCTGTAGACGTATATGTGGGTTTTGTGCCTACTTCTGTACGGGTGTGTTTGTATGATCCCACTTGCCATGGCAGCCTTATCGGCGTGCGTTTGTATATGTTTTGGGCCGTTGCGCCATTTGATAGCCTTGTTAGCTTCTGATATATATGTACATATATGGTTGTGTTTGAAATGTGTCTGAGACAGTTTGATATAATTTGAGGCAGCGTGTGATATTTGTGCCCGTATACGCTATCTGTATGTGATTCGGAATTGATGAGTATGTTCGGGTGCCCAGTTCGGGCACTAGTCATGGCCTACGGGGTTGGGTCGTGACAGAAATGTAGTAGTATGACTTCAGAGAAAGGATGTGTAACACCTAAAAATTCATGTCATTGCACAGTGAATAGATTAACGCAGCGAAAGAAGTATAGGATGTTTCTACAAGTAAGAAGTAGTACTAAATTGTTCTCATTAAGATTCCAAAGACGTTTAAGGCATGAGAAGAAAGTTCGTTAGGAAAGGCGAAGTATACGTTGTGTTTCGGAAATGATTTACAAATTACCGAGTTAATATTGACTCAACGATGTCTTAAAGAAGAGTTATAATGCCCTTTAGATTGTTAATGAAGTGTTAAACAACTGTTAAGAAGGTTCCATAAGGATTGGAGATCAAACGGGTCGACGAGAACAAGTTTCGGGAAGTTGTGGATTACACGGTCCTTTATACAGAAAGTATAAAAGACACGGCCCATATATATTACCGTATAACTTTCCCAGAATTGAGGTCTCCACTGGAACCATTATACGGTCACACATACAGGCCGTATAAGTTATACAGACCGTATGGGTGCCCGTATAACTTGGTCGGGACAGATTTTTATGTTTAAATAAGGCACCTAAGTTTATTTCCCTCATTTCTCATTTTCTCTCCAACACTCTCCACACCTCAGAAACCTCTAGAACTCTCTCCACACTTCATCTACAAGAAGCCAAGAGAAATTAAGGATCAACTTCATCAAACCAAGGAAATCAAGTGCAAGAAGCTCACTAGGGTTCATACAAGTCAAGAAATCTCCTAGGATTAGAGCTAGGGTTTTTCTTAAGAGAAGTATTTTCATCCAAAGGTCATTCTAATACTATCAAAGGTAATTTTTATGATCAATTCATGTTATTTAGAGTATTGACAGGTTGAAAGACTTGGATTATGGAAGGAAATAGAAAATGGGTTACAAAAATGAGATTAGTGATATTTTTTAGTAGTAGCTTAATATGAATCATGATTCTTGATTTGTTGTGATTATAACTATGTTAAAATGATATTTAGAACATGGGAGAAATGTTATATGAGGATGAATGTAATGTTGTAATATGACCATGGTTATGGATGATGTGAAATGGAATTGGGAGACTTGAATAATGTGGGGTGAATGAAGGTTGTTGATTATGATATGATGAATGTTATTATTGACGTTTGGGAGTTGATATATGATATGGAGAAAGTTGTATAGACAAAGGATATGCTACCTAATTTTCTCTAGCTTTAGTTCAAGCATGCTTATGTTATCAATTATCTAATATTAGTAAGAACTCTCTTGAAGGTAGAAACGTGAATATTAACGTTCAAGTGATAAAGTAGCTAAACGAAAAGGTATGTGAGGCTAGTCCCTTCTTTTCTAAGGAATGATTCCTATGACATGATTCCCTTTATCTTTCCATGACTTACATACATTCTGGAAACTATGAGTCTATGCTTATGAAGAACTTCTCATGAGATAACGATAAGAGACATGTTGTGAATACAATAATGATTATGATTAGTCTATGTATAAAGATTCCAAAGCCTACGATATGATATTCTTATGATGTCAATGATTCTTTGATGATATTCATTGTTGTTACACTCACCTTATGATAGTAGTTCCTTCAAGTTGAGGCAGGACGATTATGACTGCTGTATAATAGAATCGGGGGTTCTCGACCTTACGTAACCCCGATAGAGTTATAACTTATCATTGAGTTCTTATGCATGCGTTATGATGAGCATATGATGATGAGATTACACCGCGCTTATATAGCCGGGAAGACACCGCTATGGCGGGCAGCGTATATACCATGTCTGGATGGCATGGGCAGACACCACTAGTAGGCGGCATGAGATGTTTACCCCGAACGTGGGAGACCTAGACGCGGGCTAATGATGATCACACCGTACCTATATGGTCGGGTAGCTTATATATGCATACGTGATATGATGATGTTTATGAAGTAAGTTAGCATGCATTATTCAGTATTAAGTGACAGTCAGTTGCAGGTTGTTCCTTACTTGATGTCTCCTTATTTCATCGATATATTATTATTTTTTATGCTTTACATACTCAGTACAATGTTCGTACTGACGTCCTTTCTTTTTGGATGTTGTGTTCATTCCCACAAGTACACAGGGAGGTGTCCCAGATTCATAGTAGCTATTAGCAGATTTATAGGAGCACTCCATTATTCCGTGTTACACCTCGAAAATTTCTCTGTGAACGTACAATGAATAGACCAACGAAGAGTATGAGTGTACAATGTTTTACTAAGAAGGGGATGACTACTTATGAGTTTTGAAAATGCAAAAGTTGTAGATTTGCACTTCGGCCCAGTTGGTCGTAAAATAGAATACGGCCCGTAAAGTTGTTTACGGACCGTAAACTGCTATCGTCTTTTAACATTCCAAAACTTCAACTTTTTCTGCCAAATGGATAAGTATGACTCAAAATACGGACCGTAAATCGAAATACGGCCCGTAAACGGTGACCGTAAACCACCATGACCTCCAGCAAACCTTTCGGGTTCTGTTATGCTTAAATACGGTCGTGAAAGACGGACCGTAAACCAGAATATGGCCCGTAAACTGGGTTTACGGCCACTGTGCATTTCGGCAACTGTTCATAAAAATCAGATTTTAAGTTTAGTATAAGGGACCCTTTTTCATTCCATTCATTTCATTTTCACTCCACACTTCAAGAAACATCTAGAATACTCTCTAATATTCATCCACAAGAGAAGCAAATGAAAATCAAGATCAACAACACTAAATCCATGAAATCAAGAGTGTGAAACTCATCAAAGTTCATCTACACCAAGAAATTGCAAAGGAAGTGAAGTAGGGTTTTTTGTATAGAAGAGTATTTCTACTCAAGGCTCGTTCCTACCACATTTAAGGTATGTTTTATGACTTTCTCATGATGATTGAAGTATTTATACGTTGAAACACTTGGATTATAGAAGAGTGTAGTAAATGGGTCATAGAATGTGAATAGTGTCATAGTTGAATGATAGTTGGATTGCATTATGAATGTTGATGAGTTGGGAGTATAAATATGATATAAATGACGTGTAGACCATGAAATAGGTGTGATGATGAGCTAAAACCCATAAATGTGGAGAAATTGGAGAAAAATGGTGGAAAGTGGTAAATGTAGATAAATGACGATTGTTGATACGATATTATGAGTGTTGTTGTGAATGTTTGGTAGTTGAAATGAAACATGGGAAAAGTAGTAGAAACAAAGGAAATGCTGCCCAATTTTCCCTAGAAATAGTGGCGCGTTCTTCTCGTCGATTGACTAACGATGGTGTGAATTCTCTCTTGAAGGTAGAGACGTGACATCAAAGGAAATCAAGCAAACGATAGCATAGTTAAACGACAAAGGTATGTGAGACTTATCTTTTCTTTTAAAAAGCATGAATCCTTCAAGTCTTATATAATCCTTCTAAAAAAAAAGTCTATGAGTCCTTCAATATATTGAATTACATATGAATATGATGGTGACGATAATGAGCTAGAGTATAGCGATTCAAGAAATTGTGGCATGATGTTCCTATAAGGCTAATGATGTTATCTTTATTAACACTCGCCTTATGCTCTATTTCCTTCAAGGCGAGGCACGATACTCATAAACATTCATAATATAATCGGGGGTTCACGACCTTACGTCACCCCGACATAGTGTGGTTGCCCTTAAAGCTTAACGTATGCCCTTAATGCTAATATATGATATGTCTATAAGAAGATTAACAATGCTAGTTTATAATACGATGATGATATGTATAAGATACCAAGACATTATAAGATGATGTTGTGTTATGAGATGTGTAATAGTGATGTGTTATGATTGATTGTGTGATGATAAGATTTCACCGTGCCTATTTGGCCGGGCATGTCACCGCGAATGCGGGCTGCGTATGATTCCACCGCACCTATATGGCCGGGCATGTCACCGCTAATGCGGGCTGCTATGTTTACACCGAGCCTAGAGGGCTGGGAATGATCACCACTAGTGGCCGGCATATGAGGATTACCCGGACGTGGGTAATGATGCGGAGTACGATGTGACGATGTACATGATGAAGTATGTGATGATGTATGTGATGATGTATGTGATGATTAATGTGATGATATATGGATATGACAAAACATATACTATGATGATGTAAAATATGATATATGTAAAAAGTACGTTGCCTATAACACTCAAGCAGGTTATATCTTTTCTTATGATTCATGATGCTTCTATGACATTGTTCATTTCATTCCTGCCTTACATACTCAGTACAATGTTCGTACTGACGTCCGTTTTCTTTGGACGCTGTGTTCATGCTCACAGGTAGACAGGGAGGAGATCTTGCTCCGGACTCTTAGAAGTTGTTAGCTGACTGAAAGCACTCCCTTGTTCCAAAGGTGCTCATGATGAATCTTTTGTGTACAGTTGTATGTGTAATCCAATAGAGGCTCGTAGATACTCAATGTGGGTTATGTGGTTTCACGACGTGGATATTGTGTAAATATATTGATATATGTTACTGTATAAAAGCATTATGTTTTGTAATGAAAAGCAGTTTCTTTTGTAAAATGAGCATGAAATCGATAAATGATTGTTGAATGAGTCTAAGAAGTAATAGTACGAGCGGTGCTCGGTGGTTAGCCCCGGGTACCCGTCGCGGCCCCTAGCTGGGTCGTGTCATTCCGGAGGTGCCATTTTGAGATATTATTTTGTGTTCATATTTGGGCACGATGAGGTCCTGTCCCGTCCTTATGTCTAGTACTCTAGTAAAGGCTCGTAGATACGTATGTGTGGGTAGTAGATGTCCCGTGATGACTACGTTGTATTTCTGTATATCATTTTGATAGCCGAAAGGCTTCTGTATATAAAAGTAGACATGTTCGTGGAGGTGATAATGATTTTCCCTATGATTAGAAGTGTGAGAATAATAAATGAATCCCGGATAAGTATGACGAGTAATAGAATGAGTGGTTCTCGGTAGTTAACTCCAGGTCCCGTCATGGCCCCAGCTGGGTCATACAGGATGGGTCAAATTTCGTGTGAAAATTTTGGTCCAACTTGAGGGAAGAAGATCTCTTAGCATATGAAGTGTTTTGAAGTGAAACAAAAGCCTAAAATGAATTTTGTTGAGTCTAGTTTCCAACGCAGTAAACCGCTCATCGATAGGACATCAGTGTAGAGAATTATAGGCGTTACAAGTTCAGCTGACAGAGCAGAAATGCGTGCTATAACAACTGCTGCAGTAACCAGCCTGCTACAGTGACCTGACCCGAATTTGGACCTTATAAAAGGGGCAAAACCCCATTTTTTCCACCAAAAATCAGTCTTTAAATCGCAGCAAACATAGAGGGGCATTTGTGTCATAAAAAGTTAAGGGATTGAAGTAATTTTGCTTAATCGAGGCTCGGGGAGTGCATAGTTGTGATTATAGTATTATTTTGCGTTGGATTTGGCTTGGATTCCAGGTTGAATCTTGAAGATAATATCGTTTTGACAAGAACAAGGTATGAATCTCTTTCGAATTACGTTAATACCAGTTTATTCTTGGAGACAAAGTCATGAAATAATTGTACAGTAAGTTGGTTAGTTATGGAAATTTGAAAATAGTGTGTGGGTTGTTTTATGGCACATGTTGAGGTTGAAGGTGATGTTTTTAATGTTGGTATTGATGTTGTTGTTGGTTGCTGAATTACGATTTTGGACTAGGCATATAAACAGGAGAGATGCTGCCGAAATTTCAATAGATTCTAGAAAGAGTTAATTTAAAGGCTTAAGATAAGCACTTGATATCGAGCCTAACAATAGTATGAATTCCCTTGATTGTAGATTTGCGAGTTTGAGAGGTAGAAGTTGGGCGAATAGATAAGATTCAAGGTATGTAAAACTATCCCTTCTTCCTTCTTTGGCATGAATTACATAAAGTGAACAAGCGACGAACACATGTGACTCCAATGAACTCTAGTTCTCAGCAATACTTGACATGATGGTTGTCTTTGGTCCCCCAAGTGTTAGTTCTGTTACACCTCGGAAAATTTCATATCGTGATGTGGTAGATAGACTAACGTAAGGTCAGATGCGTGCAATGTCCCTACAAGTATAAAAGGTTACTTAACGGTTCTAATTAATATTCCAGAGACGTTTGAGGCAAGAGAAGAAAGTTTGTGAAGAATGTCAAGTATAAGTCGTGTTTTGAAAGGGGTTGGCAAAGTACCGAGCTATTGCTGATTTAATAAGGTCTTGGGGAACAGTTATAACGCTTCTTAGATTGTTAATGAAGTGTTAAACAAGTGTTAAGAAGGTTCCATAAGGATTGGAGATCAAACGAAACGACGAAAATAATTTCAGGAAAGTGGAGTTATACGACCACTTATACGGTCCGTATAAATTTATACGGTCTGTATAACTTTATACGGTCCGTATAACCCAACAGAAAAAGGGATTTCCCTGATGGTGAAATACAGTCACTTATACGGACCGTATAATATTATATGGACCGTATAAGTGTCCGTATAACACCCTACGGGCTGAGTATTTTTTCAAGTATAAAAATGTGATCCCACTTCTAATTTCTTATTTTTCCAACTTCTCCACTTCTCTCCAACTCTCTATAATATTCCACCCACTCCATTTACATAAATCCAAGGAAAATCAAAGATCAACATCATTAATTCAAGGAAATCAAGTGTAAAGAAGCGCTCTAGGGTTGCTTGGAGTCAAGAAATCCCTTTGAATTGAAGTTAGGGTTTTCTGCAAGTGAGGCAAGTCCATCCAAAACCCATACACAATCAAAGGTGAGTTTTATGATCATTTCATGTTATTTAGAATATTGAATGGTTGAATAACTTGGATTGAGGAAGAAAGTAGAATATAGAGTTCAAATATGGAAATTGTGATATTCTATAATGGTAGCTTGACTTGAATCATAGTTCTTGACATGTTACGGGTATGATGTTTTTATGAATAATATTAAGAATGTTGGAGAAGAATTATATGTGGATAAATATAACGTTGGGTGATAACCATGGTTATGTGTCACGCCCCAACCCCGTAAGCCGTGACTAGTGCCCGAGCTGGACACTCGTATACACCCCTGTTAGCTATATGATCAATCCAAAACCAAACATGATATGGGACCCATATGTCTAACACATAGTCTCAGAACTGTCGTACAACTATATATATATTAAGCAACCTGTCCCCTGAGGAGTCACAATTAATAACAGATAACGCAGTATATAAGCCGACAAGGCTGTCATAGCATGTGGGAACGTCCCAACTATATATATACGCAAGCCGGCAAGGCTGCTGTTACACCTCGGAAATTTTTCCGTTAGCATGTGCAAAATAGGCTAATAAGGATAAAATGTGTGTGTGGCATTTCGAAGGCAAGTAATAAGGTCCCGTAGATTGGTATCGAGGAGTTGAACAACTTTTAAGAAGGTTCCATAAGGATCGGAAATGAAACAAAGTAAAGAAAATAAGATTCAGTGAACTGGGAGTATACGGTCCATTATACGGACCGTAAAAGTGTTTTACGGTCCATTATACGGACCGCAGAAGCGTCACAGAAGAGACTGACTGAAGGGTGAGTTTTACGGTGTACTATACGGACCGTATAATGGTTTGACGGTCCGTAAAATGAATCGTCAAAGTGTCACAGAATGAGGTTGAGAAAAGGTCAGTTTTACGGTGAATTATACGGACCGTATAACGATTATACGGCCCGTCAAATGGATCGTCAAATGGTCACAGAGAGGGGCGATCACTGAGTCCATTTTACGGTCTGTTATACGGACCGTATAAATTTATACGGACCGTATAACGAATCGTATAATGACATCGGGACTGAAGTGTGTTTTACAAAAATATGATCCAAAGTTTCATTTTTCATTTCCCATTTTCTCCTACACGATCCTCTCTCTCTCTCTAGAACCTTCCACACACTTCTAAACCAAGAATTCAAGTAAGAATCAAGATCAATAACAACCAAATTAGAGGAATTAAGAGTGTGGAACTCCTCATTGTTCATTTAAGCCAAGAAATTCCCTAGATGGTGGAACTAGGGTTTTGTGAAAGTGAAGTATTTCAACTCAAGTTTTGTTCAATCACCATCCAAGGTATGTTTCATGACTTTATCAAGTTATTTAAGTGTTAGAAGACTAAGGAAAGTTTGAATTGTAGAAAGACATGGAAAATGGGTCTTAAAAGGGTGAATAGTGCCACTAGTGAATAATGATGGAATTAAATCATGGAAGTGAGGTGTTATAGTTATGAATATGCTAGAAATTCTGCTTTTATCATGAAATAAGTATTAAAGGTGCGGAAACACGATAATAAGCTATATGGATAAATATGGGGAAAATTGGAGGAAATTGGTGGAATGTGATGAGGGTATGTAAATGATGTTTGTCGATTGTGATATTGTGGTGAATGTTGGATGTTGATATAGAACATGGGAAAAGTAGCATAAACAAAGGAAGTGCCGCCCAATTTTCTTTAGAAATAGCGACGCGTTCTTATAGTCCATCAACTAATGATAATTCGAATTCCCTTATGAAGGTAACGACGCGATATTGAAGAAGAGCAAGTGAACGATATTTAGCTAAGCAAACAAGGTATGTTAAGGCTTGTCCCTTTCCTTCAAAGGCATGACTCCAATGTTACGACTTCATGAATGCTTCCATAGCTTCCTCATTTTCCAAAGCTAAACGTTTATGATTCCTCTCTTGATAACCCGTGAATGTTTTCCAAAATGTTTGTGTCTTTCCAAAACGAAGGTTTATGATTTCGTAAGATTTTATGATCATAATGATGGACATGCTTTTGTAATGACGAATATGATGTCAAGACGAGAATATTTTCCTATTTGATTATGATGATGATGATTCCGGGTTTAAAGGTTCCAAGTTTATGTTTTCAATAACGATATAAGAATATCGAGCTATTTCTTGATTTCTAAATTTTATTCATGGAGGACGACTATACTTCCCTTAAGATTTCCAAAAGTATACGAAGTGACTTCTTACAAGATGGTGACCCTACTTTCTGTTCTTTTTATATTAGATTTCGTTGATAGTCTCGCCTTATGATGATTGTCCCTTCAAGGCGAGACATGACGATCATGATTAATCCATAATATAATCGGAGGTGTTCGACCTTACGTCACTCCGATAGGAACACAACTCTCCTTAGGCTCTCATGCATGCTGCGTATATTATGTATGTATATAGATATATATGATATGAAAATGTTTTCAGGGGAAGTGGGGAAAGGTGAGGCGCTATAGACGCATAACCACCTGTACAGCTGGCGTATCATGATTTCATCCCGGACGCGGGGTGCCCGGACGCGGGGTATATGGGTGATGGATCGGGCCGTACGTTCCTCGGCACTAACATACTATATTATTTATGGATCGGGTCGTACGTTCCTCGGCACTAACAGATATATATATATATATATATATATATATATATATATATATATCTATGATGATACATGGATCGGGCTGCACGTTCCGCAGCAATATATGATATGATGATGGATATGAAGTAAGTCAGCATGTGCTATTTCTTCTATACGAGACAGTCACATACAGTTGATCCTTATTGATGTTTCCTTTATCTCATTGATGTATTTCCATTGTTATACCTTACATACTCAGTACAATATTCGTACTGACGTCCGTTTTCTTTGGACGCTGTGTTCATGCCCACAGGTAGACAGAGAGGCGGCGCAGACCTATAGGAGCTATCAGCAGATTTACATGAGCACTCCACTATTTCGGAGGTGCCAGTCGGGCTATGCTTTTGTATATATTTGTATATGTCTAGTTCTCCAGTAGAGGCTCGTAGATACGTAGTGTGGGTTATGGGGTCTCCCAAAGTTATATACATATACATATTATTTTGATAGCTTATGTTTATGAAAGCATTTATGTTTCAAGCGAAAGATGATTTCTTTATGATTTGAATATAAATTGATTAAAAAAGGATTAAATTAGTAGAATAAGTCATAGAGCGAGCGGTGCTTGGTGGTTAGTCCCGGGTACCCGTCACGGCCCCTAGCTGGGTCGTTACAAAAGTGGTATCAGAGTAGTTCGGTCTTAGGAAGTGTCTACGAGCCGTGTCTAGTAGAGTCTTGTTTATGGTGTGTTGCGCACCACATTAATAAACAGGAGGCTACAGGGCATTTAGGAAAAATGACCATCTTTTATCATAAGAAATCGTGCGATAGAGCTGTATTATAAGATTATCCCCTCCCTAACAGTGCGTTATAATTTCAGCGAAGCTGATGAAGGGAAAAGCTACCGCAGCCCAGAAGGGCAAGATGGTGGTTGAAGAAGGGCTCGAGCAAGAGCTGTCTATAGATATGGAGGAGGGCGAACCTCAGAATAAGGCCCCACCTCGGTTTTCCCATACTTCACCCACTTTAGAGGATCAAAGGGGAGCCTCAACTTTAGCTCCAGCATTCCCCGTTCCTCCCCCAGATGCCTCGGGCCAAGAGATGAGACATGCTATTCTTTTACTGACTCAATTGGTTGCCACTCAATCTCAGCCGCAGGATGTGGGCCACGGTAACAGAGGTTGGAGAAAGGGAGATAATTCTTCAGGGTTTGATCATGAGTTTAGGGGTGACTCGAGGCAACAATTCTCTAGGCACTCAGTTCGTTTCACATGTGGTGCTCCTCCGCAGTTTCCTAGACTCGGATTTTATGGACCTACCTATTCTAGGTCACCCCAAAGTCTCAGAGTTTCCAATTCCAGAATTCGGAGTAGTTCTAGTCAGACGAGATTCTCGGTACCACGATGTACTCAGTGTCGCAGGTTACATAGGGGACCCTGTCATTTTGGCTCGAATGTTTGTTATGCCTGTGCTCGGCTAGGCCATTTAAAGCGTGACTGCCCATCGCTATGTGGTAAAGCTAAGGTTCGAACTACGAGAGTGGTAGTTGACTCTTCGTCATCGGTACGCCCCCCAAGGCCGGGGCCACATGTGTTAGTAGGTGCTGGTAGAGACCAAAGAGGGACGCCTAGTCCGAGTAGATCCCGGCGTCATATCTATGCATTTACTGAGCGACAAGATCTTGAGTCTTTCCCTGATATCGCCCCAGGTACATTGCCAGTATCCTTTTACGATATGTAAGCATCGATTGATTTGGGCCTTATGCTGTCATATATTACTTCAGATGTTATTGATTGTGTTAGAGTAAACGACTGGGCCAATCAAGGAAAGTGAGATGTCTATATTTGTTAGTGAACTAGTGATAGCTAGAATCGTGATTTACGAGTAAGTTGATTGACAGCGAGTAAATATAAATAATATGTGTATGTATATGGATATTGGAATCCTAAACTGAGTGTGCAGGCACAACTTATGAGACAAGCACTATTATTTATACCCTTTAATAGTAAGTGATCTTGTGTTGTTCGTTTACGTATTAGGTGTGTCCCGATATATGTCCCATTGAGACATCGGACATGTTTCCTGGGCTATGTGCAGGTTCGGGATTGTTATGTTTACAAGAGAAACTCTGCCGAAATTTTCCTAGCATCTAAAGGAGATAAGATATAAGCTGGTGACATGTTCTAGCGAGAACAGATGTGAATGGCAGGACGTGATTAAGTTAGGAGTATCGTTAACAACTACACGAGGTGAGTTAAATACTATTGGAGGGATAGTAACAATAGTTATAAGGTAGTACTAAAGCATGTCATAGGAGGAAAAGGGTAACTCCAATAGAGTGTGGTACTGAAGTATTGATGGAAGGGATAAGCACGAGGAAGATACGATAAGTTTATTGGCAAAATAAAGTGACGGCATCACGTGGACAGAGATACGGGTATGAAGGACTATAATGAATGTAAATACATTGGTGAAGTGACTTATGTGGTAAGTGAAATAGGGATAATCAGAAAGAGAAACAGTTTAAGTATGCTCACTTCGTAAAGTTTAATCTATTTTATGAGCAAGATTTGCGAATGATACCAAGAAGTGTCACTCTATAGAGTTGATTATGATCAGGATATAATGAGGACAGAGCGATAACTGGGATACACAGTAAGTAAAGTATAGCAAGGAAACGACTAAAGATGTGACATGCCCCATATGAACAGGGGGTGAATGCAAGTATGAAGCCAACAGGCGAGCCATGGGGCAGTAGATGAAGAAGCTTATAAAGCCTTGTTAAAGGAAAGTCCAACATGGAGGTTCTTCAATGACAAGAAATGATGGCAAGCAATGACAAAAAGGTAAGTCAACTTGATAAAGAAACTAGAGAAAAGTGATATGACAAAGTCGTAGTAGTTTGTGATTGGTATAATCAAGAGTAAAAGAGCATGAGGCATAAGGGGTATTAGTTACGCATGAGACTTAGACCCTCGAGAACAAAGATGACGTTACAAGCGAACTTTGACCAAAAAAAAAAAAAAAAAAGAGGGGTAAGTGATATTATATCGATAGTGTGGATAACTAGACCTACTACTGTTGTGAGCACCCCTGTGGGACGAAAGTTGTTAATTGGAGAGGATTTAGATATTGAATTATAACTACCAAAGGAGCTAAGTAAAATACATTATTGTTCGGATTGCTATGCCAATTGTATCACTCGATTACAAAGCCGCAAGGTGAGTATGTTAAGACCTCCCACATGAATTATCGTAGTTATATATTATGGGAAACAACACAAATGAGATATAGTATATTAAGGGATATGTGAATTAAAGATTTGAAAGTGAGGCAACAGAATTAAGAATAGTACAAGCAAAACCCTTAAAAGGGGGGGGGGGGGGGGGGAGTGGGCAAAAAGAATACAAGTGTAGAAATTGGAATGATGGACCCTAAGATGTAAGAGATATACTCTAGAACTAAGAGTGATAGTTGTACAGAAATAAGACTAACGACTGGTGAATAAAGGAATACGGATTGAGCAGGCATCTGAGGTTGTACTGGAAATCATCCGCGAAGACCTTGAACCATATGATATTGGGAGCAAATAACTCAAGGGACATTACAAAGGATGGCGATGTGATAAAGGAAGGAAGAAAGCACGACGCGATAAGTTGCTACGGATAGACAAAAGATTTTGGGGTGCGAATAATCACCGAGCCTCGTCGTAGTCGGGTACGCGAAACACCGGTCCTTCGTAGTCGGTCTTGCTATGTAAATGATGTGAATATGAATATGACTATGGATACAATATGTAAATGAGTACGATTATGAATATGGATGCAGATACGGACACATGTACATGTATAGATGTGTATGTACACAAATCATGCAAGAACAATTATGCAACTTGCAAGTAATTATACGTCGCCCATGAACCCAAGTGGGTACTTAGAAAGAAGTAAACGGGAATAGTGTGATTATGATACCCCCAGGTCAGTTGAGAGGAAATATATGGTAAATTGAGTTGAAATGTGGAGTTGGGATTAGTGTGTTAGGGGAAAATAGGATAATTACTCTGAATATGACATAAGTGCATGATATACGCTTACTACAGTAGCCTGGGATGTGACAACCTACGAATGCAATAAGGAAGCAGCCTCATTCAAGATCTTGTGGCGAGGCAACCAATGGGAAGAAATGACCTGGAAGGAGAAGAGAAAATGAAATCCATGTACTCGCTTTTGTTTTAATCCCCGGGAGAGATTCAACAAGAGATATCAACATTTTGAGGTATGTGATGCTTTATCTTCATGATGTTGCGGTCGTTTGTGGACCTTATTGTTATCGCCCTGTGAGCCATTATATATTATGGGTTGCTGTGACAGGTTAGTAGTGCCAGATTACAGAGGAAACTCTAGCGAAATTTCTGTAGAATCTCGAGTGTTTAACATTCGAGGACGAATGTTCCAAAAGGGGGGAAGAATGTTACACCTCGGAAATTTTTCCGTTAGCAAGTGCAAAATAGGCTAATAAGGATAAAATGTGTGTGTGGCATTTCGAAGGCAAGTAATAAGGTCCCGTAGATTGGTATCGAGGAGTTGAACAACTTTTAAGAAGGTTCCATAAGGATCGGAAATGAAACAAAGTAAAGAAAATAAGATTCAGTGAACTGGGAGTATACGGTCCATTATACGGACCGTAAAAGTGTTTTACGGTCCATTATACGGACCGCAGAAGCGTCACAGAAGAGACTGACTGAAGGGTGAGTTTTACGGTGTACTATACGGACCGTATAACGGTTTGACGGTCCGTAAAATGAATCGTCAAAGTGTCACAGAATGAGGTTGAGAAAAGGTCAGTTTTACGGTGAATTATACGGACCGTATAACGATTATACGGCCCGTCAAATGGATCGTCAAATGGTCACAGAGAGGGGCGATCACTGAGTCCATTTTACGGTCAGTTATACGGACCGTATAAATTTATACGGACCGTATAACAAACCGTATAATGACATCGGGACTGAAGTGTGTTTTATAAAAATATGATCCAAAGTTTCATTTTTCATTTCCCATTTTCTCCTACACGATCCTCTCTCTCTCTAGAACCTTCCACACACTTCTAAACCAAGAATTCAAGTAAGAATCAAGATCAATAACAACCAAATTAGAGGAATTAAGAGTGTGGAACTCCTCATTGTTCATTTAAGCCAAGAAATTCCCTAGATGGTGGAACTAGGGTTTTGTGAAAGTGAAGTATTTCAACTCAAGGTTTGTTCAATCACCATCCAAGGTATGTTTCATGACTTTATCAAGTTATTTAAGTGTTAGAAGACTAAGGAAAGCTTGAATTGTAGAAAGACATGGAAAATGGGTCTTAAAAGGGTGAATAGTGCCACTAGTGAATAATGATGGAATTAAATCATGGAAGTGATGTGTTATAGTTATGAATATGCTAGAAATGCTGCTTTTATCATGAAATAAGTATTAAAGGTGCGGAAACACGATAATAAGCTATATGGATAAATATGGGGAAAATTGGAGGAAATTGGTGGAATGTGATGAGGGTATGTAAATGATGTTTGTTGATTGTGATATTGTGGTGAATGTTGGATGTTGATATAGAACATGGGAAAAGTAGCATAAACAAAGGAAGTGCCGCCCAATTTTCTTTAGAAATAGCGACGCGTTCTTATAGTCCATCAACTAATGATAATTCGAATTCCATTATGAAGGTAACGACGCGATATTGAAGAAGAGTGAGTGAACGATATTTAGCTAAGCAAACAATGTATGTTAAGGCTTGTCCCTTTCCTTCAAAGGCATGACTCCAATGTTACGACTTCATGAATGCTTCCATAGCTTCCTTATTTTCCAAAGCTAAACGTTTATGATTCCTCTCTTGATAACCCGTGAATGTTTTCCAAAATGTTTGTGTCTTTCCAAAACGAAGGTTTATGATTTCGTAAGATTTTATGAGCATAATGATGGACACGCTTTTGCAATGACGAATATGATGTCAAGACGAGAATATTTTCCTATTTGATTATGATGATGGTGATTCCGGGTTTAAAGGTTCCAAGTTTATGTTTTCAATAACGATATAAGAATATCGAGCTATTTCTTGATTTCTAAATTTTATTCATGGATGACGACTATACTTCACTTAAGATTTCCAAAAGTATACGAAGTGACTTCTTACAAGATGGTGACCCTACTTTCTGTTCTTTTTATATTAGATTTCGTTGATAGTCTCGCCTTATGATGATTGTCCCTTCAAGGCGAGACATGACGATCATAATTAATCCATAATATAATCGGAGGTGTTCGACCTTACGTCACTCCGATAGGAACACAACTCTCCTTGGGCTCTCATGCATGCTGCGTATATTATGTATGTATATAGATATATATGATATGAAAATGTTTTCAGGGGAAGTGGGGAAAGGTGAGGCGCTATAGACGCATAGCCACCTGTACAGCTGGCGTATCATGATTTCATCCCGGACGCGGGGTGCCCGGACGCAGGGTATATGGGTGATGGATCGGGCCGTACGTTCGTCGGCACTAACATACTATATTATTTATGGATCGGGCCGTACGTTCCTCGGCACTAACAGATATATATATATATATGATGATACATGGATCGGGCTGCACGTTCCGCAGCAATATATGATATGATGATGGATATGAAGTAAGTCAGCATGTGCTATTTCTTCTATACGAGACAGTCACATACAGTTGATCCTTATTGATGTTTCCTTTATCTCATTGATGTATTTCCATTGTTATGCCTTACATACTCAGTACAATATTCGTACTGACGTCCGTTTTCTTTGGACGCTGTGTTCATGCCCACAGGTAGACAGAGAGGCGGCGCAGACCTATACGAGCTATCAGCAGATTTACATGAGCAGTCCACTATTTCGGAGGTGCCAGTCGGGCTATGCTTTTGTATATATTTGTATATGTCTAGTTCTCCAGTAGAGGCTCGTAGATACGTAGTGTGGGTTATGGGGTCTCCCAAAGTTATATACATATACATGCATATTATTTTGATAGCTTATGTTTATGAAAGCATTTATGTTTCAAGCGAAAGATGATTTCTTTATGATTTGAATATAAATTGATTAAAAGAGCATTAAATTAGTAGAATAAGTCATAGAGCGAGCGGTGCTCGGTGGTTAGCCCCGGGTACCCGTCGCGGCCCCTAGCTGGGTCGTGGCAGCTGCCACTACACACAACATCCCAAAACATATACATATACGCAAGCCGACGAGGCTGCCACTACGAGTGGGAACGTCCCAAAACATAAGTCATACTAACACAGCTGGACAACACATACATACAACCCACACATATGTCTACAGACCTCTAAGAGTAACAACAATATCATATGACGGGACAAGGCCCCGCCGTACCCCTGGATAAACACATATATGCAACAAAAGGATCTGTACCAAAAAGCTAGGCTCCGGGACAAGGGAGCACTCCAAGATAGCTGAATAGATATCCTAAGCTGGCGGATCACTAAAACGAGCGTCTGTACCTGCGGGCATGAAACGCAGCCCCCCGAAGAAAGGGGGTCAGTACGAAATATGTACTGAGTATATAAAGCATAGAATACCATAAAGGAGATCACATCTGAAGTAGAGATTACTAGAAACAAGTGTAATAATCAAGAAGTCACTGTACCTGTGCCTTACGAAACAAAATCATGCATATCATTATCATATACCGTACCCGGCCCATTATGGGACTTGGTGCCATAATCATATCATATAATCATATCATCATATACATATACCGTACCCGGCCCTCTAGTAAGGGACTCGGTGAATAAAGTCATGTACACATATATCGTACCCGGCCCATCATGGGACTCGGTGCCATAATCATATTATCATATCATCATATACCGTACCCGGCCGTGTAGTAAGGGACTCGGTGAATAATGCATTGACACTGTGCATGATAACATACCCGGCCCGGGACTCGGTGAATGATACAATAACAGTATGCACGAGCAGAGTAGTAAGTAACCATATGCACATAAATCATCTTTTGAGACTCAATAGATAAGTAGACTAATCAGCTCTCGAGTGTCAGGATAATAGCCATATTAATTTCTCTCTAAATGTAATTAAGAACTATATGAAGGAAAGTCTCAGGGACCATAGATATGTATCAAATCAATACGAGACAGCTTATGAAAGTTAAGGACATTATTCATTATAGAATCGTTTCGGAATAGGAACTTTTGTACATCATTTACTAGCCAATCATATAAAAGACTCGAGGGCAATAGCTCGACTATCCTGAGAGTTCTAACATCAAGAAGTGAATAAGAATAATAAATCATGCTCGGAACTTGTGAATAGAATTACCCCAAAGCTCATATCGTACATTACTTACATCTAAGACATGCCAAAAGAAAGAAGGGACAACTTTACAAACCTTTAGTGTTTACTCACAACACAGCACGTATACGCTGCCCAATAGTTTCAACCTATATTAAGACGTCAAGAACTACGGTTAAGCTACGGGGAGATTCAAAACGTATTCTAATATTAGTAACTCCCTTCTAGATAATTAGATGACATTTCCCTTATATTCAAACCAGCCACATACAACCAAGCCAACATCAACAATTATACGTTCAAGTTCCAACCCGAGACTATTCAAACAAGACTCGAGAACGCTCCGGACAGTCCGTACAACATTCCAAAACAGCCCAACCAACACACAATACAACATATAATCTTCCAAGTTCGACAAGAATAACAACAACACATTCTTTTCTTCCAATTTCATGAACTATACCAACAATCCACACGTTACAATATTATTCATATAAATGCAAGAATCTATATTAACATCATATTAGCTTCTACAACAGCCCACAAAAAATTACAACTCCAACTTGAATCATTAAGCCTTCATTCTCACCATACAATCCATAACAACAACAACCAAAATACCGAGTAAAATCAATCCACCATTGCATGCACAAACAGCCTCTACACGGCCTCAACACCATCACACATAGTTCCATGAATTTCATTCATTTGTACACACTAAAACACGTTCAAACCACCCTCAATATATGCAAAAGAAAGTTAAACCTTACCTTCAACACTTGACTTCTCAACTTGACTAGCATTTGTGCCTTGAATTTAATACTTGTTCTTGCTATCTAGGATGAATCCCACGTTGTTATACACCTTCCAAAGGTTTGAAATGCTTGAAGAAAATATTTTTTTGATCAACACACAAGGATTCAATCTCGGCCAGCCATGGCCGAGAGCCTCTCTCTCCCTCTCTAGGTTTTCTTGAGTTGTGAAGATGAAATATGACATTCCTTGTCATCGATTTACCATTTATATCATGCATATATGTTGGAAACATGTCCCACTCGTGGCTTGAGCCAATCAAATGTGGCCAAGCCATGGGTGGGACCCACACGACCATTTATGACTTAATTAGTGACTAATTATACTTTTAATCGCATTTAATAATCTAATCATGGTTAATTAATCCCTAATCTCCATTAATATTTCTATACCAATTAAAATTTATAAGCAATTCGTGCATTCATAAAAATCGGGAATTAAAAGTCCTTGCCTCATATCCATAAATAATCTTCTCCTTGGACTTATGTCGATTAGCTTACGAATAATCCGTCGTATAAAAATACAGGATATAATATTATGGATGAATTTTAAAAGGAATTGTAAGAATTGGATAGTGGCCAACTTAACAAAGTTTATTGATTATGATATTGCGGGTGTGTTGTTGATTTTTAGGAGTTGTTATATTATATGGAGAAAGTTGTAGAATCAAAGGAAGTGCTGCCCAATTTCCATTAGCCTTTAGTTGATTTAACTTAAGTTTAATTATGTTATCGATTTTCTAATCTTAGCACAAATTCCCTTGAATGTAGAATTATGAACTTGGAAGGAAGCGTTTAGTCGGCAAGTTAGAAAGGCAAAAAGGTATGTGAGGCTAGTCCCTTCTTTTTCTAAGGCATGATTCTTATAATATGACCTCCTTTATCTTTCCATGACTTTCTTATACTCCGGAAATTATAAGCCTATGACTATTAAGGACTACTCATGAGATAAAGATAAGCTATATGTTATGAATATGATGATAATGATGACGAGTCTAAGTCTAGAGATTCAATGGCTCATGATATGACATTTCTACAAAGCTAATGTTCTTTATATGATTCTTTGATGTTATTCATGATTGTTAGACTCACCTTATACTGTTAGTTCCTTCAAAGTGAGACATGATGATCACGACAACTCCATAATGAAATCGGGGGTTCTCAACCTTACGTCACCCCGATATAATCATAGTATGTAATTGATTTCTAATGCATGTTCGATGATAAGTGTATGATAATGAGATTACACGGAGCCTAGAGGGCCAGGCATGACACCGCGAAGGCGGGCGGCTTATGATTACACCAAGCCTAGAGGGCCCGACATGACACCGCGAAGGCGGGCAGCTTATGATTACACCGTGCCTAGATGGCCGGACGTTACACCACTACTGGGCGGCGTGTTATAGTTACCCGGACACGGGTTAACGATGATGGTATATTTGATATGCATACATGTGTTTTCCTTTAAAGGGTAAGCAGCTTATATCTTCACCCCATGGTTCATTGTTTCTTTATTATGCTATTACTATTCATGCCTTACATACTCAGTACAATTTTCGTACTGACATCCTTTCTTTTTGGACGTTGTGTTCATGCCCACAGGTAGACAGGAAGACAGTGCAGATTCCTAGGAGATACTCAGCTGATTTACAGGACCACTCTACTATTTCAGAGGTGCCATATTTGAGATATTATTTTAGTACTCTAGTAGAGGCTCGTAGATACGTATGTGTGGGTAGTAGATGTCCCATGATGACTACATTGTATTTTGTATATCATTTTTGCAGCCGTGAGGGCTATATATATATGCATGTGCTGCCTTCGAGGTTATATGCGTCAAGGATTAGTATGATGACTAGCGAAATGAGTAGTGCTCGGTAGCCAGCTCCGGGTACCCGTCATGGCGCCCTACTCGGGTCGTGACAAATTTATCCTATCTATTTTCTCGAATCCCAAATGATGATTCATTTTGTACATGATTTCCCCTAATAGAAAGTGTTCTCACCTCGATAATGCCTCTTTCAAAAGATACCCTGAGATAATATGATTGTGCATTCATAAAAGAGTCTTCATACAGGATTTTGAGTCGCTAATGAAAGGCTTGGCATTCGTATACATTTTCATTGCATCATTTCACCGAGTCCCTCACTAGAGGGCCGGGTACGGTATATATTTATATTTCATCGAGTCCTTCACTAGAGGGCCGGGTAAGGTACATATTTACATCTCACCGAGTCCCCCACTAGAGGGTCGGGGACGGTATATATTTACATCTCACTGAGTCCTACACTAGAGGGCCGGGTACGGTATATATTTACATCCCACCGAGTCCCTTACTAGAGGGCCGGGTACGGTATATATTTACATCTCACCGAGTCCCTCACAAGAGGGCCGGGTACAGTATATATTTAAATTTCACTGAGTCCCATAATGGGCCGGGTACGGTATATATGTATGTATATGAATTCAGTCACCGAGTCCCATAATGGGCCAAGTACGGTATACATAGTATCTATATGCATGACTCATCTTACACGGTACAAATGCATTGGTATCCTTGATTATCATACTCGTCTCCAGTCATATTTTCACTCAGTTATGATCTTCATTATTGTACTTCATGCTTTACATATTTAGTACATTTTCCGTATTGACCCTCTTTCTCGGGGGCTGCGTTTCATGCTTGCAGGTACAGATACACAGTTTGGTGATCCTCCAGCCTAAGACTTCTGCTCAGCTGCTTAGAGAGCTCCACCGTTCCGGAGCTTGAGTCATTTTGGTACAGATCCCTTGATATAGACTTATGCATATCCAGGGGTACAGAATGGCCTTGTCCCGTCATATTTCACGATTATACTCTTAGAGGTCTGTAGACATCTGTAGGTTGTATATATGTTTTGGTCAACTGTATCGACGTAGTTCATTTTGGGATATTCTCGTATATAGCGGTAGCCTTGTCAGCTTGCATATTTTGTTATGTTTTGGTTAGCTGTGACCCCTCAGGAGACAGGTTCATTCTGATATATGACATTATGAGTCTACAACATGCTTTTACAAATTTTCATATTATCCTTGGTTTCAGTTTGATTATATCTTGCAGGTTCGTATACGAGTGTCCAGCTCAGGCTCTAGTCATGGCCCAGCGGTTTGGGGTCGTGACAAAGTGTTATCAGTGAAGTTCGTCCTAGTGATTGTCTACAGACCGTGTCCAGTAGAGTCCTATTTATGGGTGTGAAGCGACCGTACTTATTAATAGGAGGCTGCAGGGTATTTAGGAATTATTGACCTTTCTTTCTATCTAGATCGTGTGATAGAGCCAGAGTCCAGGAAAGATCGCTTCTGACCCCTTTTTCCTGTAGGTAAGTGCAGACTGACGAAAGATGAAAAAATCAGCCTCGGACGGTAGGGGTGGTAAGAAGGCCCCTAGAGTAGATTCAAGACCACAGGCTCCGGGACCGAGCAGAAGGAGCCTCAGCTATTCAATTGAGACTGATCCCTCTGAGGACCCCATGACGATTCCCCAGAATTTCTCACTTCTAGAGAGGAGGATCCATCATGGGATAGCTAGGACACGGACTCGTCTGAGGGTTCGTATGGGACACCGGAGGAGGAGATTCCCTAGGCCGTACCAGCTGCTCCTATGGTAGAGCACTACGTCAGACCAGCTACCCGGGTGAGTGTTACTGATTACTCTATCCCTCTATCATGGCCGTCAGTAAACTAAAAGCTGTCGGATTACCCGTATCCTTCTGATTCTGGTGGGGGAGATGACGAAGGTCAGACTAGCAGAGGGTGGGAAGACAATGTTGAAGTGCACACTTCGCTTTATAGCCCACCATATTAGGATAAGGACCGCTTGGCTACGGGTATATGAGTCTTTTATTGGAATTTCCTATGTGTGTGCATATACTGCAGCTTATTACTTAATAGCGGCGAGGAAATCCTAAAGGGAACAATAACCAAAGTATTTATAAGTAACTAAGATCAAGGTGTTCTCGCCACCATGGGGAATCTTGAAATTTGGGATGAAAAGTAATCATACATGCAGATTGAAGGTGATTATTGAGGATTTCAAAGGCCAAATTAGAATTTTCTCAGGCAAAGGAAGAAAGTGAGTATATAGAAAGTAAAGGGATTACAATGTCTTGAGAAAAGAAAAAAAATGTAAGGAACGAGGGTGAGTGAAACTTCCAAGAGAGACGACGGGCAAGACAAGGGACTATTTAGATAAAATTTGGAGGTAGGCCTGTAAAAGGGATAAAGTATGGTAGTATGGAACAAAAGATGAATGTGTGGGGTCAGAGAACAGACTTCGATAAGTGGGACTAAAGGATACTAACCACAAAAAGGGATGTGAAGTAAGAGAGAGAATGATCGGGCCTTGCAACGATACTAAGAGATTTCCAGCTCTCGAGAGGTATATAAAGGGATAAATGTGAGTAATACTCACACGGTTGCCTCAGAAACAGAGAAGATTTCCTAAAAGATGATTTAAGAATAGAACGGATTGGCACGTTTAAAGGAATGTTTCATGAACTTTAAGGTCGATACTATAAATAACAAGTGGAGAAAGGCGCTCGGGGAAGAAGGAACTCAAGGAAGGTCTGAGAATTAAAGTAGGAAAGGTACTCTAATGGGCTAGACAAAAGGAGAGGAGAGAAGAGGAAGGGAAGAAAAGAAAAAATGGAGCAATCACCAAGGACAAGCGAGAGGATAATGAACTAATAGAACTAACCGGGAGGTAGTACATCAATGACATGGGATGAGGATAAGGAATACCGATATTCGATTATAAAGGAAATAAAAGGATGTATGGGAAATATTCATGAGTATGGACTAGCCTTGGCAGCAGGAAGGAGAAGGAAGAAGAGAGTATATTGCAAGGATTTCACAACACGAACAAGAAGTGGCAGAACACCGGAAGAACTACAACAAATAGGGGGAATGTAAATAAGTAGTCAAGGAAAATTTCGGATAAGTGAGCTAAGTGAATAAAAGAACTGATGGTGGAAGTGGATGAGTGTAGCATATTAACTCTCAATGATATAGACGTAAAGTGAAATCGGAAACTCAGAGTAATGAGAAATTTAGTGATAATAGTTATGGAGGAAGACGAGGGATAAAAAGTGCAAAGTGTGACCAAACGCTCCATACAATGTTTTGATGGATTCCAATGTCCCCATTAACCCGTTGATTCGGGAAATGTTCAGTCATAAAAGGTAGAAGTAGAAGGGCCTTAAAGAAGGCAGCGAGAATGGATCTATAATGCATAAGCGCTTCGTTTAAATGCAATCCCTCGATTAGCAGAAAGGAAAGTAAGTCAAGCTATATGATGAGAGAATTCCGGTATTATAAGAGACGATAAGAGTTGGAGGATTGTTAGGGTTGGCTGATGACTACTGATATTCGGGAGTGACTAGTGTATAAGAACACCCTTAAAAAGGGGGGAGAGCAAATCTAGTCCTGGAATGAGATTGTCAAAAACTCCAAAGAAAGAAAAATGTTAGCTTAAAGAGGCCAAAATCCGGGACGTAGTGGCATATCAAGAATGTATTAAGAGGGAGCAGAAACGAATTAAAGATAAGCATACCACAAAGCAGGTATGAAAAGGAATTAAAATGGATCAAGAGGATACTTCATGCGGACGTGAGATATGATATTTCTAGACCATAGAAATGGCACCGCACCTAAATTGGCAGCGATGTATCCTAAAGAGTAATAAAGAGAGTAAGAAAGGTATGCAAGCTAACTACAAAGAGAATGACGAAATGGATAATGAGTACAAAGGACACTTTGGGTTACAACGGAAGAAAATGTTGATATTAAAGAAAAAATATGAGAATCTTAACAAAAGGAGTAACGATAAGCGGTGTGGCGATTTCTAAAGAGAGGAAGAACGAGGTGGGTGCAGATAGAAAGGTAGCAGCATCACCAGAAAGTAGAAAGTACATCACGGGTCACTAACCATATTGAGAGTAAGGGTATGTATTATGGAATTATATGAACTATCAGCATAAGGTTATGCCCGCAGATGGAAATGGACACACCGGAAAAGCCAACAAGAAATGACAGCCAACTAAGTGATCACTAGGATGAGGAAGTCAAGGGTAAGTATACCATACCAATGTTGGAAAAGAAGCTGTGGTAAGGTGAGAATTTCCTTAAATTTATATTTATAAGTTATGTTGCAAGGTTTGAGGCGAAAGAATAAAAGGGAGAGTTTTGATAACAACTCAAAGATATTGTGAGCTATAGACCAGTTCGAACTATGATTATTGGTCCATCGCAATATATAATCCTGTTACGAGGAATAATAGGGGTGGTGATGGAACATTAGGAAAGTACGTATTTAAGAAATTGTATTGAATATATGGTTATAACTTATCAAGGGAAGGAATTAAGATGGATGGTTGAAGAGCGTAACCGTTAAGAGTAAGGATTTGTCAGTAGTAGAGTACCGCTGAACAAGCAACTGGACGTTAGTATAAGAAAATTTATGATGAATCAGAGAGCTTGGCTGATGAACTACGAGGGGATAATCTAGCACGTATCTAAGCTCAACAAGTACAAGTAGGGATAGCTAAGATAGTATCGGAGGAGTAACAAAAGAAAGTGCTATATTCGAGCAAGGGAGTTATCCGTTAATAAAGAAATGAGGAACAATGAGGAAGGACGCTCGTAGGACGATGAGTAGTCGTGGCGCGGGCAGTTAAATTTCAGGAATGAAGACAGAATGAGAACGGGATAGGACCCCATCGTGCCCAAAACATACATATACCTATATACCAAAAGAATAATCAATGGCACCTCTGGAAAAAGGAGTGCTCTCAGATCAGCTACTAGCTCCTACGAGTCTGGATCAAGCCCACCTCCCTGTCTACCTGTTGGCATGAACACAGCGTCCAAAGAAAACGGACGTCAGTACGAACATTCAACTGAGTATGTAAGGCATAAGCAATAATGAAACATCAATGAAATGAGGAGGCATCAAATGAGGAGTAATCTGTAACTGACTGTGAATCATAAAAGAAATAATGCATGCTGGCTTACTTTCATAATCATCATCGTCTCATGTATGCATATATATATATAAGCTGCCCGACCATATAGGTACTGTCACGACCCAACCCCGTGGGCCGCGACTGGCGCCCTACTTGGGCACCCAAACGGACATACAAACAAAATCATCATAGCAAAGCTTAACACGGATTTCAAATTCATCATTTTTAAACAGAGTTGAGAATGAATATTTTCTTGCGCGATTGCGCGTACAAAACATCATATCAGAATCAGAAGAGGCGGCGGAATATACCTCGCCGAACATATGCACATATATCAAAAAGCCGACAAGGCTATCAAATATGTCAAAAGCCGACTAGGCTATCAAATGGCGCAACGGCACAAAACACATATACAAATGCACACCGACAAGGCTGCCATAACGAATAGAATCATACAAACACATCGGAACAGAAGTAGGCACACACACCCACAAATACGTCTACAGACCTCTAAAGAGACAAACCGAATCATATGGCAGGACAGGGCACCGCCGTACCCCTGAACAAATACATATAAACATAGCGAACAAATATATACCAAAATGTATGCTCTGAAATGAGAAGAGCACTCCAAACAGCAGAAGGGGATGTCCTAAACTGGTGAATCACCAAACTGTGCGTCTGTACCTGCGGGCATGAAACGCAGCCCCCGAAGAAAGGGGGTCAGTACGAAATATGTACTGAGTATGCAAAGCAGAATATACAGAAAACAAACCTGAGACATAAACGAAACAGAAGTACCGAACATAAGTGCAAATCCAATCATATCAAAATGTTTAGTTTCAAATATGTAAGTCATGCGTAGGGTACAGAAGAATATGGTCGCCCGCCCGTCGATGGCGCCATAACACAGCATAACACCAGAAAGATTTCAAATCTCCGTATCCCTGTCACATATCACATCACCGCATAACGCCATACATAGCATAACAACAAATATAAGTGGAACCCGACCCTCTTTTGCGGGTAGCTCGGTGAACCATAAACACAGCATAACTCCGGAGTATAACAAAGTGCGCACGACAACAGAACCGGCCCGGGACTCGGCGAAAGGAATAACAGAATGCACGAATAGAGTTGTGAGTAGTCATATGCATAAAATCATTATCATAAATTCAAACATAAGCAAAATGATCATATTTGAAAATCGAAATAATAGTCATACTAAATTCTTTCAAAGATTCTCCGGATTTCATAAAGGAAAGTCGCGGGACCCACGGGTGGGTATTTACCCGAGTCGGGCCCGCCTATGGAAAACATACATATCATATGTCATATAGACTTCTACAAAAATATTAGAGTAATCCGAGCATGTTTGTAAAAGATATGGCATTCCAAAAATTACGAACTTCTTTAAAGTGAACCCTTTTTATGCAAAATTCGGAAAACGATTATTTCAAAGACATAAGGGTTCATATTTCATCAAGTCATACATAGGAGAGCGAAAGAACATATATGGATCATAACATGCTCGGATTTCGGATTTGGAATTTCCTTAAGGCTCTAATTTAGCCTATGTAAAACTAAGACATGCCAAAAAGAAAGGAAGTTGCCTTACATACCTCGTACGCACTCCAAGATGGCCAATCTAAAGTAAATTCCAATCTACGCCTCGGGCTCCCCAAGGTCTATAAATATGCCAACGAATATCCAATCATTAGCTAAGGGCACTTAAGCCATCCATTCCAAACTAATCATTAAATTCTACGGAAAATTCGGCAGCATTTCCCCTGTAAATAGGTTATCCCGAGAATTTCCCTTTCTCAAAATCAACAACAACAACCACAATAACCAACCTAACAACATCAATAATAAGTTCGGAAGGCAAAATAACATTAATAGCTCTCTTTTTCATCATTCGACAACTTTCCAATTATTCAATTCAATGGCTTACTTTCAAGCCACAATATCGTTCACACATTTAATTATCAACCCAAATCCTTACCACAATATTCAAGGGCATTCTAAACAATTCACATAATATTTCTAACAATCCACAATTTCTCCAAATTTTTGGCCGAAAACAGCCCCCTTAGCCGAGAGCAGCCCCCTATTTTCTTTCCTCATTTTCAAGTCATGTTTTGTATCACAATCCACAATATATCGATGTCATTTTCACAAATATACGACTTACATCAAACGCATAATAATACCCAAATCAGCCTAGAAAATCTCAACATCATTCTTGAGTCATTAAATGCTCAATTCCAACTAGAATTCATAATGACGACAATTAAGACGTTAAGCGATATAAATACGATCTTCGGCATATAATAAGACCAATATTCGTCCACACTACAAATATACATATGTTAATGGTTCTCATAAATAAAGGTTACATTAAGTTCACCCAAATTCTCCAAATCAGTCCGCACATTTACCATATCAATTTTGGGACATTAAACTCTCATTTCCAACATAAACGTCATCACAATAACCATTACGACGCGAAGCGATTTTAATTCATTCTTTGCCAAACATTTGGGGCTATACACGGCTACAATACACACATACATACATATATCGATAATTCTCATTCATTCCTTCACCTTGCAACAATCAACATACTAAATGGAATTAATTCATCACTTAGTCACAACACCCATTTACACAACTTCACACACCATACACGACCGAACTTCCAACAAACTACATTTCACGATTTTCATCCATAATAACATACTATAGTATGCATACAACATTTATAACACATAAAACAAGAGGAATTCTCACCTTTCTTCTTCAACTCCACAAAGGGGTTAGGGTTTGCAACCTCTTGAATGAATGACTTGATCACTCCAACAATGCTTCCAAGCTACTTAGGGACCTCAATATAGTGGGTTTGTATCAAGGAAATAATTTTTAGAGAAGCAAAAAAAATGATCTTGGATTTTCCCCTCTTGGCCATGAGCTTCAAGTTGAAGCTCTTCAACTTGTGGCTCTATTTTTGCTAAGTAGAAAATGAGGAAAGATGACTTGAAAGTCATCTTTTACTCCCACTAAAATATCTCTACAAATCTTTGTCCCACACAATGTGTTGGACCATTTAAAATTGGCCACACAATTGTGTGGGACCACTTCATTGTACACGGCCACATGGCTCTATTTTTGCAAGATTTTTAATTCCAATTTTGTGAATTGTGGTCCCAATTTTCCCTAAGTGTTAAATGCCATCAATTTCATATATAACTTATGTCTCAAAATAAAATCAAATGGTCAAAAGTCCCGGCTTCAAATCCCGAAATAGTCTTGGCCTCAAATTATCATAGTTAATCCGGGTTGTCCCAATGTATAAAAATACGGGACGTAACATCCTCCCCCCCTTAAGAACATTCGTCCTCGAATGTTGGATCAATGCCACTAATCTTACTCAAATTCGGGGGAGTTTCTTTTATAGCCATCATATACAAATCGATCACAAATCAACATAATCAAACAATGAATTTTCATTACCTGAAGGTACTGGAAATAGGTGAGGATATTGTTTTCATCATCTGCTCCTCAGCGTCCCAGGTTAATTCCTCGCGGTTATTATTCCGCCACAGTACTTTAACAGAAGCCACACCTTTATTCTGCAACTTTCTTACCTGACGATCCAATATGGCTATAGGTTGCTCTTCATAAGATAGCTCCTCTGTGACCTGTATATCATCTGAAGGAAAAATTCTGTAAGGGTCACCAATACACTTACGAAGCATAGAAACATGGAATACCGGGTGAACCGCTCCCAAATCAGCTGGCAGATCCAAGTCATAGGCCACTTTGCCTATTTTACGAATAATCAGATAAGGCCCTATATTTCTCGGACTGAGCCTTCCTTTCTTACCAAATCGCATAACACCTTTCATAGGTGACACTTTCAGGAACACCCACTCGCCAATCTGAAACTCTAGCGGTCGACGTCGTTTATCAGTATAAGATTTTTGTCGACTCTGGCCGCTAATAGTCGCTCTCGAATCAGTTTCACTTTATCGACTGCCTGCTGAACCACATCTAGACCCATTACTGAATCTCACCCACGTCAAACCAACCAATCAGAGATCTGCTTTTCCTACCATACCAAGCCTCATATGGTGCCATCTGAATACTGGAGTGATAATGATTTTTATTATAAGCAAATTCAATTAGCGACAATGATCACCCCAAAAACCTCTGAAATCAATAACACAGGCCCATAGCATATCTCCCGGTGTCTGAATAGCACACTCGGCCTGCCCGTCGGACGGAGGATTAAATATTGTGCTATGAGTCATCTGAGTCTCTCCAGTCCTTCTTGGGACGATCTTCAGAAGTTAGCCGTAACTGAACACCTCAGTCGGTTATGATAGATATAGGAATCCCGTGACGTCTTATTATCTCATTAATATACACTCTGTCATAACTCTCAGCCGAATAAGTAGTCCTGGCTGGAAGAAAATGGGCTGATTTCATTTGTCTATCAACAATACTCCGAATAGAATCGTATCCGCGTAGTGCGCGGTAAGCCTATAATGAAGTTCATGCGAATCGTTCCTCGTTCCCAAACTGAAATTTCTAATTCCTGAAGCAATCTGCCGGGCCTTTGATACTCGATCTTGACTTAGTGACAATTTGGGCATTGGCCAACAAACTCTGCAGTGTCCCTTTTGTTTTTTCATACCATCCCATCTGCATAAATTTTTAAGATCATGATACACTTTTGTGGACTCAGAATGAACAGAATGTCAAGCATTATGTGCTTCGCCCAAAATTGATCATCACAGCCCTGCAACGTCGGGCACCCATAATATGCCTCCGTATAATAATACCCCTTTCAGACGAAATTTCAAACTAAGTCTTTTCCTTACCAAGGGTTGTATCTCTGTACTGTACCAACATAGGGCTATCAAATCGGCGCTGTTTTACCTCTTCCATAATTGATGACTCAGCAATTTCTCGAACAGAAATTCCAGTATCTCCAGAATCTGTCCAGCGGGCTCCAAAGCTGGCTAACTGATAAATTCCACGAACCAATTCTTCCTCATCAAACTGTACATTAGTCAAACTGCCCGTGGACTTACGGCTAAGTGCATTAGCTACCACATTGGCTTTTCCGGGATGATACAGAATATCGACATTATAATCTTTCAATAATTCAAGCCATTTATGCCGCAGATTTAGCTCCCTTTTGCTTAAAATATACTGGGCTCTTATGGTCCGTATAAACATCAGCGTGGACCCCATGTAAGTAATGCCGCCACATTCTCAAGACATGAATCGCCGCGGCTAATTCCAGATTATGTATGGGATAACTTCTCTCGTGCGATTTAAACTGCCGGGGAGCCTAGGCCATAACTTAACTGTGCTGCACTAATTCATAGCCTATCCCAATACAAAAAGCATCATAATAAGTAACATACCCGACTGGCCCTTGGGAAGAGATAGACTGGAGCCGAAATAATTTTTTCCTCCAGTACTGGAAACTGCATTCACACGTACCGGTTCACTGATATTTCACGACCTTCTAAGTTAGCTTCGTTAATAGTGTCGTAGAAGAAGCAAAGTCCTTCACAAATTTTTCTGTAATGCTTGGCTAATCCCCAAAAACTGTGTATCTCGGTCTATGTCGAAGAACTAGGCCAACTTTTGATCGCTTCAATCTTGTGTGTGTCAATTATTTCTATTTATACTTACCTTACTTCGCTTTCATCTGCTCCCCCCCCCCCCCCCCCCCTTTTGGGGTTGTGCTTACACCGTACCTATGTTTTTCCTTTATAATCTATAAGTTGATTACCTTCGTATGAGATCTTAACAAAATTACGAAGTGATGAAGTTCTCAATCATATAGTACAAATCTTATCTGATAGCTGGCACTCGAATAATTTAATTAATATAGCAATTTATCCTTTAAAAAATCATATCCTTCCTTCATACCCGTTCCTTATCCGTCGTTCTATTTTTCGCGATAGTCAAATTACTTAATATTCGCATGATTCATCATTCCATGCCATAGGTTTTCCTTTGCCCTGCACTATTACACTTGAGTTCATTTGCGCAAATAATTTCGTATTTTGCCGGTCGACCCTTTTTGAGGCTCTGCTTAAATAGGTTTCTTACTTTTCAATTTTCTGGCATTTTGATCTCCTTATCTTATACTCACTTACTCTCTTTTCCTTCCAAAATATCGTCGTATTAGAATCTTCCATTTTCTATACTCGATAAGTACCAATACGCAGTGGGGGAGTTGATCCCATTTTCTAAGAGCGAATGAGTCCATACTTATTTATCATTAGAAAGACCTATTCGTAATAATTTGAGTTTAGTCATTCTGTCTTTCTTTATGAATTCTGAGAACCTATGGATAAAATATCTCAACCAGTAGCGAAATAAATATCAGTTCATTTCGTAACATCAGTACCATACCTTTCACTTTGTCTCATAAATTCTATTCTGTTAATGTCTCCCATATATTGCAACGCTGGCTATTAGGGTTCGCCAATCGATCGGCAAAATCATAAATGGGGGGGGGGGGGGGGTCATATACATACATATATATCACTAACATTTCTTTTACAAAGCGTCTTCAATCATCTGTTCAAACTCATTCAAATTCTAGAGCTGCGTTGCTCTTTCTTCTTTTTCACTAATCTAATCTGTCTCAGCCCACGCGACCTTTATAAAGTTTCTAATCTTTCCACATACTCTAATTCCCTTTTAGGTTACTCCAACTTTCCTATTTGTTTCTTATACCCACATCTGCGAAAATGTTTGTGCATTTCCCAGGGGGTCACCCATCCCAGAATTGCTCTGGCCCTGACACGCTTAACCTTACAACTTTAATGTTTTTAGACGCGTTAAGGCCGGTATAATTGCATCAATTTTCCCGCACAACCTTTATCACAAATTTAAGGAAAATCGGGGTCTTACATATTTTCAAAACGTTCTCGTAGCGGGTCCCACCCCGATCTAGAGAGAATTCTTTTACTTTTCGGACTATATAGTCACGATATCGCCCCCTGTAAATCCTCAATATTTTTTCTCCTCGTGCATATACATATATAATTTTAAACAGTCCACAGCTTTAAGTTTTTGTTCCACAAATTCCATCTCCAATTAGTCGATGAAGACTGATAAAATACTATTGTAAAGCATTCTCTTACCACCAGCAAAAGAACACTAGAATCCGACGAACATCGCGAAATCCTTTAGTACTCAATTCACATAATTACCTCCATATTTATACATATATATATTTTTATTTTGAGTCGTAAGCGAACCATTCAATTCCCAACTGCCTGTTATACATTTAGTATTCTTCAAATGAATCGAAACTTAATCATTGGACATTTCTGCCCTTCAACATAGGCTTTTCTGAAGCACGATGTGGTTGGAACGCATTTTGGTCCGTTTAAATGAAGTGCAAATTTGCTGCTCATAAATGCTTTCTCGGAATAAAATTTTCCGAACAAGAATGATACTTCTTACGGATGACACGGAGGGTATCTCTTAACTTTAATCCAACATAATAGATTTACCCTATCGGTATCGACTTTTAAAACACGTTAAGAACTTATATCTCATTTTCCCTCTTTATATTTCTGACAAAATTTGGGCAGAGGTTCCTCTGTATTTCTTACTATTCCAAAACCTGTACACAGGAAATACCAACCATGCCTCACAGGGCCAACACATATACGGATATATATCATCATATCACATCGGATCATAGCCACACATGGCTAACAATTGCAAATAAAAGTACACAGATGTCGAGGCTTACCTCACATGCCCAACTAAAACGGCACCAGTGACATCTTCCTGTTTATTTTCCTTTTCAATCTTCAACTTTATATTTCCATCATACTTCAAATAGCTTCCCCGACATACATCTTTTATACCATTTCTTACCTGTGTACGGTATAGCTTCCAATATCATCAATCACTTTCTTACGTCGATACCGTCCTCCAGCTAAAATTAAAGGTTAGCAAAAAGAAATCCATTTCCTACAGCTGGCTCTATCGCACGATCTAAGATTAAAAGAAAGGAAACACCCTAAATGTCCTGTAGCCTCCTGTTTATAGGTGTGGTGCACAACACACCGATAAACAAGACCTTACGAGACACGGTCTGTAGACATCCCAAAGACAAACCGCTCTGATACCACTTCTGTCATGACACAACCCCGTGGGCCGCGACTGGCGCCCTACTTGGGCACCCAAAGGGACATACAAACAAAATCATCATAGCAAAGCTTAACACGGATTTCAAATTCATCATTTTTAAACAGAGTTGAGAATGAATATTTTCTTGCGCGATTGCGCGTACAAAACATCATATCAGAATCAGAAGAGGCGGCGGAATATATCTCGCCAAACATATGCACATATATCAAAAAGCCGGCAAGGCTATCAAATATGTCAAAAGCCGATTAGGCTATCAAATGGCGCAACGACCCAAAACACATATACAAATATACGCCGACAAGGCTGCCATAACGAATAGAATCATACAAACACATCGGAACAGAAGTAGGCACACACACCCACAAATACGTCTACAGACCTCTAAACAGACAAACCGAATCATATGGCGGGACAGGGCCCCGCCGTACCCCTGAACAAATACATATATACATAGCGAAAAAATATATACCAAAATGTATGCTCTGAAATGAGAAGAGCACTCCAAACAGCAGAAGGGGATGTCCTAAACTGGTGAATCACCAAACTGTGCGTCTGTACCTGCGGGCATGAAACGCAGCCCCCGAAGAAAGGGGGTCAGTACGAAATATGTACTGAGTATGCAAAGCAGAATATACAAAAAACAAACCTGAGACATAAACGAAACAGAAGTACCGAACATAAGTGCAAATCCAATCATATCAAAATGTTTAGTTTCAAATATGTAAGTCATGCGTAGGGTACAAAAGAATATGGTCGCCCGCCCGTCGATGGCGCCATAACACAGCATAACACCAGAAAGGTTTCAAATCTCCGTATCCCCGTCACATATCACATCACCGCATAACGCCATACACAGCATAACACCAAATATAAGTGGAACCCGACCCTCTTTTGCGAGTAGCTCGGTCAACCATAAACACAGCATAACTCCGGAGTATAACAAAGTGCGCACGACAACAGAACCGGCTCGGGACTCGGCGAAAGGAATAACAGAATGCACGAATAGAGTCGTGAGTAGTCATATGCATAAAATCATTATCATAAATTCAAACATAAGCAAAATGATCATATTTGAAAATCGAAATAATAGTCATACTAAATTCTTTCAAAGATTCTCCGGATTTCATAAAGGAAAGTCGCGGGACCCACGGGTGGGTATTTACCCGAGT
The DNA here is from genome assembly GCF_019175385.1 of Lycium barbarum. Taxonomy (NCBI): domain Eukaryota; kingdom Viridiplantae; phylum Streptophyta; class Magnoliopsida; order Solanales; family Solanaceae; genus Lycium; species Lycium barbarum. The sequence goes on from NC_083344.1 coordinate 34,804,718, forward strand.
CGGGCCCGCCTATGGAAAACATACATATCATATGTCATATAGACTTCTACAAAAATATTAGAGTAATCCGAGCATGTTTGTGAAAGATATGGCATTCCAAAAATTACAAACTTCTTTAAAGTGAACCCTTTTTATGCAAAATTCGGAAAACGATTATTTCAAAGACATAAGAGTTCATATTTCATCAAGTCATACATAAGAGTGCGAAAGAACATATACGGATCATAACATGCTCGGATTTCGGATTTGGAATTTCCTTAAGGCTCTAATTTAGCCTATGTAAAACTAAGACATGCCAAAATGAAAGGAAGTTGCCTTACATACCTCGTACGCACTCCAAGATGGCCAATCTAAAGTAAATTCCAATCTACTCCTCGGGCTCCCCAAGGTCTACAAATATGCCAACGAATATCCAATCATTAGCTAAGGGCACTTAAGCCATCCATTCCAAACTAATCATTAAATTCTACGGAAAATTCGGCAGCATTTCCCTTGTAAATAGGCCATCCCGAGAATTTCTCTCGCTCAAAATCAACAACAACAACCACAATAACCAACCTAACAACATCAATAATAAATTCGGAAGGCAAAATAACATTAATAGCTCTCTTTTTCATCATTCGACAACTTTCCAATTATTCAATTCAATGGCTTACTTTCAAGCCACAATATCGTTCACACATTTAATTATCAACCCAAATCCTTACCAAAATATTCAAGGGCATTCTAAACAATTCACATAATATTTCTAACAATCCACAATTTCTCCAAATTTTTGGCCGAAAACAGCCCTCTTAGCCGAGAGCAGCCCCTTATTTTCTTTCCTCATTTTCAAGTCATGTTTTGTATCACAATCCACAATATATCGATGTCATTTTCACAAATATACGACTTACATCAAACGCATAATAAGACCCAAATCAGCCCACAAAATCTCAACATCATTCTTGAGTCATTAAATGCTCAATTCCAACTAGAATTCATAATGACGACAATTAAGACGTTAAGCGATATAAATACGATCTTCGGCATATAATAAGACCCATATTTGTCCACGCTACAAATATACATATGTTAATGGTTCTCATAAATAAAGGTTACATTAAGTGCACCCAAATTCTCCAAATCAGTCCGCACATTTACCATATCAATTTTGGGACATTAAACTCTCATTTCCAACATAAAAGTCATCACAATAACCATTACGACGCTAAGCGATTTTAATTCATTCTTTGCCAAACATTTGGGGCTATACACGGCTACAATACACACATACATACATATATCGATAATTCTCATTCATTTCTTCACCTTGCAACAATCAACATACTAAATGGAATTAATTCATCACTTAGTCACAACACCCATTTACACAACTTCACACACCATACACGACCGAACGTCCAACAAACTACATTTCACGATTTTCATCCATAATAACATACTATAGTATGCATACAACATTTATAACACATAAAACAAGAGGAATTCTCACCTTTCTTCTTCAACTCCACAAAGGGGTTAGGGTTTGCAACCTCTTGAATGAATGACTTGATCACTCCAACAATGCTTCCAAGCTACTTAGGGACCTCAATATAGTGGGTTTGTATCAAGGAAATAATTTTTAGAGAAGCAAAAAAAATGATCTTGGATTTTCCCCTCTTGGCCGTGAGCTTCAAGTTGAAGCTCTTCAACTTGTGGCTCTATTTTTGCTTAGTAGAAAATGAGGAAAGATGACTTGAAAGTCATCTTTTAGTCCCACTAAAATATCTCTACAAATCTTTGTCCCACACAATGTGTTGGACCATTTAAAATTGGCCACACAATTGTGTGGGACCACTTCATTGTACACGGCCACATGGCTCTATTTTTGCTCATCATAATACATGCATAAAGACTCAAGGACAACTATACTTTATCGGGGTGACGTAAGGTCGTGATCCCCCGATTTCATTAGGGAGCATTCATTAGCATTCTGCCTCACGTTGAAGGGATTAGCATATAAGGTGAGTGTATACAATAACGACATCAATGGGTTATAGGTAGCATCATTAGCTTTATAGGATCATCATATCATGGATTCTAGATTCTTTAGACTCAAACTTATCATCATCGTTGTTGTACTCATAGTGTATCTCTTACTTCATATGGCATTTCATGAACAAGGGCTCTTAGTTTTCTTGAAGATAGGAAATTTATGAAGAAGGTGGAAATTCATGCCGTAAGATTCATGCCTTAGAAAGAAAGGGCTAGCCTCACATACTTTTGTCGTTTAACGACTCTATTGCTTGCTCGTCCTCCTTTAATGCTCCCGTCTCTACCTTCAAAAGAATTCGCATTAAAATTAGCTAAGCGATTATAAGAACGTGCTTATTGAAGCTAAGGAAAATTGGGAAACATTTACTTTGTTTATATGATTTCCTCCATATTCCATATCAACTCCCAAAAATCTATAATCACATTCACCATATTATAAATAACAATCATCATTTTTCCACCTTTCACAATTTCACTTCAATTTCCCAATAATCGTGGTCATAATTCACTATTATGTTCTTTCGCGTATAATGCTCATTCCATGTTCTAAATGTCATTCATAATCTACTTACAATCACAACATACCCATATTCATGATTCATTCGAACTACTACTCGACAATAGCACTATTCCCACATTTATGACCCATTTTCTATATTCTTCCACAATCCACGTGTTTCAACTTCTCAATATCTTAAACATCATGAAAATATCATAAAACGTACCTTAGATAGTGTAGGAATAAGCCTTGAGTAGGAATACTCTTCTTGCACCAAAACCCTAATTCACTTCCATAGGAATTCCTTGACTTGGATGAACTTTAATGTGTTTCTTCCAGTTGATTCTTGTTGGTTTTGATGAAATTAATCACCAATATTTCTTGAGTTCTTGTGGATGAAGAGTGTGGAATTTTCTAGATGTCTTGAGAGAGATAGAAAAGTGTGGGAATGAAATAAATGAAGTGGGAACATCATTATATAATCAGAACTTATTCAACACGTCGGGACTTCCACAGACACTTTCACGGTCCGTGAAATATTGTTTGGTCCCTGGAACAGGTCGTGGTCCACAAACAGAAGAATATCATCTCATCTGGGTATTCCACGGACCAGTATACAGTCCGTGGAAACTTTCACGGTCCGTGAAAGGGGTCACGGAACTCACAGCTTTTTTCGAAGTTGTTCTCGTCGTTTAGTTCAGTAAAAAGGTCATCACTCTTGATCCCGATATCCTGTGAGAGCCCACGACATATTGTTGAAAATATCTTTCAATTATCTACAACTTTTGTTCTTAGTGTTTTTCCAAATTCGAACCTTATAATCGCGTTTTGGTCCCTCCAACTCAGATCAACCGAAAATGTTTCCTTAAATGGTCCTTTTGGATGGCTTATGCCCATATTTGGCTTATGGGTCCTTCTTAGGAGTTGCTCAACTTTCCATGTAATACTATTATATCTCTTCATATGTCCTTTATAAAACTCCGGCGTGTGGGCCCCACTTAGCTTACAGCAACGAGGGCTTTTCGGCAAGTGACATATGAACCAATTCAACCCAAATGGTCTCCAAATGTCATATGTATACCATTAGTACACGCTTATAATATAACCTTTCTCCTTAATCCTCGCATAACTTTGCTCTTCCTCAGGCCCATACTAAGCTGGCTACGACCTTGGTAGCGCGAAAGTTTCTAAGGTGTAAGACTCTTCCCCCCTTTTGGAACATTCGTCCGAATGTTAAACACTCGGGATTCTACAAAAATTTCGCAAGAGTTTCCCCTATAATATGGCACTACCATCCTATAAGAACAACCCATAATGTCATTGCCTCGCAGGGGCATAACACAATAGCACTATAAATTGGCCACACACGACCAAAAGCATGAAAAGTAAGCATACATACCTCAAAATATTGGTGTTTCATCATGAATCTCTCCTGGGGGTTGGAATAAGTACGGATACTTGAACTTCATACTCTCTTCTGCTTCCCAAGTCATTTCTTCCCGGTTGTTGTTTCGCCACAAGACATTGACTGAAGCAACCTCCTTATTTCGAAGTCTCCATACTTGTCTGTCTAATATAGAAATGGGCACTTCTTCATAGGTTAGTTTTTCTGTCACTTGCGCATCATCTACTGGGAAAATTTTCGTGGGATCTCCAACACACTTGCGGAGCATCGAAACATGAAAGATTGGATGGACTGATTCAAGCTCCGAAAGCAAGTCCAACTCGTAGGCTACATGACCCACCTTGTGGATAATTTTATAAGGTCCTATGTATCGTGGACTTAACTTCCCTTTTTTGCTAAATCTCATCACCCCTTTCATTGGTGACACCTTCAAAAACACCCAATCATCAACTTGAAATTCCAAATCTCGCCGGCGGTTGTCTGCTATGTCCCTCTTCATACCATCCCACCAATATATCAATTTGAGATCATGATACAACTTTGTTGCACCGGGGTGAATGGAATACCGAGAATAATGAGCTTTTTCTAGAATTCGACGGCGCAATTCTCCAACATTCGGAACACATAGCCTGACTCGGTATCTAAGAATTCCATCTATGGGAACTGTGTCTCTCTAATGGCTCAACTGAGAATCTTCATATTGCCACTCTTTCACTTCCATATCCAAGGATGAAACTGTGGGATTATTAACACTAACTCCTGCACTACCTGAATCGATTAGATGTACTCCAAGATTAGCTAGTTGATGGAGCACATAAATCAATTCTTTCTTCTCTGAAGGAACTTCACATAGACTGCCCATTGACCGGCGGCTAAGCGCATCAGCTACTACATTTTCCTTTCAAGGGTGGTATAAATATTCACATCGTAATCCTTCAATAATTCTAACCACCGCCTCTGTCGCAGATTTAACTCCTTCTGTTTGAAAATGTACTGAATACTCATGTGATCCGTATAGATATCCACATGCACACCATACAAGTAATGTCTCCACATTTTTAACGCATGAATAACTGCAGCCAATTCAAGATCATGAGTTGGATAGGTCTTTTCATGTTTCTGCAGCTGTCTCGAAGCATAAGCAATGACTTTTCCATGCTGCATTAACACACATCCTAACCCAACGCTGGAAGCATCACAATATACAACATAACCATCCGGCCCTTCTGGATGTGTCAAGACTGGAGCTGAGGTTAATCTGTCCTTCAACTCTTGGAAGTTGCGTTCACAAGCATCATTCCACTAAAATTTAACTGACTTCTGGGTTAGCTTCGTCAATGGGGCTGAAATAGACGAAAATCCTTCTACGAACCTTCTATAGTATCCTGCCAATCCCAGAAAACTACGAACTTTTTTAGGTGTCGTAGGCCTTGGCCAAGTCTTCACAACTTCAATTTTCTGAGTGTCGACTCGAATGCCATCATCTGAAATAACATGGCCCAGAAATGTTACGGAATTCAGCCAAAACTCGCACTTTGAAAATTTTGCATATAATTCTCGGGCTCGAAGAATTCCAAGAACGATACGTAAATGATCTGCATGTGCTAATTCTGTGCGAGAATACACCAAAATATCATCAATGAATACTATCACAAATAAATCCAAGAGTGGCCTGAACACATTATTCATCAAATTCATGAACACTGCCTGTCACGACCCAGCCCCGTGGGCCGCGACTGGCACCCTACCTAGGTACCCGGACCGAATCACACATTCATTTTCAAATCCAAACTTATTTCATAATTTTTCGAAATCATATCGAACATAATTTATATCAAATATGTCTTAAGCGGTCGTGCCAAATCAAAATATCATATCAAATACAAACTGAGCGGCGGAATAGACATCGTCGGTCAAAAGTGCAAATATAAGCATAGGGGCCATTTGGGGCCATCATGACAAACGGACCGCTTTAAGACCAGAAAACAAAATCAGACCAACATATACAGGACCCTCGCCCCACATATATGACTACAGGCCTCTACGAACTCAAAACAAAGACATATGGCGACACAGGGCCCCGCCGTACTCAAATAGTCAAATATACCGAATATATACAAAGGAAAAAGAGTCTGTACCAAAAGTGGACTCCGGATCAAATAGGAGTACTCCGGAATAGCAAGAAGTGAAGCCTACTGCGGAGGATCACCGATATCTGCACCTGCGGGCATAAAACGCAGCCCCCGAAGAGAGGGGGTCAGTACGAAATATGTACTGAGTATGTAAAGCACGGAGTACAGAAATATGGATCAAAACCGAAAGCAAATCAAATGTCAAAGTGGAGTACAATTGGGTATGTCAAAATCTGTAGCGAAATCATATACGTATACATAATGCAATTGAAATCATGCAAACGCTTAGGAACGTGGTCGCCACTCCGACGCTGGCGCCACACACAGCATAACACCAGAAGGTTTCAAATCTCCGTACATCCCCGAACACAAACATAATCATAGGTGAGCGTATCGCATCACGAGCCATATCACAGCATAACTCCAAACGGAACCCGGCCCTATGGCGAAGCCTCGGGAACCATAACACAGCATACGGCTGAATTATCATAAGGCGCACGAATCAAAACCGGCCCGGGAACCGGTGAACGAAGTCATAATAAGGCACGAGCGGAGTCGTGAGCAAACAAATGCAAACCATACTTCAAAATAGTCTTTCAAAGCAGTGTAATCCCATAAGTCATTTCATAATACAAAATAGTCGAATACTTAGTCGATATAAGGTTTCATTTCACAAAACATTTCCAAATAGTACGTATAGCTCAAAACGTAACTTAGCGTATCATAATATTCAAAATACATCTCATAGGAGGGAGTTTCAAAATCGAAAGTATCGTATCCAACTTTATTCACAAAGATAGCCCAATAAGACAAATAGGGCGTTTCAGGGTAGCGGGCCCACCTCGAGTCAAAGTGAGGTGGCGAACTTATCTTTACGAACATTTATATGCCAAAGGTCATACATGGTCGTTTCTAGGTTACCCGACCACATTTCGATAGGTTTCGGACGAGTGGTGGCATTCTAGCCAAAATAGAGCCCTTAGGCTTCAATCGAATTGAATGAATAGTAACTTTTCTGTGGATCGGGTTTCGAGGAGCAGAAATGCTCCGGAAGTTCTCATATTCGTCTAACACACTAAGATATGCCAAATGAAGGAGTGGGAAGCTTTACATACCTTGCAGACGTCGTATGCTCTCCCAAAAGTCAAGTCCCGTTCCGTCTAAAATCTGCAAATGGTCAAAGTTACCAATTGAGATTCTTAGGCTGAAAAATGCCATTAACTTAATTTTTGCCTACCGAAATTTCGGCAGCACTTCCCCTATAAATCTAACATCCCCGAGACTTAGCTCGGCTCCTAATACAACAACAACAGCAGCCCACACATCAACAAACAACACAAATCACAATCAAACCACTCTACCTTCAAAGTCCTACCTTATTACCTAAGTTGGCAACTTTTCATTGAAACTTCCAAAACTCCAAATCTATATCCACATCATTATATTCATTTACTCATTCGCGATTATTCAAACACATCCCAAACATATTCCAAACTATATACAAAATCGTCCAAAATTCATTACTTTCCCTAATTCCTTCAAGTACATCAAAACTTATAACGAAGGTTCTAACTTGCGTCGTTTCATTCCGAATTCATTAACATCAACTATAACTCATATTTAAAGTATTTAGCACCCTAAATATACAATGATATACACAATTATACCAAAGGTATACACTTTCCGATAATATCCAAAATCATTTTCCAACGCCAATTTCATTCATCAATCAATCATTTACGACGTAAGGGTCACAACAACGCATTATACCAACTTAAACAAGATCAATTCACATCATTTTTCCTCCCTATGGCTCACGGCCAATACACACTATACACACACACCCACGGCTTTCTATTTACATCCAAGTTACGGGATTCTCGTCTAGTCTCAATCCTTAACATATTCACATCAATTCTATAACATTAAAGGGGCAAGATTCTTACATTTTCTTTGAAAACCCGACTTGTCGTAAACGTCGTTCTTGCGCCAAACTAATTATACCCCGTTGAAGAGGGCCTTGAGTACTTCACAAATATGCAAAAATTAGGATTTTTGGATCAACAATAGAACTTGGGAATTTTCTTTCTCTTTTTTTTCCTAGCTACGGCCGAAAGCCCTTTCTTGTTGGTGTTCTTGATTTTGTTCTAGTTTTCTTGATAATTCTTAAGTATATCACATATATATCCATTTAGGGGTCATGTGCATAGCACATGACCCTTTAAAAGTGGGCTTGGGCCACTTGCTATGGCCGGCCCCCTTCAATTGTTGGGCTTCATTTGAGTTATAATTTCTTTGGCCCAATTCTTGAAAAGTCCCGTTTTGTAATTCCCGAAACTAATTTCCGAAATCTCAAATTTATCCTCGGCCTTCCCCGAGGTCTTGACATTAATGATTCCATAACCAACATAGTCACATTTACTAAAATCAAATTATGTCCTTCTAACACCCAAGTCGTAATTATTTCTCGATTTCCAATTATACGAAAACACGGGACATAACACTGCCGGAGCATTGGTTAATCCAAACGACATCACCCGGAATTCATAGTGGCCATATCTCGTTCTGAAAGATGTTTTAGGAATGTCTTCTTCTCTAACTCTCACTTGATGATTACCCGACCTCAAGTCTATTTTAGAAAACCACTTGGCACCCTGTAGTTGATCAAACAAATCATCGATCCTTGGGAGAGGATATTTATTCTTTATCGTCACCTTATTCAACTGCCTATAATCGATGTACATTCGTAGGGAACCATCTTTCTTTCTCACGAACAAGACTAGTGCTCCCCACGATGATGAACTGGGTCTAATAAACCCCTTCTCTAGCAAATCTTTCGGCTGTGCCTTTAACTCCTTCAATTCCGCCTGAGCCATTCGATATGAAGGAATAGAAATAGGCTTGGTGTCCGGTAACACATTAATGGCGAAACCAATCTCTCTTTCTGGAGGAAGACCTGGAAGCTCATCAGGAAATACATCCTGAAATTCATTCACTACCGGAACGGATTGGAAAGTTTGCGACTTTGCTTCAGTGTCATGAACTCGGACTAGATGGTAAATATAGACCTTAGCTATCATCTTTCGTACCTTAAGGTAGGAAATAAACCTACCTCTTGGAGTTGTCGTATTACCTTTCCATTCAAGCACGGGCTCTCCCGGAAATTGAAATAGAACTATTTTCATTCGGCAATCAACACTAGCATAACACAAGGCCAACCAGTCCATACCCATAATTACGTCGAAATCTAACATTTCCAGCTCAACTAAATCAGCTTTAGTTTGGCGGTCACATATTAAAATTACACAATTCTTATATACTTGTCTAGCTATCACGGGATCACCAACCGGAGTAGATACCTCAAAAGGTTTAATTGGCTTAGGTTTCACCTCAATACGACCAGCAACATATGGAGTAATATAGGAAAAAGTAGATCCCGGATCTATCAAGGCATATACATCATGGGCAACCATGCATAATGTACCTATAACCACATCTGGAGAGGACCCAAGATCCTGTCGTCCAGCTAATGCATATATGCGAGACTGAGTAGCACCTGATGTAGATGCTCCCCCTTTACCTCTGCCTCGACCTGCTGGAATCTGAGGAGTCTGCTCTTCAGGGCGCACTGAAGATGAACCAGCCACTGATCCTGTGGGCTGAACCCCAACTCTACCACTCACCGACGGGCAATCTCGCATCATATGCCCAACCTGGCCGCAGGCATAGCAAGCATCTGAACCTTGGCTTCACTGTCCAGAATGCAATCTACCGCACTGGCTGCATCGCGGTACTGAGGGTCTCCTCTGACTATAATCTTCCCAGAACTGAGAATCTGAGGCCTTCGAACTCTGACCCTGTCCTGAGCGGAAGGAGCGATCAAATATCCTACCTGCACATTGAGGAGGTGCACTAGTCACCGACTGGCCTGAGCGTCTTGAATATGTGTGCCTTGATCCCCCTCTATAATCACTGCCTGCCCCCATAGATCTGGCCCTCTTACTGGGCCTTCTATTAATATCATGATCACTTCTTTGTGGTTGTTGTCGTCCCTCTAAGTTCTGGGCATGGGTTTTTATTCGGGAAATATCCATCCCATCTTGCAACGAAGCCGTTAAGCAATCTTTGAACAAATGTGGCCGCAAGCCACTCACGAAGCGATGCACTCTATCTCCCATATCGGCCACCATAGTCGGGGCATACCTAGCCAACAAATTAAATTGAAGGCTATATTCCCGGGCACTCATACATCCTTGCTTTAGACTTAAGAATCTATCCGCTCTAGCTGGGCGGACCTCGGGTGGCAAATAATGGCGAATGAAAGCATCTACAAATTCTTGCCACATGGGAGGAGGCGCAATCTCTTTTCTCGATGCTATCCAATCATTATACCACAATACCGCCACATCTCAGAGTCTATACGATGCCAACTCCACAGATTTGGTCTTGGAGGTATGAATAATACTCAATGTTCTCAGCATCTCATCAATAAAACCTTGCGGGTCCTCATCCGGCTTTGACCGAAAAACTCTGGAGGATTTAAACTCGTAAAGTCACGTGCCCTGGTACTAGTTTCCCGATCACTTGAACTCACATTCTGCCGCTGTACCTGCGCGGCAACCAACTGTGTCAATAGCTGGATGTCCTCGGTCACTTGTTGACCCGAAGCAACCGGTGGAGGAATTGGAGCTGAAGCTCTTCCTTGTTCTTCTACATTGGGCGGGGTAGAGGAAATATTAGATAGGGCCTCGTTATGTGACTCGCCCTCATCTACATTCATTAGAGCCTCTCTATCCACCCGTTTTTTTGTTGTAGTCTTGCTCTTCTGGGCGGTTGTAGCCTTTCCCTTTGGCGGCGTTTCTGAAATCACAACGCACTATTAGGGAGGATAAAATCTTATACACGACTCTTTCGCACGATCTCATAAGAAGAAAGATGGTCATTTTTCCTAAATGTCCTGTAGCCTCTTGTTTATTAGTGTGGCGCACGACACACCATAAACAAAACTCTACTAGACACGGCTCGTAGACACTTCCTAGGACTGAACTGCTCTAATACCACTTTTGTCACAACCCCCCTTAGGGCCATGACGGGTACCCGGGGCTAACCACCAAGCACCGCTCATTCTACTACTCTTTATACTCATTAAAGATTCTTTTACCAAATTCATACTCAGATTACAAGAACAATCATTTTTCTTTTGAAAACATAATTACTTTTATATACATAAGTCTTTCGGCCATCAAAATAATATATATACATATATATATATATAATGAGTAACCTGTGAGACCATACTACCCACACTGTGCATCTACGAGCCTCTACTAGAGTACTAGACATAAGGACCGGACAGGATCCCGTCGTGCCCAAAACATACATATATTTATATACCAAAAGAATAATCAATGGCACCTCCGGAAAATGGAGTGCTCTCAGCTAAGCTACTAGCTCCTACGAGTCTGGATCAAGCTCACCTCCCTATCTACTTGTGGGCATGAACATAGCGTCCAAAGAAAACGGACGTCAGTACGAACATTCTACTGAGTATGTAAGGCATAAACAATAATGAAACATCAATGAAATGAGGAGGCATCAAATGAGGAGCAATTTGTAATTGACTGTGAATCATAAAAGAAATAATGCATGTTGCCTTACTTTCATAATCATCATCGTCTCATGTATGCATATATATATATATATATATAAGCTGCCCGACCATATAGGTACGGTGTGATAATCAATAACATTAGCCTGCGTCCAGGCCTCCGGCGTCCGGGGTACCATCTCATGCCGCCCACTAGTGGTGTCTGCCCACGCCATCTGGCCATGGTGTATACGCTGCCCGCCTTAGCAGTGATTGCCCGGCCATATAGGCGCGGTGTTATATCATCATCATAATATGCTCATCATAATACATGCATAAATACTCAAGGACAACTATACTTTATCGGGGTGACGTAAGGTCGTTATCCCCCGATTTCATTATGGAGAATTCATTAGCATTCTGCCTCACCTTGAAGGGATTAGCATATAAGGTGAGTGTATACAATAATGACATCAATGGGTTATAGGTAGCATCATTAGCTTTAATGGATCATCATATCATGGATTCTAGATTCTTTAGACTCAAACGTATCATCATCGTTGTCGTACTCATAGTTTATCTCTTATTTCATATGGCTATTCATGAACAAGGGCTCTTAGTTTTCTTGAAGATAGGAAATTCATGAAGAAGGAGGAAATTCATGCCGTAAGATTCATGCCTTAGAAATAAAGGGTTAGCCTCACATACCTTTGCCGTTTAACGACTCTATTGCTTGCTCGTCCTCCTTTAATGCTCCCGTCTCTACCTTCAAAAGAATTCCCATTAACATTAGCTAAGCGATTATAAGAACGTGCTTATTGAAGCTAAGAAAAATTGGGAAACATTTCCTTTGTTTATATTATTTCCTCCATATTCCATATCAACTCCCAAACATCTATAATCACATTCACCATATTATAAGCAACAATTATCATTTTTCCACCTTTCACAATTTCACTTGAATTTCCCCATAATCGTGGTCATGATTCACTGTTATGTTATTTCACGTATAATGCTCATTCCATGTTCTAAATGTCATTCATAATCTACTTACAATCACAACATACCCATATTCATGATTCATTCCAACTACTACTCAACAATAGCACTATTCCCACATTTATGACCCATTTTCTATATTCTTCCACAATCCACGTGTTTGAATTTCTCAATATTTTAAACATCGTGAAAATATAATAAAACGTACCTTATTAGTGTAGGAATAATCCTTGAGTAGGAATACTCTTCTTGCACCAAAACCCTAATTCACTTCCATAGGAATTCCTTGACTGGGATGAACTTTAATGTGTTTCTTCTACTTGATTCTTGTTGGCTTGACGAAATTAATCACCAATATTTCTTGAGTTCTTGTGGATGAAGAGTGTGGAATTTTCTAGAAGTCTTGAGAGATATAGAAAAGTGTGGGAATGAAATAAATGAAGTGGGAACATCATTATATAATCAGAAGTATTCAACACATCGGGACTTCCACAGACACTTTCACGGTCTATGGAATATTTTATGGTCCGTGGAACAGGTCGTGGTTCACCTCCAGAAGACCATCGTCTCTGCTGGGTATTCCACGGACCATTATACGGTCTGTGGTAACTTTCACGGTCCGTGAAAGGGGTCGCGGAACTCACAGCTTTTTCCGAAGTTGTTCTCGTCGTTTTGTTCAGTAAAATGGTCATAACTCTTGATCCTGATATTGTGTGAGATCCCAAGACCTATGGTTGGAAAGATCTTTTAATTATCTACAACTTTTGTTCTTAGTGTTTTTCCAAATTCGAAACTTATAATATCTCTTTGGTCCCTCCAAGTCAGATCATCCGAAAATGTTTCCATAAATCATCCTTTCGGATGGCTTATGCCCATATTTGGCTTATGGGTCCTTATTAGGACTTGCTCAACTTTCCATGTACTAGTCATATATCTCTTCATATGTCCTTTATAAAACTCCAGCGTGTGGACCCTAATTATCTTACAGCAACGAGGGCTTTTTGGCAAGTGACATATGAACCAATTCAACCCAAATGGTCTCCAAATGTCATATGTATACCATTAGTACACTCTTATAATATAACCATTCTCCTTAATCCTCGCATAACTTTGCTCTTCCTCAGGCCCATACTAAGCTGGCTACGACCTTGGTAGCACGAAATTTTCCAAGGTGTATCACAAAAGTTCCCAGACCAGGCCCGATAAGGGCTTCCTACGTATCACTCTTCGGACATCAGATTAGACGTAGTTTCTTTTACACATAAATAAGGAAGGATAACATTGGATTGGAAAATAGGGTCGCCTAAATCTACCCAAAAGATGACTTCTCCTTGAAGTCATGGTGTGTTGTCATCCTGCATCCCGAAAGATTCCTTCACTGGGGATGATTGATTCATCATTCAACCTCATAATCCTCCTTTTATGGGCTAAGCATTCATTGGTTGTGTGGCTGGGTTGATTTTTGTAAAATGGGTACCTCTTGTGATCATAGATTGTTGCACACGCCGGATGTCTCTCTCTACTGTAACATGTTTCCCCTAAGTCCCTAATTTTTTCATAGATTTCCATGCATTGCATAGGCTTTGGGGCTACTTTTAAGGGGTAAACACGGGATTTGAGGGCACCGCCTACCATGTGGGCGACAGTGGGTGAATTGACCCTTGAAAAATCTTGGAGTTCTTGGCGTCAACAATGGAAGCAGCGATGGTGGCCTTCTTGGATGGCCTACTTTATTCCTCTTCGTAGGGTTCAGACACCTCCTCCAGAGCCTCAGTTTCTTACGCGGGCTCTTTCGATTTCCCCTAAAGCGGTATGTGGCTCCTTCCTGTTCCTTTGACCTTGTTTGAGAGGTTTTCATTATAACATTCCATTTTTGTGGTCCCTTTCGGTTGACTTCCAGCAAGGTCTAAGATTTTGTTGGCTTCCTTAATCTTTTTCTTGACCAAGTTGATCTTCTTTTCTAGCCTATTGATCTTTTCATGAAGCGAGTCTTCACAAGTTAACGACAGGGGTAGTGGAAATTTTGCAGTCTTGAGTGCCTGTTCATGGTAGCAAGCCAACCTTTAAAGAGGTGCAAAATGGGGTAGGCATTTTTGGAAACTGATGCTCCTTAGTGGTTTGAGCATTCTTCGTGTGTTTCTTTGGGTAATGATCGGAATGTTGAATCAACCAATATTTAGACGGAATACATGAAAGCACGTAAGCATGTAATCATATACTCACACCATTGAAATAAATTATACTATGCGCGTTCCTTAGGCCTTTTTGCATCAAGACCTTTCTAATCGTTTCGAAACATGATTGTGCCAATTGTTAAGTCAAACCATTTCCCCCATAAATCATTTCCATTAGTAATAAATATTTCCCCAAAGGGGTAACAAAAGGTAAAGACCCGTTTGGTCGTTATAGTCTTTTCGGCACCTTTAACCCTTTCCCGAGCTTGCTTAGCTCGATTTTGATCGGAGGGGACTGTTGACACGCTTCTCGAGGTGTTTAGATTTGATTCGGGCGACATTTTGTGAAAATTTGGGGTTAAAGCGAAAAAGAGTTCACTCAAAGTTGACTTTTGGGTAAACAAACCTTTTTCAAAAATCCATTAATTTTGAGAGGTCCGGGTGGTCTTTTAGAACTTGAATGTATATCTGGTTCAGCTCCCAATGCACTCGGATGCATTTTGGGACTTGGGTTGGGAAGTTGAAATTGAGGTATCGAGGGTTGACTTGATCAATGAGACCTCCGTTGGGAATTCCGAGGCCACGAATGCGTTCGTGGCGTGTTGTTATGTGTGTCTGTGTATGTGGTTGGTGACCAGATAGCCTCAGGTATTAGTCGGGATATCGGTTGAGATTGAGATAATTTTAGGGATTTCTAGTGCTGGTGTCCGCCTGGGCGGCACCAGTACGGTCCCAGCGGCACAGCCATAGCGGTGGGATAGCCGTTGGGGCAGCCAAGTTCTTTTGTGGCTGACCATCCCGACGGTCTGAGTGGACATCAGGGCGGTGTTGTCCTAGCGATCCCGATGCCGTTGTATCGGTATCGGGTTTGTTATATTCATTAAGTGTGTATTAAAAGCCCTTAGTCTATCATTTATTACTATTCCGAAAATTGAGCTTTGGGGAGAAATTCTAGAGGATTCTTGGAGAAGATTCTTGGTGGTAAGTCCTTCTAATCTCCTTGCCAATTCATTATTCCTAATCATCTTAGAATCATTTTCCCTTGTTAGTTCATTAAGTGATGAAGATTAAATTTGGTTTAAGAATGTTCTATTTAGGCTTCTAAATGACGAAATTGATTAGTTTTATGCTAGATTATGGTGTGTCTAAGGTTGTTAATCACATATCTTCATTATTAATTTGAATTCTTGAATTTAAGAATTAGGGTTTATACCCAAAATTTGGGGTTTTGCTTAGACTTCAAATTTGGATGAATCCTTGAGTTAAGCAATTATTTAATGGGTTGTGATCACCTAGTGTTTAATTGGATTACCCCTGAATTTCCCATTTTGCCCTTGTAAGACCTGTTTCCCCAAATTTTAGTGTTGGTTTCGACCCAATTTGAATGATAGCTATATAGGTTTCGATCTTCATGATTTCTAATCTAGATTTTGAATATGCTTACTCTTTCTTGATTTTGAGACTCAGCGGAAAGGAAAGGCTAAGGAGTGATTGTTGGTGTTATTGATGTTTGGTCATCCAGGTAGGTTATGGCTTACCCTATGGTGAGACTTCATGTCACGACCCAACCCCGTAGGCCGTGACTAGTGCCCGATCTGGGCACCCGAACCCATCTATCAAATGCATTCAAGTATATAGCAGAAGCCGACAAGGCTGTATTTACAAATTTAGATAATTTCCAGAACAATTTCGGCAGAGTTTCCTTTGTTTTACAGACTATCCAAAATAACCCTGCGCACAGAAAATACCAACAGAAGACCACACAGGGCCAACGAAGCAATATTTAAACATATGCGGACCGGCCGCCGCGGCGAATGGGATCGCCCAAACACAACATAAGCGCACATCTGTACAGAAAAAAAAACCCCAACCCACAAACATGTCCACAGACCTCTAAACAGACCGACAGAATCATATGACGGGACAAGGCCCCGCCGCACCCACGAACGAGAATATATATATACAGTAGTGACGGACTATACCAAAAGATGGGCTCTGGATAAGAGAGCACTCCAATTAGCAGAATAAGATCCTAAGCGGACGGATCAGCAAACCTGTCGTCGGTACCTGCGCGGCATGAAAACGCAGCCCCCGAAGAAAGGGGGTCAGTACGAAATATGTACTGAATATGTAAAGCCTGAATTACAGAAACAAAATCATAACTGGTACAGAACGTACAGAAAGTAAACAGAAGACCCAAAGTATCAGATACATATTTTCAAAACATGCAGAGTGTATACATAAACATATGTCATATCAAATCCGGCCGTTACCAAGGGACTCGGCAGACAGAACGTGGCCACCCTCCCGACGCTGGTGCCACAACACAGAAGAATCAGAAAAGGGGGCATAACCCCGCATCATAATATGTCATATCAGATGGCCATAGTAAATCATATCAGAACAAGCGTACATGGAACATCATACTCCACAAACCCATGTACGCGTATACCTGCCCCCTCACATCGAGGCACGGCGAACAATGCAAAGGGTCACGCTTGACAACATATCCTGGCCCGGGCTCAGTGTGGGAACATTGAGGCATCCACGAATGGAGTAGTGAGAGACTAATGCAATTAAAATATCATAAATGTTTCCATAGACTCGATGAGGCATATCAAAGACAAACCGATCCAATGAAGTCGGAAGGGATCATAGTAAATGAGTTTCGAGTGTCAAAACAATTTATCAGACTTAATGGAATATTTAACCATGTTTGTTAGGTAATGAGAATGGTAGTCAAAACATTTTGTTCAAATACCGTTCGAAAATAGGACTTAAGTACAATACGGGCAAAACCGGGAATAATGGACCCACCTCCGGACAAGCAAGGCGGTGGGCTCAAATTACATATTTTAAACATATGGGGTCCCCTACAAAGGTTCTACGGACGTTCTATGGCATTTCCAAGTAGTTTAGGGAAAGTTTGCATGATTTTCAAGAATACAAACCAAAAGGGCTCAATCATACTGAAGGAAAAAGCGAGATTTTCAATTGCGGATTCCGATGGGCAGAAAGTCTTTCGAGGCCCGAATCCGGTTCTAACACACTTAGGCATGCCAAAAGAAGGATCGGGTAGCTTTACATACCTTTTTGAGCTTTGCACGCCTATCCAAGCTCACTCCCCGTTTCGTCGAAGATCTGCAAATGGTCACATTTACCAATTGTGAGTTATTGATGCCACGAATTCAGCTTAACTCATATATGTCTACCGAAATTTCGGCAGCACCTCCCCTATACATATAGCACCCCCGAGGATTTGACTCGGCCAAATCAATCAACAACAACCCAACAACAACGTCAACAACAACAATAATCGATATAAAACGCAATATGACATAACTAGTTCTACTTCCAACATAATATCGAAATATTCATTCCAACTTCGCATTTCAAATCAACATCAACATTCTCATATTCATTAGTAATCAAGATCATTACCATATAGTTTAGAAGCATTTCATATCATTTCCACAAAATATTCATACGATATACATAATATACAAGCTTTCCGCTAGAGTCATAATTCATCCAAGGCTTCTAATCTTTAGCATACATATTCATAACATATTTCCATCTTCCAAATCTATCAATGATCATCATAATTTACAACCTAACAACTTCATTTTCACAATGTCTTAAAATCATACTAAAACGACATAAGCTTCTACATTCCATTTCAATGCAATCTTATATCATTTTACTTTCATATACCTTGCAAACATCACAACAACACTACTAACTTGTTGAACAAAATTGATTCATTCTCATTCCACTAAAGACACCACACGGCTACATCACTATTTTTCAACTTCTATCAAATTCATTCAACTTTCATTTCCAATATGCATTTCACCACAACCACAACTAGAATATGACATAAATTCAACACATTATAAGTATACACATACATATACACACGGCCACATGCATATATATATACCCACTTGGTAAACTTCCATGTTCCATACAATCAACTCATTCCCACATACTACAACACAAACAAAACATCAGAACACAATAAAAAGAGATGAATTCTTACCTTTTCCCCTAGTCTTCTTCCCTTGAATAAGTGATCAAATTGAGGAACCAATTGCTCCTTCCTCCAAAACAACTACACCAAGTTGAAGAGGATACTCAATTTAGTAGGAAAAACACAAGATACTATTTTTTTGAACAAGATTTTTGAGAGTCATTTTTCCTTGGCCAAACCCGAACCCTCTTCTTTTCTTTGCTCTTGTTTTTCTTTGTTTTCTCTTCTTTTCAATTCTTGAACGTTCTAAAGAATATGACCCATATAATTATTTAACACATGGGGAATTAATTAACCAAAGCTTGGGCCTTGGCATGGCCGGCCACCCCCTATTATTGGGCCCAAATTTTTCTCTTCAATTTTCTTGGCCCAATGGATTTAAATCCTTGTTTTACAATTCCCGGAACTAATTTCCGAAATTTCAATTTTTGCCCTTAACCTTCGCCGACACTTGCACATTAATATTCTTTCACAAATAACTCATGTGCTAGATCTAATCAATTATGACTTTATTTCATACAAGTCAAGATTATTTCTAATTTTCTAAATGTGCGAAGACACGGGATATAACATCCTCCTCCCCTTTAGAACATTCGTCCTCGAATGTTAAATTAATCTTATAGGGTCTGAAAATACTTGGGAGAGTTTTTGTTTATAGACAGCACATATGACACCCATTCATTGTTGAAATAGAATTAACAAGGAGTCAAGATTACCTGTGGGCATAGGGAACAAATGGGGATATTTCTTCTTCATTTCCTCTTCGGCCTCCCAGGTCATTTCCTCCCTATTATTGTTCCGCCACAGCACCTTAACAGAAGCTACGTCTTTATTCCGGAGCTTTCTTACCTGGCGGTCCAAAATGGCTATGGGCTGCTCCTCGTATGATAACTGCTCCGTCACCTGAATATCATCTGCTGTAAATATTCTGGAAGGATCACCGATGCATTTGCGGAGCATAGATACATGGAATACCGGATGTACCGCTTCCAAATCAGATGGCAGATCTAGCTCATAGGCGACATTTCCAATTTTCCGCACAATTAGATAAGGCCCAATATAACGTGGACTAAGCTTACCCTTTCTGCCGAACCGCATTACGCCTTTCATAGGCGATACCTTCAGAAATACCCAATCACCAACCTGGAATTGCAAAGGACGACGTCGTTTATCAGCGTATGATTTCTGTCGACTCTGGGCTGCCAATAGTCGTTCCCGGATAAGTTTCACCTTATCAACGGCCTGCTGGATCATATCCGGGCCGATTAACTCTGTCTCGCCAATATCAAACCAGCCGATAGGTGACCTGCATTTCCTACCATATATTGCCTCGTACGGAGCCATCTGGATGCTGGAATGGTAGTTGTTATTATAAGAAAATTCAATCAATGGCAAGTGATCCTCCCAACTACCTCTGAAATCAATAACACAGGCCCGAAACATATCTTCAACCGTCTGGATAGTGCACTCGGCCTGTCCGTCACTCTGAGGATGGAAAGCTGTGCTCAGGCTCAGCTGAGTCCCTAATCCTTCCTGAAAAGATCTCCAGAAGTTCGCTGTGAACTGAGCACCTCTGTCAGTGATAATAGATATAGGAACTCCATGAAGTCGCACAATTTCTTTAATATAACGCCTGGCATAATCCTCAGCGGAGTAAGTAGTTCTGACGGGGAGAAAATGGGCTGATTTAGTCAGCCTATCAACAATAACCCAGATGGAATCATACTTCCGTGGAGTGCGAGGCAAACCTGTAATGAAGTCCATATTAATGAGCTCCCACTTCCACGTCGAAATTTTCATTTCCTGCAACAGTCCACCCGGTTTCTGATGTTCAATCTTGACCTGCTGACAATTTGGGCACTGAGCCACGAACTCTGCGATATCCCGTTTCATACCATCCCACCAGTATAGGCATCTAAGATCATGGTACATCTTCGTAGACCCAGGATGAACAGAATAGCGAGCATAATGTGCCTCGCCCATAACCTGCTACCGCATCCCTGCAATATCAGGTACACACAACCTGCCTCTGTATAGTAAGGTTCCGTCTGGTGTAAACTCGAATGGAGTCCTCTCCTTTTCATAGGCTGTGTCTCTGTACCGAGCTAAAATAGGATCTTCATATTGGTGCCGCTTAATATCTTCCTTAATGGATGATTCAGAAGCCCCTCGGACAGAAATCCGCGTACCTCCAGAATCGGCCAGACGAACCCCAAGATTAGCCAACTGATGAATATCACGTACTATCTCTTTCCTGTCTGGCTGTAAATCTGCTAAACTGCCCATAGATTTCCGGCTGAGTGCATCTGCAACAACATTAGCCTTACCCGGATGATACAGAATATCCACATCGTAGTCTTTCAGGAGCTCCAGCCACCTCCGCTGCCGCAAATTTAGCTCTTTCTGCTTAAAGATATACTGGAGACTCTTATGATCTATATAGATATCAACATGAACGCCATATAAATAATGTCTCCATATCTTCAGAGCATGAATCACCGCTGCAAGCTCCAGATCGTGGGTAGGGTAATTCTTTTCATGCTTTTTGAGCTGCCGGGAAGCATAAGCTATAACTCTGCCGTGCTGCATCAATACACAGCCTAATCCCATGCCAGAAGCGTCACAATAAATAACATATCCATCGGGTCCCTCTGGAAGAGTCAGAACTGGGGCTGTAGTCAGCTTCTCTTTCAGCAACTGGAAGCTTCGTTCACAAGCATCAGTCCACTGGAACTTGGCTCCCGTCTGAGTTAGCCTTGTCAAAGGCGCTGAAATCGAAGCAAACTTTTCCACAAATCTTCTGTAATAGCCTGCTAATCCCAGAAAACTACGTACCTCTGTGGGCGTCGTGGGTCTAGGCCAATTCTTCACGGCTTCAATCTTCTGTGTGTCCACCCGGACACCATCAGCTGCAATAATATGTCCCAAGAATGCCACTGAAGCCAACCAGAATTCACATTTAGAAAATTTTGCATATAATTTATGATGCCGAAGTACTCCAAGTACTGCTCTCAGATGATCTGCGTGTTCTTCCTCGGACCGAGAATAAACCAGAATGTCATCGATAAATACAATTACGAACATATCCAAGAATGGCCTGAATACCCGGTTCATCAGATCTATGAATACCGCAGGAGCATTAGTTAACCCAAAAGACATAACTCTGAATTCATAATGCCCATATCGAGTCCGGAATGCTGTATTAGGAATATCGGCCTCTCGTACCCGCACCTGGTGATAGCCTGACCGAAGGTCTATCTTCGAAAAATATTTGGCGCCCTGCAACTGATCAAACAAATCATCAATTCTGGGGAGGGGGGTATTTATTCTTTATAGTTACCTTATTCAGCTGCCGATAATCGATACACATACACAGCGACCCGTCTTTCTTACGCACAAATAATACCAGGGCTCCCCAAGGCGAAGTATTGGGTCTGATGAAGCCTTTTTCTAACAGATCCTTCAACTGCTCTTTCAGTTCTTTCAATTCTGCCGGTGCCATTCTGTACGGGGGAATAGATATCGGCTAAGTATCTGGAAGCAAATCAATAGTAAAATCTATCTCCCGCTCTGGAGGAAGGCTTGGGAGCTCATCTGGGAATACATCTGGAAATTCATTAACCACGGGAACTGACTGAAGAGTCGGCGTTTCTGCTGTCAAGTCTTGTACCCGAACCAGATGATAAAAATAACCCTTTTTGATCATTTTCTTCGCCTTAAGGTATGAAATAAACTTACCTTTCGGCGATGCAGTATTACCTGCCCATTCTATAACTGGCTCCCCAGGAAACTGGAAACGAACTACCTTATTTTGGCAGTCAACATTAGCATAACAGGAGGCTAGCCAGTCCATTCCCAAAATAACATCAAATTCAATCATATCTAACTCCACCAGATCTGCCTTAGTATCTCGGCCGCATATAATTACAGAACAGTCTTTATATACCTGTTTCGCTACAATAAAGTCCCCGATCGGTGTAGCTACCTCAAATGGCTCTATAGGCTCGGACGTTATACCAATTTTACTAGCAACAAGGGGCGAAATATATAACAAAGTCGAACCTGGATCAATCAATGCATACACAGACCGAGAGAACACCAATAATGTACCTCTAACGACATTAGGCGATGCCTCCTGGTCCTGGCGGCTGGACATAGCATAAATGCGGTTCAAAGGACCGCTAGTACCAGAAGCTCCACCACGGCCTCTGCCGCGACCCGCTGGTGCTGAAGTACCTGGCCCCGTAGGGCGCATAGCCACTGATGAAGATGAAGACCCGGCGGCTGATCCCGTAGGCTGTGCTGCACCACCCGAACTACCCTTATACGGGCAATCTCTCACAGAATGGCCCTGACGGCCACAAGAAAAACATGCACCGGTGGCTCTGTAGCACTCCCCAGGATGGTATCTTCCACAATAAGAACACTGAGGCCTAGGTGGCCTCGTCTGACCAGAACCCCTATCTGTCCGCGAACCTGAAGCCCTGGAGCTCTGACCTGCTCCTGAATACCCTGGGCCATCAAATCTGCGACCTGTGGGCTGTAGAGGTGCGCTCTGTGCCGGCTGGGATAGATGTCTGTTAGGCTGCTGTGGCTGCTGAGGCTGTCTGCCCCGAAAATCTCCAGAATACCCAGATGATCTGGCCCTCTTGGGCTGTCTCCGATCCTGACTCCTATCAGGCTGACGCTCCCTATGCCGGTCCTCCATGCCCTGGGCGTGCGCCTGAATCCGGGCAATATCCATGCCGGGCTGAGCAGCCAATACCAAACAGCTGTCGACAAAATAACGGTCCAGCCCCATAATGTACCTGTGCATCCTGTCAGCCATAGTAGCTACCACAGCAGGTGCGTATCGGGCCAATGAGTCGAACTCCATACTGTACTCTCGAACACTGCGACCCCTCTGTCTCAGCAATAAGAATGTGTCAGCCTTGGCCCGCCGTAACTCCGGAGGCAGAAAATGGCTAAGAAAAGCCTGAGAAAAATCATCCCAAACTGCTGGGGGAGAGCCGTTGCCTCTGGATAACTCCCATGACTCGTACCAATTAGCCGCTACATCATACAACCGGTACGAAGCCAATGTGACTGACTCTGTCGCAGAAGCATTAATCAAATGTAAGGTGTGCCGCATCTTCCTGATAAACTCCTCAGGGTCCTCCTCGGGCTTTGTCCGAAGAACTCTGGAGGGCCACAAGTCAAGAACTCACGGGCTCTCGAACTGTCACGCCTGTAAGCCCGATCACCTCCAAGTCGGTGCCCCTGAACCTGTCCTGCCACAAGTCTTGTCAATAGCTGGACTGCCTCTCTCATAGTCTGATCCTCAGTCCCTGGCCGTGGAGCTGGAGGCTCAGGTACTGGAATCTCGGGAGCTGGCGGTGGAGCCGCCCCTCGACCCGCAGCTGCTGCTGCTCCAACCTCCTCTACGTGTGGCGGTGTGGAAGAGCCCTCTGCCGGGGGCAAAATATCAGGAGCAATATGTGCATGGGCCCTGGTAACCCTCTGGGCCCGACTAGTCTCTCCCACAGCTGCTGCCTTGGCCTTTTGGGCCGCTGTCGCCTTTTTTGGAGGCATAACTACAAATGTAACAATTCGTTAGGGAGGAGTCATCCTGATAACACAGCTCTATCGCATGATCTAAGACAGAAAGAAGGGTAGTATCCTAAATGCCCTGTAGTCTCCTGTTTATAGGTGTGGTGCACAACACACCGATAAACAAGACTCTACTAGACACGGTCTGTAGACATTCCGAGGACGAACCGCTTTGATACCACTTTTTGTCACGACCCAACCCCGTAGGCTGTGACTAGTGCCCGATCTGGGCACCCGAACCCATCTATCAAATGCATTCAAGTATATAGCAGAAGCCGACAAGGCTGTATTTACAAATTTAGATAATTTCCAGAAAAATTTCGGCAGAGTTTCCTTTGTTTTACAAACTATCGAAAATAACCCTGCGCACAGAAAATACCAACAGAAGACCACACAGGGCCAACAAAGCAATATTTAAACATATGCGTACCGGCCGCGGCGGCGAATGGGATCGCCCAAACATAACATAAGCACACATCTGTACAGAAAAAAAAACCCCAACCCACAAACATGTCCACAGACCTCTAAACAGACCGACAAAATCATATGACGGGACAGCGCCCCGCCGTACCCACGAACGAGAATATATATATACAGTAGTGACGGACTATACCAAAAGATGGGCTCTGGATAAGAGAGCACTCCAAATAGCAGAATAAGATCCTAAGCGGACGGATCAGCAAACCTGTCGTCGGTACCTGCGCGGCATGAAAATGCAGCCCCCGAAGAAAGGGGGTCAGTACGAAATATGTACTGAATATGTAAAGCCTGAATTACAGAAACAAAATCATAACTGGTACAGAACGTACAGAAAGTAAACAGAAGACCCAAAGTATCAGATACATATTTTCAAAACATGCAGAGTGTATACAGAAACATATGTCATATCAAATCCGGCCCTTACCAAGGGACTCGGCAGACAGAACGTGGCCACCCTCCCGACGCTGGTGCCACAACACAGAAGAATCAAAAAAGGGGGCATAACCCCGCATCAAAATATGTCATATCAGATGGCCATAGTAAATCATATCAGAACAAGCGTACATGGCACAGCATACTCCACAAACCCATGTACGCGTATACCTGCCCCCTCACATCGAGGCACGGCGAACAATGCAAAGGGTCACGCTTGACAACATATCCTGGCCCGGGCTCAGTGTGGGAACATTAGGGCATCCACGAATGGAGTAGTGAGAGACTAATGCAATTAAAATATCATAAATGTTTCCATAGACTCGATGAGGCATATCAAAGACAAACCGATCCAATGAAGTCGGAAGGGATCATAGTAAATGAGTTTCGAGTGTCAAAACAATTTATCACACTTAATGGAATATTTAACCATGTTTGTTAGGTAATGAGAATGGTAGTCAAAACATTTTGTTCAAATACCGTTCGAAAATAGGACTTAAGTATAATACGGGCAAAACCGGGAATAGTGGGCCCACCTCCGGACAAGCAAGGCGGTGGGCTCAAATTACATATTTTAAACATATGGGGTCACCTACAAAGGTTCTACGGACGTTCTATGGCATTTCCATGTAGTTTAGGGAAAGTTTGCATGATTTTCAAGAATACAAATCAAAAGGGCACAATCATACTGAAGGAAAAAGCGAGATTTTCAATTGCGGATTCCGATGGGCAGAAAGTCTTTCGAGGCCCGAATCCGGTTCTAATACACTTAGGCATGCCAAAAGAAGGATCGGGTAGCTTTACATACCTTTTTGAGCTTTGCACGCCTATCCAAGCTCACTCCCCGTTTCGTCGAAGATCTGCAAATGGTCACATTTACCAATTGTGAGTTATTGATGCCACAAATTCAACTTAACTCATATGTGTCTACCGAAATTTCGGCAGCACCTCCCCTATACATATAGCACCCCCGAGGATTCGACTCGGCCAAATCAATCAACAACAACCCAACAACAACGTCAACAACAACAATAATCGATATAAAACGCAATATGACATAACTAGTTCTACTTCCAACATAATATCGAAATATTCATTCCAACTTCGCATTTCAAATCAACATCAACATTCTCATATTCATTAGTAATCAAGATCATTACCATATAGTTTAGAAGCATTTCATATCATTTCCACAAAATATTCATACGATATACATAATATACAAGCTTTCCGCTAGAGTCATAATTCATCCAAGGCTTCTAATCTTTAGCATACATATTCATAACATATTTCCATCTTCCAAATCTATCAATGATCATCATAATTTACAACCTAACAACTTCATTTTCACAATGTCGTAAAATCGTACTAAAACGACATAAGCTTCTACATTCCATTTCAATGCAATCTTATATCATTTTACTTTCATATACCTTGCAAACATCACAACAACACTACTAACTTGTTGAACAAAATTGATTCATTCTCATTCCACTAAAGACACCACACGGCTACATCACTATTTTCCAACTTCTATCAAATTCATTCAACTTTCATTTCCAATATGCATTTCACCACAACCACAACTAGAATATGACATAAATTCAACACATTATAAGTATACACATACATATACACACGGCCACATGCATATATACATACCCACTTGGTAAACTTCTATTTTTCCAAACAATCAACTCATTCCCACATACTACAACACAAACAAAACTTCAGAACACAATAAAAAGAGATGAATTCTTACCTTTTTCCCTAGTCTTCTTCCCTTGAATAAGTGATCAAATTGAGGAACCAATTGCTCCTTCCTCCAAAACAACTACACCAAGTTGAAGAGGATACTCAATTTAGTAGGAAAAACACAAGATACAATTTTTTTGAACAAGATTTTTGAGAGTCAATTTTCCATGGCCAAACTCGAACCCTCTTCTTTTCTTTGCTCTTGTTTGTCTTTGTTTTCTCTTCTTTTCAATTCTTGAACCTTCTAAAGAATATGACCCATATAATTATTTAACACATGGGGAATTAATTAACCAAAGCTTGGGCCTTGGCATGGCCGGCCACCCCCTATTATTGGGCCCAAATGTTTCTCTTCAATTTTCTTGGCCCAATGGATTTAAATCCTTGTTTTACAATTCCCGGAACTAATTTCCGAAATTCCAATTTTTGCCCTTAACCTTCGCCGACACTTTCACATTAATATTCTTTCACAAATAACTCATGTGCTAGATGTAATCAATTATGACTTTATTTCATACAAGTCAAGATTATTTCTAATTTTCTAAATGTGCGAAAACACGGGATATAACACTTCATTTAGAAAATCATATATTTAGATGATATTGTCGGAGAAAGCATGTAAACCTTAGGGTATGAAGTTGGGTTGGATATTGTGTTAGGTTAGGCCCTGTTGTGTGATTGGGGCTAGCCACCCCGTTGTGTTGTGACTTGATTGTTCTATTGTTGTTGGCCTAATGCCAATTGGTGATTGTAGATATTGGAGACTATTGTTTATCTTGATCATGATATTGTAGTCTCTTGCTTGTTGACATTTGATACAAGGATAGTGTTTTCTATGACTTGTGTAGTCTTTTATGATATTGTTGGCGAACCTATGCTTGGTACTTGTGATATTGATCTGATTATTGTTGTTGACTCATACATTGCACACATTCTCATCCTTCATGATATACGTTAGATACATTGATGATACTTGAGGAAACACTGTGATGAGCTGGGCTCGATTTGGATCAGAGTGACGTGAGAGTCTTATATTTGATGTCATCCCGGAATCGTGGATTGAGTGGTAGTGGTTGCCGAGGTTCGTGTCAGAGTCGTGAGGTATATGGATTCTGTGGGTCCTCCTAGGTTGTGCTAATGAAAATCCTTCGTGGGCAAATATCCGGAGTCTCGTTTGTCTGTTGGGCAATGATCCCGGGCGAGTAGTACTTTGACTTCGCGAGTCACCCTAGGTTGTGCTGCCTAGACGTAGATACTTCCGTCCGGAGTACATGTGTACACAGCATTGCATTGCATTTGCAGTCATACATCATCGCATTGCATTGCATTGCATTATAGCTTATATTGTGATGATCTGGTGATTTACTTGTGTTGTTTGGTTCGGATTGGATATATAGTGAGACGTGGCACACTTGGGTTTAGATGCTTCAACCTAGGTGATGACGTGTACTTGTTTCTGACTATTGCTTGACTTATACTTATTGATTTATCTGCTTATCTTGCTTTATTGTCTGAATAGTCAACCTATGATAACTACCAGTATTGTGGTTTTGTACTGACCTGCACTTGCTGTATTCTTTTATGAATGCAGAAATCCAGGTTGGATCTACATCCGTCTTTCGTGGCTGATAGTCGCTATCAGTACCGCTTAGAGTCTACAGGGTGAGCACGAGACGTCCGCTGCCTTAAAGACTCCTCTTATTTATGTATTACTTTCCATTCTGAGACATATTCAAACTTGATGTATTATTAAATTTCCAGACTAGTATATTTCTAGCTAGATGCTCTTGTATGGATTAGACCAGACTCTGAGGTGTATTTTCTTATTTCCGCACTTGATTTATATTATTATTGTCTGACTTACGTGATTTATTATATTTCCGCTTATTTAGTTATTTATTTACGTTTTCAAAATTATTGGGTTGAGGGTTCGCTTATCGAGGTGGGAAAGTTAAGTGCCCGCACGACTTATCGAAATTGGATCGTGATAAGTTTGTATCAGAGCCCTAGGTTACCCAGTCTATAATTCAAGAGCGTGTCTAGTAGAGTCTCGTGGATCGGTACGATGAGCTCTATACTTATCTGTAACAGGCTATAGGATATTTAGGAAATATCACTTTCTTTCCTTCTTTAGTGCTACTTTATTCTAATTGGTATCTGAAACAATCAAATTGTTATCTGACTCTTATTTCTTCTCTCACAGATCATGAGGACTCGAGCTACTATAGCTTTAGGTTTGGTGCCAGAGCCCGCAGCTATGGCCGGCATCAGAGAGCGAGTGATAGCCAGAGGGCGTGGCAGAGCTAGAGGCCATGAGGCTGCCCTAGCCAGGGGCAGGGCTCCTATGGTACAACAGCGGCGTGAGAGATCTCTGTCTCCAGAGCCTGAGGATCAGCAGGATCGAGACCAGGCCGCCGAGGATGGTGTGGCCCCAGTGCGGACATAGCACGAGATTAGATTATGCAGGATACTATGGCCTGTGTTTTACTCCATCTAGATGCCCAGCAGGCTGCCGCTCGGGTTACTACTCCTGGCGGAGGTTCACAGACCATAGTTGGGGTACAAACCCCTGAGCGAAGCCCTACTCAGGTAGAGCCCCAGGTGAGGATCTTAGGCTCGTGAAAGGCGATGTTATGACCGTGTCTGATCAGGATCTTGTTGGGAGGTTTAGGAAGTTGGAGCCGCCAAGGTTTTCGGGTACTTCTGCAGAGGATGCTTATGAGTTCATCTTGGATATGCATGAGTTGTTACATAGGATAAGGATCGTGGAGATCCACGTAGTTAACTATGTGTCCTACCAGTTTCGCGGCGACGCGAAAACTGGGTGGAGGTATTTTGTCGCTTGCAGACCTGAGGGTTCTCCTCCCCTGACTTAGTGTCACACCCCAATCTTGGTAAAGTGTGACTGGCACTCGGCACCATACGGGAATGGAGCGAACCAACTTATAAGCCACGTTTTTTGTACCTCGAAAGGCAATATAAGACCAAGGTACCATAAACCATAGGGGCACAATCCCAAAAGATAACATACTTACGTCTTCAAACTAATTCTTGAGTGCATAAGCCCGTAAGGCTATCCATAATAATGATACAACATAGTGTAAGTCGAGATGATCACAAAACATCTAACTATACATATCATTCTATGAGCCTCTACAGGAGTACATATATGCATACATACATACATCTGCCCAACTGGCCGTAGCACGGTGGTAACATGTGCCCGACTGGTCGTAGACCAGTGGTACTTATAATCAGCATCATAACAAAACTTCTACAAGTAATATCTATACATTTCCCGTGGTCATCACTTAACCCATAGGGTGTACATAATCACATAAGACTTATAAGCACAACTCAGGCTATTAGTACTTCTTCCCACTTGACTACACGATAACCAATTCCTACGATACAACATGAACCTCTCTTCGAACATTAAATACCTGATTAGAGATCCTCTGCTAGCACTCTATTCATGTCCTATAAAACATTCCTTAAGAACTTGTTCCTAAACTCATTGGATTATTATTATGGAACCGTCATCATGAACATGTCTCACCTTGAAGGAACAAATCATAAGGTGAGATCGGTAGTAATGAATAGTCTCGAAGGTCATGAATAACTAAACGATATTATACGGGTCATAAGGCTCATAGATTCAAAATTTATGGAAGAAATAACATTGTGGATATGGCACAAAGGTTTATCACAAAAGAATCATGCCTTTAGAAAGAAAGGGTTTAGCCTTAACATACCTAGAATCTTGCTCCTTGACCTTCCCACTAAGCTCCTGACCTGTAATTTATATATAAAACCGTTCATACTGTTATTAGGCTCACCATCATACACTTGTCTTAAGCCTTTAATTAAAATGCCTTTAGAATCTGCCTAAATTCGGGCAGCATCTCTCCTGTTTATATGCCTAACCTGAAACCATAATCCAGCAACAAACAAAATTAACGACAATACCCACACCATCCACAATATTATCAATACCAATATACTCCATAAAATATCCCACACGTCATTTGTCCAATTTTTCCACCAACAAATCCACTATACAATTATTCAACAACTCTACTTCCATAAATAAGCTTATATCCGTATCAATAAGGAGATATTCATACCTTATTCTCGCTAGTATCGTGATATATCCAATATTTGCCTTGAATTCCAACTAGGATTCACCACAGTACGCTAGTATGATCGCAACTACGCGATGTCCGAACATAAATTTGGAGATTATACTTAATTCGCATTAAAATTTTGTGAAGGAAAGGTTGGGAGAATTCTCTAGAAAGTTTAGGAGATTTTGGATGAAAAATGAGGGGTAAGACCCCTTTTATAAGGTCCCAAAGTAGGTTTGGCACTATAGCAAGTATTGTAGCAGTGCGACTACTGTAGCATGCATTTCTGCTCTGTCAGCCTAACTTGCAACGTGTTACACCTTGGAAATTTCCCCGTTAATGTACAGTGAATAAGCTAGCGAAAAACACGACGTACACGATGTTTCGATATGTGAGAAATAGTATTTGATGACCCTAATCGAGATTTAAAGATATTTAACGAAAAGGAAGAAAGTTGACAAGGAAAGCGAAGGATATGTCGTGTGTCGGGTAAGAATTATGAGCGACGAGTTAGCGATAGCGTAATGATGTCTTGGAAAAGAGTTTTAACGTCCCTTAGAATGTTAATGAAATGATAAACAAGTGCTAAGGAAGGTTCCCTATGGATTGGAGATCAAATGAAGTGACCAGAAAAAGATCAGTGAAAAGATGGATTATACAGACCGTATAATGTTATACGGCCCGTATAATGGACCGTAGGATGGTCACAGAATGGAGTTGTTGAAGTGGTGATTTCACAGTCAATTATACGGACCGTATAAAATTATATGGCCTGTATAACGTGCCGTCAAAGTGACACAGAATGAGAAGCTCACTGGAGCAATTTTACGGTCAATTATACGGACCGTATAAATTTATACGGACCGTATAATTGCCTGACGGGATCCGATTTTATGTTATTAAAAGGAGACCCAAGTTCATTTTATTTCATTTTTCTCCTACACAAGTCAAGAACTCTCTATAATATTCTCCACTCTTCATCCACAAGAAAATGAAGGAAATCAAAGATCAACATCAAGAATTCAAGTGAATCAAGTGTACAAAATCCATCAAAGTTCATCCAAGCTAAGAAATCTCAATAGAAGTGAACTAGGGTTTTGGGTGCAAGAAGAGTATTCCATTCAAGACTTATTCTTCCATTATCTAAGGTAAGTTTTATGGTATTTACATGTTATTTAAAGTATGGAAGAGTTGAAACACATGAATTGTAGAAGAGTATAGAAAATGGGTCATAAATGTGTGAATAGTATCATTGTTGAGTAGTAGTTAGAATGAATCATGAAAATGGATATGTTGAGATTGTAAATAAGTTATAAATGATATTAAGGACATGGGATAAGAATTATATGTGAGAAAACGTACTAGTATACTATGACCATGATTATGGGTGAATTGGAGTGAAATTATGAATTGCGGATAAAATAGGTGGATGACAATTGTTGTCTATGATATTGTGAATATTATTATTGATGTTTGGGAGTTGATATATGATATGGAGGAAGTCGTATAAACAAAGGAAATGCTGCCCAATTTTCTCTAGCTTTAGTAAGCACGTTCATATAATCGATTAGCTAATGTGAATGCGAATTCTCTTGAAGGTAGAAATGTGAGCATTGCAGGAGAACAATCAAGCGATGGAAATTGTTAAACGAAAAAGGTATGTAAGGCTAGTCCCTTCTTTCTAAGGCATGGATCCTATGATATGGTATTCCCTTCGTCTTCATGATTTCCTACGTATCAAAGTCTATGAGTCTACGAGTATAAAAAGTTTCATACAAGATAAAGAGAAGATATATGTTACGAGCATGACAATACCGATGATGAATAATAGTCTGGAAGTCCTAAAGTTCAGGATATGACATTCTTACAAAGCCAATGATGCTTATGTAACTCCCATGATATTATGTTCCCTACCTCCCCATGACTTCCCTACCTTCCGGAAAACTAAGAGCCTATGTTCATGAATAGCCGTATGGGATAAGATAAGAGCTATGTTATGAATACGATAATGATGATGATGAGTCTAAGTCTATAGATTCTAAGGCCTATAAGATTATGATTCTACAAGGCTAATGATTCAAACTACGATCCATTGATGTTGATTCATTGACTACACTCACCTTATATGCTAATTCCTTCAAGGGGAGGCATAATGCTTATGAATGCTCCATAATGGAAGCGGGGGCTCTCGACCTTGTGTCACCCCGACATTGTTATATGTTGGGTATAAGCTTTAATACGTGTCCTATGACTAATGTTCCGAAAAGTTACAAGTCTATGTTCATAAGGGGTTCCATATGAGATTAAGGAAAGAGATGTGCCATAGATACGGTGATAGTAATGATGAGCCTAAGTTAGAGATTATAAAGTTTATTATACGACATTATTACGAAGTTCACGCTACGAATACGATGCGATTCTCATAGATTGTCTTTAAATCCAAATCTATGCTCCATGAAAGGTTATGATAAGTTTATGAGACATATGTGATGATAATGATGACGCTGTTGATAGTGATGATGATAATGATGATGCTAAAGATATTTGTGGGCTTTTATGTATATATATATATATATATATATATATATATGTGTGTGTGTGTGTGTGTGTGTGTGTGTGTGTGTGTGTGTTTGTGCTTATGTATGACTATTATGAAATCCCGAGCTTATAAGGTCGGGTAGAATATGTATATATTTACGTAACGCGCGCACACCTCTGCAGTTGGGTACGAATAACCCTGAAGCCTTAGTAGGGCCAGGTAGCAATAAACCTGAAGCCTTGGTAGGGCCAGGTAGCAATAACCCTGAAGCCTTGGTAGGGCCAGGTTGCAATAACCCTGAAGCCTTGGTAGGGCCAGGTAGCAATAACCCTGAAGCCTTGGTAGGGCCAGGTAGTAATAACCCTGAAGCCTTGGTTGGCCAGGTAGTATATGATATAAATACGTATATGCTATGATTATATATATGATGTCTGTATGAAAAGCCCAGAAAATATGTAGGTGATACTGTCGAGCCACTACGTGGCCGAATGTGGATAACGTTAATGTGTATGAGCGGATGTGGTGTTATGATATATATATGTATGTGTGATACGACGATGTATGAGCTATGATGATACATGTACCGTGTTAGTATATGATATAGGCAAGAAAGGTATCCTCCTTTAAAAGTTAAGCAGGTTATGTCTTCATCTTAAGTCTTACGATTCTCTATTATGTTTATTTCATTCATGCCTTACATACTCGGTACAATATTCGTATTGACGTCTGTTTTCTTTAGACGCTGTGTTCGTGCCCACAGGTAAGTAGGGAGGAGACCCAGATTTGTAGAAGTCGATAAGCAGCGTGTCGCAAGCACTCCATTATTCCGGAGGTGCCATTGATTTATCATTTTATGTACATGTATGTTTTGGGCACGACGGGGTCTTGTCCCGTCCATATGTCTAGCATTCTAGTAGAGGCTCGTAGATACGTATGTGTGGGTAGTATGGTCTGACGATTTTGATAAGCGTATATGTGTATATATGTATATGTGTATTATTTGATAGCCGAAGGGCTTACCTATATAAAGGTAATTATATTTCCAAATGAAAAAAAAAACGATTTTTCCTATGATTTGAGTATAAATTTGATGAATGAACGTTTAACGAGTATGATAAGTAGCAGAATAAGCGGTGCTCGGTGGATAGCCCAGGGTACCCGTCATGGCCCCTAGTCGGATCGTGAGACAACGTCTATAATTCTCTTCTCCGATGTCGTATCGATAAGAGGTTTGTTGCGTTGGAAACTGGACTTGACGAACTTCGTTTTAGACTTTTGCTTTGCTTCAAAACTTCTCATATACTAAAAGATATTCTTTCCCAAAGTGGGATAAAAAATTGCCCCTCATATTTTCCATAAAATCTAAGGTCTCAATAGCTTATTTCTTCAACTCTATTTGGTCGTGAGACTTCCCGGTACTCCTCATATATCATTTTATCCATAGGTATACCTAATAATTATATCATTCCTTAAGCCCGAAAGATGGATCATCTTGATCATAATTCCACGTACTTGTACTTAAACTTAGCGAGCGTTCATCAGGAAGTACGGGGTGTAACTTCCCCCCCCCCTCCCTCTTTAAAGACATTCGTCCTCGAATGTTAAACTCTCAGGGATCTTATGAAAAATTCGGCAGAGCTTTCTCTGTAAATGCAATACTACCAACCTGTCTTGCAGTAAACCTACAACACAATGCCACACAGTGCTACAACAATATGTAATAACAACAGCCCAATGATAGTAACTAGTATCATATACATACCTGAAGGCCATTACGTCTCCGTCTGAACCTCATTTGGTAATGGAAACAAATGCGGCTATATGAACCTCATATCTATGTATACTATCCTTGCCAATATACTCTATACAATAAGGAAGGCCTTGCCAATATCTAGCTCATTGAGTGACATACGCTGCTCCTTTATCTTTTCTAACCAATCATATCACTTCTGAAGGAGTCATTATCAACCAATAAAACAACAGAAGTCGGGACTTAGGATTTACACCCTATGACTCAGCTCTATAGCACGATTTAAGATAGAAAGAAGAGTAACCATCCTGAATGCCCTGCAGCCTCCTATTTATAAGTGTGGTGCGCTTCACACCCATAAACAAGACTCTACTGGACACAACTCGTAGACCAACCCTAGGACGAATGACTCTGATACTAATTTGTCACACCCCAACCTTGGCAAGGCGTGACTGGCACTCGATACCATATGGGAACTGAGCGAACCAACTTATAACCCACGTTTTCTGTACCTCGAAAGGAAATATAAAACCAAGGTACCATAAACCATAGGGGCACAAGCCCAAAAGATAACATACTTACGTTTTCAAAATAATTCTCGAGTGCATATGCAGGTAAGGCTATCCATAATAATGATACAACATAGTGTAAGTCGAGATGATCACAAAACATCTAACTTTGAATATCTATCTACGAGCCTCTGCAGGAGTACATGACATAAGATAAAGTGGCCGGAACAGGGCCCTGCCATACCCATGCAAATGCATATATAGCCATACTAACTCACAGGGCAACTCCAAAGCAAGTGGAGTGCCACGACTCTGCCTGCTGAGCTGGTATCCGTACTGAAAGGTCCGTCAAGCTGTATCTCAAGACCTGTGGGCATGAAACACAACATCCACAAGAAGGGACGTCAGCACGAGCAAAGTACTGAGTATGCAAGGCGGAAAGTGCAACAAAATAGCCACATACTAAAGATGAGAAGAATAAGAATCAACCTGGCATCTTCTTGCAATCTTTACTAGGTCTGTATGCCCTACTATGGTCCTGGTTAACTTATCATCAAACATTATCCGAACATATGTTGCGACGTGCAACCCGATCTTTATATAATACATGTCTCTCTATACTCTCACATGCTTAACCATATCTATATACAGTACTGTGCCTTTATCTTACTAATCATCCTATACTAACTGCCCAACTGATCGGTTGTAACTGCCCGACCGGCTGCAGTCCGGTAGTAATAACTGCCCGTCCTATTATCGCCCGATGGTAAAGCACAACTGCCCGGCTGATCTGCGGTAACTGCCCGACCGGCCGTAGCACGGTGGTAACTATCCAACTGGCTGCAGTCTAGTGGTAAATATATACATCTTCCCAACTGGTCGTAGACCAGTGGTAAATACATATATAAATACATACACACATACATACATCTGCCCAACCGGCCATAGCACGGTGGTAACATTTTCCCGACTGGTTGTAGACCAGTGGTAATTATAATCAACATCATAACTAAACTTCTACGAGTAATCTCTATACAATTCCCATGGTCATCACTTAACCCGTAGGGTCTTCATAATCACATAAGACTTCTAAGCACAACTCAGGCTATTTGTACTTCCTCCCACTTGACTAGACTATAACCAATTCCTAAGATAAAACATGAACCTCTCTTCGAACATTAAATACGTCATTAGAGATCCTCTTCTAGCACTCTATTCATGTAATATAAAACATTCCTTAAGAACATGTTCCTAAACTCATTGGATTATTATGGAACCGTCATCATGAATACGTTTCACCTTGAAGGAACAAATCATAAGGCGAGATCGGTAGCAATGAATAGTCTCAAAGGTCATGAATAGCTCAACAATATTATATGGATCATAAGGCTTATGGATTCTAACATTTATGGAAGCAATAACATTGTGGATATGGCGCAAAGGTTTATCGCAAAAGATTCATGCCTTTAGAAAGAACGGGTTTAACCTTAACTGTTACACCGAAAATAATTTCATGTCATTGTGCGGTAAATAGATTAACGCAGGGTAAGATGAATATGAAGTTCCTACAAGTAAGAAGGGGTACTTAACGATTCTAATTAAGATTCCAAAGAAATTCGAGGCAAGAGAAGAAAGTTCGTGTCACGACCAGGCTAGGGGCCGCGACGGGTACCCGGG
Source organism: Lycium barbarum (assembly GCF_019175385.1). Taxonomy (NCBI): domain Eukaryota; kingdom Viridiplantae; phylum Streptophyta; class Magnoliopsida; order Solanales; family Solanaceae; genus Lycium; species Lycium barbarum. The sequence goes on from NC_083344.1 coordinate 34,842,442, forward strand.
GCTAACCACCGAGCACCGCTCGTGCTATCATTTACCTAACCCATTTAACAATCATTCATCTATTTTCGGTTAACTTTAAAAAGAGGATTTTCTTTTCATTACAAAAATATAACGCGTTAATACCAAAAACATATTTCAATATACTTATACACATGCGTACTACCCACGTTGTGGAACCACACAACCCACATCGAGAATCTACGAGCCTCTATTGAGTGACATATACAAATATACACAAAAGGGACAACCAATTAGCACCTCCGGAAGATGGAGTGCTCTTCAGCTCGGCTAGTGACAACTATCAGTCTGGACCGCTTTCCCGTCTACCTGTGGGCATGAACACAGCATCCAAAGAAAAGGATGTCAGTACGAGCATTGTACTGAGTATGTAAGGCATACATCAAGAAATAAAGTAAGAATAAGAAAGTAAAGTAAGTACAAGGAGATAATCGATAACTGCTTGCCTCTTAAGGCGGATCCATGTATGCATACTCATAAAGCATCATATAGTAAATTGTTGCGGAATGCGCAGCCCGATCCATATGTCATCATATGTTAGTGCCGAGGAACGTACGGCCCGATCCATAAATATAATAAGTTAGTGCCGAGGAACGTACGGCCCAATCCATAACCCATATATCCCGCGTCCGGGATGAAATCATGATATGCCAGCTGACCAGGTGGCTATGCGTCTATAGCGCCTCACCTTCCCCATATCCCCTGAATACATATACATATCATATACTTATACCATATACTTAGCATGCATGAGAGCCCAAGGAAAAGCTGTAAGTACGTCGGAGTGACGTAAGGTCGAAAGCCTCCGATTATGTTATGGAGTAATCATTGTCGCTTTGTCTCACCTTGAAGGAACAATTATTATAAGGTGAGACTATCAATGAAGAATATCATTAAGAGAAAACATAGAATAGGATCGTAAATTTCATGAGGCATCAAGCCATGTATTTTTTTTTGGAATCTTAAAAGAAATTAGTCATCATAATGATATTCTCACTTTTGACATCATCGTTGTCATTGAAAAACATATCCTTCGTCGTTATCATAAGAAATCACATAATCACAACCTTTGGTTTAGGAAAATGGGAGTACTTTGGAAAAACATTTATGGAATATCAAGAAGGAAATCGTGCTTCGGAATCTTAGACTATTTAACCTTTGATAGCAAGGAAAAGATGGGAGCATTTATGAAATCGTAAGCTAGGGATCATGCCTTTGAAAGAAAGGGAATAGCCTCACATACCTTCGACATTTACAATTCTTATTGCTTGCTCGCTCTCCCTTAATGCACTCGTATATACCTTCAAGAGAATTCATGTCGTCGTTAGCTAAGTAATTATAAGAATGGACTACTATTTCTAAGGAAAATTGGATAGCACTTCCTTCATTTCTAATACTTTTCCCATGTTTCATTTCAACTCTCATACATTCGTAACGACACTCACAATATTACTTTCAACAATCATCACTTATACACTTTGAGAAAAATCCACCATTTTCCTCCAATTTCTCCACATCCATGATTATAGCTCGTTATCACGTTTTCTCGTATATAATACTTATTTCATGGTCTAGACATTATTTATAGAATATTCACAACCGTAGCTTATCAAAATTCATGACTCCATTCAACTACTATTCAATTGTGCCACTATTCACCCATGCAAGGCCCATTTTCTATGTTCTTATACATTTCAAGTATCTAAGCCTTCCAATACCTTGAACCATATGGTATAGTCATGAAACATACCTTGGATGATGGTGGAATAAGCCTTGAGCAACAATACTATTTTTTTACCAAAACCCTATTTCAACCCTTTTGAGATTTCTTGAAGAAGATGACTTCCAATAGAGCCTCATGCACTTGCTTTCATGAATTAGATGTTGATGATCTTGGTTTCCCTTTGATCTCTTGAATTTTGTGGATGAATATTTGGAGAGCTTCTAGAGTGTTCTTGAAAGTTGTATGGATGAAAAATGAAATAAAATGAGGCTTTGGTCCCTTTTAATAACTTAAAGTTGATCTTTAATGAATTCCAGTCGGGGTGAACAGTGGTCGTAAACCACAGTTTCGAGCCGTAAACTGGTTTACGAGCCGTCCTCCCTGGTCGTATTTAAGCATGTCCAAAACAGAGAAGTTGGTTGAAGAATATTGCAGTTTACGATCGAGGTTTACGGTCCGTAAACCAGTTTACGGGCCGTATTCCAAGTCGTATTTAAGCATTCCCACACTTTAACAGAAAGTTGGAATTTGAAAGGCTGGAGGACGATGGTGGTTTACGGTCCGTAAATCACTTTATGGGCAGAAAATCACTATACGACCACTGGGCTGCATGAAATTTTACAACTTTTCCATTTCCAAAAATTCACGAATCATCACCCCTTGCTTAGTAAAACACCCCACACTCATACCCTTGTCGTTCTATTCCTTGTACATGTACGGGGACTTTTCCGAGGTATAACAGTTCGTTGAAGAAAGCGAAGTATAAGTCGTGTTTTGGAAAGGTTTTGCAAAGTACCGAGCTAATGTTAATTTAGCAATGTCTTGAGGAGAAGATATAATGCTGCTTAGATGGTTATTGAAGTATTAAACAAGTGTTTAGAAGGTTCCATAATGATTGGAAGTTAAACGAAACAAAGGGAGAAATTTTGGAATTTGTGAGTTATACGGCCACTTATACGGTCCGTATAAGGGACCGTATAACCTATCCAGAGAGGGGTTGTTCACTGGAGGTATTAGACGGTCACTTATACGGACCGTATAAGGGTCTGTATAATCCTCGTCGGGCAGCTTTTAATTTTTATAAAAAGAGTCCCCCAAGTCCTCATTTTTCATTTCATCGATTCTCCACACCTCTCAAGAGATCTAGAACATTCCATACACCGTACCAACATAAATTCAATGGGAATCAAAGAATGAACACTAATAATCAAGGAAATCAAGTGTTTGGGTGTTCATTAGGGCTGCTAGGGGCCAAGCATCTCTTTGGAATGGAAGTTGGGTTTCTCTGCAAGTTAAGTATTTCCATCTAAAGCTCATTCCTACACCATCAAAGGTGAGTTTTATATTCATTTCATGTTATTAAGAGTATTGATGGTTGAATAACTTGGATTGAGGAAGAAAGTAGATTATGGAGTTCAAATATGGAAATAGTGACTTGACTTGAATGATAGTTCTTGACATGTTATGGGTATAATCTTGTCATGAATGATATTAAGAAGGTTGGAGAAGCGTTATATGTGACTGAATACGACATTGGGTGATGACTATGGTTATGGATGACTTTGACAGGGAATTTTGAGAATTGAATAATGTCTAGCTTGACAAAGTTTATTGATTATGATATTAGGGATGTTGTTATTGATGTTTGGGAGTTTTCATATTATATGGAGAAAGTTGGAGAAACAAAGGAAGTGCTTCCCAATTTTCGTTAGCCCTTAGTCGCCTTAGCTTAGCTTCAAGTATGTTTCTGGTTATCTAATCTTAGTACGAATTCTCTTGAATGTAGAATCATGAACTTGGAAGGAAGCGTTTAGTCGGAAAAGCTAGAGAGACATAAAGGTATGTAAGGCTAGTCCCTCTTTTTCAAAGGCATGACTCTTATTTTGTGATTCCCTTCCTATATTCCCATGATTTTCTTACATCCCAAAAGATAAAAGGTAGAGATTCTTAATGTCACGACCCAGCTAGGGGCCGCGACGGGTACCCGGGGCTAGCCACCGAGCACCACTCGCTCTACCACTCATCTTACTCACTTAAGGCCCTTTTATCAACTTCATACATGAATTATAGGAAAAACATATTTTAGATAGAAATATAAATGCTTTATATACATTTGCCTCTCGGCCATCAAAATAATATATACATATAATAACATATTGTGAGACCATCTAACCCACACTGCGTATCTACGAGCCTCTACTGACAGACTGTATATATATAAACGGAACCAGACTCCGTCGTGCCCAAAATATGCATATATATCGAAAGGAGAATCACAAGCACCTCTGAACAATGGAGTGCTCTCCATCAGCTGACAACTACTATGGATCTGGATCAAGCTCACCTCTCTGTCTACCTGTGGGCATGAACACGGCGTCCAAAGAAAACGGACGTTAGCACGAATATTGTACTTAGTATGAGACGCATAAACAATGAAGGAAGACAACAATAATATAATGAGAACATCAATATGAAACATCTGGATCTGAATGACAATCATAAGAGAAGTAATGCATGCTGTCTCACTCATACTCATCATCATATCATATATGCATAATATGTAAGCTGCCCGTCCATATTGGAACGGTGTGATAATCAATAAAAATAGCCCGCATCCAGGCCTCCGGCCTCCGGCCTCCGGGGTATCATCTCATGCCGCCCACTAGTGGTGTCTGCCCATGCCAAATGGTCATGGTGTATCCGTATAACTGCCCGCCTTAGCGGTGATTGCCCGGCCAACTAGGCGCGGTGTAATATTATCATGACATGCTCATATTATTATAGTACATGCGTAAAGCTTAAGATCAACTATACTTTATCGGGGTGACGTAAGGTCGTGATCCCCCGATTTCATTATGGAGAAATTATTGACATTCTGCCTCACCTTGAAGGAATTAGCACATAAGGTGGGTGTGAGTAATCTATAACATCTTCATCATAGCATATCTCTTATCTTATATAGACATTAATAGATATAGGCTTTTAGCTTTTCAGAATACATGAACTCATAAAGACGAAAGGAATTTATAACATAAGATTCATGCCATTGGAAAGAAAGGACTAGCCTCACATACCTTTGTCGTTTAGCTAGGCTATCGTCCACTTGATCTCCTTCGATATCACGTCGCTACCTTCACGAGAGAATTCGAATTAGTATTAGTTAATCGACTATAAAAACATGTTATTATTTCTAAGTACAATTGGGCAGCGTTTCCTTTGTTTCTACTACTTTTCTCATGTCTCGTTTTAACTCCCAAACACTTACAACAGCACTTACAATATCGTATCAACAATCGTCATATATATACCTTAAGCAAAATCCACCATTTTCTCCAATCTGTCCACCTTTAGTGGTTTTAGCTCATCATCGTAATTTCGCATACTTCACACCTACTCCATGCTCTATACGTCATTTATAACGTATTCATAATCATAGCACACCAACATTCATGATCCAACATAGCTATCACCCAATTATGGCACTATTCACTCAGTAATGGTCCATTTTCTATGTCTTGCTACAATTCAAGTGTCTTAGCTTTCCAATACTTTAAACAACGTGATAAAGTCGTGAAACTTACCTTAGATGATGGTGGAATAAGTCTAGAGTGGAATTCCTTCCTCTTTCACCAAACCCTATTTCACCTCCTTTGAGATTTCTTGGTTTGGATGAACTTCACTTGAGTTTCATACACTTGGCTTCATGGATTTAATGTTGTTGATCTTGATGTTACTTTGATTCTCTTGGATGAAGTGTTTGGAGAATATTCTAGAGTGTTCTTGAATTGTGGAGATGAGAAATGAAGTAAAATGAGCTTAGGGTCTTTTTTTAATAACTCAAAATCTGATTTTTAATGAACAGCAGTCGGGGTGTATAGTGGTCGTAACCACAGTTTACTGACCGTATACTAGTTTACGGGCCGTATAACGTGGTCGTATTTAAGCATATAAAAAACAGAAAGGTTTGCTGAAGATCATGGCAGTTTACGACTCAGTTTACGGGCCGTATTTCGATTTACGGTCTGTATTCTGGGTCTTATTTTACCATTTCAACATTTAACAGAAAGTCGAAATTTTTGAAATGTTGAAGGACGATGGCACTTTACGGTCCGTAAATCACTTTACGGGCCGTAAATCACTTTACGACCACTGGGCTGAAATAAAATTCCGCAACTTTCTTATTTCCAAAAATTCATAATTAGTCATTCCCTACTTAGTAAAACATCGCACACTCATACCCTTCATTGGTCTATTCATTGTAGGCTCGCGAAAAATTTCGGAGGTGTAATACTTAAGAGCCTCCTATGAACTAGAGATGAGATATGTTCTATGATAATGATGCTATGATGAGCTTGATATTCTTATTCTTATGATTCCATGGATGTAATTTCTTGTTGATACCTCAACTCATGATATTAGTTCCTTCAAGGTGAGACGTAGCCATGAGAGTCATTCCATAATGTAATCGGAGGCTCCCGACCTTATGTCACTCCAATAATGTTAAGGCTTTTACTTGAGCTCTCATGCATGCTTTAGATAATGTATATGGCAAGTATGATAGGTGGTGCTCAGTAGGGTAGCTCCGGGTACCCGTCATAGCCCCTAGTTGGGTCATGACAAAAGTGGTATCAGAGCAGTTCTGTCCTAGGGTATGTCTACGAGCCATGTCCAGTAGAGACTTGTTTATGAGCGTGAAGCGAGCCACACTTATAAACAAGAGGCTGCGGGGGCATTTAGGAATAATGACCATTTTTCTTCTTCAGAGATCGTGGGATAGAGCTATGTTACAAGATTTCCTTTTTCCCTAATTGTGCGTTATGATTTCAGCGATGCCGGTAAAGAGAGAAGCAATAGCCGCCCAGAAGGGCAAGACTGCGACAGGAAGGCCGGTTGCACAAGAGTGTCTGGTAGATATAGAAGAGGGTGAGTCCCACAATGAGGCTCTATCTCATACCTCTCACACCCTGCCGATTTCGGAGGAGCATGAAGGGGCTCCAGCTCCAGTGCTTCTAGTCCCTCCACCTGGTACTTCCGGTCAGCAGATGACCGAGGCTATTTAGTTATTGACTCAGCTAGTTGTCGCTCAGGCTCAGCAGCAGAGTGCGGGTCCGGGTGATAGAGCCACTAGTGCCAGAGCCCGTGATTTTATGAGTTTGAACCCACCAGAATATTTTTGGTTAAAGCTGGATGAAGACCCGTAGGGTTTTATAGATGAGGTGTTGAGGACGCTGAGGATTATACATGCTTCAGATACAGTGTCAGTGGAGTTGGCGTCCTATAGGTTGCGGGATGTCGTCGTGCTATAGTACAACAATTTAATAGCTTCGAGGAAGGAAAATGCACCTCCTCCGGTTTGGCAAGAATTCGTAGATGCTTTTATTTGTCACTATTTTCCACCCGATATTCGAAGAGCCCGAGCTGACAGGTTCTTGAATTTAAAGCAAGGGAATATGAGTGCTCGGGAGTATAGTCTTCACTTCAATTCATTGGCCCGGTATGCTCCGACTATGGGGGCCGACATGGGAGACCGAGTACATCGATTCATGAGTGGCTTAGGGCCACATTTGATCAAGGATTGCTTGACAGCTTTACTCCAGGAGGGGATGGACATCTCCCGTATTCAGGCCAACACCAAGAATTTAGAAGAGCAGGAACAGCCGCACAGGGGTGAGTGCAATGTTGATACAGGACAGAGCAAGGGAGCTAGATCTGCTGGTGCTAGTAGTGAGTATAGAGAGGGTCAGTGGCAACAGTATTCCAGATATTTGGTCCAGTCCGCGACTAGTGTACCTCCTCCGTTTGTTGGCAAGAGATTTGACCGCTCCATTTATTGTGGTTCGAGTCAGAGTTCGAGGGTCTCGGGTCCTCAATTTGGAGGTGATTCTGGTTAGCGGAGACTACCAGTACCGCGATCCAGCCTGTATGGTATATTACATTCGGGTCAGTGTCGCCGTGGATAGATGCATGTTATGCTTGTGGTCAGACTGGGCACATGATGCGTGATTGTCCCTCGATGGGTGGTAGAGTTGGGGCCCAGCCTACAGGATCAGCAGCTGGCTCTTCTTCATCCGTGCGCCCTCTATGGCAGACTTCCTAGGCTTTCGCAGGCCGTGGTAGAGGCAAAGGGGTAGCACCCAGTTCAGGTGTCTCTCAGCCACATATTTATCCTTTAGCCAGACGACAGGATCTTGAGTCCTCCCCTAATGTGGTTACAGGTATATTATCCATATTCTCTCATGATGTTTATGCATTGATTGATCAGGGATCTACGTTGTCTTATACCACTCCTTATATTGCTGGCCGTATTAGGGTGAAACCCGAGCCAATTAAACCTTTTGAGGTATCTACTCCGGTTGGTGATCCAGTAATAGCTAGATAAGTATACAAAAATTGTATGGTTGTGGTATGTTTGTTATATCCTGTGTTTTGCGTAATTGAAAAATTTGGAATAATCGTGACTTGTAGGAAATAAGGCCATGTCTTTATTTTTTTTTAACATATGTGTGATGTTCATGAACATTTTTGAAGCGGAAATACAAAGGAAGGCCAAGGGAAAAATTGGAATTTTGAAAATTACTTTCGGGAATTACAAAATAAGATCCATGAATTAATTGGGCTCAAAATAATAAAGGAAAAATTAGGCCCATAAGTTGAAGGGTGGCCGGCCATATGGCCAAAGGCCCAAGTCCATGGAATTATTCCATGTGACAAATTAATTAAGCGGGATAAATATATGGAACCCTTTAGAACATTTAAGACTTCAATAAAGCAAAGAAAGCAAGAGAAAGAGAGAGCCATTCGGCCCTTTCAAGAAAGAAAAAAAAATTATCTTCCAACTTTGGTTCAAAAATCTTGTTCTTCTTGAATTTTTAACAAGTTCAAGACGCTCTACAATGCGGTATAATTACTTTAGCGGAAGGACGGCGTTTGTGGCAAGTGGAAAATTGAAGAAAAAGGTAAGAATTTTATCCCTTTTGTTATGAAAGAAACATATGTGTTATAATGGTTAGAATTGCATGAAAAACCATGGAATTGTGATGTGTTAGTGTTTGGCCGTGTGGGTATGTGAAGAGGAGTGTGGCCGTGAGCCATAGTAATGTAAGAGGATGGTGAATTAAAATTTATTTAGCTTGTTAGTGGTGTCGTTGTGACATTGATGACGTAGATAAAAGTTTAACGGGTTGGGTTGGTGTTGAAATTGGTTGTAGGTTGTTATGAGAGATTATGTGATTTTTTCGTAATTTTTATGCAATTATGAAAGTAAGATGCTAAATGTGAACTTTGGTAGTTGTTGATGAATTTGGAAGAAAACAATGCAATTTGGCAGTTCCGTTGTATTTGTAGAAGTTCGGATGGAATATGGAGTTGGCGGGATTAATTGAATCCTTGAGTATTGTTTGAAATACTATTGAAATATGTTTGAGTAATCTTGAGTAGTTAATGAATATGGAAAATGTTGATATTAGTTGGATGGTGTGAAGTTGGAATGGAATTGTTGCCTTATGTAGAAAGGAAGAAAAATTATGTTAGAATGCGTTTTGTTGTGATTTTGATGATTGTTGTTATTGTTGTGGTTGTTGTTGTTGAGATTATGGCTGAGCTAAGTCTCGGGGATGTTGAATTTATAGGGGAAATGCTGCCGAAATTTCGGTAGACAAATATGAATTTAAGTTGAATTCTTAGAAGCTATAACTCACAATTGGTAAATGTGACCAAATTGTACATTTTGGCGAACTTGAGACTTGATTTTGGAGACGTATAGGAGGCGGAAAAGGTATGTAAAGCTATCCCTTTTCTTCTTTTGGCATGTCCTAGTTATACTAGGTTGAGATTTGAGCCTCGGGGATAATTCTGTTCTTAGAAACCCGAGCTAGATTTTGGGTACTATTCATTCAATGTAATTGAATTACAATTCTTATGTTTAGTTGGAAAAGTGATCAAACATTCGTAAATTTCATAAGCGTGACCGAATCTCCTTGAAACTTCCTTGGATGACTCCATAGAGTCTAATGTTCGTAATTTACATCCGCCACCTCGACTTGACCCGAGGTGGGCCCGCTAGTCCCGAGATTTTCTTCGTTTGCCGTAGTTGAGCTATTTTGGTATGATATAAAAAGAGGACTTTTGTCTATGAATTTAAGGCTCCGTTTGATTTGCTCCATAAGTTATTTGAAAACTCCTTAATGTGAATGATACTAAATTTTCAGAAAATGACTTATGAGGTATTTTTCGAAAGTTTGGTGAATTTAAAGGCTCATATCTTTTGTATACTAATTCCGACAGATTCGATACTTACTTTGAGCATTCTGATCTCAACATATATGTATATGTATTTATTTGTCGAGTCTTGGAATTTAATTGTGTGTATGCATATGGTTTCCGCACTACTCTGTTCGTGCCTATTACTATGATATCGTTCGCCGGTTCCCGCGCCGGTTGTAATCGTGCGCACTATGCTAAATTCGGCAGCATAATGTGTTACGGTTCCCGAGACCTCGCCATAGGGCCGGGTTCCGTTTATGGAGTTATGCTGTGATATGGCTTATGATATGTTTGATGATATGATATGTTGTGTTCGGGGTGTACGGAGATTTGAAACCTTCTGGAGTATGCTGTGTGTGGCACCAGTGTCGGAGTGGTGACCACGTTCCTGAGCCTTATGCATGACTTCTGTTTGCATTATGCACATATGTCTTCAGTACAGGTTTTGATATATTGATCCGGTATTCTCTCTCTGTACCTTTCACTTCAGTTATGGTTTGGATTTCTGCACTTTATGCTTTACTTACTCAGTACAGCTTTCGTACTGACCCCCTTTCGTCGAGGGCTGTGTTTCATGCCCGCAGGTACAGAGGTTCGTGATCTGCCAAGTGTAGGCCACACATTCTGCTATTACAGAGTGCTCCTTCTGATCCGGAGCCCCTATATTGGTACATATCTTTGTTATGTATATGCTTTTGTACTTTGGATTATTTGGGGTACGGCGGGGCCCTGTCCCGTCATATGCTTCTGTTTCGATTTGTAGAGGCCTGTAGTCATATATGTGGGTAGTGGGTCATGTGTGTGTGTTCATTTGTCTATGATCTACGTCTTAATGCGGTCCCGTCTGTTATGGCGGCCATAATGGCCCGTATGTTTGTATATGTGTATATCTGTTCGGCGATGTGTATTCCGCCACCCCTTCAAACTATGATATGATAATTTTTGCACGTGCGACCGCTTAAGATAATATTTGCTTTCAATCTGTTTGAGATGATTAATATGAAAGTCTGAGTTAGATAAAAATATGACGAGTCAGTATGTAAGTCTGTTTGGGGTGTCCAAATAGGACATCAGTCGCGGCCCACGGAGCTGGGTTGTGACAAAAGTGGTATCAGAGCGGTTTGTCCTCGGAATGTCTACAGGTCGTGTCTCGTAGAGTCTTGTTTATCGGTGTGTCGTGCACCACATCTTTAAACAGGAGTCTACAGGACATTTAGGGTGTTACCTTTCTTTGGATCCTAGATCGTGCGATAGAGCCAGCCGTAGGAAATGAATTCCTTTTTACTAACCCTTGATTTTAGCCGAAGAACGGTATCGACAAAAGACAGTGACTGATGATATTGGAAGCTACACAGTACACAGGTAAGCAATGGTATGAAAGATGTAGCTTGGGGAAGTCATTTGAGGTATGATTGGAAAATAAAGTTGAAAAATTAAAAAGGAAAGTAAGTACGAAAGTGCCACCGGTGCTGTTTGAGTTATGTGTGACCAAATTGTAGATTTTGGTGAACTTGAGACTTGATTTTGGAGACGTATAGGAGGCGGAAAAGGTATGTAAAGCTATCCCTTTTCTTCTTTTGGCATGTCCTAGTTATACTAGGTTGAGATTTGAGCCTCGGGGATAATTCTGTTCATAGAAACCCGAGCTAGATTTTGGGTACTATTCATTCAATGTAATTGAATTACAATTCTTATGTTTAGTTGGAAAAGTGATCAAACATTCGTAAATTTCATAAGCGTGACCGAATCTCCTTGAAACTTCCTTGGATGACTCCATAGAGTCTAATGTTCGTAATTTACATCCGCCACCTCGACTTGACCCGAGGTGGGCCCCCTAGTCCCGAGATTTTCTTCGTTTGCCGTACTTGAGCTATTTTGGTATGATATGAAAAGAGGACTTTTGTCTATGAATTTAAGGCTCCGTTTGATTTGCTCCATAAGTTATTTGAAAACTCCTTAATGTGAATGATACTAAATTTTCAGAAAATGGCTTATGAGGTATTTTTCGAAAGTTTGGTGAATTTAAAGGCTCATATCTTTTGTATACTAATTCCGACAGATTCGATACGTACTTTGAGCTTTCTGATCTCAACATATTTGTATATGTATTTATTTGTCGAGTCTTGGAATTTAATTGTGTGTATGCATATGGTTTCCGCACTACTCTGCTCGTGCCTATTACTATGATATCGTTCGCCGGTTCCCGGGCCGGTTGTAATCGTGCGCACTATGCTAAATTCGACAGTATGATGTGTTACAGTTCCCGAGACCTCGCCATAGGGCCGGGTTCCATTTATGGAGTTATGCTGTGATATGGCTTATGATATGTTTGATGATATGATATGTTGTGTTCGGGGTGTACGGAGATTTGAAACCTTCTGGAGTATGCTGTGTGTGGCACCAGCGTCGGAGTGGTGACCACATTCCTGAGCCTTATGCATGATTTCTGTTTGCATTATGCACATATGTCTTCAGTACAGGTTTTGATATATTGATCCGGTATTCTCTCTCTGTACCTTTCACTTCAGTTATGGTTTGGATTTCTGCACTTTATGCTTTACTTACTCAGTACAGCTTTCGTACTGACCCCCTTTCGTCGAGGGCTGTGTTTCATGCCCGCAGGTACAGAGGTTCGTGATCTGCCAAGTGTAGGCCACACATTCTGCTATTACAGAGTGCTCCTTTTGATCCGGAGCCCCTATATTGGTACATATCTTTGTTATGTATATGCTTTTGTACTTTGGATTATTTGGGTTACGGCGGGGCCCTGTCCTGTCATATGCTTCTGTTTCGATTTGTAGAGGCCTGTAGTCATATATGTGGGTAGTGGGTCATGTGTGTGTGTTCGTTTGTCTATGATCTACGTCTTAATGCGGTCCCGTCTGTTATGGCGGCCATAATGGCCCGTATGTTTGTATATGTGTATATCTGTTCGGCGATGTGTATTCCGCCACCCCTTCTGACTATGATATGATACTTTTTGCACGTGCGACCGCTTAAGATAACATTTCCTTTCAATCTGTTTGAGATGATTAATATGAAAGTCTGAGTTAGATAAAAATATGACGAGTTAGTATGTAAGTCTGTTTGGGGTGTCCAAATAGGACATCAGTCGCGGCCCACGGAGCTGGGTTGTGACAATGTTATCGTCAGACTACAGCCAATTTGATTGAACTAGAAATGTGGGATTCTGATGTGGTTATGGGTATGTATTGGTTGTCCTCTTGTTATGCTAATGTGGATTGTAGAACAAAAATAGTTCTGTTTCAATTTTTGGGCAAACCAATGCTTGAATGAAAGGGTAACACAGCATCCCCAAGTGGTAGGTTTATTTCCTACCTTAAGTCAAGGAAGATGATAGTTAAAGGCTATATTTATAACCTAGTCTGAGTTCATGACATCGAAGCACATCCACCGACTATTCAATCCCTCCCGGTAGTAAATGAGTTTTCGGATGTATTTCTAGATGAACTTCCAGGTCTTCCACCGAAATGGGAAATTCATTTTTCCATTAATGTGCTGCCGGACACTGAACCCATATATATTCCTCCTTATAGGATAGCTCCTGCAGAACTGAAAAAGCTAAAGTCACAAGTGAAGGATTTGCTCGAGAAGGGATTTATTAAGCCTAGTACATCACCATGGGGAGCACCCATCTTGTTTGTAAAAAATAAAGACAGATCCTTACGAATGTGCATTAATTATAGATAGTTAAGCAAGGTGACAATCAAGAATAGATATCCACTCCCGAGAATTGACGATTTGTTTGATCAATTGCAAGGTGCCAAGTGGTTCTCAAAGATTGACCTGAGATCGGGGTATCACCAAGTGAGAGTCAAGGAGGAAGACATTCCAAAAACGTCTTTCAGGACTAGATATGGTCATTATGAATTTCGGGTGATGTCATTTGGGTTGACTAACGCTCCAGTAGTGTTTATGAATTTGATGAATAATGTATTTCGGCCTTTTCTAGATCTATTTGTGATCGTGTTCATTGATGACATCTTGGTATATTCTCGGTCAAAGGCAGAGCATGCAGATCCTCTACGTACGGTCCTTGGAATTCTTCGGACTCGAGAGTTATATGCAAAATTTTCAAAATGTGAGTTTTGGCTGAATTCTGTGACTTTTCTGGGCCATATTATCTCAGCTAATGGTATCCGAGTAGATACTCAGAAGATTGAAGCTGTGAAGACTTGGCCAATGCCTACAACACCTGCAAAGGTCCGTAACTTTTTGGGATTACCAGGCTATTATTGAAGATTTGTGGAAGGGTTTTTTTCTATTTTGGCACCCTTAACAAAGCTAACTCAAAAATCAGCAAAATTTCAGTGGACTGATGCTTGTGAGCACAGTTTTCAGGAATTAAAAGATAGATTGACTTCAGCTCCAGTCCTGACACTTCCAGAAGGATCAGATGGGTATGTTGTTTATTGTGATGACTCCGGTGTCAGATTGGACTGTGTGTTGATGCAGTACAGTAGAGTCATTTCCTATGCTTCTAGGCAGTTGAGGAAACATGAGAAGAATTATCCGACCCATGATCTTGAATTGGCTGCAGTTATTCATGCACTGAAGATATGGAGACACTATTTGTACGGTGTGCATGTTGATATTTATACAGATCATAAGAGCCTCCAATATATCTTCAAACAAAAGGAGTTGAATATCCGACAAAGGCGATGGTTAGAGTTATTGAAAGACTATGATGTGAGTATACTATATCATCTGGGGAAAGCAAATGTGGTGGTCGATGCCCTTAGCCGTAAATCCATAGGCAGTCTATTTGATGTTCAGCAAGAAAAGAAGGAATTAATCCATGAGCTTCACCAGCTAGCTGACCTATGAGTTCGTCTAATTGATTCAGGCAATGCAGGAGTTGGTATTCATAACCCAGCTGTTTCATCATTAGATATGGAGGTGAGAGAGCGTCAGTATGAAAATCCCTAGTTCAGTCACTATAAAGATACCTTTCCTGAGAAAGAGAAGTCACCATTTGAAGTTTTTGAAAATGGAGTTCTCAAGTAGCGAGGCAGGTTGTGTGTGCCAGATATGGCAGGACTACGTAGTCAGATTCTGGAAGAAGCTCATCACTCCCAGTATTCTATTCACCCAGGAGAGACAACGATGTACCATAATCTTAAGTCAATATATTGGTGGGATGGAATAAAGAAAGATATAGCAGAATTTGTAGCTCAGTGCCCGAATTGCCAACGAGTGAAAATTGAACATCAAAAGCCAGGAGGATTGTTACAAGCCATGGAAATTCTATCCTAGAAATGGGAAGTGATCAACATGAATTTTATTGTAGGGTTGCCTTGCTCTCGGTGTAAGTATGACTCCATATGGGTGATCGTGGACAGACTTACAAAATCAGCTCATTTTTTCCCTGTCAGAACCACATATTCAGAAGAAGATTATGCAAGGTTGTATCTTAAGGAGGTAGTGCGACTTCATGGTGTCCCAGTATCTATTATCACAGATAGAGGAAAACAATTTACTGCAAAATTCTAGAAATCTTTTCAAGAAGGTTTGGGAACTCAAGTGAGACTCGGCACAACATTTCATCCACAAACTGATAGGCAAGCGTAACGCACTATTCAGACCTTAGAAGACATGTTGCGGGCATGTATATTAGATTTCAGAGGAAATTGGGATGATCATTTGCCACTGATTAAATTTGCCTATAATAATAGTTATCACTCCAGGATCTAGATGGCTCAGTGTGAAGCCCTGTATAGAAGGAGATGCAGGTTACCAATTGGATGGTTTGAGGTCGGGGAGACAAAATTGATAGGTCCAGAATTGATTCAGCAAGCAGTGGAAAAGATCAAGCTTATCAGGGACCGATTGTTGACAACCCAAAGTCTCCAAAAATCTTATGCAGACAATCGTCGACGAAACCTGGAATTTCAAATCAATGATTGGGTATTCCTAAAAGTGTCATCGATAAAAGGTGTAATGAGATTCTGCAAGAAGGGCAAGCTTAGTCCCCGATATATCGGACCCTATAAGATTGTCCGCAAGGTGGGCCAAGTAGCTTATAAGCTATATTTACCTTCAGAACTTGAGCCAGTCCATCCGGTTTTCCATTTGTCGATGCTCCACAAATGTGTTTGAGATCCATCCAGAAATGTGCCAGTGGATGATGTTCAAGTTACCGAAAGGTTGGCTTATGAAGAGGTACCCATTGCCATATTGTATAGGCTAGTACAGAAACTCAGAAATAAAGAGGTAGCCTCAGTCAAGTTCTTGTGGAGAAACAATAACCGAGAGGAAATGACTTGGGAAACGGAAGAAGACATGAAGTCCAAATATCAACAATTGTTTCCACCCCCGGAAGAGATTCAAGATGAGACGCTATTATCATAAGGTATGTAACGCTTTCTTTTTAATGCTTTTGGTCGTATGTGGCCATATTTTCTTGCCATTGTGTTGTAGCCCCGTAGGGCGATGTTATTGTGGGTTGTTGTGATAGGATGGAAGTTCCATTTTATAGGGGAAACTCTAGTGAAATATCTGTAGAATTCCCGAGAACTTAACATTCGAGGACGAATGTTTTTAAAGGGGGGAGTGTTACAACTCGAAAAATTTCATGTCGTTGTGCGATAAATAGACTAATGCAAGGTAAGATTCGAATGATGTTCCTACAAGTAAGAAGGGGTACTTAACAATTCTAATTAATATTCCAAAGACATTCGAGGCAGGAGAAGAAAGTTCGTTGAGGAAAGTGAAGTATAAGTCGCGTTTTGGAAAGGTTTTGCAGAGTACCGAGCTAATGTTAATTTAGTAATGCCTCGAGGAGAAGCTATAATACTCCTTAGATGGTTAGTGAAGTATTAAACAAGTTTTAAGAAGGTTCCATAAGGATTGGAAGTTAAATGAAACAACGGGAGCAATTTCGGAATTTGTTAGTTACACGGCCACTTATACGGCCCGTATAACTTATACAGTCCATACAAGGGACCGTATAACCTGTCCAGCGAGGGGTTATTCACTAGAGGTATTATATGTTCACTTATACTGACCGTATAAGGGTCCGTATAATCCTCGTCGGGTAGCTTTTAATTTTTATAAAACGAGACCCCCAAGTCCTCATTTTTCATTTCATCCATTCTCCACTCCTCTCAAGAGATCTAGAACATTCCATACACCATACCAACATAAATTCAAGGGGAATCCAAGATCAAACAACAATAATCAAGGAAATCAAATGTTTGGGTGTTCATTAGGGTTGCTAGGGCCAAGCATCTCTTTAGAATGGAAGTTGGGTTTCTGTCCAAGTAAAGTACTGCCATCTAGAGCTTCTTATGAACTAGATATGAGATATGTTCTATGATAATGATGATGATAATGATGCTATGATGAGCTTGATATTCTTATTCTTTTGATTCCATTGATGTCACTTCTAGTTGATACCACACCTCATGATATTAGTTCCTTCAAGGTGAGACGTAGTCATGAAAGTCATTCCATAATGTAATCGGAGGCTCCCGACCTTATGTCACTCTGATAAAGTTAAGGCTTTTACTTGAGCTCTCATGCATGCTTTAGATTATGTATATGTAACGCTACACCGAGCCTAGTTGGCCGGGCTGACACCACTATGATAGGCGTAGTGGGCAGCTATGACGATGATTACACCGTGCCTATATGGCCGGGCAGACACCACTAGTGGGCGGCTTGAGATGTTTACCCCGGATGTGAGTGTCCTGGACACGAGCTAATGATGACCACATCGTACCTATATGGTCGGGCAGCTTATATATATATATATATATATATATATGTATGTATGTATATACATACATACATGATGAGATGTTATTAATTATGAAAGATAGCATACATGATTCCGCCTTAAGTGGCAATCAGTTACAGGTTATCCCCTAATCTTATATTCTTGCATCTCTTTGTCATGTTATTGTGTATGCCTTACATACTCAGTACATTGTTCGTACTGACGTCCCTCTTTTTATAGACGCTCTGTTCATGCCCACAGGTAGACAGGGAGGTGGCCCAGATTCTTAGGAGTTATACCAGCTTACACAGGAGCACCCCACTACTTCGAAGGTGTAGCTTATTGATGCATTCTTTTGTGTTCATATTTGGGTATGACGGTGTCCAGTCCCGTCCTTGTGTCTCAGTACTCTAGTAGAGGCTGATAGATATGTATGCATGGGTAATAGATGTCTCATGGATACACCAGTGTATATTTTGTATATCATTTTTGGTAGCCTCATGGACTGATGTTTATATATATATATTTATGTTTTGTAAAAGTAGATGACCATCTTATGATAAGTTTCGTGTTGGGAATAATGTGTATTCGGGTTAAGTTTGATGCAAGTATGATAGGTGGTGCTCGGTAGGGTAGCTCCAGGTACCTGTCATGGCCCCTAGTCGCGTCGTGACATTAGCATACCTGGAATCTTGCTCCTTGACCTTCCACCTTAGATCCTGACCTGTAATCTAAATATAAAACCGTTCATACTATTTTTAGGCTCACCATCATACACTTGTCGTAAGCCTTTAATTAAAATCCCTTTAGAATCTGCCGAAATTCGGGCAGCATCTCCCCTGTTTATATGCCTAACCCAAAATTATAATTCAGCAACCAACAATAATAACAACAATACCCACATCAACCACAATATTATCAATACCAATATATTCCATAAAATATCCCACACGTCATTTGTCAAATTTTTCCACCAACAAATCCACTATACAATTATTCAACAACTATACTTCTGTAAATAAACTTATATCCATATCAATAAGGAGAGATTCATACCTTATTCTCGTTAGTACCGCGGTATCTCCAATATTTTCCTTGAATTCCAACTAAGATTCACCGCAATACAATAGTATGATCGCAACTACGCACTGTCCGAACTTAAATCCGGAGATTATACTTAATTCGTGCTAATTTCTTGTGTAGGAAAGGTTGGGAGAATTTTCTAGAAAGTTTGGGAGATTTTGAGAGGTGTTTTTGGATGAAAAATGAAGGGTAAAACCCCTTTTATACGGTCCCAAAGTCAGTTCGGCACTGTAACAGTACTGTAGCAGCGTGATTACTGTAGCACACGTTTCTGCTCTATCAGACTAACTTGCAACGTCTATAATTCTCTATTCCAATGTCATATCGACGAGCGGTTTGTTGTGTTGGAAACTAGACTCGACGAATTTCATTTTAGGCTTTTGCTTTTCTTCAAAACATCTCATATACTAAATGATATTCTTTCACAAATTGGACAAAAAATTACCCCTCATATTTTCCATAAAATCCAAGGTCTCAATAGCTTATTTCTTCAACTCTATTTGGTTGTGAGACTTCCCGATACTCCTCATATATCACTTTATCGATAAGTATACCTAATAGTTATACCATTCCTTAAACCCGAAAGACAGATCATCTTGATCATAATTCCACATACCTGTACTTAAACTTAGATAACGATCATCTGGAAGTACGTGGTGTATCACTTGGACTCAGTTCTACCGGTCCTTCCTCGAGAAGTATGTTCCTCGATCTTTGAGAGAGGTGCATATGGAGGATTTCTTACATCTTCAGTAGAGGGGTATGTCTGTGGAGGCCTATGTGACCCGATATCTGTATCTAGCCCGTTATTCCACTCCTTTGATCCCTACTGAGCCTGACAGGATTAGGCGTTTTGTTGGTGGGTTAGTCGGTACTCTTCAGATTCCTTGCTTTTAGATGGAGTCTACGGGGGCTTCCTTCCAGTCAATCGTTGACCATGCTTCTTTAGTTGAGGCCACTAAGGCCCGTACATTTGGAGGTGGTAGTGAGAAGAGGCAGCGTCAGATTGGGAGTTATGGCAGTTCTAGTTCGAGAGGCGCCAGTCAGTCTTTTAGGCCGTATCAGCCATATTCTGGCCGCCCTGTGCACTAAACTTTACAAGCTTCCTCTAGCGAGCCACCCAGACAGAGAACTCGTGAGAGTTTGTTTTCTCGACCGATAGACAGGGTTGTTTCATCCGGGTCCTCAGCTTCAGTTTATCAGTCTCCAACCTCTATGACCTATTTTTCATGTGGAGTGATTGGGCATATTGCTAGGAGATGTCCTCGACCCAGCCGGGATTATCAACCACCGAGGACTCTGACTACATTTGGTGGTCGAGGTGGTGCTTCTCAGAGGGACAGTGCTCAGTCATGCCGCAGTGGTTCTCAGGATTCTAGAGGTGGATCCCAGGCAGTTAGAGGTCGGTACAAGAGTCCGATAGGGGGATCTCAGACTGGATGAGCTAGGGCCTATTGTTACTCATTTACGGGTAGGCCCGAGGCAGAGGCCTCAGATGTTGTCATTTTAGGTACCATTTTTGTCCGTCATAGAGCAATATATGTGTTATTTTATCCTGGATCCACTTATCTGTATATCTCTGCATATCATGCCGTTGATTGGGATTAGCCTTGTTATAGCATAGATATTCCTGTTCATGAGTCTACTCTGATTGGAGATTCTGTTATCGTGGATCGAGTTTATAGGTCATGTTTGGTTACTTTTATCGGGTATGACACTTGGATAGATTTGATGATCCTTGATATAGTGGACTTTGATATTATCTTGGGTATGACCTAGCTTTCTCGTTATCACGCGATCTTGGACTGTCACGCCAAGAAAGTTACTTTAGCCATGTCGGGCATTCCTAGACTTGATTGGAGGGGGAGTCCCGCTCCGAAGAATATCATTTCTTTCCTTCAGGCAAAGAAGTTAGTCAACAAGGGGTGTTTATCTTATCTGGCTCATATGCGCGACACGACTGTTGCATCTCCATCCCTTGAGTCCATTCCTATTGTGAGCGAGTTTGCAGAGGTATTCCCATCTGATCTTCCGGGTATGCCACCCGATCACGACATTGACTTGGATCCGAGCACTCGCCCTATTTTCATTCTGCCATATCAGATGGCACCTTCCAAGTTGAGAGAGCTTAAGGAGTAGTTACTATATTTATTGAGCAAGGGGTTCATTAGACCGAGCGTCTCTCCTTGGGGTGCTCCTATGTTATTTGTGAAGGAGAAAGATAGAACCACGAGGATGTGCATTAGCTATCGCCAGCTGAACAATGTTCCTATTCAGAACAGGTGTCCTATGCCTCATATTGATGACTTATTTGTCCAGCTTCAGGGTGCTTCAGTGTTTTCGCAGATAGACTTGCGTTATGGCTACCACAAGTTGAGGATCAGGGCGAGGATATTCCGAAGATAGCCTTTCGGATGAGATATGGACACTATGAGTTTTTTGTGATGTCATTTGGGCTTACCAATGCCCCGGCTGCATTTTTGACTTTGATGAATGGCATCTTTAGGCCATTCCTTGACTCATTCGTGATTGTGTTTATTGATGATATCTTGGTGTATTCCAAGAGTAGGAAGGAGCATGAGAGCCATCTTCGTACTATTCTTGGGTTGTTGAAGAAGCATAGCTTGTTTGCTAAGTTATCAAAGTGCGAGTGTTGGTTGGAGTCTGTGGCATTCTTGGGATATGTTGTGTCTAATGATGGGATGATGATTGACCCACATAAGATTAAGGCTGTGAGAGGTTGGGTGAGGCCTACTGTTGTTATCGAGGTTCGTAGTTTTGTGGGTTTGGCCAGCTACTAGCGCCGCTTTGTGAAGGGTTTTGCTGCTATTACGTCATCCTTGACTAGATTGACTCAAAAAGATATTCCTTTCCAGTGGTTCAATGATTGTAAGGAGAGCTTTCAAAACCTCAAGCTTCTTTTGACTTCAGCCCCGATCTTAGCATTACTCGTGGAGGGTATGGATTTCGCTGTCTATTGTGATGAATCCCTTATGGGTTATGGTGTTGTATTGATCCAGGAGGGTAGAGTGATAACTTATGCTTCCCATCAGTTGAAGATCTATGAAAAGAATTACTCTACCCATGATTTGGAGTTGTTCGCCATGGTCTTTGCTTTGAAGATTTGGAGGCACTATTTATATGGTGTCCATTGTAAGGTTTTCACTGATCATTATAGCCTTCAGCATGTGTTTACCCAGAGAGATTTTAATTCCAGGCAGCGTCGATGGGTGTAGCTCCTGAAGGACTATGACATCTCTATTCTTTATCATCCCGGGAAAGCCAATGTTGTGGCTGATGTCTTGAGTCGCAAAGCAGTGAGTATGGGGAATTTATCTCGTTTGATTGTTTCCGAAGGTCCGTTGGCCATGGAGGTTCAGACTCTAGATAACAGTTTTGTTCGCCTTAATATTTCAGCCCCAGGCAGGGTTTTGGCATGTGTAGAGGCAAGGTCATCTTTATTGGATCAGATTAGGACTCATCAGTTTGAGGATGCTCAGTTGAGTAATATTCGAGATAGGGTTTTGAGGGGTGGGGCCAAGGAGGCCATGATTGATTCGGAGGGCATTTTGAGGATTGAGGGACGCGTGTACGTTCCTCGTGTTGGTGAGTTGATTTAGTTGATCTTGTCCGAGGCTCATAGTTCTCGATATTCCATTCATCCGGGGGAGACTAAGATGTATCATGATTTGAGGTAGCACTATTGGTGGCGTCGGATGAAGAGGGATATAGTTAATTTCGTGGCTAAGTGTGGGACTTGCCAGCAAGTTAAGTATTAGCACCAACGACCCGACGGTGTACTTTAGAGGATGCTCATTCTTGAGTGGAAGTGGGAAAGGATTGCCATGGATTTTTTGTGGGTCTTCCGAAGACCCTGGATAAGTTTGATTCTATTTGGGTGATAGCTGATCGATCGACTAAGTCCACTCATTTTGTTCTGGTTCAGATTTCTTATACCGTGGAGAAGTTAGCGAAGTTGTACATTCGGGATATTATTAGGTTGCATGGGATTCCTACTTCTATCGTATCTAATCGGGGCACTATCTTCACTTCCCATTTCTGGAGTGCTTTTCATGAGGAGTTGGGTACCCGATAGGATCTCAATACAGCTTTTCATCCTCTGACCAATGGTCAGTCCGATTTGACCATTCAGGTGCTCAAGGACATGTTGAGAGTTTGTGTTATTGATTTTGGCGGTCATTGGGATCAACACTTACCCTTGGCAGAGTGTGCATAGAACAACAATTATCATTCGAGTATTGGCATGACGCCTTTTGAGGCGTTATATGGTAGGAGATGTAGATCTCCAATTGGTTGGTTTGATGGGTTTAAAGTTCGACCTTGGGGTATGGATCTTTTGAGAGATTCCTTTGATAGAGTGAGAGTTATTCAGGCCAAGCTTTTGGCAGCTCAGAGTCGGCAGAAGATGTATGCGGACCGGAAGGTGATGTGCGGTGAAATTGTGGCACATTCGATACTTTTTGGCTATAAGTTTTAGTTATTTTTAAGCAAGTTTTGGTCTTTTTGATGTGTTTGTGACATGTTGCAGATGTTTAACGTATTTCGGGAGCAAGTCATGAAAATGGAGTAAGAAGTAGTGCAAAGAAAGAAAATTAACTGAAGCCTGATCTATACGGAGGAACATACGGACCGTAGATTATTCACGGTCCGTAAAAGCCATCATAGATGCTTAACAGAAAGGGGTCAGACATGAAGTGGAAGTCCAGGCAGAAGTACAGACCGTATAATATTTACGGTCCGTAAAAGTGGATCGTGCATCTGAATACTGGAGAAGATTTTACGGAAGACTTCACCGATTCTACGGACCGTATTGTCACACCCCGACCTCGCTGGGGTGTGATGGGCACCCGACCCTTACTTAGGGCCGAGCGAACCCTCAGACTCTCGCTGCACATAAAATCACGTCAACTCTTTTTTTTTTCTTTAAAACAAATAATAAAGTACATAGCAAAACTTTTCTTTCAGAAATATTCTTTCTCGTGGCTTTCAAGCCGAACAAACTTGTGATCATACAAAATTCATTACGTACACAGACCGACAACCAATACCCACGACACTGTCTGCAAAGTCTCTAATAAGATCCCAAAAGCATAACATACAGAATCTGACTCGGCAGAACTCCGGGAACAAATGGAGCTTGCCATCTGCACTGGAACATCTTCCATCTGTCCTCAACTAAACTGGGAGTACCTGCGCGGCATGAAACGCAGCCCCCGAATAACAGGGGGTCAGTACGGAAATGTACCGAGTATGTAAAGCGGAAATATAACAATATAAGCAAAACCGAGCCAGAAGTATAGAAATAGAACAGGTAGTATCGGATCCAAGTCCGAAACGGAAATACAGAGTGTGTGGCCAGGACCACGATATATATCATACGCACGGGGTGTAGCCGTCTGAATCGTGATATGAAACAGAGGTACAAATCCTAACTGGCAGGATCATCGTGCGGATCGGGGCACAGAGTGCTACTGACATACCCGCAACCGAAGCTAAGGGTGTAGAACTATAGCCGACTGAAGCATAGTCCGGCTCAATCATGCAGAAGCAACACCAACAGAATCATTCTCCGAATCCGCTGTCCATAAATGTAACAGGCAGAACCATGCATGCAGAATCATAAACTTACACAAGCACAGGTAGTATATATATTTACCTCAGGTTTCGGCCCTTTAGTGAGGGGCGCAATGGACAGTGCACTGGGGTGTGCACGAATAACCAGGTCGCCACAGGGTCGCCTCTAGTGCACAAGTCATACCCAAGAGGTTCCAGCAGGCAAATACGGCAGTTAGAATGTCAAAATGCTTTACTTTCTTTTGAAAAACATTTTTGTTTCACACATATAAAGGAATCAACGCACAATTTCCGCGGCCATAAGTCCAGCGGTCGCTACCACGCATACCGCGGCCAAGTACCCAGCGGTCACTATCACACGTACCGCGGCCAAGGGTCCAGCGGTTATAATCACACATACCGCGACCAAAAGTCCAGCGGTTACAATCACACATACCGCGGTCGAGGGTCCAGCGGTCACAATCACACATTTGACATACCGCGGTCAAGGGTCCAGCGGTCTATGTCAGGCACAATCACAAGTGCGGCAGACGCGGTCAAGGGTCCAGCAGTCAATGCCACACGTCCGGCATGACGCGGTCAAGGGTCCAGCTGTCAGTGTCGGACACGCCGCGGTCGAGGGTCCAGCGGCCAATATTACATATGCGCATATTCACATAACCGGCCCGGGACTCGGTAAAACAGAAAACAACCATACAGAATGCCAAATTATCACTTTCCCAACATAATCACACACGCCAAGATCATACATCACACAAGATTCAGGTATACCAAAATCGTATATCAGTAAGTACGGGAGGTAAGTAGTTTATCCAAAATATCAGGGTAATATTTTCAAAACGTTTTAGATGTCAAAAAAATATTTTATAAAGCTCATAAAGGTGGTCATAGCACCTATCGTATAGTAAACAACATAATAACCAGGAGCTACCTGCGAGCTCCGGACACGAGTACATTGGCTAAAGCCATACAAAATTTATATCAGGGTTTCTGTCCCCGTTATTGTTTCCATGAACATTAAATCAATTTAGGTTCGTTAAAATAACTCCCGTTTAGTAGTCGGAACAATAGCCATAAGTTTCCTCGACTTATCGTATGGGAATAAGCCAGACAGAACAATAAGAGAGGCATCGGGGAATAGCGGGCCCACCTCGGGCCAAGTCGAGGCGGCGGACAAGAATCACGCCCATTAGACTCTACGGAGTCATCCAGGAAGGTCTCATAGTGATCGGGTTACATTTGTACAAGTTATGGAGGTTTAACCATTTTTCTAGCAAAATGCGCCTTTCGAAATTCAATTGAATTGAATGAATAGTATCAAAAATCAATCTCGAGTTTCTATGAGCAGAATCGCCCCCGAGGCTCCGATCTTGACCTAGTACATCTAGGACATGCCAAAGAACAAAGGGGAAGACTTTACATACCTCGATTGCGCCTTACGCTCGCTTGGCTTCAATTCCAATTTCGTCCAGAATCTACAAATGGTCATGTTTAGCAATTGTCAATTTCAAGCTTTTCGAGAATCTAAGCTTAATCACATAATTGCCTACCGAAATTTCGGCAGCATTTCCCCTATATATATGACATCCCCGAGACTTAGCTCGGCTTAATATATCAACACAGCAACCCAACAACAACATCACTAACAACAACAAGCATTACAAAACACATAGTATGGCATAACTAGCCTTGTTTTCCACATGGTCCAACAACTTCCACTTCAACTTCACAAACCCAAACTAGTATCAACATTTCCATATTCATCATTAATCAAGACCATTACAATGTGATTTGGAAGTATTTCATATCATTTCTATACAATATTCACATGATATACAAAATATACAAATTTTCCACCAAACCATAATCCATCCAAAACTTCAAATCTTCAACATACATATTCATAACATATTTCCACCTTCCAATTTCATCAACCATAATCATAATTCACATCTTAACAACTTCATTTCCATAATATCATAAAATCATATTAAAATGACATAATCTTCTACAATCAATTTCAATGCCAACGGACGAATTTATATCGCTATTTTCCCGTTCTATTCCGTTGAAACTTTAAATAAACTTGTTGGCAATGAAAAAGAGCCTTAATCATACCTTAAGTGCACAGCTACCACGTCCACCCTCTTATTTTTAGTTGATTTTTAGCTCAAATCGAAGGCAACGCGACGTAGAACACTTTTCTCTTCATGGGCTTCGGGATTCGGGGCTCAGATTTTGATCAAACTTTATTTATCTCTCTAAGTCTTTCCTCCCTCTCTCTATAGAATTTTCTGGATCTTTTCTGATCTGAAAATGTGGAGGAGGAGGCTGAAACCTCCCTTAAATAACAAGGAAATGGGCCTGACCCGGATTGGAATCGGGTTGGGCCCATTTCACTGCCCAGCTTGACCTTTCCGCCTTAAAATGTTCATATCTCCTTATCCCGATGTCACCTATAGGCCCACGACCTACCGTTGGAAAGCTATTTCAATTATCTACAACCTTTACTTCTAGGCGTTTTTCCAAGTTCCAGACTTATAATGCCGTTTTTGCCCCTCCAAGTCAGGTCATCCGAAAACGTTTTCTTAAAAAATTCGTTTGGAGGGCTTCCACTTTGATTTGGCCCCAAGGCCCTTCACAAGTTGTGTTTTACTTTACACATGCGATTCATATAACTTGTCACGTGTCCCAAAAAAATATTGACGTGTGGGCCCCACCTCAGTTAATAATATGACGTTCAAAAATACGGGATATAACATCCTCCCCCCCCCCCTTTAGAACATTCGTCCTCGAATGTTAAACTGACCTTATGGGGTCTCCTGATACATCCGGGGAGGTACCCGTCTTTCCTTCGAAGATTTCCAAAAGTTGCAATCGCTATCTCTTCTTCCTCCGCTTACCTACTTTTCTCCTTTTCATTAATATTGTCGCATCAGAAACTTCCACTCTTATTGTAACGAGTTCAGTACTCGTTTACTTCATGACATCTCTACATCCCACCTTTTACTTGTCTCCCGACTTTTGTTTAGCTAACATTCTTCAGATATCGTAACACTGGCCGCTGGGGCCCACTACAGATTGGTACAGTCATGAACGAGACATCGTATGCATATCTATGCATTTACTGCCATTTTACTCACAAAATATTTCCAAATGCTTTTTCAAACTTACTCTGATCCAAGGGCTGTATTTCGTTTCCTTTCTCTTTCACCAGCCGAGTCTGCCTTGGCCTACCCGACCTATTTAGGGTTTTCAATCGCTCAGTGCTTTCTACTTTCCTTTGGGGTTACCCCAGATTTCCTATCTGTCTTTCACTTCTACATTCATGAAAATTTTGGTATACTTCCCAGGGGGTCACCCATCCCAAAATTGCTCTGGCCCTAGCACGCTTAACTTCGTAACCTTCACACATTTTGACACGTTAATGCTGATAAAATTGCGTCGACGGTCCCGCACGACCTTTGTCACATAATTTAAGGCAACTCGGGGTCTTAGCAACTTTCAAAACGTTCTCGTAGCGGGTCTCACCCCGATCTAGAGAAGATTCTTTTACTTTTCTGGTTACCGGGCCGCCCCCGTAAATCCTCAATGTTTACCTCTATGCATACATATATAATTCTGAGGCGTGAGCGAACTGCTCAATTCTCGACGGCCCGTCATACACTTTGCATTCTTCCAATTAGGGGAAACTTTATCGTTAGGCATTTTTTTGCCCTATCGATATCGACCTTCAAGACTTGTTAAGAATTTATATCTCATTTTCCTCCTCGTATTTTTAGAAATATTTGGGCAGAGGTTCCTCTGTATTTCTCACTATCGCAAAACCTGTACACAGGAAATACCAACCACGCCTCACAGGGCCAACACATATACGTATATATACATCACATCATATCGCATCATAGCCACACAGGGCTAACAATTTCAAATGAAAGTATAAAGAGGTCGAGACTTACCTTGCGTGCCCAACTCAAACGGCACCGGTGACACATTCCTGTTTACTCTCCTCTTCAATTTTTACCCTTACGTATCAATCATACTTCAAACACCTTGTCCGACATACGTCTTTCACACCATTGCTTACCGGTATACTGTGTAGCCTCTAATATCATCAGTTGTTGCCTTACGTCGATACTGTTCTCCAGCTGAAATTAAGGGTTAGTAAAAAGGAAATTCCTTTCCTACAGCTGGCTCTATCGCACGGTCCAGGATTCAAAGAAGATCAACAATCCCTAGATGCCCCGTAGTCTCTTGTTTATAGATGTGGCGCGCAACACACCATAAAAAGGACTCTACCGGACACGACTTTGCAGACAACCCCTAGGACAGACCTGCTCTGATACCACTCTGTCACACCCCGACCTCGCTGGGGTGTGATGGGCACCCGACCCTTACTTAGGGCCGAGCGAACCCTCAGACTCTCGCTGCACATAAAATCAGGTCAACTCTTTTTTTTTTCTTTAAAACAAATAATAAAGTACATGGCAAAACTTTTCTTTCAGAAATATTCTTTCTCGTGGCTTTCAAGCCGAACAAACTTGTGATCATACAAAATTCATTACGTACACAGACCGACAACTAATACCCACGACACTGTCTGCAAAGTCTCTAATAAGATCCCAAAAGCATAACATACAGAATCTGACTCGGCAGAACTCCGGGAACAAATGGAGCTTGCCATCTGCACTGGAACATCTTCCATCTGTCCTCAACTCAACTGGGAGTACCTGCGCGGCATGAAACGCAGCCCCCGAAGAACAGGGGGTCAGTACGGAAATGTACCGAGTATGTAAAGCGGAAATATAACAATATAAGCAAAACCGAGCCAGAAGTATAGAAATAGAACAGGTAGTATCGGATCCAAGTCCGAAACGGAAATACAGAGTGTGTGGCCAGGACCACGATATATATCATAAGCACGGGGTGTAGCCGTCTGAATCGTGATATGAAACAGAGGTACAAAGCCTAACTGGCAGGATCATCGTGCGGATCGGGGCACAGAGTGCTACTGACATACCCGCAACCGAAGCTAAGGGTGTAGAACTATAGCCGACTGAAGCATAGTCCGGCTCAATCATGCAGAAGCAACACCAACAGAATCATTCTCCGAATCCGATGTCCAGAAATGTAACAGGCAGAACCATGCATGCAGAATCATAAACTTACACAAGCACAGGTAGTATATATATTTACCTCAGGTTTCGGCCCTTTAGTGAGGGGCGCAATGGACAGTGCACTGGGGTGTGCACGAATAACCAGGTCGCCACAGGGTCGCCTCTAGTGCACAAGTCATACCCAAGAGGTTCCAGCAGGCAAATACGGCAGTTAGAATGTCAAAATGCTTTACTTTCTTTTGAAAAACATTTTTGTTTCACACATATAAAGGAATCAACGCACAATTTCCGCGGCCATAAGTCCAGCGGTCGCTACCACGCATACCGCGGCCAAGTACCCAGCGGTCACTATCACACGTACCGCGGCCAAGGGTCCAGCGGTTATAATCACACATACCGCGACCAAAAGTCCAGCGGTTACAATCACACATACCGCGGTCGAGGGTCCAGCGGTCACAATCACACATTTGACATACCGCGGTCAAGGGTCCAGCGGTCTATGTCAGGCACAATCACAAGTGCGGCAGACGCGGTCAAGGGTCCAGCAGTCAATGCCACACGTCCGGCATGATGCGGTCAAGGGTCCAGCTGTCAGTGTCGGACACGCCGCGGTCGAGGGTCCAGCGGCCAATATTACATATGCGCATATTCACATAACCGGCCCGGGACTCGGTAAAACAGAAAACAACCATACAGAATGCCAAATTATCACTTTCCCAACATAATCACACACGCCAAGATCATACATCACACAAGATTCAGGTATACCAAAATCGTATATCAGTAAGTACGAGAGGTAAGTAGTTTATCCAAAATATCAGGGTAATATTTTCAAAACGTTTTAGATGTCCAAAAAATATTTTATAAAGCTCATAAAGGTGGTCATAGCACCTATCGTATAGTAAACAACATAATAACCAGGAGCTACCTGCGAGCTCCGGACACGAGTACATTGGCTAAAGCCATACAAAATTTATATCAGGGTTTCTGTCCCCGTTATTGTTTCCATGAACATTAAATCAATTTAGGTTCGTTAAAATAACTCCCGTTTAGTAGTCGGAACAATAGCCATAAGTTTCCTCGACTTATCGTATGGGAATAAGCCAGACAGAACAATAAGAGAGGCATCGGGGAATAGCGG
Organism: Lycium barbarum; assembly: GCF_019175385.1. Lineage (NCBI taxonomy): Eukaryota > Viridiplantae > Streptophyta > Magnoliopsida > Solanales > Solanaceae > Lycium > Lycium barbarum. Next base: position 34,873,122 of record NC_083344.1, read on the forward strand.
GCCCACCTCGGGCCAAGTCGAGGCGGCGGACAAGAATCACGCCCATTAGACTCTACGGAGTCATCCAGGAAGGTCTCATAGTGATCGGGTTACATTTGTACAAGTTATGGAGGTTTAACCATTTTTCTAGCAAAATGCGCCTTTCGAAATTCAATTGAATTGAATGAATAGTATCAAAAATCAATCTCGAGTTTCTATGAGCAGAATCGCCCCCGAGGCTCCGATCTTGACCTAGTACATCTAGGACATGCCAAAGAACAAAGGGGAAGACTTTACATACCTCGATTGCGCCTTACGCTCGCTTGGCTTCAATTCCAATTTCGTCCAGAATCTACAAATGGTCATGTTTAGCAATTGTCAATTTCAAGCTTTTCGAGAATCTAAGCTTAATCACATAATTGCCTACCGAAATTTCGGCAGCATTTCCCCTATATATATGACATCCCCGAGACTTAGCTCGGCTTAATATATCAACACAGCAACCCAACAACAACATCACTAACAACAACAAGCATTACAAAACACATAGTATGGCATAACTAGCCTTGTTTTCCACATGGTCCAACAACTTCCACTTCAACTTCACAAACCCAAACTAGTATCAACATTTCCATATTCATCATTAATCAAGACCATTACAATGTGATTTGGAAGTATTTCATATCATTTCTATACAATATTCACATGATATACAAAATATACAAATTTTCCACCAAACCATAATCCATCCAAAACTTCAAATCTTCAACATACATATTCATAACATATTTCCACCTTCCAATTTCATCAACCATAATCATAATTCACATCTTAACAACTTCATTTCCATAATATCATAAAATCATATTAAAATGACATAATCTTCTACAATCAATTTCAATGCCAACGGACGAATTTATATCGCTATTTTCCCGTTCTATTCCGTTGAAACTTTAAATAAACTTGTTGGCAATGAAAAAGAGCCTTAATCATACCTTAAGTGCACAGCTACCACGTCCACCCTCTTAGTTTTATTTGATTTTTAGCTCAAATCGAAGGCAACGCGACGTAGAACACTTTTCTCTTCATGGGCTTCGGGATTCGGGGCTCAGATTGTGATCAAACTTTATTTATCTCTCTAAGTCTTTCCTCCCTCTCTCTCTATAGAATTTTCTGGATCTTTTCTGATCTGAAAATGTGGAGGAGGAGGCTGAAACCTCCCTTAAATAACAAGGAAATGGGCCTGACCCGGATTGGAATCGGGTTGGGCCCTTTTCACTGCCCAGCTTGACCTTTCCGCCTTAAAATGTTCATATCTCCTTATCCCGATGTCACCTATAGGCCCACGACCTACCGTTGGAAATCTATTTCAATTATCTACAACCTTTAATTCTGGGCGTTTTTCCAAGTTCCAGACTTATAATGCCGTTGTTTCCCTTCCAAGTCAGGTCATCCGAAAACGTTTTCTTAAAAAATTCGTTTGGAGGGCTTCCACTTTGATTTGGCCCCAAGGCCCTTCACAAGTTGTGTTTTACTTTACACATGCGATTCATATAACTTGTCACGTGTCCCAAAAAAATATTGACGTGTGGGCCCCACCTCAGTTAATAATATGACGTTCAAAAATACGGGATATAACACGTATAAAATGTACGGTCCGTACATTGTTTCGTCGAGGGAAATTTTGTCAATCCTATTTTTCACAGCTTTGACTCTTATAAATACCTGATTTTAGGTTTCTTGTAATGACATTACTACAGAACTCGATTTTATTTTTCCTTAGCATTATTTACTGATATTTTTGAAGTCTTTTGGAGATTACAAACAATTCCAATTAATTTCTCTTCAATTCCAAGCAATCAATTGTAAGCATTATGATTGCCATTATTTCTTATTGTTCTTCTTCCTCTATGAGTAGCTAATTTCCCTTACTAGGGTTGTGAACCCAAATTGATGGGTTTTTTATGATTGATGTACACATAATAGATTATTAGGGTTTAGTTATTCTTCATTCTTCATTCATAATTAATGGTTGCAAACATTGATTAAAGCCATAAACCTTGATTTATTTGGGAAAATAATTAGGGTTGGTAAGAATAACTAACAAGGACTCAAAGCTCTAAACTTTGTTTAATAAATTCACTTAGGAATAAGAAGAATTTACTTAGCATGATTAATCGTTCTTCATAGTTACTTTCTTATATTTGGGAAAATCATAGAAAGAGATATTCTTCATTTATTGGGAAATAGTAGAGATTCATATAGAGATTAAGTGCATTCATACAATGATCCATTAGAAGTATATCAAGAGCAATACCCATGATCATACACTCTATCTAACGGGGACACAACCTTAGTTTCGTTTACCATAAATTTCCACCAAACCAAGTAGATAGCAATTAGTTGTAGAAAAAACCAACTATTACCAAAATCATCGGATTAATACATTAGACCTAAAACATAGCATCCTACAATTTTAGTAACCTTTTCACACCATATTCCCTGTGGGATTCGACCCTAACCTTGTTGGGTTACTATATTTGACAACGTCCGCGTTATACCCTTAATAGGTGTAATTTGAGCGTATCAAATTTTGGCGTCGTTGTCGGGGAATACGGTTTTGAAATTACTAGATAGTGTTTGCGATATTGAAGTCTTTTGCTTATTCTATCACACCTTGTTTGCTACTTTGTGTAAACCAGGTGAGCATGAATCAGAATCAGCAAAATCAACGTGCTGGCAACCAGGGGAATCAGTTGAACAATCAGGCGAATGAATTAGATGATGAGAATATTTTCGTTGATCTTGTTGCAGAGGAGGACTATGCATCTGCTATTGTTCAGCCTTGAGGTGTAGCTGCTAGCGTGAAAATTGATTCCTCTCTATACCAGTTGTTGAAGCTTGAGGGATACTTTCGGAATTCTACCGAGAATGGCCCTCAACGTCATTTGCAGAATTTTCTGGATGTGTGTGCTAATCACATCCAGAACAACGTTCCACAAGATGCTATTCGGTTGAGGTTATTCAAATATAGCTTAACCGGGGAGGCAAGAACATGGTTTGAGAAGCTGCCCCGAAATTCGATTACTTCATGGGCAGAGATGGTGACTGCTTTTCTCACAAAATGGTACCCCCCTAGCAAGAAGGCTGAAATTTGTGACAAGATATATGAATTCAAGCAGCGACCAGGGGAACAACTATATGAAGCCTGGGAGAGATTCAAGGAGTATTTGCAGAAAAGCCCAAATCATGGTTTTTCGGAACACATATTAATGGGGAAGTTCTACCGAGGGCTAGATCTAGTGACACAATCAGTTGCTAATAATGCAGCTGATGGTTGTTTCATGAACAAAACCTTTCGACGAGCTGACGACTCATAATCAGGCTTGGCACTCAAACAATACTGATATGGTACCATATGGTAATGCTATAATCCAGAATATTTTAAAGGAGAATCAAGACACCCAGCAAACATTGGCAGAACTTGCAACAAATATGTCCTTGCTAACGAAGAAGTTTGATGAATCCCAGATCAAGAAAGTAAATGTTTATGAGGATGATACAGTTTTGCCAAAATGGATGTACCATACTCAAGATGGTCCGTTCCATGATGGGCCACCTATGCAGGTTGAAGATGCTAATTATGTTAATAACTCTCAACGGGGTTACCAAAGACAGAATTACCATGGTGGCTATCAGAATCAGAATCAATGGAGACCTCAGCAAGGTTAAGGTGCTTACAACAACTCTGGGAACTACAACAATAATTATGGTGGTTTGAACCAAGGGAGCTACAACAACAACAAAAATTTTGGGAACAAGAGTTCCAATCCTTATATACCACCGAAAGGGCAGTCAACAGAGGAAGGTAGTTCAAAGGTTGAATCAATGCTTGAGAAGATTCTGGCCAATCAAACTAAGTCTGAAAGGATTTTATCTGGGCTGACAGAAACAGTGGGTTCCCATACAACGGCTATTCAGAAGCTTGAGTCATAGATGAGGGATATTTCTAGAGAGCAGCACCCTCCTAAAAAGGGAGGACTTCCGAGTGACACTATTCCAAATCCAAAGAATCGGGGGAGGCGGAGTAGACCATGTATTTTCCATCACTACTAGGAGTGGTAAAACACTCCAGGGGGCGGATGAGAAGGTGATTGATCTTGAGCCGATAGATGAAGAGGATGAGGTGCAGTCTGAAGCACCCATTATTGCAGATGAGAATCCTACTGACAAGAAGGTTGCTGATATTCTAGAGATGGTGCAGGAAGCTGATAACACAAGCAAGCAGGCTGTAAAAGGGGCTCTCCGCCCGTTGACACAACTTTTCAAATCTAAACCTCCCTTTCCTCAGAGGTTGGTAAAGAACAAAGAAGATGCTAAGTTCGAGAAGTTTTATGATCAGTTGAAGAAGTTATCTCTAAATTTTCCCTTCTTGGAAGCTGTCAAGGAGATACCCGATTTTGCTAAATATTTGAAGGATATGTTGACCAAGAAGAAGACGGTTCAACATGAAACCGTGAGTTTGACTCACATTGTGAGTTCTATCATCTTAACTACAACTGTTTAGAAAAAGGGAGATCCTGAGGCGTTCACCATTCCCTGTTCCGTTGGGCACCATGATTTTGCTCGTGCTTTGTGTGATAATTGGGTGAGTATTAATTTGTTGCCTCTTGCTATATACAAATAATCAAGTTTGGGGATGCCAAGGCCGACTACTATGAGGTTACAAATGGTTGATAGGTCTATCAAAAGACCTGTTGGGGTGGTTGATGATGTACTTGTGCGGGTTGGTGATTTTATGTTGCCCGTTGATTTTGTGATTCTTGACTGTGCTATCGGTCGGGACATTCTTATTATTCTGGGGAGACCTTTCCTTACTACAGGGAGAGCTCTGATGGATTCGGAGAAAAATGAAATCAAGTTCTGAATCAACGATGAAGAAGTGACTTTTCAGGCTAGCAAAGGGATGAAGTTACCAAGTGCTTACGAGAGAATTTCGGTAATTGATTCGTTGGATGTTGTTGATGAAGCAGTTGAGTTCAAGATAGAAGAAGAAAGTTTGGGTAAAGCTCTAGCTGGTATTCTTGTTAACTTTGATGCTGAGGACATGGAAGGTTATTTAGAGAAAGTTAATTCACTTGTTGGGTTGGGATCATATTCCTACCACCCAAAGAAGCTGAATCTCGATCTGGAAAATAGAACAACTCCTCCAGCAAAGCCTTCAATCATTGAGCCACCTACGTTGGAGCTTAAACAACTCCCATCACATCTGAAGTATGAGTTCCTTGGTCCGGATAATACATTGCCAGTGATTGTTTCAGCTCTACTGACTGAGGAGCAGATTCTGCAGCTTTTGGAGGTGTTGAGAGAGTATAGGCGTGCTATTGGATGGACCATAGCAGACATCCGAGGTATTCCATCAGGGATCTGTGAGCACAAAATCCAATTGGAGGAGGATAGGAAACCAAGTGTAGAGCATCAGAGGCGACTAAACGAGAATATGCAAGAGGTGGTCAAGAAAGATATTATCAAATGGTTAGATGCCGGAGTAGTTTACTCAATTGCTGATAGTAAATGGGTAAGCCCAGTCCAATGTGTTCCTAAGAAGGGCGGCATCACTGTTGTGCCGAATGTAAAGAATGAGTTGATCTGAACCAGAACTGTCACCGGATGGAGAGTTTGCATGCACTATCGCAAGCTCAACACAGCCGCTTGCAAGGACCATTTCCCTATGCCCTTCATTGCTCAGATGCTTGATAGGCTAGCGGGGCGTTCCTACTATTGCTTCCTTGATGGTTATTCGGGCTACAACCAGATCAACATCGCATTGGAAGATCAGGAGAAGACCACTTTTACTTGTCCTTATGGGACGTTTGCATTCAACCGAATGCCTTTTGGTTTGTGTAATGCACCAGCCACTTTTCATGATGTCAATTTTCTCTGACATGGTAGAGGATTTCTTTGAAGTGTTCATGGATGACTTTTCTGTGGTGGGTGATTCATTTGAAGATTTTCTTGACCATCTGGGTCAAGTGCTAAAAAGATGTGAGGAGACAAATCTCGTGCTAAATTTGGAGAAGTGCCATTTTATGGTGAAGGAAGGAATCGTCCTCGGTCACAAAATCTCTGAAAAGGGAATCGAGGTTGATCAAGCGAAAATTGATGTGATTGCAAAACTTCCACCACCTATCTCGGTTAAAGGTGTCCGAAGTTTCTTTGGACATGCTGGGTTTTACAGGCGTTTCATCAAATATTTCTCCAAGATTGCCAACCCAATGTGCAAGCTTCTTGAAAGAGAGGTGAAGTTTGCGTTCGATGATAAATGTCGGAAAGCGTTTGAGGAGTTAAAAGAGCGTCTCACTACTGCTCCTATTATAGTTGCTCCTGACTGGTCCTTGCCATTTGAACTGATGTGTGATGCTAGTGGTTTTGTAATAGGTGTTGTGCTTGGCAGAGGCACAATAAAATTATGCACCTGATCTATTATGCAAGCAGAACACTGAATGCTGCCCAGATGAATTACACAGTGACGGAGCAAGAGCTGCTTGCTATTGTGTTTGCTTTCGAAAAATTTCGGGCCTACTTGTTGGGGTCGAAAGTAGTGGATAACACTGATCATGCAGCCTTGAGATACCTCATGGCAAAAAAGGAAGCAAAGCCGCGACTGATCAGATGGGTGCTATTGCTGCAAGAGTTTGATTTTGAGGTGAAGGACCGCAGGGGCACTAAAAAATAGGTTGCTGACCATCTCTATTGGCTTGAAAAGGCTGGGAGACCTTCTGATGATCTTGATATAGATAATGCTTTTCCGGATGAGAGGGTGTTGGCTGTGTCAATGGAGGTGGCACCGTGGTATGCTGACATTGCCAATTATTTGGTAACAGGCATAGTTCCAGAAGATATCAAAGCCTACCAAAAGATGAAATTCTTGCGGGATGCTAGGCAGTACTATTGGGAAGAGCCTTATTTGTTCCGAACTTGCGCTGACAACATCATTCGACAGTGTGTTCCTGAAAGTGAAGTGATGTCGATTCTAAAGGCGTGCCATGACTCTCCTGTTGGGGGCCATCATAGCGGAAACCGGACTGCAGCTAAGGTACTTAAGTGCGGCTATTACTGGCCGACCATTTTTCGTGATGCTAATCTATTGGTGCGTTCCTGTGATCAATGTCAAAGGCAAGGGAATATCGGCAGAAGGCAAGAGATGCCTATGAATTTTGTTATGGAGGTAGAAGTGTTCGATGTCTGGGGGATTGACTTTATTGGACCCTTTGTGAGTTCAGGTGGAATGAAATACATCTTAGTTGCTGTGGATTATTTGTCAAAATGGTAGAAGCAGTGCCTTTACCTAACAACGAGGCCAAGAGTGTTATGGGGTTCCTCAATAAGAACATATTTACTAGTTTTGGTACTCCGAGGGCTATAATCGGCGATGGTGGATCCCACTTTTGTAATAGAGACTTCACGGGATTGATGGAGAAATATGGTGTAAAACATAGGGTGGCGACACCTTATCATCCTCAGACAAGTGGACGGGTTGAAGTGTTCAATAGGGAGATCAAGAGTATTCTAGCTAAAACAGTAAATGCAAATAGAACTGATTGGGCCCGCAAGCTCGATGATGCTCTATGGGCATACCGAACTGCTTTCAAGACTCCGATTACGACTTCACCCTCAAAGCTTGTCAGTTGCCGGTTGAGCTTGAGCACAAGGCTCTGTGGGCACTGAAGAAACTGAATATGGATTGGGAGGAAGCAACCAAGCTCAGGTTGTTTCAACTAAATGAGATAGATGAGTTTCGGTACCAGGCATATGAGAGTGCAGCATTATATAAAGAAAGGATGAAGCAATACCATGACAAGAAGATCCTGAAGCGAGAGTTCTACAAGGGTGATCCTGTATTTCTGTTTAACTCTCGGTTGAATTTGCTACCTGGTAAGCTCAAATCAAGGTGGTCTGGTCTATTTGAGGTGGTAGGTGTTTCACCCCATAGAGCGATTGAGTTAAAGTTCGGAGATGGAACTCGGACATTTAAGGTGAATGGGCAGAGATTGAAGGACTATCATGGGATGGTTTTGGAGGATAGGATTGTTGACAGATACAGGTTGAAGCACCTCGGAACGAACAATGATCTGGTGTACCAGGATAAGGAGTGAATGGTCACCACCGTCGTGCCGCAACGTTAAATCAAGTGCTTCTTGGGAGGCAACCCAAGTGTAATGTTTATTTTTCATTCTGTTTTTGTTTGCAGCATATAGGGTAATGTTTGTTTTGGTGTAGGATGCAAAGAATAGACAGTGGAAATGATCTACGCCAGAATCTATGGTCCGTAGATGGAAGCGTAGATTAAGAAGAAAAAACGATGGCTCTCTGTTAATGATTTACGCAAGAATCTACGGTCCGTATAAAATATACGGTCCGTAGATGGAAGCGTAGAACATGAGTCAGTAATTGCTCTTTATGTCCTTGATTTACGCCATAACATACGGCCCGTATAATTTATAGGGACCGTTTGTTTAAGCGTAAACCAAGGATCGTTAGATCAATTTACCGTCGCAGATCTACGGACAGATCTACGGCCCGTGAAATTTATACGGTCGTAGATTGCAAGCGTAAAGGGCTAGGTAAGTTTAAGTCAAAATTTCACGGGAAAAAAAGAAAATAAAAACGCAGAAGGCATACATACTAAGTGAGCATTTATTTTTGCTTCAGCTTCAAATCCAAAACCAACCATTTCTCTCCCTTTCAAATTCAAACACCCTAAATTCACTCCCTCTAATCCCTCCACTACCAAACCACATCCCTAAAAACACTCCTCACCCACTATATCCACGAAAACCTAAAAACCTTCTCACCAACAACAGTTGAAGCAAAGAAGAAAAAGGCTTTTTAGTTGTATTCCTTTCCTACTAATATTCTTCAGTGAAGTTACTCATCTTCGTCCCTATCAGGTTTGTTAATACTCTCATGCACTAGTTATGATCTCATGTGTGCTTCTTAGACACCCTTATGGGTGATTTCTGGGATTTTTATTTATTAAGGGTATAGAACTTGAAATTAGGTGGGGTTCTTCCTCTATGAGTAGCTAATTTCCCTTACTAGGGTTGTGAACCCAAATTGATGGGTGTTTTGTGATTAGGTTTGTGATTGATGTACACATAATGGATTATTAGGGTTTAGTTATTCTTCATTCTTCATTCATAATTAATGGTTGCAAACATTGATTAAAGACATAAACCTTGATTTATTTGGGAAAATAATTAGGGTTGGTAAGAATAACTAACAAGGGCTCAAAGCTCTAAACTTTGTTTAATAAATTCACTTAGGAATAAGAAGAATTTACTTGGCATGATTAATCGTTCTTCATAGTTACTTTTTTATATTTGGGAAAATCGTAGAAAGAGATAATCTTTATTTATTGGGAAATAGTAGAGATTCATATAGAGATTAAGTACATTCATACAATGATCTATTAGAAGTATATCAAGAGCAATACCCATGATCATACACTCTATCTAACGGGGACACAACCTTAGTTTCTTTTACCATAAATTTCCACCAAAACAAGTAGATAGCAATTAGTTATAGAAAAAACCAACTATTACCAAAATCATCGGATTAAGACATTAGACCTAAAACGTAGCAACCTACGATTTTAGTAACCTTTTCACACCATATTCCATGTGGGATTCGACCCCAACCTTGTTGGGTTACTATATTTGACAACGTCCGCGCTATACCATTAATAGGTGCAATTTGAGTGTATCAGAAGGTCCGAGATTTAGAGTTTGCTGTTGGTGACTAGGTTCTTTTAAAGATTTCACCCATGAAGGGTGTTATGAGGCTTGGGAAGAGGGGCAAGTTGAGCCCCAGGTATATTGGCCAATTTGAGATTGTCGACCATGTGGGCGATGTTGGTTATGTGTTAGCCTTGCCGCCAGGCCTGGCGGGAGTTCATCTTATTTTTCATGTTTCTATGGTAAAGAAGTACCATGTCGACAGTACTTACATTTTTCGTTGGGATTGGATAGTGCTTGATGAGAATCTGACCTATGAGGAGGAGCCTATCGCGATCTTAAATAGGCAGGTTCCAGAGATGAGGTCCAAGGAGATTGCTTCTGTGAAGGTGCAATGGAAGCATCGTCCTGTTGAGGTGGCTACTTGGGAGTCTAAGTCCAACATGCGTAGCCGATATCCCCTGTTGTTCGTTGATTCAGGTATTTCCCAGCTCTTTTCCCTTCTTTGCTCGAGGACGATTGATGGTTTAATTGGTATCTGATGTAAAGACCCGCTTGGTCATTATAGTCTTTTCGACACCCTTGACCCTTTCCTGAGCTTGGTTAGCTCGCTTTTGACTCGAAGGGACCGTTGACACACTTCTCGAGGTGTTTAGATTTGATTCGGATGACTTTTTTTTAAAATTTGGGCTTAAAGAGAAAAGGAGTTGACTCAAAGTTGACTTTTGGGTAAACAGACTTTTTTCAGAAATCCATCGATTCGGAGAGGTTCGGATGGTCTTTTAGAACCTGTATGTATATCTGGTTCGGTTCCCAATGCACTTTGATGAATTTTGGGACATGGGTCGCGAAGTTGGAATTGAGGTATCGAGGGTTGATTCGGTCAACGAGATCGCCGTTGGGAATTTTGAGGCCACAAGTGCGTTCATGGGGTTTTGTTATGTGTGTCTGTTACAAGTAATATAATGATTATATGAAATCGGATGTCGAACCCACAGAGACTTATGACCAATACTTTTACGAAAATAAACTATTGCTACTACCTATGCAAGTATAGAATAAAAGTTTTGGTTGTTTTGTAAACTAATGCTATAATAAAAATAACTAACAATGTAACAAAAAATTATGCTAAGTACGTATTTGAATACTGCTTTTATCAAGATTTTAGAAGTATTCAGGTGTCGTGGTCTGTTCACCAATCCTATTGAGTCATTCATGTATCACACCCTAGCAACTTTATTCACAATTGTCAATTAACCGGATTATTAATCTCGTAGTATTCTCTCGAACCAATAATCGTCGATTCAAGATAACTCGCCTCCTATATTCCTATTGTATTGACCTATCAAGAATGCAATAAGAGCACGGCATGAAGTTGATTGCGGTAACTAAGTATATTCCTATCCTAGTCACAAATCCTAACCCAACTATAGGGTTATTCAGATCACAATCTTGTTACTTCTTCTCCATAATGACAACGTCTTTCCCAAGCACGATTGTCAATTAGTAAATAGAACTCGACTGTTGCGCAGACAATCAAGATATTAAGCACAGAAGTAAAGAGGCAATTGCATATGAACAAGCTACTAAGATTGAAATACTTGTCAAATGTCAATATTCATGGCTACGCCACAACCCCAGAATGATGGTGTTTAGTTACACATGATTCGAGAATGGAAACAAGAATTCATGGTTAACATAGGGTTTCAATGTAAAGAAAAAATAATAGAACAGGAATAAAACCTAGAAAGAGTTTCACAAGTCCCAAAATTTGTCCAAGCCGCCTTTCTAATGTTAATATGACTATTGATACACTAGGGTAAAAATAAGATAAGTTGGCCCAATCCCGATCGGTGTAGGTCGACTGACGCCGCTTGTGCGCTAGCTATGCGTCGCATGGCCAGCGCATGATCTCCTATGTGTGCTACTTGTGTGGCGCATGCCCAGTACATGGCCTGCCTGAGATTCAGAGATAGGGTTTTTGTCCACAGGCTGTGCGACACATTACCAGCGCATGAAACCCTTCAGTGGTCAAATTGTTACATCCAACATTTTTGTTCATTCGGAAAATTCAAGATAAAATGACTTGTGATGAATAAGGCCACTATTGGACCTTACTTGGTATGCATGTGTAGGTTATGAATACAATGATGTGGAATTACGAAAGGTGGCCAAGGGCAATAATTGGAATTTTGGAAACTTGTTCCATGAATTACCAAAATTAGCCACCACTTTTGGGCCAAAAAAAAATAATAACAACAAAACAAAGGCCCAACTTAAGGGGGCCCAACCGGCCACCATAGGTCCAAACCCATGGAATAATTAAATTCCATGGGAAATTATATATTGGATAAGTGTGAGGAATATTCAAGAAGCAAGAACAAATCAAGAAAGAAAAAAAAAAAAAGAGAGAGGGTTCGGGTTTGGAGAGAAAAAAAGGAAAGAAAAGAAAGAAATTTTTTTGGAGCCAATCCCTTGGTTTAAAGAGTTCATCTCTTGAGAGATTATTGCTAAGCACAAGATTCTCTACAAGTTGATATAAAGATTGTGGCAAGAAAACAATTTTATCCTCCAAGTGAAGAACTTGAAGAAAGGTAAGGATTTCATGCTTTTGTTGTGTTAAAAATGATGTATGTATGTTGTGGTATGTGTGAATGAATGAAAAATATGGAAATTTGGTGTGTTGGAATTTTTGGGTGTGTGGCCGAATGCATATATGTGTATTGCATGATTTTAATGGTTTGAATTCTTGTGTAACTTAGTTGTAGTATGGTGGAAATTGTATGAGAAAGGAAAGTGGGATGAATTAGTGAGAATTGGAAAAATATTGGAGTTGGCCGTGTGGTACTATGTTGACTATGGGACGTGAATTTGATTTTTGTTTGTATGCTAATCGTGTTATGGCTTTGTGAAGTAGATTGAAGGATAATGGTTAAGCTAAAACGAAGAATTGTTGGTTAAGTTGTTGTCGGAAAGTATGTCGCTTTAGCCTAAGGTCTTGAAATCGTGATTGATGATAATGAACTTGGAATATGAAAATGTGTTTATGAACTCGTATGTTGAAAGTTAGGAAAAGATTGGAAAAGTAGTGATTTGATAGAAAGTTGAACGTTTGCGTATCTTGTAAACATTATGTGAACATGGTATGGATGCCTCCGATGTGTGTCGTAATGATTTTGACAGATAATGGATATGAAAATAATAAGTTTTGGTTGGAAATGTAAGTTTGAAGCGAAAGATGATTCGTCGTGTCGAAAGGTGGCTAATAATGCCATAGCGTATGATTTAGTGTTTATTGATGTTTGTTGTTGTTTGGATGTCTCCTCTGGGTTGTTGTGTTGCTAAATTGAGCCGAGCTAAGTCTCGGGGATGTCGTATATACAGAGGAAATGCTGCCGAAATTTCGGTAGGCAATTATGTGTAAAGTTAGAGTATTGAAAGAATGAAACTAACCAAATGGTAAACTTGACCATTTCTAGATTTTGGACGAAATTTGGAGTGACGCCAAGCGAGCATAAGGCGCCATCAAGGTATGTGAAGCACTTCTCTACGTTCCTAGGCATGTTCTGGATGTGGTAGGCTCGGCCGCGAGCCTTAAGTCCGACTCTGTTCCCCGGAATTCGAGACGGAAAACCGCTCCAATTCCTTCAATTCAATTGAACCTATTTTCTTACAAATTGCCCTTAAAGTGAGATTTTGTACAAAATTTCCCCAAACGGAGTCGGAACACTTCCGAACGAGTATGGGTGACCTCATAAGGTCAATTATCAATAATTTACATATGTAGCCTCGGGTTGGTCCGAGGTGGGCCCACAAGGCCCGATACTCCCGGTACGATTTTAAATACTTCCATTTTGGGTCCGATTTTCTTTAAAAACTTCTGAACTATTATTTTGTGTATATTATGGCTATTTTGGTGCAATTTATACAACATGATTTCTGAATATCTGAGAATTCCATTCTGATAATAATCTGTCGTGCCTTCCCAACTAGGATATAGGCGCGTACTGTGCATATTATCTCGATATTCTGATTTTGGCTCGCCGTTTGGCACCCCTTCAGTTTGATCGAGTCTGTATGTTGAGTCTGTAGGTAGGTGGTTTCTCATTTATCGATTCGTGTCTGTCTCAATGCATTCCTTCACTGCGACCCGGGCCAGGTTCTGTTATCGTGCATATTTCTCTGCATTGTTCACCGCGTCCCTCGGCGTACGGGCCGGGATCTGTATGTCTGTATGATCTGTGTATGGGGATGGCGGCCAGGATGGCATATGATCTGATATGATTCTGTCTGTCCACCGCGTCCCGTACTAAGAGGGCCGGGTTCTGTTACTGCGCCCCCAGACAGGGCCGGGATCTGTATGAATATATGCGTGTGCCATCTGTATTTATAAAGCACACGCCTCTGTATGATTTTGTATGATTCTGTGCTACTCTGCATGCATAATTCTGTCCGTCATACTACTGTCTGTCCGTCTGTGTTACGACTATTTCTGTATGTCCGTATGGCTTCTGCTTCTGTATGTCCGTATGGATCCAGATTCTGCTCGTCTGTCCGTATTATGATTCCGTTTGTCTGTCCGAACTATAATTCTGTTCATTTGTGTGTAACACGATTCTGTATGTCTGTCTGGATCATAACTCTGTCCGTCAGTTTGATTTATGATTTTGCCCGTTATATTTCTGTGACTCTAGTTCGGACTATGTTTATATCTGTTACGTTTCTGCTTTACATACTCGGTACATTTTCCGTACTGACCCCCGTTCTTCGGGGGCTGCGCTACATGCCCGCAGGTACAGACGCGCCAGGTGATACGCCGCCAGCGTAGGTTTCCGACTCTGCTATCTGAAGAGCTCCCTTGACTCGGAGCATATCTTTTTGGTATATATCTTCTGTCTTCTGTGTACTCCGTATGTGTGTATATTCTGGGTACGGCGGGGCCCTGTCCCGCCATATGATTCTGTATGTCTGTAGAGGCCTGTAGATAGATGTGTGGGTTACGGGTTTCGTCTGTATGTTAGCCTTATCGGCTTACTTGTAAATGTCTGTATGTTCAGGTATATATGTATATATACGTATGGTTGCGCGCGTGCCGTATTTGTATCGGCCTATTTCCGTACTTCTGTTTTGAAACGAAAAAAAATAAAAATCTGTATGATTCGAATTCGATCAGATAGGTACGTATGGGTATCCAGTTAGGGTACCAGTCGCGGCCCACGGGGTTTGGGTCGTGACAAAAGTGGTATCAGAGCGGTTAGTCCTCGGTATGTCTACAGGCCGTGTCCAGTAGAGTCTTGTTTATCGATGTGTTGTGCACCACATCTATAAACAGGAAGCTACAGGGCATTTAGGATGTTACCCTTCTTTGGATTCTTAGATCGTGCGATAGAACTGTATTAGTAGGATGATCCTCTCCTAACGATCTGTTATGTTTCAGTGATGCCTCCGAGGAAGGCAACAGCTGCCCAGAAGGGCAAGGCGAGGATTGAGGCAGGAGAGACCAGCCAGGCCCCGAGGGTTACCAGGGCCAGTGTACAGCCTGCACTTGAGGATGTGCCCCCGTCGTCTGGGTCTGTTACACCCCCCTTGCGGGAGGACATCAGAGCAGCAGGAGCTGCTAATCGGGAGACGGCTCCACCGCAAGCTCCTGAGGTTCCAGTGCCCGAGCCTCCAGCTCCACAGGTAGGGGCGGAGGGTAGGGCCATGCGAGATGCGGTTCAGCTATTGACCACATTAATGGCGGAGCAGGTTCGCAGGCATGGATTTGGGGGTGGTCGTACGGACAGGTATGAGAGCTCCAGGGCTCGCGAGTTTCTGACATGTGGTCCCCCAGAATTCTCCGGGACCAATTCTGAGGAAGACCCCCAGGAGTTCATTAGAAAGATGGAGAGCACACTGCGATTGATTAAAGCTTCGCCGACTGAGTCTGTGGAGTTGGCTTCGTATCGATTGTATGAGGTGGCAGCAAATTGGTATGAGTCTTGGCAGCTCTCCAGGGGCGACGACGCGCCCCCAGCGGTATGGGCCGAATTTACTAAGGCCTTTCTTGACCATTTTCTACCACCAGAGCTACGAAGAGCTAGGGTCGATCGGTTCTTGAACTTGAGACAGAATGGTAGAAGTGTTCGCGAGTACAGCCTAGAGTTCGATTCACTGGCTAGGTATGCACCCACCATAGTAGCTGAGATGGCCGACAGGGTGCACAGGTATGTGATGGGACTGGACTCTTATCTGATTGATGGTTGTTTGGCTGTGGCTGCTCAGCCAGGGATGCATGTAGCCCGGGTACAGGCACACGCCCAGGGCATGGAGGACCGACGTAGGGAACGTCGGCCTGATAGGGGTTACGACAGGGGCCAGCCTAAGAGAGCCAGATCGGCTGGGTATTCAGAGGGATTTCAGAGCGAGCCTTCCCAGCGGCAGAGAAATAGGTATTCGTCCCAGCCAGCCTACAGTACGCCCCCACAGTTCGCAGGACAGAGCTCCAGAGGTCCCGGTCAGTCGAGGCCACCCATACCCCCGTGTTCTTACTGTGGGAGGCCCCACCCGGGGGAGTGTTACCGCGCTACGGGCGCTTGTTATTTTTGTGGGAGCCCAGACCATCGAGTCAGAGAGTGCCCACTTAAGGGCAGTTCGGGTTCAGCCCGGCCTGCTGGGTCCGTTGCAGGCTCATCTTCTCCTTCAGCGGCCATGCGCCCTGCGGGGCGAGGAGCACCAGCACCAGCACCAGCACCAGCGCCAGCGGGTCGTGGCAGAGGACGTGGTGCAGCTTCTGGTTACAGCGGTCCTTCGAACCGCGTGTTTGCTTTAACCGGCCGGCAGGACCCAGGAGCGTCTTCGAGTGCACGCCCAGGTACGCCAGCCAATCCTTTTTGAGAAATGTATGTATGGATAAGTTTGTATTTTGCTGAATTACGTGATCTTATACTTCTGGGTATTAGAAATAGTAAGATAAATGTTAATTTGGTGGATACCGAGATTCAGAAAAGCAATATGGTAATGGTATGACTTAGCCGGGGGTGGGACCCGCTACCAAAATTTTTCCGAAAATCTGCGAAGACCCCGATTTACTCTAAAATTACGTGACAAAGGTCGTGAGGGGCAATCGACGAAATTATATTAGCCCTAACGTGTCGAAATGCATGAAAGTTTAGGAGTTAAGCGTGCTTAGGCCATAGCAATTCTGGGATGGGTGACCCCCTGGGAAGTAATGCAAAGTTTTTGCTCAAGTGTAGGTATGACCGATATAAATGAAAATTTGGGGTAATCTAAAGGTGAAGGAGAATGTGTGGAGTAATCAGAGCCTTTACAAAAACCACACAGTCCGACGCGGATTAAATGGGCAAAAAGAAAAGATGCGATACCGCTCGGAAAATTGAGCGAATCTGGATAACAGTTAGCGACGACCCGAATGTTGTCAGGGGATAGGAAAAAAGCCCAATTACATCATAAGTTAGTCTGGTATGACGATGGTTGAAAAGGGAAAGAGAGTATGGATAGTAGGGGAGAAGAGAGATAAGAAGGGCGAGTAAGCAGAATCCTTGAAAAAGTCGATAAGCGACACCCAAGACGATTTGTATGATTGATTCTGAATATGTTTCTGTCTGACATATCTCTGTACGATTAACCCTGATTACGAATCTGTCTGACACACCTCTGTATGTCTGACTCTGGATATAAATCCGTCTGGTGTGCCTCCGTACGTCTAATTTTGGTCACGCATCTGTCTGATACATCTCCGCATGTCTGATTCTAAGTGTGACTCTGTATGATACATTTCTGTAAGCCTGATTCCGATTTCGAAATCCGTCCGATACATTTTTATACATCTGACTCTGATCTCAGATCTGTCTGACATACTTCCGTATCTCTTCTTTTGATTATGAATCTATCCGCCATAGTTTGGCATGTCTGCTTCCGATTACGAATCCGTCCGATATGCTTCGACGTGTCCGATTCCAGTCCTGAATCTGTTGGTAAGAAGTGTCTGGTATGAAGTGGGATTACGAAAATGCGGTAGGAATTCAGGAGTGTAATAAGAAATGAGGTGGACTATGATGTTTAGGAAACGTTCGTCGGTTACAAGAATATAGCTTATGGTTCGATTATTATGTGGGGTATGAGAAAAATCTATTATGAAGGCATTTAAATCGGTGATGTGAAAAATTACCCCATAATGTTGGCAAAGCAGCCATGTCGGAAAGTCAGTAAAGGATGACTATAAAGAGAACCCTCCCGGAGTAGTATGACGCCCCATAAGGTCAATTTAACATTCGAGGACGAATGTCCTAAAAGGGGGGGAGAATGTTACATCCAACATTTTTGTTCATTCGGAAAATTCAAGATAAAATGACTTGTGATGAATAAGGCCACTATTGGACCTTACTTGGTATGCATGTGTAGGTTATGAATACAATGATGTGGAATTACGAAAGGTGGCCAAGGGCAATAATTGGAATTTTGGAAACTTGTTCCATGAATTACCAAAATTAGCCACCACTTTTGGGCCAAAAAAAAAAATAATAACAACAAAACAAAGGCCCAACTTAAGGGGGCCCAACCGGCCACCATAGGTCCAAGCCCATGGAATAATTAAATTCCATGGGAAATTATATATTGGATAAGTGTGAGGAATATTCAAGAAGCAAGAACAAATCAAGAAAGAAAAAAAAAGAAGAGAGAGGGTTCGGGTTTGGAGAGAAAAAAAGGAAAGAAAAGAAAGAAATTTTTTTGGAGCCAATCCCTTGGTTTAAAGAGTTCATCTCTTGAGAGATTATTGCTAAGCACAAGATTCTCTACAAGTTGATATAAAGATTGTGGCAAGAAAACAATTTTATCCTCCAAGTGAAGAACTTGAAGAAAGGTAAGGATTTCATGCTTTTGTTGTGTTAAAAATGATGTATGTATGTTGTGGTATGTGTGAATGAATGAAAAATATGGAAATTTGGTGTGTTGGAATTTTTGGGTGTGTGGCCGAATGCATATATGTGTATTTCATGATTTTAATGGTTTGAATTCTTGTGTAACTTAGTTGTAGTATGGTGGAAATTGTATTAGAAAGGAAAGTGGGATGAATTAGTGAGAATTGGAAAAATATTGGAGTTGGCCGTGTGGTACTATGTTGACTATGGGACGTGAATTTGATTTTTGTTTGTATGCTAATCGTGTTATGGCTTTGTGAAGTAGATTGAAGGATAATGGTTAAGCTAAAACGAAGAATTGTTGGTTAAGTTGTTGTCGGAAAGTATGTCGCTTTAGCCTAAAGGTCTTGAAATCGTGATTGATGATAATGAACTTGGAATATGAAAATGTGTTTATGAACTCGTATGTTGAAAGTTAGGAAAAGATTGGAAAAGTAGTGATTTGATAGAAAGTTGAACGTTTGCGTATCTTGTAAACATTATGTGAACATGGTATGGATGCCTCCGATGTGTGTCGTAATGATTTTGACAGATAATGGATATGAAAATAATAAGTTTTGGTTGGAAATGTAAGTTTGAAGCGAAAGATGATTCGTCGTGTCGAAAGGTGGCTAATAATGCCATAGCGTATGATTTAGTGTTTATTGATGTTTGTTGTTGTTTGGATGTCTCCTCTGGGTTGTTGTGTTGCTAAATTGAGCCGAGCTAAGTCTCGGGGATGTCGTATATACAGAGGAAATGCTGCCGAAATTTCGGTAGGCAATTATGTGTAAAGTTAGAGTATTGAAAGAATGAAACTAACCAAATGGTAAACTTGACCATTTCCAGATTTTGGACGAAATTTGGAGTGACGCCAAGCGAGCATAAGGCGCCATCAAGGTATGTGAAGCACTTCTCTACGTTCCTAGGCATGTTCTGGATGTGGTAGGCTCGGCCGCGAGCCTTAAGTCCGACTCTGTTCCCCGGAATTCGAGACGGAAAACCGCTCCAATTCCTTCAATTCAATTGAACCTATTTTCTTACAAATTGCCCTTAAAGTGAGATTTTGTACAAAATTTCCCCAAACGGAGTCGGAACACTTCCGAACGAGTATGGGTGACCTCATAAGGTCAATTATCAATAATTTACATATGTAGCCTCGGGTTGGTCCGAGGTGGGCCCACAAGGCCCGATACTCCCGGTACGATTTTAAATACTTCCATTTTGGGTCCGATTTTCTTTAAAAACTTCTGAACTATTATTTTGTGTATATTATGGCTATTTTGGTGCAATTTATACAACATGATTTCTGAATATCTGAGAATCCCATTCTGATAATAATCTGTCGTGCCTTCCCAACTAGGATATAGGCGCGTACTATGCATATTATCTCGATATTCTGATTTTGGCTCGCCGTTTGGCACCCCTTCAGTTTGATCGAGTCTGTATGTTGAGTCTGTAGGTAGGTGGTTTCTCATTTATCGATTCGTGTCTGTCTCAATGCATTCCTTCACTGCGACCCGGGCCAGGTTCTGTTATCGTGCATATTTCTCTGCATTGTTCACCGCGTCGCTCGGCGTACGGGCCGGGATCTGTATGTCTGTATGATCTGTGTATGGGGATGGCGGCCAGGATGGCATATGATCTGATATGATTCTGTCTGTCCACCGCGTCCCGTACTAAGAGGGCCGGGTTCTGTTACTGCGCCCCCAGACAGGGCCGGGATCTGTATGAATATATGCGTGTGCCATCTGTATTTATAAAGCACACGCCTCTGTATGATTTTGTATGATTCTGTGCTACTCTGCATGCATAATTCTGTCCGTCATACTACTGTCTGTCCGTCTGTGTTACGACTATTTCTGTATGTCCGTATGGCTTCTGCTTCTGTATGTCCGTATGGATCCAGATTCTGCTCGTCTGTCCGTATTATGATTCCGTTTGTCTGTCCGAACTATAATTCTGTTCATTTGTGTGTAACACGATTCTGTATGTCTGTCTGGATCATAACTCTGTCCGTCAGTTTGATTTATGATTTTGCCCGTTATATTTCTGTGACTCTAGTTCGGACTATGTTTATATCTGTTACGTTTCTGCTTTACATACTCGGTACATTTTCCGTACTGACCCCCGTTCTTCGGGGGCTGCGCTACATGCCCGCAGGTACAGACGCGCCAGGTGATACGCCGCCAGCGTAGGTTTCCGACTCTGCTATCTGAAGAGCTCCCTTGACTCGGAGCATATCTTTTTGGTATATATCTTCTGTCTTCTGTGTACTCCGTATGTGTGTATATTCTGGGTACGGCGGGGCCCTGTCCCGCCATATGATTCTGTATGTCTGTAGAGGCCTGTAGATAGATGTGTGGGTTACGGGTTTCGTCTGTATGTTAGCCTTATCGGCTTACTTGTAAATGTCTGTATGTTCAGGTATATATGTATATATACGTATGGTTGCGCGCGTGCCGTATTTGTATCGGCCTATTTCCGTACTTCTGTTTTGAAACGAAAAAAAATAAAAATCTGTATGATTCGAATTCGATCAGATAGGTACGTATGGGTATCCAGTTAGGGTACCAGTCGCGGCCCACGGGGTTTGGGTCGTGACACAAATTCTTCCTTCATGTACTGGAACTTCCTTCCCAACATTCAATCACCGCGCAAAGTTTCGGAATCAATCAAAAACTGCACAGAATACCCTCCATTGGTCCTCGTTGTACCTATTCACACAAGCATACCAAAATAAGCTCTTATACAACAATTTGCATTCAAAAATGTGATTAAAATACTTAAGAAGTGAAATGCCAATGACACTAAATCAGATATTTGTGCCAAATATCAACACCCCCCACTTAGACTTTGCTCGCCCTCGAGCAACCAATTATCATACCTTCCCTAGTACTTTACTCAGCCATGCCATTCAAACAGGTCTACATCAGGATTCGGTGGATATGCATGTTTCGTAATTTCATTAAAACCTACACATTGAGCCACTTCTCTCAAAAGGCATGCCAACTGTTTCAAAACAACATTTTCTTATGCTTCCAACTATTAGCAGCCAAACCGCTCATGAAATGATACGTTTAAAAGCATGCATATGACTCCAGACACCACTCAAAACACAAAGAGTCTGCTACTTGACCGAGTGGGAGTACTTCACCCATCTCCTATCAATTATGTGTCCTCACCCAAAAGAAAGCAATCTATATTTCAAAGAATGTTGAAAACATATTTCAATGGACATAAGTTGCACACAAGATCGCTCACTCTCACAAAGAATATCCACTACTCAAACATGACGAACCATAAGCTTGCCCGTAGTGTAACCGCTCCACAAATTAGAGTGGGATGAGTTTAGGATCACTAGGACTTGTATGGTTGTAACGTAGGCTAAGGGACGGGTAGGATATATTTTGGAAAATAGTGACTAACCTCACTAAGCACTTTTAATACCCCCACAACATAGTTTGTTTAGCACCCTCCTTCATCAACAATGAATTTCAACCACACGCTACCAATTCTATCCCTTCAATCAATCATTTATTTTCTCAACTTTAAGCGCCATCCTATTTTCAACTAGCTAGTGGGACACAATATTAAGAAAACAAGTCACTAACTGGACAGTTCATTTTCAGTTTTCAATTCTGTGATTTTTTTTTTACACCCTTCCCACTACTAGCATTCGCAACATTCAAGTGCACCAATAGCCTTCCTTTCAACTTCATTCAATAAATCCTCCCTTAGTTTCGCTTCCCAACTCCAATTCCACAATTCGCATTAAAAGTGCCTAAGGAGTAAACAAGGATAAAAATTGGTCAATAAGAGCAACGGGGGTAGGCTATTTGGCTATTGTCAAAAGAACGGCTAAAGGCTCAACGGGGTTCTAACAAAGAAATGCCTAGATCACTTCCTAAACTTCTCACTCAATTTCACTTCACGAACACACCGAGCAAGTTCTAATCATCGCTGTCAAGCATGGATCATACAAAAGTATCCTCACATCACACACAATCACATAATCGATACAAGACAGATTCATACAACTTTCTAATCAAGCAACTATCACAAATTATGCCAAGTGGGTCATATACGAGTCAATGCAATTCACTACAAAAGTGTTTCAAGAGAGGTTTCTTCTTTTCATGCATGCTTTTAAAAAGTCATCAAGAATAGCTCATAGTTTTCACATTGCACCTCACCTGAGCACCTAGCATTCGATTGGTCTAACAGTCTTGACTCCTACGACTCTATTTACCAAAACTAAAAAATTCTAACCCGGTTCAAAGGTCCCCCCCAGGAAAGAACCGAGGCCATAAGAAAACCTAAGGGGGTGGATGGTGTGTGCCACTAATGAGGGACTCAAGAAGCTACAGAGAAAATAAAAAACGAATCAAATTTTTTTCTTTTTTTTTTACTCTAAGGCTAACACAAACTACCAAAAAGAAACCTATGGCACTTGATCACCATCTTTAACCTCAAAATGTTGTCACAAGGGACATATTTCCCACCCCACACTTAAATCATGCTTTTCCCTCGAAGCATATAGAATGAAAAATTTAAAAACCAAAGGCAAGAAATACTCCCTGTGGCCCCCTAGGGCCTAGTCGTCATCCTTCTCAGACTCAGCCTCGCCATCAGATGGCTCAGCATCTTCTTTCACCTCATTGTCAGCATCTTGTTCTTGATATTCTTCTTCACTACCTTCCTCCATCTCGGCTGCTATGAGGTCAGCGGAGCACAAGTCCTCATTAGCAGGCAACTTGCCCTCCTCTCCAACTAGAATAGGTGAGTGGGTGGTTTGAGGACACTTCGCAAACACACTAGAGAGGTCTAACTCAAATTGCTCACTTGTTATCATCGTAATCTTGTAGATCTGCGCCAATACAGTAGACTGAGCCGATCTTTCTTGGGCTGGAGTCAAGTTAAGCTTAGTGTTCTGATCAGAGGACTTAACATTAGAGATATCAATCATATTATCCGGGAACTCAAACACCCTGTCATACTTACTCTCCAAATGCGGGACCAACCTCCTCAGATATGCTGTAAGTGTGTTATCGAAGCTAAGCTTAAGGGATTTGCCCTCTCTGTTGTGGATTATATCCTGAAGAATCAAGTATCCAAGGTTAACAGGTTGCCCCATCAAGAAGAAGTACACGATGGCCACTCTCTCTTTCAACACGGTAGTGAAGTGGTCAAGTGGCATAATGCGGTAGTTGAGCAGTTTTAGCCACACTTGTGCCTCCTTCATAAAATCACCCATTAGCATAGTCTTGTGCTTCCTAGGGTCCTCTCTATATCTTGCCCACTTGGCCTTGGAATCAGGCCCACACAGGGTTGTCCGAATGGCTTTATAGTCGGGCCTTTTGATGAACTCAAGCAATGGCTCCACGGGATGGTCAGGAACTCCCAATTGTGCACAGAAAGTGGAGGTTGTCAACGACACCCAATATCTCTCAATTTCGCCGAATGATGAGGCTCGCCACCCTCTGATCTTGCCGAAATGATGTTGGAGTAATGCTCCAGAACCATGTCAATGTTTACCAGCCCTGGGTTATTAAATATCGAGCTCCAGCGCATTCCCATTATTTCATTGTAAATTCCCCTGAAATTTTTCTATAATGCTACCTTATTGACAGCCTGTTCATGCACATATCCATCAGCTAGAGGGAACTCTTTGTACCATTCTTCTGCCAAACCAGTCCCGTGGAAGGTGGGCCGCGGCCTCTGGGAAGAAGCCCGAGGGATAGGGACCACTGGTTGCTTGCCACTATGAGTTGTTGCCCCTTTCTTAGTAGCGGTGTGCTTCCCCCCTCTACTCTTCTTGGAACCTTGTGAGGGGCCCGACTCGTAACCTTTACCTTTTCCCTTGGTCACCATTGTACCTGTAGAGATACACAACACAACCATCCAACGGTATCAGCAAATTTAGCCCAAGTGGGGTCGTGAAACGACCCCACACTTATTGTACACTACACTTTGTCGTCCGCAAGTTAAGCCCAAGTGTGGGGTCGTGAAACACCCCACACTTACTACAAACTATGGTGCAAAAAAAAATATGAAACAAAGAAGTTAACTAATCTAGAGACTAAAGCGAACAAAATTAATGAGACCAAAGATTCAATAAGAAAAAAAAACTATTCTACAAAACATGGAAAATCATGTTGGAGGACCTATGGTTGTTCACCGCAATGCCCCAAGGTTTTTATTGTTGTTTCAAGTTTATTTGCTACTCAAGCCTTCAAAAAAATTAGAAGAAACTTGATTGAGGAATTTTATCAAAGAACTTGTGGGAATAGGACTATCCCTTGGAGTTTTGCAACAATGGAGGATTATAAAACCCTCCCTTATTTTTGGGAATCATTGTTCTTGCATCCAACACCCATTACAAACACAACAATACCAAACCCTCACCCCAATTCGCCCAACCTCATAAACCATGGTTTATCTATCTTCCATACCAACACAAAGGGGAAAAACGGAAAAGGGGTTCCAAGAGTGAAAGCACACGAAATCTTACCTTGTGTTGTAATATGAAATGATTGACACTACCTTCCTTAGAGTTGAAAGAGATTGGGAGAAGGGTTTTAGGATTTGGGTTCGAGTGGGGGTGTTGTGTAGAGAGGGGGTGAAAGTTTGTGAGAAGTGAGGGTTATTGGGGGGTCGTCCGTGTCTTATTATCTTAAAACAAATAGAACCGGGTCGACCCGTGCGTTGGCCTTGCGTCGCATTCCCAGCGCACAACACCCCCCCTTCTGAACTTTATACTTAGAAAATTTTTGGCTCTGAGTGCAGACCATGCACTGGCCATGCGACGCATGACCAACGCACAACACCCCCCCCCTTATGAACTTTATACTTAGAAATTTTTTGGCTCTGAGTGCAGAACATGCGCTGGCCATGCGACGCATGACCAACGCGCAGAATACCCCTCTCTGAATTTTTACTAAGCCAAATTTTTGGCTTGCTTACCTCGTGTGTGATGCTCATGCGACGCATAGGCAAAGCACACACAAACTTGGATCTCGATTCTTACTGTTTTGCATTCGTTTTGAGTTCTCGTGCCTTATTTCGCCCGCCAACATGAACAAACATGACATATATGCTACAAAAGTTGGGTTGCCTCCCAACCAGTGCCTTAGTTAAGGTCGTGGCATGACACTTTTTGTACTTTTCTTTTATTTTGAATTGTTACATTACAAACTCGGGTTGCCTCCTGAGAAGCGCCTTAGTTAACGTCGCGGCCCGACGCCGATTCTTTTCTACTCATCATTAAGGAGCACTTGCTCCTTCTCTTTGTCAAAATCACCGCCCCAATATCGCTTGATTCACTGCCCATTCACCAAGAACTTACGCACCCTATCCATGGTTTGTATCTCTACTGCACCATGGGGTGTGATTCTTGTCACTACAAATGGTCTAGACCAACGGGACTTAAGCTTGCCTAGAAACAACCTCAGTCTCGAGTTAAAGAGTAGTACCTGCTGCCTTGGCAAGAACTCACGATGCTGGATATGCTTGTCGTGCCATCTCTTAGTCTTCTTCTTTTAAAGATTTGCATTCTCATACGCCCTTAGTTTGAATTCATCAAGCTCTTGTAATTGGACCAATCTCTTCTCTCCCACTAGATTCATATCAAGATTGAGCTTTTCGATTGCCTAATATGCTTTATGCTCTAATTAAATCGGCAGATGACACGCTTTCCCATAAACTAACCTGTAAGGAGACGCTCCGATGGGGGTTTTATATGCTGTGCGATATGCCCACAAGGCGTCATCCAGCTTTATTGCCCAGTCCTTCCTCTGAGCATTCACGGTCATCTCTAGGATTTGCTTCACTTCTCTGTTCGATACCTCTACCTGTCTGCATGTCTGTGGGTGGTAAGTTTTAGAGACTTTATGCTTCACTCCATACTTTGCTAGAAGGTTCTTCAACAAGCTGTTGCAGAAGTGAGCACCACCATCACTAATCATTGCCCGTGGGGTTCCAAACCTTGCGAATATGTTCTTTCACACAAAATTTACCACCACGTTCGCATCATTGGTTGGAAGAGGGACTGCCTCTACCCATTTTGAAACATAGTCGACAGCAAACAGAATGTACTTGTTACCGAAGGATGGTGGGAAGGGACCCATAAAATCGATGCCCTAGACGTCAAATATCTCTACCTCCAATATGTTTGTCAAAGGCATCTCGTGCCTCTTAGAGATGTTTCCCGTTTGTTGACATCTGTCGCAACTTCTAGCAAATGCATGAGCATCTTTGAAAAGAGTGGGCTAATAGAAGCCAAATTGTAAAACCTTAGCAGCAGTACGATCACCCTGAAAGTGCCCTCTATATAGGGAAGAATGAAAACTCTCCAACACTTGACTCACCTCGGTCTGTGGAATGCAACTCCGCACCAATCGATCAGTCCCTTGCTTGAATAAATACGGCTCATCCCATATATAAAACCAGGAGTCATGATACAGCTTCTTTCTCTGTTGTGAGGTGGCTTCTGAGGGGTACACCCCACTTACTATCAAGTTCACAATATCAGCATACCATGGGACT
This sequence comes from Lycium barbarum, assembly GCF_019175385.1. Lineage (NCBI taxonomy): Eukaryota > Viridiplantae > Streptophyta > Magnoliopsida > Solanales > Solanaceae > Lycium > Lycium barbarum. The sequence continues at coordinate 34,900,285 of NC_083344.1, forward strand.
TCGGCAACGGCAATAGCAATTAGCTGCTCATCAGGGAACGACTCTCGAATTTGGACGTGCTCCACAAAATGATTATGGCTGTCCAATCTAGACAAGTGGTCTGCGACTTGATTCTCAGCTCCCCTATGATCCTTAATCTCAATATCAAATTCCTGCAAAAGGAGAATCCACCGAATCAACTTGGGTTTAGTATCCTTCTTGCTGAACAAGTGGCGAATGGCTGTGTGGTCTGTATAGACAATAACATGTGTCCCAACAAGATAGGATTGAAACTTATCAAACGCATAAACCACGGCTAGTAGCTCCTTCTCTGTTACCGTGTAATTCATTTGGGCAACGTCTAACATCTTGCTGGCATAGTAGATAGAACGAAAAACATTCTCTCGTTGTTGTCCTAACACAACCCCCACAGCATTGTCACTTGCATCACACATCAACTCGAATGGAAAGTTCCAGTCAGGTGCAATGATTATTGGTGCAGTTACCAACTTCTTCTTTAGACCTTCAAAGGCCTTAATACAAGCTTCATCAAATAGTAATTTCACCTCCTTTTAAAGTAACCTGCATATCGGACTCGAGATTTTCGAAAAATCCTTTATGAAGCGTCTGTAGAATCCTGCAAACCCTTGACTGATACAGGGGGTGGCAGCTTCTCAATGACCTCCACTTTAGCACGATCCACCTCCAGCCCTCTCTTTGAAACCTTGTATGCCTTCTCGGACCATAAAATTACATTGTTCCCAATTTAAGACCAGGTTAGTCTCTTGACATCTCGCAAATACTAGGTCTAGAATCTTCAGGAAAACCTCAAAAGAGTTCCCAAATACCAAAAAATCATCCATGAACACTTCTACGAAGTCCTCAACCATCTCTGAAAAAAATAGCCATCATACACCTTTGGAAAGTCGCCGGTACATTACACAACCCAAATGGCATGCGGTTGAAAGCATATGTACCATATGGGCATGTAAACGTGGTCTTCTCCTTATCCTCCGGAGCAATAGCTATCTGATTGTAGCCAGAATAGCCATCTAGAAAATAATAAAACTCTTGCCCGGCTAACCTATCTAGCATTTGATCTATGAAGGGAATGGGATAGTGATATTTCTGGTTGCCTCCTTCAACTTGCGATAATCCATGCAAATTCTCCATCCAGTGATAGTTCTAGTAGGAATGAGCTCGTTTTTGTAATTTGTCACAACTGTCATCCCTCCTTTCTTCGGGATACATTGTACCGGGCTTACCCACTTGCTGTCCGAAATGGGAAAAATAATGCCTGAATCTAACCACTTGATTACCTCTTTCTTGACAACCTCCTTCATCACAGGGTTCAGTCTCAGTTGATACTGTGCGCTAGGCCTATGATCATCTTCCATGAGTAACTTGTGCTTGCATAGCGCGGGGCTAATTCCCTGAATATTTGATATCTGCCACCCCAATGCCCTTTTGTGAGACTTCAATACTTTAAGACAAAATACTAACCTCTTCGGTGGTCAACTCTGCTGCCAATATCACTGGCAAGGTATCACTGTTATACCTCGGAAATTTCTCCGTACTTGTATGATGAGTGGAATGATGAAGAGTTTGAGTGAATGATGTTTTATTAAGTCGGGAGTGGCTAATTAAGAATTTTTGGAAATAACAAAGTCGCGGAAAAAATTTCAGCCCAGTGGTCGTATATGGCAATATACGGTCCGTAAAGTACAATCGTCCTCCAGCTTGTCAAAAATGCCAACTTTCTGTAAATTGTGAAAATGGTTAAAAACGACTTGGAGGATGGCCCGTAAACTGGTTTACGGACCGTAAACCTCAGTCGTAAACCAAAACATGGTCCATAAACTGCAATTTACGACAACTGTTCATCCCGACAAATTTTCATTAAAGACCAGATTTTGAATTATTAAAAGGGAACTTAAGCCCATTTCACGTCATTTTTCCTCCAAACACTTCAAGAAGGCTCTAGAGTGTTATTCAACACTTCAACTCTAAGAATATCAAGAAAATCCAAGGAAACCTAAGATTTTCAACACCAAATTCATGAAATCAAGTGTAAGAACACAACAAAGGATCATCTAAGTCAAGAAATCCCACAAAGGGTGGAACTAGGGTTTTGGCTAATTGAAGTATTTCAACTTAAGGATTGTTCAACCATCATCCAAGGTAAGTTTCAAGATTATTCCATGTTGTTTGAAGTATTGGAAAGCTTAGACACTTGAAATGTAGAAGAACATAGAAATGGGTCATTATTGAGTGAATAGTGACATAAATGAATGATAGTGGAATTGAACTATGAATATTGAAGTGTTGTGAGTACTAATACGTTATAAATGATGTTTATATCATGAAACAAGCATTAAATGCATGAAAATGCAAGGATGAGGTAGAAGTAGAAATAAGGGAAAATTGGAGGAAAATGGTGGATTTTGCCAAATGTACGTAAATGACGATTGTCGATTATGATATTGCGAGTAATATTATGAATGTTAGGAGTTAATATAAAACATGAGAAAAGTGGTATGAGCGAAGGAAGCATTGTCCGACTTCTCCTAGAATTAGCGACGCGTTCTTATAGTCAGTTACTAATGTTGATACGAATTCTCTTATGAAGGTAACGACGTGATATCGACGGAGAACAAATGAGCGATATCTTAGCTAAACGACCAAGATATGTGAGGCTAGTCCTTCTTTCAAATGGCATGAATCTTTTAACTTGAATCCCTATTCCTTTCATGAGTTTTTATATTCTAAGAAGTTAAAAGCTTATACCTATGAATGTCTACATGAGATAAGTTATACAATATGATGACACTAGAATGATGATGATGTTATTCCTTGCCTACACTCACCTTATGTACTAGTCCTTTCAAGGTGAGGCAGAAGGTCCATAATGGTTCCATAATGTAATCGAGGGATCACGACCTTACGTCACCCCGATAGAGTAAAGTTGATCATGAGTCTTATATACGCATGATGATAAGATAAGTATTTTATGATAAGCATATTACTATGAGTATTTACGTTAAGCATCTCATGATTGCATTCACACCGGGCCTAGTTGGCCGGGCAGACATCGCTTCTGCGGGCGGTGATACGGATACACCACGACCTACGGGCGTGGGTAGACACCACTAGTGGGCGGCATCAGATGGTACCCCGGACGCGGGCTAATATTATTGATTATCCCACCGTTCCGACATGGACGGGCAGCTTGCATATGATGCATACATGTCATGATGAGGAGTATGAGTAAGATAGCATGCATTACTTTATTTATGATTTTCAGTCAGATCCAGATGTCTTATGTTGATGTTATCCTCATATTATTGATTTTTCCTTTCATTATGTATGCCTCTCATACTCGGTACAATATTCGTACTGACGTCCTTTCTTCGGACGTTGTGTTCATGCCCACAGGTAGACAGGGAGGAGAGCTTGGTCAGGGTCCTCAGTAGCTGTCAGCTGATAGATAGTACTCCATTGTTCGAAGGTGCTTATGGCTATTCTTTTGATGTACATTCATACATGCATATTTTGGGCATGACGGAGTCTTGTTCCGTCTATGTATTCATTATGTTAGTAGAGGCTCGTAGATACGCAGTGTGGGTTAGATGGTCTCACAAGATGTTTTCATATGTATGTATATTATTTTGATGGCTGAGAGGCAAATGTATATAAAGTATTTATGTTTTGATTAAATACGATTTTCCTACAATTGGTATGTAAAATTGATAAAAGAGTATTAAATGAGCAAGACAAGTAGTAGAGCGAGCGGTGCTCGGTAACTAGCTCCGGGTACCCGTCGCGGCCCCTAGCTGGGGTTATGTGTACCGAATGTGGCAAACTTGCGCCAACGGATTTTAGAGGAAGCACATTATTCCCGGTATTCTATTCATCCAGGTGCAACCAAGATGTACCACGATCTCAAATTGATGTATTGGTGGGATGGCATGAAGCGAGACATAGCAGAATTTGTAGCACAGTGCCCAAATTGCCAGCAAGTGAAGGCCGAGCATCAAAAGCCAGGAGGCTTACTGCAAGCAATTGAGATTCCTACGTGGAAATGGGAAGAAATTAACATGGATTTTGTGGTAGGATTACCCCGTACGCGAGGGAAGTATGATTCTATATGGGTGACCGTGGATAGACTCCCGAAAGCAGCTAATTTCTTTCCCGTTAGAACCACATATTCAGCGGAAGATTATGCTAAATTGTACCTCAAGGAGATTGTACAACTTCACGGTATTCCTTTGGCCATTATCACAGACAAAGGGGCACAGTTCACAGCCAAGTTCTAGAAGTCCTTTCAAGAAGGTCTAGGTACTCAAGTTAAGCTCAGCACGGCGTTCCATCCGCAGACCGACGGACAAGCCGAGCGTACTATTCAAACCTTGGAAGATATGCTACGAGCATGTGTATTGGACTTTGGTGGTAGTTGGGATGAGCATTTGCCTCTCATTGAATTTACCTATAATAACAGCTATCATTCCAGTATTCAAATTGCTCCATACGAGGCCTTATATGGAAGAAAATGCAGATCTCCAATTGGATGGTTTGAAACCGGAGAAGTACAATTGATAGTCCCCGACTTGATCCAACAAGCAGTTGAAAAGGTTAAAGTGATTCGAGACCGACTGTTAATAGCTCAAAGCCGCCAAAAGTCTTATGCAGATAATCGCCGAAGAGACTTGGAATTTCAAGTGGATGATTGGGTGTTCCTGAAGGTATCGCCGATGAAGGGAGTGATGAGATTTGGCAAGAAGGGAAAGCTAAGTCCCAGATATATCGGACCCTACTGAATCATTCGCAAGGTGAGTCGAGTAGCCTATGAATTAGACTTGCCTTCAGAGCTCGAATCCATGCATCCAGTAATCCATGTTTCGATGCTCCGCAAGTGTATTGGAGACCCAACGAGAATAGTTCTGGTTGATGATGTGCAAGTAACAGAGAAGCTAACATACGAGGAAATGCCCATTGTCATTTTGGATAGACAAGTACGAAGGCTTCGGAATAACGAGGTTGCTTCAGTCAAAGTTCTATGGCGGAACAATAATCGGGAAGAAATGACTTGGGAAACGGAGGAGAAGATGAAATCTATGTACCCCCATTTGTTCCAATCCCCAGAAGAGATTCAAGATGAGAAGTCGATGGTGTAAGGTATGTATGTTTTAATTTTATGTTTTTGGTCGTGTGTGGCCATAAATGTGTTGATATTGTGATATAGCCCTGTGAGGCGAAGATATTGTGGGTTGTTGTAATGGAAAGGTAGTGTCCAAATTACAAAGGAAACTCTGGCAAATTTTTTCTAGAATTCCCAAGTGTCGAACATTCGAGGACGATTGTTCCAAAAGGGGGGGAGAATGTTACACCTCGGAAATTTCTCCGTACTTTTATGATGAGTGGAATGATGAAGAGTTTGAGTGAATGATGTTTTATTAAGTCGGGAGTGGCTAATTAAGAATTTTTGGAAATAAGAAAGTCGCGAAAATTTTTACAGCCCAATGGTCGTATATGGCACTATACGGCCCGTAAAGTGATTTACGGACCGTATAGTGCAATCGTCCTCCAGCTTGTCAAAAATCTCAACTTTCTGTAAATTGTGAAAATGGTTAAAAACGACTTGGAGGACGGCCCGTAAACTGGTTTACGGACCGTAAACCTCAGTCGTAAATTGCCATAATCCTCAGCCAAACTTTCTGTTTCTGGGATGATTAAAAACGACCATGGAGTACGGACCGTAAACCACAATACGGTCCATAAACTGCAATTTACGACCACTGTTCATCCCGACAAATTTTCATTAAAGACCAGATTTTGAATTATTAAAAGGGAACTTAAGCTCATTTCACGTCATTTTTCATCTATACACTTCAAGAAGGCTCTAGAGTGTTCTTCAACACTTCAACTCTAAGAATATCAATAAAATCAAAGGAAACCTAAGATTTTCAACTCCAAATTCATGAAATCAAGTGTAAGAACACAACAAAGGATCATCTAAGTCAACAAATCCCACAAAGGGTGGAACTAAGGTTTTGGCTAATTGAAGTATTTCAACTTAAGGATTGTTCAACCATCATCCAAGGTAAGTTTCATGATTATTCCATGTTGTTTGAAGTATTGGAAAGATTAGACACTTGAAATGTAGAAGAACATAGAAATGGGTCATTATTGAGTGAATAGTGACATAAATGAATGATAGTGGAATTGAACTATGAATATTGAAGTATTGTGAGTACTAATACGTTATAAATGATGTTTATATCATGAAACAAGCATTAAATGCATGAAAACGCAAGGATGAGCTAGAAGTAGAAAAAAGGGAAAATTGGAGGAAAATGGTGGATTTTGCCAAATATACTTAAATGACGATTGTCGATTATGATATTGCGAGTAATATTATGAATGTTGGGAGTTAATATAAAACATTAGAAAAGTGGTATGAGCGAAGGAAGCGTTGTCCGACTTCTCCTAGAATTAGCGACGCGGTCTTATAGTCAGTTACTAATGTTGATACGAATTCTCTTATGAAGGTAACGACGTGATATCGACGGAGAACAAGTGAGCGATATCTTAGCTAAACGACCAAGGTATGTGAGGCTAGTCCTTCTTTCAAATGGCATGAATCTTTTAACTTGAATCCCTATTCCTTTCATGAGTTCTTATATTCTAAGAAGTTAAAAGCTTATACCTATGAATGTCTACATGAGATAAGTTATACAATATGATGACACTAGAATGATGATGATGTTATTCCTTGCCTACACTCACCTTATGTACTAGTCCTTTCAAGGTGAGGCAGAAGGTCCATAATGGTTCCATAATGTAATAGGGGGATCACGACCTTACGTCACCCCGATAGAGTAAAGTTGATCATGAGTCTTATGTACGCATTATGATAAGATAAGTATTTTATAATAAGCATATTACTATGAGTATTTACGTTAAGCATGTCATGATTGCTTTCACACCGGGCCTAGTTGGCTGGGCAGACACCACTTCGGCGGGCGGCGATACGGATACACCACGACCTACGGGCGTCGGCAGACACCACTAGTGGGCGGCATGAGATGGTACCCCGGACGCGGGAGGCCTGGACGCGGGCTAATATTATTGATTATCCCACCGTTCCGACATGGACGGGCAGCTTGCATATGATGCATACATGTCATGATGAGGAGTTTGAGTAAGATAGCATGCATTACTTCATTTATGATTTTTAGTCAGATCCAGATGTCTCATGTTGATGTTATCCTCATATTATTGATGTTTCCTTTCATTATGTATGCCTCTCATACTCGGTACAATATTCGTACTGACGTCCTTTCTTCGGACGTTGTGTTCACGCCCACAGGTATACAGGGAGGAGAGCTTGGCCAGGGTCCTCAGTAGCTGTCAGCTGATAGATAGCACTCCATTGTTCGGAGGTGTTTATGGCTATTCTTTTGATGTACATTCATACATGCATATTTTGGGCATGACGGAGTCTTGTTCCGTCTATGTATTCATTATGTTAGTAGAGGCTCGTAGATACGCAGTGTGGGTTAGATGGTCTCACAAGATGTTTTCATATGTATGTATATTATTTTGATGGCCGAGAGGCAAATGTATATAAAGTATTTATGTTTTGATTAAATACGATTTTCCTACAATTGGTATGTAAAATTGATAAAAGAGTATTAAATGAGCAAGACAAGTAGTAGAGCGAGCGGTGCTCGGTAACTAGCTCCGGGTACCCGTCGCGGCCCCTAGCTGGGTCGTGTCAATCACCCTCGCCTAAGAATGCATATTTAAGATGGGCGGGCAGGGGCTTCAATTCCAACTTCGTAGGCTCTTCAATTGATAACTTCGGAGTTACTCCCACTGTCCTGTCTAAGTGCTCAAACTCACCGGCCCGAATATAAATACTCGTCATATCCAGAATTTGTACCATTTCAAACACCGCCGTGTCACCAAAAATATCATCCCCTACCAAGGCTCTCTCCAATGGATAATGAGAATTGATGAGTGGCCTTCTTGTATCATCATTCAGAACAGTAATGGCGGACAACTCCTCATAGAGTGCAGGCATCTTTAGAGCTTGGTATACATTAAAGACCTCAACTTTATCATGTACTCTCACGGTGAGCTGCCCGGCGGCTACATCAATAAGTGCTCTCCCTGTGGCCAAGAATGGACGCCTCAAAATAAATGGGACTTCCGGGTCTGGTTCGAAGTCCAAAATCACGAAGTCTGCAGGAATTATCAACGACCCCACTTGCACCAGTACATCTTCAATAATGCCTTCTGGTCTTGCTACGATCTGTCCGCCAGCTAAAGAACTATAGTAGTTGGTCTGGGAACTCCCTAACCTGGCTTTCTGAAGATATACGAAGGTGTCACGACCCAACCCCGTGGGCCACGACTGGCACCCTACTTGGGCACCCAGACAAACTTACATATCCAATTATCAAATCCAAACTTAACTCAAATTTCATATTAGCCATTTAAACATAATTCAAATCAAAACTTGTCTTAAGCGGTCCCACGTATCAAAATATCATATCAGAACAGGAAGGAGCGGCGGAATACACATCGCCGTACAAATGCACATATACAAATATACAGGCCATTTGGCCGTATCCAAATCTGATAGGTTGGCAGAATATACGTCGCCAATCGTATGTACAGATACAACATAAGGGCCATTTTGGCCACCATAACTGACGGACCGCACTAAGGCACAAATCGTGACTAAAGCAAACACACATAGGACCCTCGACCCACATATATGACTACAGGCCTCTACAAATGCAGAACGAAAACATATGACGGGACAGGGCCCCGCCGTACCCCAAAATAGTCAAATATACATATGCATATACATCATAAGGGATATGTACCGACATATGGGCTCCGGATCAAAGGAGCACTCTGTAGTAGCAGAACGTGTGGCCTACACTGGCAGATCACTGATCTCTGTACCTGCGGGCATGAAACGCAGCCCCCGAAGAATGGGGGTCAGTACGAAAGATGTACTGAGTATGTAAAGCATAGAGTACAGAAATGTAAATCACAACTGAAAAACAAACCGGATACAAAAGGGGAATACTGACCAGTATATCAAAATCTGTACCAAAACATATATATACATAATGCAGATAAAATCATGCAAAGCTCAGGAACGTGGTCACCACTCCGACGCTGGCGCCACACACAGCATAACACCAGAAGGTTCAAATCTCCGTACATCCCCGAACACACATATCATCATAGCATATCGCCAGCCATATCACAGCATAACTCCAAACGGAACCCGGCCCTATGGCGAGGTCTCGGGAACCGTAACACAGCATACGGCCGAATTAATCATAGGGCGCACGAATCATAACCGGCCCGGGAACCGGTGAACGAAGTCATAAATAGGCACGAGCGGAGTCGTGAGCAAACAATGCAATTTATATATCAAAACACCTTTTGAAACTTGATAAAATCATATGCTAACTCATTAGTCAAGTAGTTCGAACAATTAGTCAATACGGGGTTCGTTTTACAAAAGTATTTCCAAAGTAGTATTTATGGTTCAAAATATAATTTAGAATATCGTGGCGGACATGAATCACGGACATTTGGGGTCTATGGGATCATACATGGAGGTTTCGAAGCGATTCGATTACATTTGCAAAAGTTCTGGACATTTGATCACTTTTCAACAAAATATGAGTTTTATAGTTCAATTCAATTGAATGAATAGTACTCGATTTCCAATTCGGATTTCCAGGAACAGAATTTGCCTCCGGGACTCAAAAATCGACCTAGAATACCTAGGACAGGCCAAAAGAAGGAATGGGGTAGCCTTACATACCTTATATGCGTCTTACGCTCGTCAAAACTCAAATCCCGTTTCGCTCAGAATCTACAAATGGTCAAAGTTACCAATTAGAAATTGCAAGACTTTAAGAATTCACTGAACTTCATATTTGTCTACCGAAATTTCGGCAGCACTTCCCCTATACATATAACATCCCCGAGGCTTAGCTCGGCTCAATATATCATCAACAACAACCCACAATACCAAAGACATCACAAATCACAACAAAATAGGTCTAACGTCAATATTCTTCTTTTCTACATAAAGCGACGACTTTCATTCGAACTTCACAACATCAAACTAACATCAACATTATCGTATTCATTTTCTCTTTCAAGGTTATTCAAACACATTCCAATAATGTTCCAAGCAATATACATGAGTTTAAATGATTCGTCACTTTCCATATTCCATCCGAAACGTCAACGACTACGACGAACATACTAACTCGCATTATTTCCTTCCAAATTCATTAACAACAACATAAATTCTCATTCTAGAATCTTACTTTCACCATTATATAAAAAATCATAAAAAAATCACATAATTTCCTATATCAACATACAACCAACTTCAATGCCAACTCACTTCGTTAAACCTTTATTTACGTCATAAATGCCACAACGACACAACTAACAAGCTAAATAAAATTGCATTTCACCTTCCTTTTCCTACCCTATAGCACACGGCCATACACCCACTTTCACACACACACAGCCATGCACATACACAACACAATCCCATAATTCTCATTCAATTCTAATCATTATAACATGTATACTTCTTCCATAACATAAAAGAATAAAATTCTTACCTTTTTCTTCAATTTTCCATTTTCCGCAAACGGAGTTTTCTTGGCAAACTAATTATACCACGTTGTAGAGGGCCTTAAACTTATCAAGAATTCAAGAAGGAAGAGATTTTTGGATCAAAGTTGAAGAACTTGAAAAAATATCTCCTTTTTTTTGCTTTGGCCGAAAGGCCTCTTGGTCTTGGCTCTCACCTTTCTTTCTTGAAACTTCTTACTTATGAATGAAAAATAAGCCCCTTTTTAAGTCTATTTATCACATGATTTTAATGACATGGGCTTGGGCCTTTTCATCTTGCTATGGCCGGCCACCTTCCTTAATTGGGCCTCTATTTTGTAATTTTTTTTTTAGCCCAATTCATTGTGTATCTTATTTGTAATTCCCGGAACTAATTTTCAAAATTTCAATTTTTGCCCTTGGCCTTCCTCCGCATTTCCGCATCAATATTTTTCATGAATATCACACATATGTTAGATAAAATAAAATCATAGCCTTATTTCCTAGAAGGCAAGATTATTCCAAATTTTTCCAAATGCGCAAAAACGCGAGATATAACATTCTCCCCCCCTTTAGAACATTCGTCCTCGAATGTTAAATTAGCCTTATAGGGTCCGACAAACATTTCGGGGGATTTTCTTCTTATGAGTAGCGCAGATAGATCACTTACCCATTAAGATAACAAATTTAGAAATTTAGATTACCTGTAGGCGTAAAGTGCAAGTGAGTGTACTTTTTCTTCATTTCGTCCTCTGCTCCCCATGTCATTTCTTCTTTATTATTGTTTTGCCAAAAGACCTTAACAGAGGGTATATCTTTGGTACGTAGCCTCCTCACCTGACGATCCAGAATAGCCACAGGTTGCTCTTCATAAGACAAGTCTTCCGTCACCTGAATATTATCTGTTGGGAATATTCTGGAAGGATCACCAATACATTTCCGGAGCATGGATACATGAAATACCGAGTGTACTGCCTCCAAATCGGAGGGTAAGTCTAGCTCATAGGCGACCTCGCCTATCTTCCGAACGATCTGATATGGCCCGATATACCGCGGGCTTAACTTACCCTTTTTACCGAATCTCATAACACCCTTCATAGGCGACACCTTCAGAAATACCCAGTCGCCAATCTGGAACTCTAACGGTCGACGTCGTCTGTCTGCATATGCTTTCTGTCTACTCTGTGTAGCCAATAATCGCTCCTGAATAAGTTTTACTTTATCCACTGCTTCCTGGATCACATCTGGCCCAATTAATTTTGCTTGACCCACATCAAACCAACCAATCAAAGAATCTGCACTCCCTACCGTATAAGGCTTCATACAGTGCCATCTGGATACTATATAGGGCTTCGTATTCGTATGGTGCTATGAACGATAACTATTATTTTGAACAAATTCAATAAGCGACAATTGATCATCCCAGCTACCTCTAAAATCGATAACACAGGCCCACAACATATTTTCCAGTGTCTGAATAGTACGCCCGGCCTGTCCGTCGGACTGAGGATGGAATGCTGTGCTAGGACTCACCTGAGTCCCTAATCCCTCCTGGAATGACCTCCAGAAATTCGTCGTAAACTCACGACCCAACCCCGTGGGCCACGACTGGCACCCTACTTGGGCACCTCGGTCAGTAATAATAGATACAGGGACTCCGTGAAGTCTGACTATCTCTCTGATGTATAATCTAGCATAATCCTCAACCGAATAAGTAGTCCGGACTGGGAGAAAGTGGGCTGATTTCGTCAATCTATCGACAATGACTCAAATAGAATCATACCTGCGTGGAGTGCGTGATAATCCTCTAATGAAGTCCATATTAATCATTTCCCATTTCCAAGCTGGAATTTCCATTCCCTGTAGTAATCTGTCGGGCTTCTGATGCTCAATCTTGACTTGCTGACAATTTGGGCATTGGCCAACGAACTCTGCAATGTCCCTTTTTCATACCGTCCCATCAGTATAAGCATTTAAGATCATGGTACATTTTAGTGGATTCAGGATAAACAGAATACCGAAGATTAGGTGCTTCGCCCATAATTGGTCGTCGCAGCCCTGCGTCAGGCACACATAATCTGCCTCTGTATAACAATGCCCCATCAGGTGAGACCTCAAACTGGGTCCTTTCCTTATCAAGGGTTGTATCTCTATATACTGTACCAGAATAGGGCCCTCAAATTGACGATGTTCTTACTTCTTCTATAATCGATAATTCTGCAACTTCTCAGACGAAAATTCCAATATCCTCAGAACCGACCAAACGGACTCCCAGGCTAGTCGACTGATGAGTTTTTACAAACCAATTCTTTGTTTCCGAATGTACGCCGGTCAATGCCGTCCAAAGGTTCACGACTAAGTGCGTTTGTCACAACGTCAGCCCTTCTAGGGTGGCACTAAATATTAACATCATAATCTTTCAATAATTCGAACCATCTTTTCTGCCGCGAATTCGGCTCCTTTTGGCTTAGAATATACTGGAGGCTCTTAGGGCCCGTGTAAATATCAATGCGGACCCCATGTGCGTAATACCGCTATACCCTTAAAGCATGAATTACTGTAGCTAATTCTAGATCATGAGCAAATTAACTTTCTCTCGTGCGGTCTGAGCTGCCGGGGAACATAGGCTACAATCGGACCATTCTCAGAGAGTTACATATTTCAGTCGATGTCGAAGGCCTAGACCAGTCCTTTATCGCTTCACCCTCTGTATGTCAGTTGTTTTCATGTATACTTACTTTGCTTACTTTCCTTCGTTTCCCTTCTTTGGGGTTATACTTACACCATATTCGTATCTTTTCCTTCTAACCTACAACTTGGTTATTTTCGTACAAAACCTTAACAGAATCATAACTACATATTACACAATCTTATCCAATAGCTGACACTCCGATAACGTAATTAATATAGCAATTTATCTTTTACTAATTATATCCTTCCTCATTGGATGATTTAGCCAAGTTATTCCTTCTTTCATACCCGTTCCTTATCCGTCGTTCTGTTCTTTTCGATATTCGAATTACCTGATATGCACATGATTCATCATTCCATACCATAGGTTTCCTTTGTTCTGCACTACTACCTTTTAGTTCGTTTTCGCAAATAATTCTCGTGCGTTACCCCGTTGACTCTTTTAGAGGTTCTACTTAATTACGTTTCTTACGGTTCACTCTTTCTGACATTTTGGATTACCTTCCACTCAATCATTCTCTTCTCTTTCCCAACATCGTCGTATTAGAATCTTCCAATCTCAACTGGTAGCAAAAATGAATATTAGTTTATTCCGTAACATCTGTGCTATACCTTTCGCTTTGTCTTATAAATTCTGTTCGGTTAATGTTTTCCATATATTACCACAATGGCTATCAGGGTTCGCCAATCAATCAACACAGTCATAAATGGGGCCCTACACATACATATATATATCACTACCATTTCTTTTACAATACATCTTCAATCACTTATTCATACTTACCCTAGTTTTCGGAGCTGCGCTGCTTTTTCTTCCTTTTTTAGCAATCTAATCCATCTCAGCTCGTGTGGCCCCTATAAAGTTTCTTACCGTTCCATATATCCTAATTACCTTTAGGTTACCCTGAATTTTCCATTTGCCTCTCATATCTAGGTTTGCGAAAATTTCTGTACATTTCCCAGGGGATCACCCATCCCAGAATTGCTCTGGCCCTGGCACGCTTAACCTTACAACTTTAATGAATTTAGACACGCTAAGGTCGGTATAATTGCACCAATTGTCCCGCACGGCCTTTGTCACGTAATTTAAGACAAATCGGGGCCTTAACAACTTTTCAAACGTCCTCGTAGCGGGTCCCACCCCGGCCTAACAAGAATTCTATTACTTTTCTGACTTTATGATTTCCGTGTCGCCCCTTGTAAATCCTCAATATTTACCTTCATGCATATATATATAATTTCAGACAGCCCACGAGTTTAGATTTTTATTCCATAAATTTCATCTCCACTCAGTCGAGGAGAACTGATAAAATGTTACGGTAAGGTATCTTCCGACCACCAGCAACAGAAAGCTAGAGTCTGACGAACCTCGCGGAATCTTTTAGTACTTAATTCACATAATTACCTGCACGTTTATATATATATATATATATATATCCATATATTGGAGTCGCGAGCGAACCGCTCAGTTCCCGACTGCTTGTCATACGCTTTGTATTCTTTCAATTAGAGGAAACTTGGTCGTCGGACATTTTTGCCCTTCACATGGGCTATGCTAAAACAAAATGGGTTGGAACATATTTCTGGTCCCTCCAAATAAATTACGAATTTTCTACTCGTATATGCTTCCTCGAGATAGAATGTTTTCCGATAAGGGTAATACTTCTTACAAGTAACATGGAGGGTACCTCTTAAACTTTTAATCCACCATAATAGATTTATCATATCGGTACCGACCTTCAAGACAGGTTAAGAATTTATATCTCATTTCCCTTTTCGTATTTCTAGAAAATTTTGGGCAGAGGTTCCTCTGTATTTCTTACTATCCCAAAACCTGTACACAGGAAATACCAACCATGCCTCACAGGGACAACACATATACGTATATACATATCATATCATATCACATCATAGCCACACGGGGCTAACAAATACAGATAAAAGTATACAGATGTCGAGGCTTACCTCACATGCCCAATTCAAACTTCACATGCTACACTTTCCCGTTTATTTCTCTTTTCAATGTTCGACTTTATGTTTTAATCGCACTTCAGAATACCTTACCCAGCATATGTCTTTCATACCATTGCTTACCTGAGTACTGTGTAGCTTTCAATATCAGCAGTCGTTGTCTTACGTCGATACCGCTATCCAGCTGCAATCAAGGGTTAAAAAGAAAGGAATTCATTTCCTACTGCTGGCTCTATCGCACGATCTAAGAATCAAAGAAAGGCAACACCCTAAATGCCCTGTAGCCTCCTGTTTATAGATGTAGTGCACAACACACCGATAAACAAGACTCTACGAGACACGGCCTGTAGACATTCCGAGGACAAACCGCTCTGATACCACTTTTGTCATGACCCAACCTCGTGGGCCACGACTGGCACCCTACTTGGGCACCCACACAGACTTACATATCCAATTATCAAATCCAAACTTAACTCAAATTTCATATTAGCCATTTAAACATAATTCAAATCAAAACTTGTCTTAAGCGGTCCCACGTATCAAAATATCATATCAGAACAGGAAGGAGCGGCGGAATACACATCGCCGTACAAATGCACATATACAAATATACAGGCCATTTGGCCGTATCCAAATCTGATATGTTGGCGGAATATACGTCGCCAATCGTATGTACAGATACAACATAAGGGCCATTTTGGCCACCATAACTGACGGACCGCACTAAGACACAAATCGTGACTAAAGCAAACACACATAGGACCCTCGACCCACATATATGACTACAGGCCTCTACAAATGCAGAACGAAAACATATGACGGGACAGGGCCCCGCCGTACCCCAAAATAGTCAAATATACCTATGCATATACATCACAAGGGATATGTACCGACATATGGGCTCCGGATCAAAGGAGCACTCTGTAGTAGCAGAACGTGTGGCCTACACTGGCAGATCACTGATCTCTGTACCTGCGGGCATGAAACGCAGCCCCCGAAGAATGGGGGTCAGTACGAAAGATGTACTGAGTATGTAAAGCATAGAGTACAGAAATGTAAATCACAACTGAAAAACAAACCGGATACAAAAGGGGAATACTGACCAGTATATCAAAATCTGTACCAAAATATATATATACATAATGCAGATAAAATCATGCAAAGCTCAGGAACGTGGTCACCACTCCGACCGCTGGCGCCACACACAGCATAACACCAGAAGGTTCAAATCTCCGTACATCCCCGAACACACATATCATCATAGCATATCGCCAGCCATATCACAGCATAACTCCAAACGGAACCCGGCCCTATGGCGAGGTCTCGGGAACAGTAACACAGCATACGGCCGAATTAATCATAGGGCGCACGAATCATAACCGGCCCGGGAACCGGTGAACGAAGTCATAAATAGGCACGAGCGGAGTCGTGAGCAAACAATGCAATTTATATATCAAAACACCTTTTGAAACTTGATAAAATCATATGCTAACTCATTAGTCAAGTAGTTCGAACAATTAGTCAATACGGGGTTCGTTTTACAAAAGTATTTCCAAAGTAGTATTTATGGTTCAAAATATAATTTAGAATATCGTGGCAGTCAAAACATTATTTTATGATAGCTGAATTCATAAACAACAGTGCTTTGCCAACATTATACAAAAATGAGACTCATAGAGCAAACAAGGGAGTCTCGATGTTAGCGGGCCCACCTCGGGTCAAGTCGAGGTGGCGGACATGAATCACGGACATTTGGGGTCTATGGGAATATACATGGAGGTTTCGAAGCGATTCGATTACATTTGCAAAAGTTCTGGACATTTGATCACTTTTCAACAAAATATGAGTTTTATAGTTCAATTCAATTGAATGAATAGTACTCGATTTCCAATTCGGATTTCCAGGAACAGAATTTGCCTCCGGGACTCAAAAATCGACCTAGAATACCTAGGACAGGCCAAAAGAAGGAATGGGGTAGCCTTACATACCTTATATGCGTCTTACGCTCGTCAAAACTCAAATCCCGTTTCGCTCAGAATCTACAAATGGTCAAAGTTACCAATTAGAAATTGCAGGACTTTAAGAATTCACTGAACTTCATATTTGTCTACCGAAATTTCGGCAGCACTTCCCCTATACATATAACATCCCCGAGGCTTAGCTCGGCTCAATATATCATCAACAACAACCCACAATACCAAAGACATCACAAATCACAACAAAATAGGTCTAACGTCAATATTCTTCTTTTCTACATAAAGCGACGACTTTCATTCGAACTTCACAACATCAAACTAACATCAACATTATCGTATTCATTTTCTCATTCAAGGTTATTCAAACACATTCCAATAATGTTCCAAGCAATATACATGAGTTTAAATGATTCGTCACTTTCCATATTCCATCCGAAACGTCAACGACTACGACGAACATACTAACTCGCATTATTTCCTTCCAAATTCATTAACAACAACATAAATTCTCATTCTAGAATCTTACTTTCACCATTATATAAAAAATCATATAAAAATCACATAATTTCCTATATCAACATACAACCAACTTCAATGCCAACTCACTTCGTTAAACCTTTATTTACGTCATAAATGCCACAACGACACAACTAACAAGCTAAATAAAATTGCATTTCACCTTCCTTTTCCTACCCTATAGCACACGGCCATACACCCACTTTCACACACACACAGCCATGCACATACACAACACAATCCCATAATTCTCATTCAATTCTAATCATTATAACATGTATACTTCTTCCATAACATAAAAGAATAAAATTCTTACCTTTTTCTTCAATTTTCCATTTTCCGCAAACGGAGTTTTCTTGGCAAACTAATTATACCACGTTGTAGAGGGCCTTAAACTTATCAAGAATTCAAGAAGGAAGAGATTTTTGGATCAAAGTTGAAGAACTTGAAAAAATATCTCCTTTTTTTTGCTTTGGCCGAAAGGCCTCTTGGTCTTGGCTCTCACCTTTCTTTCTTGAAACTTCTTACTTATGAATGAAAAATAAGCCCCTTTTTAAGTCTATTTATCACATGATTTTAATGACATGGGCTTGGGCCTTTTCATCTTGCTATGGCCGGCCACCTTCCTTAATTGGGCCTCTATTTTGTAATTTTTTTTTTGAGCCCAATTCATTGTGTATCTTATTTGTAATTCCCGGAACTAATTTTCAAAATTTCAATTTTTGCCCTTGGCCTTCCTCCGCATTTCCGCATCAATATTTTTCATGAATATCACACATATGTTAGATAAAATAAAATCATAGCCTTATTTCCTAGAAGGCAAGATTATTCCAAATTTTTCCAAATGCGCAAAAACGCGAGATATAACAGAAGGCATCAAATTTATACTTGCACCAAGATCACATAGTGCTCGAGCAACAACCTGCTTCCCAATAGAAATCTCAATCATGAAACTTCCGAGATCTTTAAATTTAGTGGGCAACCTATTTTGAATCCGCGAAGTGCACTCCTCAGTAAGTGCAACGGTGGCATACTTTGTGAATCGGCTTTTGTTTGCAACAATATCTTTGATGTACTTAGCATACTTTGGAATAACCTGTAGCATATAAACCAATGGGACATTAACGTGTACCTACTTAAGCAAATCCAGAAACTTCTTGTAAGTCGCCTCTTCTTTCTGTCTTGCCAGACGTTGAGGGAATGGAGGTGGTGGCTTTGCAACCACGGGTTGTGGCTGCTTTTTCACTGGTGTCTTGATTACCCTCTCTTCTTCAATCATCTCCTCGGTAATCCTCGGTAATCTTCCCTTATTCAGCTTCTACTCGACTGGTTTTCTTCGGAGCCACTTCCTCTAGTTTTCTCCCATTTCGAAGAGTCACAGCATTACAAGGCTTGGGATTCATATCCGTATCACTTGGAAGTCCTCCAGGTGGTCTAGTATTTTTTGCACCAGCTATATGTCCCATTTGCCTCTCTAAATTCCACACAGCCAAATCGCGATTCTAATTATCTGCTATCAACTTTTGCTGGTCTATCATCATCTTCTGCATATCACCCATCAACTTTTTCATCGTCTCTTCCATACTATTTGTGGGTACTTGAAGAGCAGGTGCTGGCTGATAGTTCTATTTCTGATTACCTGGGTTGTCACTCCACCTAATATTCGGGTGATTCCTCCAATTTGGGTTGTAGGAATTCTTGTATTGATTGTTGTTTCCTTGACCCTTGCTTGCATTACCCACAAAGTATATGGATGCGGGATTAGCAGGGCATTCATCACTGTTGTGACCTTCTCCACAGACTTCACAAAATAACAATGGCTTGTGCACTGCATGCACCTGTGGTGGAGCTTGCGCAGCAGTTAACTTCTTGATTTCAGTGCGCATGGCATCAATCTGTGCTGATAGTGTTGTAAAATTATCTACTTCAAAGATACCCGGTGCCTTCCTAACTGAACTGCTAGTCGCCTCATCCTGCCAGTCTGGAGTGCTCTGAGTAAACCATTTCAATAGTGTGAATAGTTCTTCATAGCTTAGATCAAGAGCCTGCCCTCCTGCAGCAGTGTTTAGTGATGACTTATGTTGGGCATCCAGAATCTCAATAAATGTGTGTGCCAGAACTTCATTCGTCTGATGGTGGTGAGGACAATCTCTGAGAAGACCCTTAAACCTCTCCCAGGCTTGATACAAATTTTCTCCATTTTTGTGCATGAATGACATGATCTCCCTTCGGAGGCGAGCTGTCTTTGCTGGTGGAAAGAACCTTGTCAAGAATTTCGTCGCCAAGTCATCCCACGTAGTGATCGAATTGGTGGGCTCTGCTAAAAACCAGTTACTTGCATTCCCCAATAGAGAGAAGGGGAACAGTGTCAGCCGCACATATTCTTTAGTGACCCTTCCAGTAGCAAAAGTATCGACAATCTGCAGAAAAGTATGGATGTGACGCTGAGGATCCTCGTGCGAAATTCCCGTGAATTGCCTACTAGAGTGAAGTAGATGAATCATAGGATGCTTCAGCTCAAATTGCCCTTCGATGGTGGGCTTGACAATGCTTGAAGTGACATCCGCCACACGAGGCACTACAACCTCTCTCACTTTCGCTGGTTGATTATTAGCCATGACCACAGGTAACTGTGCTACAGCCTGTGGGTTCTGCAATAAATTCAAATCTCTCCTGCACCGATTAAAAGTACATTCAGGCTCAGGATCGAATTCCTCAAGATTGTTTTGACTCGCAGTCCTTCGCATTCGAGTAAAGTACCTGCAATCAAGTAACAGCTAAGATCAAGACGTTAATACCTGGATAAGTATAGCAATATAATTTATTATGGCAAAAATAATTGTCTTCTAAGTCCCCGGCAACGACGCCAAAAACTTGTTGCGTCCAAATGCACACGCAAGTGTACGTGGTCATACAAGTAATATAGTGATTATATGAAATCAGATTTCGAACCCACAGAAACTTATGACCAATACTTTCATGAAAATAAACTATTGCTACTACCTATGCAAGTAAAGAATAAAAGTTTTGGTTGTTTTGTAAACTAATGCTATAATAAAAATAACAAACAGTGTAACCAGAATTTATGCTAAGAACGTATTTGAATACTGCTTTTATCAAGATTTTAGAAGTATTCCAGGGTCGTGGTCTATTTACAAATCCTATTGAGTCATTCAAGTATCACACCCTAGCAACTTTGTTCACAATTGTCAATTAACAGGATTATTAATCTCGTAGTATTCTCTCGAACCACTACTCGTCGATTCAAGATAACTCGCCTCCTATATTCCTATGGTATTGACCTATCAAGAATGCAATAAGAGCACGACATGGAATTGATAGCGGTAACTAAGTATATTCCTATCCTAGTTACAAATCCTAACCCAACTATAGGGATATTCATATCACAATCTCGTTACTTCTTCTCATTATTGACAACGTCTTTCCCAAGCACGGGTGTCAATTAGTAAATAGAACTCAACTGTTGCGCAGACAATTAAGCACAGAAGTAAAGAGGCAATTGCATACGAACAAGCTACTAAGATTGAAATACTTGTCAAACGTCAATATTCATGGCTACGCAACAACCCCAAAAATTATGGTGTTTAGTTACACATGATTCGAGAATGGAAACAAGAATTCATGGTTAGCATAGGGTTTCAATGTAAAGAAAAAATAATAGAAGAGGAATAAAACCTAGAAAGAGTTTCACAAGTCTCAAAATTTGTCCAAGCCGCCTTTCTAATGTTAAAAATGACTATTTATACGCTAGGGTAAAAATAAGATAAGTTGGCCCAATCCCGATCCAAGTAGGATGATTGACGCCGCTTGTGCGCTGGCTATGCATCGTATGGCCAGCGCATGATCTCCTATGTGCTGCTTGTGCAGCGCATGCGCAGTACATGGCCTGTCTGTGATTTAGAGATGGCGTGTTTGTGTGCTGGCTGTGCGATGCATGGCCAGCACATGAAACCCTTCAGTAGTCAGATTCTTCCTTCAAGTACTGGAACTTTCTTCCCAACATTCAATCACCATACAAAGTCTCGGAATCAATCAAAAACTGCTCAGAATACCCTTCATCGGTCCTCGTTGTACCTATTCACACAAGCATACCAAAATAAGCTCCTATACAACAATTTGCATTCAAAACTGCGATCAAAGTACTTAAGAAGTGAAATGCCAATGCACTAAATCAGATATTTGTGCCAAATATCATTTGTGTATGTCGTTCGTGAGCAGATGGCCTCGGGTATTAGTCGGGATTTCGATTGAGATAATTTTTAGGGATTTCTGGTGCTAGTATCTGCCAGGGCGGCACCAGTACCGTCCTTGTTGCACCGCCATAGCGGTGGGATGGCCGCTAGGGCAGAACTTTGGCCTGACCGTCCCGACAATCTGAGTGGACGTCGAGGCGGTGCCGTCATAGCGGTCCCGGTGCCACTGTATTGGTATCGGGCCTATTATATTCATTAAGTGTGTATTAAAAGCCCTTAGTCTATCATTTGTTACTATTCCAAAAATTGAGCTTTGGGAAGAAATTCTAGAGGATTCTTGGAGAAGATTCTTGGTGATAAGTCCTTCTAATCTCCTTGCTAATTCATTATTCCTAATCATCTTAGAATCCCTTTCCCTTGTTAGTTCATTAAGTGATGAAGATTAAAGTGGGTTTAATGAATGTTCTATCTAGGCTTCTAAATGACAAAATTGATTGGGTTTATGCTATATTATGATGTATCTACGATTTTTAATCATATATCTTCCATTATTATTGTTGAATTCTTGAATTTAAGAGTTAGGGTTTATACCAAAAATTGGGGGTTTTGGTTGGATTTCGAAATTGGATGAATCCTTGAGTTAATGTCGCAATTAGTTGATGGGTTCTGATCATCTAGTGTTTAATTGGATAATTTAGCCCCGAATTTCCCGTTTTACCCTTGTGGGCCTCGTTTCCCCAAATTCTAGGGTTAGTTTTGACCCAATTTGAATGATAGCAATATAGGCATCCATCTTCATGATTTCTAATCTAGATTTCGAATATGCTTAGAATCTTTTTTTATTTCGAGGCTCAGCGAAAAGGAAAGGCTAAGGAGTGATTGTTGTTGTTATTGCTGTTCGGCCATCCATGTAGGTTATGGCTTACCCTATGGTGAGACTTCGTTTAGCGAACCATATATTTAAATGATATTGTCGGAGAAAGTATGTAAACCTTAGGGTATTAAGTTGGGTTAGATATTGTCTTAGTTTGGGCCTTGTTTTGTGATTGGGGCTAGCCACCCCGTTGTGTTGTGACTTGATTGTTCTATTGTTGTTGGCCTGATGCCATTTGGTGATTGTAGATATTGAAGACTATTGTATATCTTGATCATGATATTGAAATATCTTGCTTGTTAACATTTGATACGAGGATAGTGTTTTATATGACTTATGTAGTCTTTCATGATATTATTGGCGTACGCATGCTTGGTACTTATGATATCGATCTAATTATTGATGTTGACTCATACATGGCACGTATTCTCATCCTTCATGATATATTGTTGATACAATGATGATACACGCGAAAACACTATGACGAGCTTGTGTCAGTTTGGATGAGATTGACGTGAGAGTCTGATATCCGATGGTTGTCCCGAAATCGTGGATTGAGTGGTAGCGGTTGCCGAGGTTTGCGCCAGAGCCGTGAGGCACATGGATTCCGCGAGTCCCCCTGGGTTGTGGTGATAAAAATCCTCTGTTGGAAAAGATCTGGAGTCACATCTGTCTGTTGAGCAAAGATCCGGGATGAGTAGTACTTAGAATTTGCGAGTCACCCTAGGTTGTGCTGCCAATACGTTGATACTTCTGTCCGGAGTACATGTGTACACAGCATTTCATTCATACATCATTGCATTGCATTGATTTGTGGCTTATATTGTGATGATCTGGTGATTTACTTGGGTTATTTAGTTTCGAATTGGATATATAGTGAGACTTGGCACACTTGGGTTTAGATGCTTAAACCAAGATGATGATGTGTACTTGGCCCGGACTAGTGCTTGACTTATACTTGTTGATTTATCTGCTTATCTTGCTTTATTGTATGAATTATGTTAGCTATACTTAGTTGGCCTATGATAACTACATGTACTGTGGTTTTGTACTGACCTGCACTTGCTGAATTTTTTTATGAATGCATAATTCCAGGCTGGATCTACCTCCGTCTGTCATGGCTGATAGTCGCTATCAGTGCACCTGTTACACCTTGAAATTTTGGGCTGTTGTGCGGTGCATAGACTAATGCAAGTTTAGGTGTATATGATGGCCCTACAAGTAAGAAGAGACACTTAATGATTTTAATTAAGATTCCAAAGACATTTTAGGCGAGAGAAGAAATCTCGTTGGAGAAAGTTAGGGTAGAAAGTGCCTTACCCCATGTAAAAATGTACCAGCAGGTATTCCTGGTAATTTACAGAGTTATAAGTTGAACGGATCGAATCGACGCAATCTGAACTGCTTCAGGAAATTCTGTAGACACTAGTCAGTGTCGACGGGCTATCGACACGTCGACGGACAGTCACTGTGCACCGTTAGTATGTTTCTGCAAACTAAAATCTGCAAGTGCAAATCGACGAGAGAAGTCGACGGACCGTCGACACGTCAGCGAGACCGTCGACCTAGCCGTTGAACAGTCTCTCTGGAATTTTTTGGTTCCAGCTATAAATAGACGACCCATGTTCATAATTTTCAGATTTCACTTCTCTCCAAGTCCTGAAAACTCTAGAATACTCTCCATATTATATAATCACAAATCCAAGAGAGATCAAAGGTCAAACACCAATAATTAGTGGAATCAAGTGCAAGGATGCAAACTAGGGTTCATGGAAGCTAGAAATTTCCTTGGAATTGAAGTAGGGTTTTCTATCAAGTGGAGTATTTTCATCTAAAGACCATTCCTATGTTATCAAAGGTGAGTTTCACATTTAATTCATGTTACTAAGAATATTGAGTAGTTGAAAGACTTGGATTATGGAAGAAAATAGAATATGAGCTCAAATATGGGGGAAAATGGTATTTTAAGTAATAAGTTGGGTTGAGTCATGATTCTTAATATGCGATGGGCATAATCTTGTGGTAAATAATGTAAATAATGTTAAAGAAGTATTATAGAAGAATGATTATGGTGCTATGTCATAGTTTTGGTTATGGATGACATTGGAAGGGCATTGTAAGGATTGAATAATGTTTAACTTGAAGAAGTTTATCGATTATGATGTCTCGGGTGTTGTTAATGACGTTTGGGAGTTGTTTATCTTATGGAGAAAGTTGTTGAAGTAAAGGAAGTGCTGACCAATTTTTGTTAGCTTGTAGTCGCTTTAGTTTTGACTTAAGCATGTTTTAATTGATCTTATCTAGTACAAATCTTCTTGAATGTAGAGTCGTAAGCTTGGAAGGAGAACGCTAGTTGTTAAGACGCCATAAAGGTATGCAAGGCTAGCCCTTCCTTCAAAGGCATGATTCTTATATATCGTGATTTCTTTCCGGTAATTCCCATGACCTTCTTACATTCCAAAAGATGAAAGCAAAAGAGTATTAAAAGTTTCCTACGAGATAGAGATGAGATATGTTCCATGATAATGATATGATGCTATTATGATGTTAATGATCTTTACATGACTCCTTGATGCTATTCATTGTTGATAGCCTCACCTTATAATATTAGTTCCTTCAAGGTGAGACATGACGATCATGATGTTCCATAATGTAATCGGAGGTTACCGACCTTACGTCACTCTGATAAGTTACATCGTTTACTTGAGCTCTTATGCATGCTTCATGATAAGTATATATGTATTATTACACCGTGCCTATTCGGCCGGACATGACGCCACTTCGGTGGGCGGCTTATGGATAATGATAACACCATGACTATTTGGCCGGACATGACACCACTTCGGTGTGCGGCTTAGGGATAGTGATAACATCGTGCCTATTTGGTCAGACATGACACCACTAGTGGGCGGCATGAGATGATTTCCCTGGACGCGGGCTAATGATGTTATTGATTCAGACAGTTTATGTATGTATGCGTGATATGTTTAAAGGTAAAAGTGAGCATGCATGATTCCGCCTCAAGGGGCAAGCAGTTACAGTTGTCTTTTCTTCGTATGCCTTATATATTCCCTTATTATGTTATCATATATGCCTTTCATATATGGTTTATTGTTCGTACTGACGTCCTTTCTTTTATGGACGTTGTGTTCATGCCCACAGGTAGACAGGGAGACGGCTCGGACACCTTGGAGTCTTACCAGCAGCTGTACAGGAGCACTCCACTAGTACGGGGTTGCCACTCATAGGTATATTCTTTTGTGTACACATTTTGGGGCATGGCAGGGTCCTATCCCTCCCTTCTGATCTTAGTACTCTAGTAGAGGCTCATAGATACATATGTGTGGGTAGTAGGTGTTATGTGATCCTATCAATGTATATCTTGTATATCATTTTTGTAACCTTGTAGGCCTATGCGTATTTATATGTATAATTTGGGAGATATTGGTGATCATTTCATAGTAAGTTTACTTTGAGAGATTAGTTTGTCTGAGATGAGTGTGAAGGATAAAGTGATATGCGGTGCTTGGTAGTCAGCTCCAGGTACTCGTCATGGCCCCCTAGTCGGGTTATGACAAAAATGGTATCAGAGCAGTTCCGTCCTAGGGTGTGTCTGTGTGCCGTGTCCGGTAGAGCCTTTTCTATGGGTGTGAAGTGCGCCACACTTATAGACACGTGGCTGCAGGGCATTTAGGAATGATTGACCATCCTTCTTATTATAGATCGTCCGATAGAGCCATGATATAAGAATTTCCTTTTTCCCTAACCGTGCGCTATGTTTTCAGCAAAGTTGATGAAAGGAAAAGCTACAGTAGCCCAGAAGGACAAGATAGTTGTCGAAGAGAGGATTGAACGGGAGCCGCCTATGGATATGGAGGAGGGCGAGCCCCATAGTAAGGCCCTATTTCGGTTCTCTCATATTCCGCCCACTTTAGAGGAGCAAAGGGGAGTCTCAAGCTTAGCTCCAGCACCCCCAGTTCCTTCACCAGATACCTCAAGCCAGGAGATGAGGCAGGCCATCCTTTTGCTGACCCAGTTAGTAGTTGCTCAAGCTCAGCAGGAGGATGCGGGCCATGGTAACAGGAGTTGGAGGAAGAGAGTCAGGTCTTCAAGGTTTGACCATGAGTTTAGGGGCGCCCCGAGGCAGCAATTCGCTAGGCACTTAGCTAGTTCAATGGCTAGTGCGCCACCTCAGTTTTCTGGACCCAGGATTGATAGATTTGCTTGCTTGGGGATAGTTCAGAGTTTTTGAGTTCCTAATTCCCCAGAATAGGAATTCAAGCCAGATGAGATTACCTGTACCACGGTGTACTCGGTGTGGCAAGTTACATTCTGGACCATACCGCTTGGGTTTGAATATTTGTTATGCTTGCGCTTGGCCAGGCCATTTCAGGCGCGACTGTCCATCGCTATGTGGTAAAGATAAGGTTTGGCCTAGGGGATTAGAAGTTGTCTCTTCATCATCGGTACGCCCTCCGAGGCAAAGACCGCAAGTATTATGTTATAGCTCGTATTTTGTACGTTCGGATAATTCGAGATAATTGCGAGAAGTTAAGGACAAGGCTATATTTTGATCTTGTTTAATACACAGGTTGTTTATGAAAATTTTTGAAGTGGAAATAGTAAGAAAGACTAGGCGCGAAAAGGGAAATTTACAAGATGGTTCATGGTAATATTGAGGAAGGCTAAGGGCAAATTTGGAAATTGGAAAAATAATTTTTCATGAATTCCAAAACAAAAAAAAAATGGTCTTGAAGCAAAAAGGGGCCAAGTGGGCCGTCCAATAGGGAGTGGGCTTAGGCCCACATGGAGGTTTAATAAATAAGACCAAAAGATGACTTAATGGTCATATTTCTCATCTTCATCCATAGAGATTTCAAGAAGCTTGGAGAAAGAAAAAAATGAGAAGGTCATTCAGCCATGGGAGAGCCAAAGTGACCCCTTGAAAAATTTGATCAAAAAATATTTTCTTCTAGCAATTCAAGCAATTAGAAGGCCCTCTTTAACATGGTATGATTGTTGGAGCAAGTAGACCCCTCTTTGTTGCAAGTTCATAACCATAGCCAAGTGAGAAGTTAAGGGGAAAAGGTAAGAATTAATCTTCTTTTATATGTTATGGATGGTTGTGAATGTTGTAGTATGTAGAAATGAATGAAATTCATGAAATTATGTATGTTGGGGTTTAGCCGTGTCGGTATGGTGCTTGGCCGAATATAGAGTGTGTTGTGTAGACATGATGAAGTGATTTTATTTAGTATTTTGATTGTTGTGGTTGTGAATTCCATGATGAAAATGAAGGTTGGATGAATTGAAATGAAGTTGTAATCGTTGAGAAATTATTGGAGGAATTAAAGTGATTCTAATATGGTTTCTTGTAATTATAAGAATAATGTTGTTAGTGTGTGAATTATTGGTATAGTTCATGAATTGAAGGAAGGAAATATGTTGTCATTGTTCTTGTTGAATTTGGAAGGTTTCGGGTGAAGTAATATGTTGATTGGGTTGTTTGGAATATTATGTGAATTGTTTAAAGTATTCTTGAACCATGTTAGAATGATTTCAGATTAATACTTGAATGTGGGATCATTGGTGTTAACTTGACTATATGTGATTGAATTGGATATAAATGAAAGTCTGTTGCATTATGTGACAAGGGTTGTTAATGTTAGAATATATTTTGGATTGATTGTTGAAGTTGTTAGTATGATTGTTGGTATTGTTGTTGATAATTTGGCCGAGTTGAATTCTCGGATTGTTGTGGATAAATTGTCCGAGTTAGATCCTCGGGGATGGTGTATTTACAAGGGAAATGCTGCCGAAATTTCGGCAGATTATAAATGAATTCAATTGAAGGACTAAGACAAGTATACGATGATGAATCTAATGATTATCTAAATCTTCTTGAATGTAGACTAGCGATAACGAGCTTGGACAATTAAGCGTAACTAATAGGACGTGGAGCAGGTATGTAAGGATTACCCTTTTCTTTCTTTTGGCATGATCTTTGTGAAACCAACATGACAAAGTATATGTATATGATTCCAAAGAAACTCCCATTCGTAGAGCCGCTAGGATGGCTAACGTTCTTGATTTCCATAAGCTGTTTCATATGGTTTTGATGCGTATCTATGATGCCCGGAGTTCTGCTTGATATGTTTCCGAATGGCATTCGAAAGATAATTGATATGACTAAAGTTTTGATTTTCAAATGACAGCACGTTTGATAATTCCATCGAGTCTTTGATACATTTTGATACGTACATATTGTTCCAAAAGCTCTATCTGATTTGATCCATAATGATAGTCGAAAGGTACCTAACATGATTGTTGCTTTGATTTCCAAAAATGGCTTCTGAAACGTTCGTAGAAGGATCTTTACTTCAAACGCCCATAACTTTCTTATACTAAGTCGGATTGACCCGAAACTTGTTTTTGAGCCTTCAGGTGTCGGTAAGTGTACTTGTCCATCGAGTCTCAGAATTGATTTATATGCATATGGTTTCTCACTACTCTGCTCCTGCGTACTACTATTATATCGTTCGCCGAGCCCCGGGCCGGTTGTGTCATTGTGCGCACTATGTTATACTCGGCACTAACATGTTACGTTATATATGGATCGGGTCGTACGTTCCTCGGCACTGATATAATATATGTATATGGATCGGGCTGCACGTTCCGCATCAATATAATATATGTATATGGATCGGGCTGCACATTCCACAGCAATATAATATATGTATATGGATCGGGCTGCACGTTCCGCAGCAATATAATATATGTATATGGATCGGGCTGCACGTTCCGCAGCAATATAATATATGTATATGGATCGGGCTGCACGTTCCGCAGCAATATAATATATAAATGGATCGGGCTGCACGTTCCGCAGCAATATAGGATATATATATGTGGATCGGGCTGCACGTCCCGCATCACTAAGCATGCATGGTCTGTGTTTGGAAAGTAAGCATTGTGGCACTCTGGATGATCTACTTATTTTCTGTACTTTTCTGACATATGACATCGGTATACATGATTTGCGTTCGGAAGATAAGCACTATGGTATTCTGGTTAATGTACTTACCTTTTGTACTGCTTGTTTCGATTATGGTTCTGTTTTCTGTATTCCATGCCTTACATGCTGAGTACATATTCCGTACTGACCCCTTTTCTTCGGGGGCTGCGTTTCATGCCACACAGGTACACCCAGATGAGTAAAGGACATTGCTAGAAGATGCTTCAGCTGGATTAGCGAGCTCCACTTCTTTTCGGAGTGTTGCCGAGTCAGAGTATATATGTTATGATTTCTGATTGATGTTAGAGACTTTGCAGACAGAGTCGTGGGTATAGGATGTCGGTTTTGTAAGCGGCTCCATCAGCCGATGTGCCATTCTGTGTTATGATATAAATTCTATATGATTACAGATTTTGTTTGATTTGAGAACGATGAAAAAGAAAGTTTCTGAAAGCTTTGTTATGTATGTCATTCTTATTTTATTTAAGAGTTCAAAGAGATTGTGTATGTAATAAGAGTTAGCGGGTTCGCTCGGCTCCGAATATGGGGTCGGGTGCCCATCACACTCTAGCAAGGTTAGGGTGTGACATATTAGCAAGCTGTGATAGGGACTGAGGAGGAATGACCAGTCCGAGTGGATCCCAGTATCACACCTATGTATTAGCTGGGCAATAGGATCTTGAGTCTCCCCCTCATATTGTTCGAGGTATATTATCAGTACTCTATTAGGGTGTCTATGTATAGATTGATTAGGGTCCTACGCTGTGATATATAACTCCTTGTGTTGCAGAGTGTATTGGGTTGAAACCCGAGCCAAATCAATGATTTGAGATGTCCATGCCTGTTAGTTACCCAGTGGTAGCCAGAATTATGATTTATGAGTAAGCAAACCTCTACGAAGAGAGAGTCTGTTACACCCCAGAAAATTTCGCGTTACTAAGGCTGCAAACGGCTTAATGTGAGCTTAAGGGGGAGCAAATATTACAAGTATAAAGGATAAATTCTATTGTATTAGCATGAGGATAACATGAGTATGATATTTGGAATTCATACGATATGATTGGAATGATACGTTAAAAGACATATAGCCCTCGTAACCGTAAGCTGAGGTGGGGCCTACTCTCACGCCCCCGACCTTGGTAAGGCGTGACTGGCACTCGGCACCCTACGGGAACCGAGCGAACCAAACTGTAACTCACGTTTTCTGTATCTCGAAAGGCAACATAAGACCAAGGTACTATAAGCCATAGGGGCACAAATCTAAAAGATAGCATACTTACGTCTTCAAACTAATCTCGAGTGCATGTGCCGGTAAGGTTGTCCTTAATAATGATACAACATAGTATAAGGCAAGATAATTAAAAGATATCTAACTGTTCATATATGTTTGCTAGCCTCTACAAGAGTACATGACGTAAAGTAGACAGAATAGGGCCTCGCCATACACATGCAAATGTATATGCAACCATGCTGACCCACAGGGCAACTCTTAAGCAAGTGGAGTTCCACGACTTTGCCTGCTGAGCTGGTATCCTTACTGAAAGATCGGCCAAGCTGTATCTCAAGACCTGCGGGCATGAAACGCAGCGCCCCCAGCAAAGGGACGTCAGTACGAGCAATGTACTGAGTATGCAAGCCGGAAAGTGCAACAAAATAGCAATATACTGAAGATGAGATGAATAAGAATCAACCTGGCATTTCTGAATTACCGATGGAAATCTAGCATATGTATACATACCTCTTCATCTTCTTGCAATCTTTACTAGTTCTGTATACCCTATCATAGCCCTGGTTAACTTATCATCAAACGTTATCTAAACATATGTTGCAGCGTGCAACCCAATCCATATACATATATACATGTCTCTCTATACTCTCGCATGCTTAACCATATCTATATACAGTACTGTACCTTTATCTTACTAGTTACCCTATACTAACTGACCAACTTATCAGTGGTAACAGCCCGACCGGCTGCAGTCCGGTGGTAATAACTGCCCGTCCGATTATTGCCCGACGGTAGAGCGCAACTGCCCAACTGATCAGTGATAACTGCCCGACCGGCCGTAGCACAGTGGTAACTGCCCGACTGGCTGCTATCCAGTGGTAAATATATACATTTGCCCAACTGGTCATAGACCAGTGGTAATTATAATCAACATTATAACTAAACTTCTACAAGTAATCTCTATGCACTTCCCGTGGTCATCACTTAACTCGTAGGGTCTACATAATCACATAAGACTTATAAGCACAGCTCAGGCCATTAGTACTTCTTCCCGCTTGACTAAACATTAACCAAGTCCTAAGATACAACATAAACCTCTCTTCGAACACTAAACACCTCATTAGGGATCCTCTACTAGCACTCTATTCATGTCCTATAAAACATTCCTTAAGAATCTATTCCTAAACTCTTTGGATTATTATTATGGAACCGTCATCATGAACACGTCTCACCTTGAAGGAAAAAAGTCATAAGATGAGATAAACATCAATGAATAACAACAATAGCCATGAAACAAGCTCAAGGATATCAAAAGAACATCGGGAACTGCAAGCTTTGGTACCTTTAGAAACAAGTTTATTGAAGATTTCATATAGAGGTTCACAACAAAGGAATCATACCTTAAGAAAGAAAGGTTTAGCCTTAACATACCTTTCGGTCTTCTTAGTCACCCAACGTTTCTTATTCCAAGCTCGTATGTCCACATATAAATCATTTATACTATCATTAGACTCGTTGCCACACACTTGTTTCAAGCATATAAATGAAACCCCTTTTTGAATCTGCCGAAATTCGGGCAGCATCTCCCCTATTTATTTGCCCAGCCCGAAATCATAATCCAACAACCAACAATAATAACAACAATACCAACATCAACCACAATATTATTGTCACGACCCAACCCCGTGGGCCGTGACTAGTGCCCGAGCTGGACACCCATACACACCTACTTACCAAGTCGACATATCCATAACTTATCCATATCCAACATATGTTAGTTTATACAGATACTGAGAACAGACGTCGTCTTAAGCGGTCACCTGTAACATACATATCATACAGAAGCCACCAAGGCTGTCGTGGAACATATCATCCAAAACATATATATGTATACATACGTACAAGCCGTTAAGGCTATCATAGCAAATGGAACCGCTTAGGCGTACGCCACACAGACATAACTGAACCACAACGACCAATGACCCACATACATGTCTACAGGCCTCTAACAAAGACAACATAATCATATGACGGGACAGGCCCCGCCGTACCGCTGAATATATACATACATATATACAACGGAAGAATCTGTACCAAAATGTAGGCTCCAGGACAAGGGAGCACTCCAAAGCAGCAAAATGGATAGCCTAAGCTGTCGGGTCACTCACGTGAATGTCTGTACCTGCGGGCATGAAACGCAGCCCCCGAAGAAAGGGGGTCAGTACGGAATAGGTACTGAGTATGTAAGGCAGGAAATACAACTGGAAAGATCATAACTGAAATAGAGATCTGGGAGTCAAGTACGATAGTAAAGAACCACTGTACCTGTACAGTACGAGACAGAATCAAACATTCTCATATCACACACCGTACCCGGCTCATTATGGGACTCGGTGAATGAAATCACGTCATTATGTCATCATGAACACATGTATACATATACCGTACCCGGCCCTCTAGTGAGGGACTCGGTGAATAGAGTCATACATATCATCATCATATATCATATATATATATATACCGTACCGGGCCCTCTAGTGAGGGACTCGGTGAGTGAAGTCATATCATCATATCAGTATGCCATCATATCATCATGCATATATATATATACATACCGTACCCGGCCCTCTAGTGAGGGACTCGGTGAATTAAATCATCATATGCCCTCATGGCCACCATAACATATCATCTTCTCATCATATCATCATATACATATACCGTACACGACCCTCTATTGAGGGACTCGCTGAACAATGCAGTGGAGTGCGCACGATCACATACCCGGCCCGGGACTCGGTGAATAGACATATTGAGGCGTGCACGAGCAGAGTAGTGAGAAACTATATGCATATAAATCAAGACTCGATAGATAGGTGCGCAAATCGACACTTGAGGATCATAAACACGTTTCGAGTCAATCCGAGTTAGTATGAAAAAGTTATGGACGATTTAGTACAGAACCTTCTACAAACATTTCAGAAGCCATTTTTGGAAATCAAAGCAACAATCATGTCAAGCACCTTTCGGATATCGTTATGGATCAAATCAAATATAGCTTTTGGAACCATATGTACATATCAAAATGTATCAAAGACTCAATGGAATAATCGAACGTGCTAGCATTTGAATATCAAAACTTTAGTCATATCAATTATCTTTCGAATGCCATTCGGAAACAAATCAAGCAGAACTTCGGACATCATAGATCCGCATCAAAACCATATGAAACAGCTCATGGAAATCAAGGATAGTAGCCTTACATACCTTGCCCGCTTTCTATGCTAATCCGAACTTAAGTCTTTGGCTTTGCAAGATCTACAACAATATTCATATATACCAAACATTAGCCATAACACTTAAGGGCCCAATTCTAAACCAACACTTTATTTACAGAAATTTCGGCAGTATTTCCCCTGTAAATACAACAACCCCGAGAATTCAACTCGGCCAAAAATACAACAACAAATCCGAGAATTTAACTCGGCCAAAATATCAACAACAATACCAACAATTATTCTAACCATATCCACAATCGATTCAAAACGCATACTTACATTAGCAACTTCTTTCTACAAACTTCAACGGCGTTTCACTTATATTCAATTCATATTTGCTCACACATTCAAGTACTAATCCGAAGCCATTCAAACAATATTCAAGAACGCTTCAAACAATCCGCACAATATTCACAATAATCCAACCAATATGCCATTCAACCCGAAACCTTCCAAATTCAACAAGAACAATAATAACACATTTCTTCCTTTCAAATTCATGAACTACACCAACAATTCACACACTAACAACATTGTTTTCCATAAATACAAGAAATGGTTTTTGACATCACATTAGCTTTTAAACAACCCTCCAACACTTACAACTTCAACTAGAATCATCAAACTTCCATTTCCGTCATAGATTCCATTACAACAACAACCAAAATACTTAAGAAAAATTGATTCATTCTCTTCCATATCATACAATAACCATACTGGCACAACACATATATCCATATTTTCATGAATTTCATCTATTTCTACATACTACAACATACACAACCATCCATAACATATAAAAGAAGATTAACTCTTACCTTTTTCCCCTTAACTTCTCACTTAGCTATGATCATGAACTTGCAACAAAGGGAGGTCTTCTTGCTCTAACAATTATACCACGTTAAAGAGGACCTTCAAATTAGTGGAAATACTAGAAGAAAATATTTTTTTCGATCAAAGTTGAAGGCTTCACTTTTTCTTGGTCATGGCCGAATATGGCCCCTCTATTTTCTCTTCTCCAAGTTTCTTGAAGGGTCTTAGAATGAAGAATGAAAAGTGAGCTCTAATTGTCATCTTTTATGAATTAATGTTGGGATCCCTTGTGGGCTTGGCCCATACCACTGGGCCGGCCACTTTGGCCATTTACTTAAGCCCATCCTCTGTTTTTTTTTTTTTTTTTGTTTCAAGCCCATTTTATTTCATGACCAATTTTTTTGTAATTCATGAAAACCTATTTTCCTAATTTCCAAATTTGCCCTTATCCTTCCTCAATATTTCCACATCAATATTTTCATGAACAACTTATATATTAAACAAGATCAAAATATAGCCTTGTCTTTAACTTGCCCCAATTATCTTAAATTACCCGAATGCACAAAATGCGGGATATAACATCCTCCCCCCCTTTAAAACATTCATCCTAGAATGTTGAACCGGTCTCATGGCGTATTATAATACTTCGGGGAGCTCTCCTCTTTATTATTGTTTGGCCGCAATACTTTAACCGGAACCACGTCTTTGGCATTTAACTTCCTCACCTGACCATCCGTTATAGACACAGACTATTCCATATATGGTAGCTTCTCTGTCATTTAGATATCATTTCTATGAAACACTTGGGAAGGGTCACCAATACATTTGGCGAAGCATAGGCACGTGGAAGACTGGATGTGCCGCTTCTAATTCGGTGGTAACTCTGATTCGTGGGTGACTTTGCCAATACTGCGGACAATTTGATAAGGTCTACTATATCTTGGATTGAGCTTTCCCTTCCTGCCGAATCTTATTATACCCTTCATGGGTGACGTTCTCAGGAATAGCCATTCGTCAACCTGGAACTCTAAGTGTCGACGTCGATTTTCGATCTTTAAGTATTCTTCTTTTCTCACTCCTTGTTGCTTGCTAATGGGCAATTACCCTGCTCATATATGACATATTCTTTGTGTTTATCTTTTTGGTATCCCTTTCGGGCTTTCCCTCTTAATTTCGCATTCTAAGTGTTTATCCAAGCACGATTTTGTCGCTAATGAGCACAATAGTTATGTTCCTTCCCAAGGCTAGTTATATCAGTATCCAAAACGTATATACATGATATTGCTTTGCCATTTCTCATCGTTCGCAGTCCAACTATACTCATGATAACTTATGATTCGAGCTTAGTTAATTTCTTAATTCGCAACATCTTTGAGTTCTTGCCGCAACTTTTTCCTCGTTTCCTTTCCTCACATTCCTCGATGCCAGTACACTTGTCTGTAACTTCCTTGGATTGGTGATCGCTCCATCAATCGTTATTCCTTGTTGGCTCTACGGCGTGGACTTCTTATAATTATAATTGGGCATAGCTTCATGTTAATTATTTTTACATTCCCATGGCGTACACCCTCATGTTCAGTATAATTAATGATCCACGAACTATTTTCTAATACCCGGTGGCCTCTTTTATCTTCTATTCATATAAGCAGCGCTCTTCCTTTCTTCAAGAAGTTATCAACTACCAACCGTTGTTACTTCATTATATCAGTTGTTATCCGAGGCATCATTTAGATTTAGCTTGTATACTTTTCTTACTCTCTTTATTACCCTTGTGGACACACCTTTACATATCTAGGTATTACGCAATTTCCGCTCAGTACGGGGAATTAAAACCATGATCAAGGAATACCGTGGCTCGTGTCAGCATAAAGCATCCTCTCCACGTGTCTTCCATATTTTCTCCCTATACCTATCTCATAGTACACTCGTTGTCAATTTATTTCTATGTACCTTCGTAACCTTTACGATATGCCAACATACCCTGAACTCTGGTCCCGAGTTAATAAGTCTCCTTTTCTGGGGCTTGAATTGTCATAGTTCAATTTAGGTCTAGTATGTTCTCCCCCCCCCCCCCCCCCCCCTTATTAAGAGGGTCTTTATACGCCTATGCCCTTTAAGTAACCATCGCTTTCCGCGACCTTCTTACAATTGAAGTTCCTTTTGTAATTATATCCTTCTATAATAGAGGATTCGGCCAAGCTGTCCTTTCCTTCATTCCCGTTCCTTACCTTCCATTTACTCACCCTCTTTCCTCTCCAAATATCGTTGTATTAGAATTTTCCAATCTGACTTGTAGTAAAATCAGTGTCAGTTTATTTCATAACATCTATACCGTACCTTTCGCTTTGTCTCTTGAATTCCGTTCAGTTAATGTCTTCCATACGTCGCAACATTGGTTGTTAGGTTTCACCTAGCAATCGATACAGTCATAATGAGATATCATATGCATACACGTATATTTATTACCATTTCACTTACAGAATATTTCTAAACACTATTCAAACTTACTCTGATTCCAGAGCTGCGTTGTGCTTTCTTCTTCTTCACCGGCCTAGTCCTCCTTAGCCTACGCGACCTCTTTAAGGTTTCTAACCACTCCGCATATTCCAATTTCCTTTAGGTTACCCCAATTTCCCGTTTGTCACTTATAACTAGATTTGTGGAAATTTTAGTACACTTCCCAGGGGGTCACCCATTCCAAAATTGCTCTCACCCTAGCATGCTTAACCTCGAAACTTACAATTGCGGGAGGCTGAGAGCAAGCCTATATTTTTAAACCTTGATTAGCACACAAGTTGTTTATAAGAGTTATGGATGCGGAAATATTGAGGAAGACTTAGGGTAAAATTGGAAATTTGGAGAAATAGTTTTCATGAATTACAAGAATTAGTCACAAAGTAATTGGGCTTGGAAAATAAAAAAAACAAAAAGAGAAGAAGAGGCCCAACATAGGGGTGGCCGGCCATAGAGAGAGGCCCAAGGCCTATGTAAATTTAATCCAAGTAATTAAAAGAAAGGGCCATCATTTATCCTCTCATTTTCAAGAACCTTCAAGAAAAGAAAATAGAGAGCAAAGAAAACAAGGGGTTCGGCCATGACCATGGAAAATTGAAGTCTTCAATTTTGATCCCAAAAAATATTTTCTCCTAGCATTCCTACTAATTCAAGGGTCCTCTTCAACATGGTATAATCGTTGAAACAAGAAAACCGTTCTTTGTCGCAAAATCACAACTCTAGCTAAGTGGAGAAGTTGAGAGGAAAAGGTAAGATTTAATCCTCTATTATATTTTATGGAAGGTTTGTTTATGTTGTAGTATGTAGAAATAGATGGAAACCATGAAAACCATACATGTTGGGGTTTGGCCGTGTGGTGTATATGTTGTGTAGGAAAGATGAACAAAATTTTATGTAGCAATTTGATTGTTGTTGATATGTATTTTATGATGAAAATGAGAATTTGATGATTCAAATTGATGTTGGAATTGTTACGGGCTGATTTGGAAGCCAACGTGACTTTGGTGTCGTTTCTTTAATTGTGAGAATAATGTTGTTAATATGTGTGTTGTTGGGATAGTTCATGAATTTGGAAACAAGAAATGCATTGAAATTATTCCTAGGGAAGTTGGGGAGTTTTCGGGTGAAGTGTGGTATGTTGGTAGAATTGTTGAATATTGTGTAGGTTATTTGAAGTGTTCTTGAATCGTATTTGAATGGTCTCGGATTAGTAATGAATATATGAGCGTTGATATTGGCGTGAATGTACGTAGTTGAATTGAATATTGATGAACTATGTGGAGAAGAAGGTTACTAATGTTATAAGGCGTTCTAAATTGATTGTGATGTTATTAGTATGGTTGTTGATGTTTTGGCCGAGTTAAATTCTCGGGGATGTTGAATTTATAGGGGAGATGCTGCCCAAATTTCTGTAGAAAAGTGTTACTTTAAGATCTAACTCCTAAGGGCTTATGGTTAATGTTTGGTATTTGTGACCAATTGTAGATTTTGGAAAGTTCGGGACTTGAGTTTGGATTAGCGTAAGAAGCGAATAAGGTATGTAAAGCTCTACCTTTCTTTCTTTTGGCATGTCCTAGTCCTAATAGGCTATGATACGAGTCTTGGGGAAAACTCCATTCTTAGAAATCTGAGCATAATTACGACCCTTATTCATTTCAATGTAATTGAATTATGAACTTTATCCTTTGATATGCTTTGATGAAAAATAGCTTAAACACGTTTTACTTCTAAAAGAGTCTTGTGCCATAAAACGTCCGTAACTTTTACAAATAGAATCGGATTACCTTGAAACGTTCGTAGATGACTCCATAAGGCCTAATGTCCATAAATCACGTACGCCACCTCGACTTGACCCGAGGTGGGCCCACAATTCCCGAAACCTTCTTGTATTGTTCTATTTGACCTATTTCCGTACGATAATTAAAAGAAACCTTTGGTTATTATTCCGACTACTAAATGATAGTTGTTTTAACTATTCCATTGAATCCTATGATATATTTTGATATGTACGAATGATCTCAGAAGTTTTTCTTTGACATAATCCGTCGTAACATCCGAAAGGTACGTATTATGACTATCGTCTGATTTCTTTTCTAAATGACCTATCGTTCGGACTATTCTATCGAGTCTTTCTAAATATTTTATGATGCATATAGTTTCTCACTACTCTACTCGTGGATGCCTCAATGCTTCCTTCACTGAGCCCGGGCCAGGATATGTTATCACGCGTAATCCACTGCATTGTTCGCCGTGACTCGATGTGAGGGGGCAGGTATAGCATGTACATGGGTCCAGAGTATGATGTGCCATGTACATATATTCTGGTATTGATGATATGATATGATATGGCCATCTGATATGTTATGATATGTGACGGAGCTATTCCCTACTCTGGAGTATGATGTGTTGTGGCGCCAGTGATGGGGTGGCGACCACGTTCTATTCACCGAGTCCCATAATGGGGCCGGATATGGCATATGTTCTGACATGCATTACCTATGTTTTATGAGTAAGCATTTTTGATACTCCGATTATTGCACTTATTTTCTGTACTCCCTGTTCAGATTATGATTCTGTTTATTGTATCTCATGCTTTACATACTCAGTACCTATTCTGTACTGACCCCCTTTCTTCGGGGGCTGCGTTTCATGCCGCACAGGTACACACAGATGATGTGAAGTTACTATAGGGGACGTTCCAGCAGAGTTGGCAAGCTCCATTTGCTCCTGGAGTGCTGCCGAGTCAGAGTTTGTATGTATGTTTTTTTCTAGATTGATGTTAGAGACTTTGCAGACAGAGTCGTGGGGTATAGTATGTCGGTTGTGTAAGCGGCTTCATCAGCCAATATGTCATTCTGTATTTTGTGATAAACTCCATATGATCACAGATTCTGTTTGATTTGGAAAGCATCGAAAACGAATATTTTGAATGTTTATTATGTATCTTATCTTTATTTGATTTAAAAGTCTAATAAGATTATGTGTGCCCTAAAGGTCTGTGGGTTCGCTCGGCTCCGGATGTGGGGCCGGGTGCCCATCACACCCTAGTGGAATTAGGGTGTGACAAATAGGGTGTGACAGCCAATGTTTCGATCATTCTCAGAACTTCAGTGGATGAGCCGGCTCCAGATCCATTACCCTCGGCAACACCTTTTGACCTCTCTGGGGCTGCCTTATCATTTTTACTTTGCAGCTGAGCTATCGCGATTCCTTGTTCGACGATGGCGGTTCTCTATTCGTGGAACATTTCAAAAATTAGACGTAAGTTAACCTCATTTGGGGTCTCCGGTACTTTCCGGCCTTGTGCCCGGGATAAAGTAATTGAATTATGAGTATTTAAGGGATCAGTGGCCGGCTGGGTGGCATTCTCCTAGTTTACGGTGTTCTGCCGGTTGAGGCCTTCCCTCGAATCAACAGAATTTGAGTCGATGGGATCTACTGGTAGGTCCCGTAGCCCACTGTTCTCGTTTTCGGCCGCAATCTCGTTGTTGTTGACATGACCAGATTGCCCACTGCTTGCCATTGGTCCATTTTCACAGAGATCAGCAAAAGATTTCTTAAACCAACGGGTAGGAGATAGAAGCCAAGATTAAAAAATCACTATTATCCTAGCCCCACGGTGGGCGCCAAACTGTTTACCCCGAATTTAAGTAAAAAATTGAATTTGTAAGTGAGGTATAGGATATATGGATAACTTTAATCTATTTTGTGTTTACGAGAAATATTTATGGATTTGTGTGCTTTAATATGTGTATATGAATATATATATATATATATATCAATGCCTTGAATGAATATGTTGTTATAGATGATTAAGCTAATGTTGTTAGAAGAATAAGCTAAGACCACAAAAATCCACTGATTCGGACTAAAGAGAGAGAAATAATGCTTTAATGTATATTTTCTATTACAATGTTTTAGATCTCAAAAAGCGAATCCCTAAAAGTAGGGAAATGTCCTCTATTTATAGTTTTGCCTCATGGGCCTTTTACACTACACAAAGCACTTTTGAAATAAAGAAACCATAAAAGGATAAGATAGGACCGTACGGTCTGACACCCGTACGGTCTTCAGTACAAAATGACGGAATGGTTTTGACAAGTGGTTGTTCTGCAGCTGGTAAACCGAACTAACAGCCACGTTCAATCCGGACACAGAGAAACCGGGCTAATGGCCACGAGAACTTGACCTGGCAAAACCGGGCTCATAGAAACGCAGAGTTTGGTCTGGAGACACTGGACCAACAGATTTACTTCTCTTTTCTTCATCAGCCACATCCGGTGCAATCCCCGATTTGAAGAAAAGACTGATCATACTCGTGCTCATTTGATCATACCCCCTGCCCTGGTGTCTCCGGTCTTGCGTATATTCGATTTTTACCGTATACAATATCCATTAATGTTTTGCCCAAAATGGCGAGGAAAAATGGCCGGAGACAGCTGGTTCTGTGCTGGATTCATGGCTGCTGTAACGTTTTAGAGCTAAGGTCCGTTTGGTTTTTTTTTTAAGGAAAAGGAAATGAAATATGGGGTTTGGGAGTGTTTAAAGATCTGATGGGCTGGGGCATTAAGTGTTTTTTGGGCTGGACATGTGATTTGGGTTTGGGCTGAAATGATGGGGTCTTGTTTGGCTAAGATGGCCTTTAAGACATAGCATTTTTATATTTCTAATTGTAGTCGATTTTGTGAAAATAGCCAATTCAACTCAAAAATTGTTATCAATTCTCTTTAAGTCAAGACCAATCTTTAAACGTTTTTCCAAATTGAGATGAATTAATAATTCAATTATTTAGCTAAGCTTCTTGATTGTAACAAAGTAAAAATGACTTTAAATTGACACTTAAAAATCATATTAAATTGAAGCCCTTAGTTTTTTGTGTAAATTGATTTTCAAATAGACATAATTAATATTTAAGATATATATAATACATATATTAGGGTATTTGTCCAAATGAAAATGACAAAATATCACCAAAAACCGTTTTGACAATATTTTCGATTTTCTGAGTAACTATTCTACTCTGTTTGGAATTCAAGAAGCTTGACTAGTTAATTTGAATTTTTGGAGGGAAAAAATTGGGTGTCAACAACTGCCCCTTCGTTGTTCGGGGATGGCGGGACCATCCTCGAGCAACGAAATTTGACAAACCCAAATTCTTTTTAACCAACTCAACTCATCTTTAAAAGTGCATGCAGTTTTAAAAATTATGGCCGGATCCTGGCATTGGGTTTCCTACATATCTCAGGCTATATGAGAATTCAGGCCACTTGTAGTTTAACTCGTCTTTAAAACTTTCAAAAATTTCTCCTGTACCGAACTTATAAGACTTGGATTTTGGGACATGATTATGGGGAGTTTGGATTATGGCCGAGCTCTGACATTGAGGTCTCCTACATATCCCTACCCTCGGGAATCAGACCGTATCTAGTTCGACTCGATTGGTAGAAAAGGATTTTCTATATGCGGAAGCACCCTTTTGTTTGAGATAGATGACTTCAAACTTTTGAGTACGGAAAAAAGGCTTGCAATTTCTAAGCTGTGAATGTGGCATGCTTCATATTCATAATTAAGTCCTTGCACGGACATAATTTTGTATACCTTAAGTATGTCGTCACCTAGATTTGAAAGAAAGACTGATGATGCCCCAGTGTAGGTTCAGAGATTACACTGAATGCGAAACCCAAAGATAGTGACCCTTGCCTTTTTGGAAAGTGGTTTTGACATGGAAGAAACACCTATATGCCTGTTACAGGGGTGTAGTTTGATGGTGGTGAAAGGTGATCCTGAACTCTCACCGGAAGAGTCTGCTCCTCTCTTCTACAATGTGCCTCTGTTCTCTGCTAAGAAAAAGTTCCACGTTTGCTCCGCATACATCTGGATCTGATTGGATCAGCTTGCTCCATCTGGCGGCTATAAATCTGCTTCCACCTGCTAAGTAACATTGATTGATTTTGGTGACGAATAATACGGTCATCTGACCAGATTTACTTCGTCTTAACCTTCGTAGCCAATACTGCAGTCGTCCGACCGGTTTTACATCGTCTTGCCCTTTGGAGTGAATACTGCAATCATCTGACCGGTTTTTCATCACTTTGATTCTTTGATTATATCTGATACATGATTTTATGAATGACCCTCCCGGCATGCAAATGTATCCCCTTAACTTGTTTAACTGCACAATCTAAGAAAACCTTATCAGTAGATAATGCAGTATGAACATAACATTAAGGTGGATGATAAGTATGTCCCTTCTAAGGTGGACAAATATGAATGTCCCTTTCTAAAGTGGACGAACAAATATATTTCCCTTTCTAAGGTGTACCAGCAAGTATGCGTCCCTTTCTAAGGTGGACGAGCAGATATGTCCCTTTCTAAGGTGGACAAACAAATATGCGCCCCTTTCTAAAGTGGACGAGCAAGTATGTCCCTTTCTAAGATGGACAAGCACATATACGTCCCTTTCTATGGTGGACAA
This sequence comes from Lycium barbarum, assembly GCF_019175385.1. Classification (NCBI taxonomy): domain Eukaryota; kingdom Viridiplantae; phylum Streptophyta; class Magnoliopsida; order Solanales; family Solanaceae; genus Lycium; species Lycium barbarum. The sequence continues at coordinate 34,944,497 of NC_083344.1, forward strand.
ACAAATATACACCTCTTTCTAAGGTGGACGAGAAAGTATGTCCTTTCAAAGGTGACAAGCACATGTACGTCCCTTTCTAGGGTGGAGGAATAAATATACGTCCCTTTCTAAGGTGGACAAGCAGATATGTCCCTTTCTAAGGTGGACAAACAGATATACGCCCCTTTCTAAGGTGCACGAGCAAGTATGTCCCTTTCTAAGGTGGACAAGCTCATATACGTCGCTTTCAAAGGTGGACGAGTAAATACGTTAAAAGTAAATGTTCCACTTGCGGGTAAATAGTAGTAAAATCCCTCTTCTGGGAAAACAAGTAATAACTCCCACTTTCGGGTAAACAAATAGCAAATCCCACTTCTGGATAAACAATTAATAAATCCCATTTCCGCGTAAAAATTAAATTTAAATACTGAAAACCATGTGTTCGACACAGTTTATGATTCCTATGAGACTCGTTGATGTGGGTGGCCAAATGCTATCTTTTTGCAGATTTAGGCCGCCATTGCTTATGTCTTCGCCTTCGAGCATATGGAAATTACCCTGATGCCTCTCTAAGTTTTGAATTGTATCAAAGTCCATTTTGATACTCGTACGACTTGTATTTACCGAAAATTATTAGTAGATATGTTGCCGCTTTGCTAGTGACCGTAGTTAAAACAAACTCGTAGAAAGGTTAATGGTATATGTAAAACAATCGAGCAGCCTTTGTTCATTGAAGAGGCAGGCCACGCTTTCCCTCGTTTTTTGGCTATCTTTGATCGTACTCTGTAGATCTTTGCTTTTGCTAGAGAGCTTGGTATTCCTCTTCAACAAATTGCTCCCATTTGTGGTCAAGAAAAGTTGTTGATGACTTGATGTCGACTTAGCTTGTGCCGTTAGATAAACTTTGTTTGATATTTCTGGTTGTTGTTGAAGGCTTGATTTCCATTTCGTCTGTCTTGATAGTCTCGTCATGCAATTCGGCATATCGAGCGCCTCTTCAATTTAATCGACATACTTGATGCTTGACGTCATTACCCTTATGTAGGATTTGCCTGAGAGAATTTGTGAAAAAAAAAACTCTTTGGTTTTTTGATGATTAGGACACAGTGTCTTGGATGACGTCTCGTAATCTGAGCCATCACGCATAACCATTTCACCTGCGAAACTTTAGATCAATTGTTAATAAAATAGAAGTAACAAACTGATTGATAAAGTGAGAGTGAAACCGTCTGCCTTATTATGGCTATGCCACGATGGCCTAATAACGCCTTATTCATGACTGGCGATCTCAGTTTTTTGTCAACTTTATTACTTCGTTGTTCCTACATTCAAAGAAAAATTCTTAGTCTGGGAGACTGATTCGGGTTGGCTTGGCCTTGCTGTCCTGATACTTCTCCTTTTGGTGTGCGAGGTTGTCTGGTGTTTAAATGTAGCCTTGGTGGAATTTTTGAGGACCCTCCTAAAAAATTCTGCCCCAGTCTAGCTCATAGAGGAACTTTGAACTTTCTCGTAAGTTGTGATGTCGTTAACTATGGAATTTTTGAGGTCTCACCTCAAAACAATTTCCCCATTTTCAATGATTCAATACTCTCGTATATATATATATATATATATATATATTGTAGGGGTATGTCACTTGTAAAAAATTTTAGATCTTCTCAAAAATTCTGCCCCAGTTTTGAATGTATCGATGAACTTTCGCATTCAATCTTGTGATGGAAATTTTGAGATCCTCTCACAAAATTCTGCTCCAATTGAGAATGTATTGGCGAACTCTCGTGACAAATTTGAATTTGGAAATTTTGAGATCTCTTCAACAGTTCTTTTCCTTAAGTTCGCATGTATTGACAAAATCTCGCGCCGAGTCTTCTGAAAGAATTTTTGAGACCCTTTCAAAAAGTTTGTCCTAATTTTAAATCGTGTCAACGATCTTTTGTGCCAAACCTCGAATTGAAATTTTTTGAGACCCTCTCTAAAAATTTTGTCCCAGTTGAAGATGTGTTGGCGACCTCTCGTGCCAAGTCTTATGAAGTAATTTTTGAGATCTTTGTCAAATATTCTGCCCAGTTGAAGTTGTGTTAGCAAACTCTCGTGGCATTTCTCATTTTGTTTTTTGGAATTTTTGAGACCCTATAAAAATTTCTGCCCCAGTTTAAGGTGTTGGATTGGTTAACTCTTAAGCTGAACTATCGAGGGAAGAAATTTTGCTCTTCTCAAAATTTCTGCCCCAATTTGAGGCTTTGGACCGGCTAACTCTCAGACAGGATTTGTTTGACTGAATTTTTGAGATTCTCTCAAAAAATATTCTGCCCCAGTTGGGTATGTAAGGTAAGCTCTTGCATCAATTCCAAGCTTTTTTTGAAGTCTCATCTTTGTGGCTTCCTAGGGGTTTCTTGGAGTTTATGTTTGGTACGACCGAGCTTACAGAGCGCTTGCATATCCTGTAATGACAGGAATCAGGTCGAACGTAGTTCAGACTAAAGGTTGAAATTTTTCTGATAAAGTGACCGAGTCCTACATGGACTGCCTACGTATCCCACCTCGGGAAATCAGGTCATTGCGTAGTTCATGTTATAAGAAATATCATTTAAATTTTTAATGCAAAGAGCAAGACCAAACCCGATATGGGTTTTCTACTTATCTCTGCCGTAAGAGATAGGTCAATTGTAGTTTGATTACAAGCAAAAAGGTGCGATTACAAGAGAACAAAAGAAACCATTTTCTATGACGTCTGAGTTGTTGACCTTATGTAACGCCATGCCATCAGTTTGGAGAAATCACCTTGTTGTCGATTAATTCTTGGATCTTGCATTTAAGGTTAATACACCTCTCTGTATCGTGTCCCACCATTCTTGAATGATAAGCACGTCGTTGATCAGCTCTGTACCATTTGTTCAGAGGATTAACTGGCTTTTCTTTGATTGGGTGGAGTATAGCCGCTGCTTTCAACCTTTCATAAAGCTGGGTCTGGGATTCGGCTGCTGGTTTAAATATGGCGGATACCCCTTCCTCCTTTTCTTTCGATACTCCCACAGTGCTAGCAACTCGTAATGCAACACGGTTTGTGAATTTCCCAGTTTTTAAACCGTCTTCCAAGGCTTCTCCCATCATAACGATTTCGGAGAATTTTTGGCCTATCATGCACAACATCCTGTCATAGTATTCGAGATTTATGACCCTGATGAAAGCGGTAGTTAACTCATCTTCACTCATCGGAGGTTGCACCCGTGCAGCTTCTACTCTCCATCGGACAACATATTCACGAAAATTCTCCATGGTTTTCTGTTTTACCTTTTCGAGGTAATATCGATCGGGGACTGTGTCCATATTGAACTGAAACCTTTTCATGAATGATTTAGCCATGCTTTCCCATGTGATCCATTGGCGCAAATCTTGCGTGGTGAACCATTCCAAGACTTCCCCAGTCAAGCTTTGACTGAATAGCCTCATGATCAGTGTTTGGTTCTTCTTTACCCCGATTAGTTGATCACAGTAGATCGCAAGTGGGCCTTGGGGTTTCCAGTTCCATTGAAAATTTCAAATTTGGGCACCTTGAAACCTTCGAGCAAATCCAAATCTGGGTGCATGCAGAGACTATCGTATCTTAGACTAGTTGCCTTACGAGTGGCTCTTGCGGATTGTTCAAGCATATCGACCACTTTGTGTTCGATCCCTTTGTAGTGCCTGTCTTGTTCGGCTCTCCAGGATTTTTCCATCTCCTTGTAGTGGCCTAGTTCCGGGTGTGCGAGGCGATTTTTGAAAGTGTTGGTGTTTTGAAAAGTGGGGAAATTTGTGTAAATAGTGGAGTTTGGTGTGAGGGTGCGATATTTAAAGGATGGCTAGCATCGGGTACTTGGTAGAAAGTGCCGGCATATGGAGGTTTTGATATCGTTAAGTCGATGGTAGGGGGATTTGTAGTAGAGATTCTTGTCTCAGCAGCATAAGTGAGGGAAGGGTTGGATATTGGCAAACTCAAAAGTGAGAAATGAGGAGGAGATTTCCATAAGATAACAGGAGGAACGTTCGCCGCAGTAGCCGGTTCGGAATGTTTCTCCTTCTATTGGAGGTCGTTGATTTTCTGAAAAAGGGTGATGACATCCTCATGATGTCCTTTGTGCCCTTGACTGACGGATTTCATAATTCCTGTCATTCTGAGATCGTCTCTTGTAGTACCAGTCATTGTTTTTCCCTTTGTGGTTGTTCCAGCTCAGATGGGATGTCATAGCTACCTTTTATCTTATAAAGTAGACCAGTTTGATTGCCAACACAAATTAGCCTTCCCTAAGAAGGAAGAAAAACTCAAAAGGTAACAGTATTAGTCTATCGGTCATAATAAAATAAAGCAAGTAACATTTGGTTTGATTAAAACAGAAAGGTCCAAAATTCGATTGAAATGGTAGACCTTAAAGGATGACCTAAACAGTTAATCGTATGGATAGGATTTTGACCATTTGATCGACTTTGAGACTCCGATGAAAAGAAATTTACACGTTTAGGCGTTCATATTCGTGCATGGATGCGTATTTGGAAAGCTTTTCTGGAGTAATAAAAATTACGGGTTGTGATTGACTCTAAACTGATTGAGTGTCACTAAAATAAATCGACAATGGGTACAACCTAAGCAATTTAGCGGGTGGGAAAAGCGAATTTTAGGAACGACGTGGTAAACAATAATTGGCGATGACCGGTGGTTTTTTCTTGAAAACTCGGCATGTAGGATTTTGAGAGAGTAAGGGTGTAATTTTGACAACCGTTGGAGGCAATAAAGTGATTTATAGGGGCGACGTGGTCAAGGATAATTGGATGGTGACTGGATGGCTTTTTTGGGAAACTTGGAATATTTGGTCTTTTCCGTAAGGTTTTATGGGCTCGGGGTGCGACTCTGGCAACCATGGGGATGTAGTAAGGTGATTTTTAGGAACGACCTGGTCAATGATAATTGGATGATGACCAGACATTTTTTTTTTAAACATGGCATATTTGGACTTTTATGTAATGTTTCGGGGGCACGGGTGATTCTAGGTGGATTTTAAAAAGGTTCGACTTTCGGGTTTTGTGCGCTTAATGACATTCTAAGATTTTGAAACTGAATAATAGATTGTTCATGTTCAAGGCAAAACAGATGTATTTAAGCACATAAATCAAATAGGCACAAAACGTATATTGCATAGCATATAGCACATACACAATACATATCATGTCCTAGCATGCATGTGACCTTTTTAAACCAAAGGTAAGCCTTTCGATTTGAAGGATGTAGATGCCGTTAAGACGTTCCGTTTGCCCCAAAATTTATACATAACTTTATGAATATATAAATGGGGATACATAGTAAAGGAACGGGGTATACAAATGTCAGTCCCACGCAAGGGTACACATCCTAAACTAAACCACCATGAGGTCCTTCATCGTCTCTTGAACTTTCCGAGCTCCTCTCGGATGAAGTCTAAAAAGTAAAGGAAAAATTCCCAACCCTAGGAACACGGTTCGTATAACGGCAAGTACATCCTTCAATTTTTCACATAGACCATCTTGACACAAGGTAGTCTCCTTAATGGGTTTTAGATACGTCTCAAATATCCAAAACCCGTTTAGATCATCTTTGGATTTGGATTAGCTCTATCATAGGCATATGCAAGAGTGGACTTTTTGAATGACCGGGAACCCAAACGGACAACTGGGAGCTAAACCGTTAGGGCTGTTGGACGACCGCGAACCAACCCTACCTCATAACGGTTCCAAAAGAAATATTTTTTGGTTTTATAGTGAAGGAACGACCGCGTGCTCCACGAAGTCGCCATTGAAACAAAGTGCAAAATAAATGCCAGGAGTGGCGGAGTTATGTTATGATATGAATGACATTTTGTATTTGCAAGAAATATAAACAAATAAGCAAATAAGGAAAATGAGTTGATTCCTTTCAAAAATATTATAAGGAAAGAAATCATTTCATCTCCGGACCAAAACACACTTAAGATTTTCTCTTAAGTAGAGTTCCTACTAATTTGGTCCTAATGTTGTGATTTTGTCTTTATAAATTTATATGTATACATAAGAAAATAACTGGAGTATATCTACTTTCGAAATAATAGGATAGATTTTATATAAGTGTGAGTAGAGAAAAGACTTTATTCATTTCCTTTCCATTTTTAGCTCACTAGGTCAAACATACTACATACCAAAGCCATCTTATTTCAAAACCATGGTCCAAATGCATTTCCTCTTGTTTTTTATAAGTTTGATGAAAAGAGTTCCAAGTGTAAGTCCATTATAAAATGCCATGAAATTCATACAAGTCTATAAAAGTCATATATATTTTTTATTTACAAGTTATTTATCAAATTTTACTTAAATTGAAGGTCAACCATATCCTATTTAAAACCCCTTCCTCTAACATGGCAAATAAGATTCTCCTTGTTTTATTTTAGCTAAAGTGAGCTTAGCCAAAAATTTAGAAAAAATTCTTTTTAATCACTTGAATCATTTTTGAAATCTCTTTCAATGCATCTTGTCCTTTCGAAATCAGATTTTTTTGTCGTTCTTCTTATAAACCATTGAGTTAAAAGAAGCCAAAGATGATTTTTTCTCGAAAAATATATCCCACAGTTTCTAGTTATTCATAAATTTCAGGTTAAGGCAAATTAGTCCTTTCCAAAACATAGACTACACTTTCTATTTTCGTTATTCCATAACAAGGAGAAACAATTTATTTCTTTGTCATTTTTTGAAAGCGTAATCTTTATCTTTTGTTGGGTCCGAGTTTAAAAATATATTCGGATTCCTATTCATTCTAACGACATATGCATCATTTGCCTAATTTCCAGCTAGGTTCCAACCATGGGTTTCAATAACACAAGCGTGTTTTCTACAACAGTGTATACATAAATATAAAAACAGTAGCAAAATGGGTCGATGGGTATACCAAGCCCATCAGCGTAAATATAGACAATTTTTACCCATTATTGGGCCTTCTATCCGTGGCTGCCTATGTTTCTAATCTGCTGATGCTAATGGGCTCTTGACTTTTGCTTTGAGCTTAAGCCCAGTTCATTTTGCTGCTCACAAGTTTTGGTGGAAATGGGGGCTGACTCGATCTACTTTTATGTTGGGATTGAGCCCAACGATATTATGCAAGGGAGTTGAGTCCAATAGACCCGTCTCGGTATTTTCATGCATGAAATGAAGATAAGCAATTAGCATAAAAAACCTGAATCACTACGTAAGAAATCGAGAACACAAAGTACTAGTTAACTTGAAACTCCCCTGTGACTAAAAAACAGAGATGACTCCCATAATTAATATTTATTAGACACATACAACCAAAAATTCCATAGAGCCGAGGTCACACATTGAAAGGTCTTTATGAAAAGAAAAATACTCTTTTGAAGTAAACATGAACGAAAGTACTCCTTTTTTTTTAGGGGCTGATATGAGAAGAAAGTAATCTTAGGCATTCTTTCTAATAGTCAAGTCAAGTATACTGGGAGATTGTAAACACACATTATACATAATACGACATTAACACCAAATTCGAAAAGTGCATAGACCTAAGCCTTCTTAAATGATCCTAGTTTACTAAGCTACCCAATAGACCATATGTCACAAATAGTAAAGAACACACCTATTTGCTCAACACAAAAGTAGAATCTACTAACATCTTACCATACTTTTAACTAGTTACTAATAGTGGAAATACTTGTAGTTAAAATTGTCCCTTGTCTAACAAGTGCAAGTTAACTCCTGCAGGTATCCATACTTCATAGGCTTCAAACTCATAAAACCCACACCAGAAAACTATGCCACTGAACCCCAAATGACAAAAGGGACACTTTCTTAGTTGATTAATCATTACAGTAGCTAATAACAGATGGGACTTAAGAGTACAAAATAAGCAGTCAGCTACCTCCTTCTATAACATGATATTGGCCTCGGAAGTAGATAAGCTGAACATGTTAATCTTTTGATATGTGAAAGGCAGTAGTATTAGCAATATATCCTTTTATGAAGATAAGCTTCATACAGTTATGGTATCTAGTGTAACACTTGATCAGAACATCACTTTCCAAACACAATCATCATGAGCTACACTTTAAACTATGATTTAAGCAAATATAACCCAATACTTTAAAATAAATACCACATTAAATGCTTAGTTAGGACAAATCAGTTCCTTAAAAGATTGAATAAGTTCAAACTCCAATATGTCACTGAAGACTAAAAATAATCATTATTTTTTAAACCTGACAATCTATTTAGCTAGCTACTTAAATCACTTAGTTAGGATAAGAGAGAGTTTTGGAACTTAAAACAAATTTGGAAGGGTTCATGTAGTGGGTACTTTCTCATGTTTCATTTAAAGCACATAACCATCCCCTGAAGAATAAACACTGGCAGTCGCTAGCTGTAAGAGAACATAACCACTAAGAAGTTCTTCAAAAAAAAAAAAAATGGTTAAGTAAAACAGATTTCAATTCTTAAATCCTAAGCCATGTGTATCAACCCAACAAAATGCATCTTAAAGTGTTTGAAAATGCTACAGGACAGCCTGTTTAATTGGTCAAGACTCAACTCAAAATGATTTGGTCAAAACAACATTTGCACCGGACACATCTAGCTGATAGCACCCGAAAGCATATTTCCAAAACAAAGACCAAACGGTGCTAAACAGAAATTCAAAAGCATTTGCCAACTCTTCCAATCTGAAACCAAAAGCTTGAGTTGGTTTCTGGGAATATAGTGACTTAAACAAAATAACACTTTCCAGGAAAAGATTAGTCTTCAGACAAAGGATGTGAAATCACATCACCTTTATCAACCAATTTATAGGAAACAACTTAGTTGAAGCATTTTTACTCTTACCATTGGTTTAAGGAAAAGCCCGACAAAAAATGTAGCATACAACAAACAAACTGTCCTGAATGTTTACTATGTTAACTTTATCAAAATGACATGATTATGACTATGTATAATGAGGAGGAACTCGAAATCTTATGTTAAACAGAAAGTAAAACATTCTAATCCTAAAATGTGGAAGCGCCATATGACCTAACAATATTAGAAAGCTTTGGAAAGTTCGTCCTCTTAAACGGGACTCATGTTAAACGTACAAGGAATATTAAGAAAAGCCACAAATATTCATGTTTATTCAAAGAGTATATAAAGACAGTACTATAGTGAAATACTAAGACTATAGGTTACGAAAATACTTCGAGAAAACAAAGTTCGCGCTTGCATATGTTACAACCTACAAGAAAACTAAACATCTAAACCTACAAAAATTTAATCATGCTAAATTAACAAGTGAAAATCAAGGCTGGAAATCAAACACCAAAATAAAACAGAGTAAAACCAGAAAAAAAAAAAGAAAAAAAAAAGAGAGGACAGATTACCTATTTTGGGAGCAGCGACAGGGGCGATGAGAGTTGAGTTGATCACCTTCGAACCAACACAACAACTAACTCAAACTCAAAAAAAATTATTTTAACTTGTTCCGATAATTCAAGAACTCGATTTACAAGAGAAAATTTCTTGTTTTAAGCCAAGTAATTGAAAAGTTCAGATGGAATAAAATGGACTTAGTAAATTTTTTTATATACTTATACTATAAAAAGGAGATATACTCCACTTATTTTCCTATATAAGTACTAAAACCTATAAGAACTAAACTCATCTAATTAGGACAAAAATAGTAGCGACTCTATTCGGGAAATATCCCGAGTATGTCTTGGTTCGGATAGGAAGTGAGTTGAACATTTAAACCCCCCCCCCCCCCCCCCCCTTTTTAAAGGGATATTTTGCCAGAATTTCGAATTTATGATATGCATGACTCTTTGCGATAAAGTAAACATTTTTAAGCAAATAATCACACATTGAAGCTCGTAGGTCAATCGTATTCTACGGATCCTTAATACTAGGGTGCTTAAAACCTTCCCTAGGGGATCACGAGAACCCTTACATCGAACTCTTGTTCTAAAAGGATTTTTCTCTTGTTTGATAAACCCTTTTAACCCGATTTTCCTAATTTCCCTTAATAAATTAGGTGGTGACTCTAAAAATACTAAAATCAATCTAGAGCACCAACAACCTCTTACTAGATTTTTTGCACCCGCGTAAAAGTGAACAGTAACAAGGGCAATAGTGTATAAAGTTCGCGCCAAGCCTCTTCCTTGTGTGTGATTGTGTAGGCGTAGCGCGATGGCGCTGACTAGTCTATCCCCACTTGTGCGCGATTGCACCTCTATAGTACGATTGTACTGACAAAAATTCCATCCCTTCAGCGCAATTACACTCACACCAGATACCAGAGATTTCAGAATTGTCCAAATGTGTTTTTTACCATCCGAAACTCATCCAACCCCTCGAGAAACAAACCAGAAATCCAAGTCACTACTAAAACACCCAAAGAAACGGTTGGAATCCTTGAAACATTGATCTGTGATTGTTCAGTCACATATTTGACCAAGGTCAACTTTTAATCTCAATTTCAACTGGTGAGAAACTCAAGTGTTTGAAACACTCTCGAGCCCCTCGGAATCTATCCCAACAATCCAATTACGGAGCTATAGGAACTTTCAGACCTCGAATCTCAGTTCATTTACCACTGATGTTGATTTTGGTCAATCCTTCTTTTATTTTCTCAAGAACTTAAGTTTTTAGTTTTTCTTCCCCGATACTCACCCGATTGTCTCGGGACTCATTCTAGTTATCCCTCGAAGTCATGATATGCATGTTGAACCTGTAGAAAGTGCCATTTGGGAAAATATGTTTAAAATACTCAAGACGACTGACAAGTCATTAAGGTTGTTACATTAGTTATTTCAACATGGATTAATAAAATTGAACTTAGAAAATTTTGGACTAAAACTTAGAATTGGTAAATTTGTTATGAAACTATATATAATTGGAAATAAATAAGAGAAGCAAACCAATAAGTTTGTAGAGAGGAGGGAGAGATTATATTATCATCTTTTCTTGATGTTACAAATGAGAAGGCAAAGCTCTTTATTTATAGAAGAACTTTGCCTCTCAACCTACAATATACAAATGGTACAAGTTGATGGATACAACTTGGTACAACTAAGAAACAAATAAGATACAACTTGCAAGTGCCAGTTGTATTTATCACTTTAAGTCAAGTGATACAATTTACACTTCTAGTTGTATAATCATTAATAATACATCCAAAATACAACTTGACAAATAGTTTATAACAATCCCCCTTGGATGTTTATTAATAGATAATGTGCCTCGTTAAAACCTTACTAGGAAAAATCCAGTGGAAAAAATCATAGTGAAGGAAAAAGAGTACACATATTTGGTAATAAGCATTTCTGGCTGTCTCATTAAAAACATGATCAAGAAAACTCAATGGGAAAAAACCTTGATTAAGGAAAAAAGAATGCAGCGCATATTTTACTCCTCCTAATTAATTCATTGCTTGATCCTTGAAGAAAATGCACTCTGATCTTGAATATCAACTTATTGTATGTTGACGTTGGTAGTACCTTTATGATCAAACTTGTCAAATCATCATTTGAATGAACTGGTTGATCACCTATGCCACCATCTCTTGATAGATTTGCATCTTTGTCATTTAATATTGTTGGAACCACATCAAGACCATTCTTAGCTTGCTTTATAAAATATTGTTATCTTTTTATGTGGAACATGGTATGAAAGTAACCCCGCATGGGCATAAATAACATGTTTGGGTCAAACATTTACGTCGATCATATGAATAACTTGTATATTCAAAAGCTTGACAATATGTTTTAGGATAAACACATTCATGTTAGGGCTTTCATTTGCAAGATGCAATTGAGCTTACTTCAATATCTTTATGTCGGAGTAAAAAACTATATCATGTCCATAGTTATAGCAAGATATTTAAATGCATTAATTTCACAAAGATATGATACTTTAGGACCAATTTAATTTTCTAGTTATTTTAGCAGATAATCTACTGTTTTTAGAAACTCTTCAAGAGCTCAATAATATTCAAGTCATCAACTTGTAGAACAATATGAAAGATTTTGATTATTATAAAGAGACAAGGGTATACATAGTCATTTTTGTACCCTTCGTCAATGACTATTCATTAACGTGATTCCAGTATATTGACCTTGATTCATTTAATTCATATTAAGGATTATAAACAAACTTTTCAAAAACTTGTATATCCTTCAGGCATTTTGAATCATAAATTTTTCATATAAATTTTGTCAAGTAAGCCATATAGGTTGTGACATCTTTTGATGCCTGGACTGCAGGTCCAATAAACTTTATGCTTACCAAGATACATCATTTCACTTAGTAATTATTTCTACATCAGTATGTTTTAATAGACGTAGAACTTAGATCCTCACAATCTTTTACAACATTGTGTTTTATTGTATTAAATATATCATCGATGAGATACCATTTATATCGGTTCAGAATTCGACATAACATACTGAAATACCATCACTTCATTATTTTCAGGTACCTGAACATCTCATCATGTTTCATGATGTGTTATATCGTAGGCTCTTCAAGAGCACATTGCCTTCTTATTATGATCCTTTAGATAGTTTGCTCCTCACCTTTTTAAAGGTTATTGTAGTTGGAACCGATTTGTCTTCCATGCTTCGTGCATGTTGTAGACTTGTCCTTCAGGGACATTCAATAGGAGCATTTGCAGCAGAAATATGAGATTAACTTTGGGTCACCAAATGCTTCCGACATTTTACTTGAATTATCTTTTGAATGAGGATCATACTGATGATCATTCACAACATATTTCTTAGCCCCTTATATATCTCCCCCTCATGTTAGAAAAACTAACATATATCCCCACGTTATTCGGAGAACCATCTGTGTGGATCGTGGTAGATCCACTAATCACATACCACACATCAAAACTTATTAGATAGATAATCACGGTTCCTGACCCTGAACCAATTGAGCGGGGGTAATTAATCATAATTTATTGATCTGCTGTATATAAGTGTTGTTGTACGCAATATATCATTTCTCAAACCAACACATGAAATTTTATTCTCGTAAGTAATGGTTTAGCCATTTATTAGAGGCATTCAACACCAAACCAGCTTTGATATATACCAGCATTATCAAGATGAATTGTCTTGATTACATAATCTGGAAATTATGCTCTTAACTCAATTATTTTGGGCAAGCAACTTTGTAAATGTCAAACTTCCAGTTGACGAAAACGCACATGTGACTGTCTCATAGATGCATCTATTTAATACATCACATTGTAGGTGAACGGGCCCATATTCACCTTTTATATTTTCAAGAATTTAAGGGATTCAGTCCCAACATTAGTTGGTGTAATCAACTTAACATGAGAACAAGCAATCACAAAAGAAAACTCGAAGAATCTTCTAGTTCTTCAATATATTCACCGAATTAGCACATCAAATTCAAACCAGTACAGCCATGTCATGTCAACTAATAAAATTATCTGTACTCCAAGTTTACTATGACTTGTGCTATTTAGTTTAGTAAACTTCTGATTTACTATTACATGAGGTTTTATATCAATAAACTTCTAGTTTATTGCAGTATGTGAGATCTTAACATGCTTGGGTAACGTTTCACATACGTATTTCTTATCCGGTGTTTGGAGATATTTAATTTTCCAATCATTTGTACTCTCAATATGATAATCATTTTTATTATCAATAAACTTCAGGTTTACTAAAATTTGTGTTTCGATCATACCAATTACGACATAGGATGAATGGTGCTATCATTTATAACCTCTTCAGGAGACTTTAATTTATACCATAATCAGATATTATATGGACGCTATTGGTCATGTCATGATTCTTGTAAACAAACAATTAGCTCTTCTGGAGCCCTTGGAAGATATATTTGTATTACCAAATATTTCTTAGATACGGCTTGTATCATGAAAGAAAATTTGATTAGACACCAAGAAAATTTGATTAGATACCACTAGTGTCATGAAAGAAAACAACAATCAAATGAAAATCTAAAGACAATTTTAAGTTATAAAGTACAAAAAGTAAACGTTAAGTTCTAAACTTCAGTATTTCAAATATCTCCTTCAAGGAGGTTAGCCATTAACATCTGAATATTTTGCATCAAATCGGCAACCACATAGTAATCACATCCTTCAGGAAAAGATACATTAATTGTTATATCCTTCGAGGATATCAATAACAACTAACCATAATGTATCGATTTGGTTATAGTAGAAACATTCTACTCCGATTTCTTTTGCCTTAGAATGATACCTAATAAAATTATTCGTGATGTTCTACATACGACAGGTACGTGTTGCAATGACTTTTATACCACATGTATTTTCTTTGTTATTTTATCTCCACAGGAGGCAGATTGTAGTATATCTTCATTGGCTTCGGGAAATAAAACTAAATTATTGTGCTTGATAAACGATGTTCATCTTTAGTTCATTATTTTGCTCAAGCACAAGAAGTCATTGCTTCAGAAAATTTCTCAAATATTTTACTAATTGTTTCTGCTTCAGGAGTAAAGTTTAATGTTTTACCACTTCAGGAGTAAATTTTAAAGGTTTACTACTTCGAGAGTAAATCTCAAGGTCTTACTATTTCAAGAGTAAATTTAAAGTTGTACTACTTCGGGAGTAGATTTCAAAATATATACTACTTCGGGAGTAGATCTCAAAGTTCTACTACTTCGGGAGTAGATCTCATAGTTATACTACTTCAGGAGTAGAATTTGAAGTCTAACTACTTCCAGTGATAAAAGTTTACTACGTAGAGCTAAAAGTTCTACTACTTTGGAAGTAGAGTTCAAAGTTCTACTACTTTTGGAGTAGAGTTCAAAACTTGCTACTTTGGGAACAACTTTCTAAGTTTGCTACTTCAGGAGCAGATTTCTAAGTTACTACTTCGGGAGTAAATGTCACACCCCAACCTTACTAGGGTGTGATGGGCACCCGACCCTTACTTAGGGCCGAGCGAACCCTCAGACTTTGCTGTGCATAAAATCATGTCAAACTTTTTAAATCAAATAAGATAAAATACATAGTAATTTTTTTTTTCTTTTTGAAATATTCTTTCTCGTAGCTTCCAGGCCGAACAAATCTATGATCATACAAAATTCAGTACATAACACAAACCGACATTTCGGCTGACGGAGCCACTTACAGACTGACAACCAATACCCACGACTCTGTCTGCAAAGTCTCTAACATTAACAGAACCTTTAACACATATATTCTGACTCGGCAGTTCTCCGGGAGCAAATGGAGCTTGCCATCCTCGCTGGAACATCTTCCATAATATCTTCAACTCATCTGGGAGTACCTGCGCGGCATGAAACGCAGCCCCCGAAGAAATGGGGTCAGTACGGAATATGAACTGAGCATGTAAGGCATGAAACACCAAAAAACGAAGCCATAACCGAAGTAAAATGTACAGAAGGTGAGCACAATAGCCAGAATACCAAAGTGTTGCATCTGACGTACAAATCATACATAAAAGGTTCCGGAAGACAAATACGGCAATCAAAATACCAAAATACTTTGCTTTCCTTTGAAAAACATTTCCGTCTCATACACACAGAAAATCAAACACACAATTACCGCGGCCAAAAGTCCAGCGGTCACTATCACACATACCGCGACCAAGTGTCCAGCGGTTAGCATCCCAAACCCGACATACTGCGGTCAGGGATCCAACGGTCAATGTCGCAGATACCGCGGTCAGGGGTCCAGCGGTCAACATCACAAATGCGGCATACCGCGGTCAGGAGTCCAGCGGTCAATGTCGCACATACCTCGGTCAAGAATCCAGCGGTCAATATCACAAATGCGGCATACCGCGGTCAAGAATCCAGCGGTCAATGTCGCACACACCGCGGTCAAGAATTCAGCGGTCAATATCACATAGTGCGCACAATAATATAAATGCCAACTTTATTACTTTCCAAACATAAATCACACATGCCAGAATCATGCATCACACAAGAATCGTATATCAGGAAAAATACAGAAGGTAAGTAGCTTATCCAGAATATCAGAATACATACTTTTCAACCACAACTGATGCATACCAAGGTCATGCAAAGGACGCAGGAACATGGTCGCCACTCCCGTCTCTGGCGCCATAATACACCATGCTCCAGAAGATTTCATAACATGTATACGGTATCTCGGGAACCGGACATATACCACGAGAACCCGGGGACCAGTCACATCATAATCCATATACACAGTAACTGGGGACGGACATATACCACAGTACCCCAGAACCGTACACGGTAACCGGAGACGGACATATACCACAGTACTCCGGAACCGAACACATCATACTCCATATACACGGCAACCGGGGACGGACATATACCACAGTACCCCAGAGCCGGACACATCATAATTCAAAATTACATACATGGAACCCGACTCCTAGACAAGGGACTCGGCGAACCATACGCACGATACATACCGGCCCGGAACTCGGTGAAAGGGATCATAGCATATATATACGAGCGGATTAGTAAGAAACTAGGTGCACATAAATTAAAACCCGATGAAGGAATCGAATGTATTACCAGGATATTCGTAACGGATTATTTATAACCGAATACTTATTTCGGATACTTATATCAGATTACCTGTGTCAGGATGTTTCTGTCAACATACCTATATCAGATTACTCATAGCAGACTCCTTATATCGAATTACATGCTCACATCAGGATATTCACATTAAGGAGCTTTCCAATGACTTATGGAACGAATCAAACGGAGTCTTAGATTCATAGACGAAAGTCTTACTTTTATATCATACAAAAATAGCTCAAGTGAGACAAATGTAGGAAGTTTCGGAACTTGTGGGCCCACCTCGGGTCAATTCGAGGTGGCGGATATAAATTACAAATATTGGACTCTATGGAGTCATCCATGAAGGTTTCAAAGCGAGCCGATCACGTCTGTACGGGTTATGGATGTTTGAACAGTTTTCCAACAAAACTTAAGGGCTATAATTCAATTGTGCTGAATGAATAGTACCAAAAATTCAGACTCGCATTCCCATGAGCAGAATAACCTACGAGGCTCAAATCCGAATCTAGTACACCTAGGACATGCCAAGAGAAGAAAAGGGATAGCTTTACATACCTCACTTGCGCCTTATGCTCGTCCAAACTCAATCCCCGTTTCGTCCAAAATCTACAATTGGTCATAGCTGCCAAATGTAAGTTTCAAGCTTAAATTCATATTGTCTACCGAAATTTCAGCAGCATTTCCCTTGTAAATTCAACGTCCCCGAGAATCATCTCGGCCCAAAATATCAACAACAACAACCCAACAATACCAACAACATCAACCATCATCACAAAATACATTATAATATAAATAGTCTTCTTTTCTACATAATTCAACATCTTCCATCCCAACTTCACACTATCAAACTAACGTCAACGTTTTTATGTTTATTCAATAATTCAAGACCATTCAAATACAATTCAAGAACATTTTCCATTATTCTACAAAATATGCAAAAGTTCCACCAAACCATAATCCACCCAAAACCTTCAATTTTCAACATAAATATTCACAACACATTTTTGTCTTCCAATTTCACTTACAACAATCACCACTTACACCTTACAACTTCTTTTCCTCAATTGCATAATTTATAATGAAATCACATACTTTCCGACAACATCTCAACAACAAATTCTGCATACTAACTTGATCTAAAATTCTTCCATTTGCATTCAAAAGGCCATTACAACACAAGTAACATACTAATTAATATTTGTTCATCTTTCCTTCACCCACACAACATCACACGGCCTCATCCACAACACAACATATTCATGCTTTTCATTCACTTCTACATTCTACAACACACATAAACCTTCTATAACATATAAAGGAATAGAATTCTTACCTTTCTTTTCTTCAACTTCTTCACTTGCCCAAGGTATGAATTTGCAACTAAGAGTGATTCTCTCCTTCTAACAATTGTATCATGTTGAAGAGGACCTCCAAATTAGCGGAAATATCACAAGACAATAATTTTTGGATCAAGATTTAGAGGGGTGATTTTTCCCTAGTCTTGGCCGAATGGCCTCTTTGTTGCTCCTCTTGTTCTTGTTTTTCTCCTTCACTTATTTCTCTTGAAGGTTCCAATGGATAATGATCCCTTTATAATTAATTTAGCACATGGAAAATATTTATTAATTTGGTGGACTTGGGCCTATTAATGGCCGGCCACCCCCCCCCCCCCCTCCATATTGGGCCTTAATTTCATCTTTTGTTTGAACCATTCTAGCCCAATTAATTTGGGCCTATTTTGAAATTCCCGAAACTAATTTCCGAAATTTCCAATTTTGCCCTTGGCCTTCCTCCATATTTCCACACCAACACCTTTCATGAACAACCTATATGTTAATTAAAATCATAATATGGCCTTACCTCTTACAAGTCACAATTATTTCAAATTTTTCCGAATGTGCGAAATACGAGATATAACAGTAAAGCATAGAATATTTAGATTTTATTTTCTCAATTATTACCTCTTCTCGAGATGAGTCGTACCATCTTCACAATCAAGAGCACGTCCATATTTATAAGTTGTACTACATATTGACACATTCATTTCAGAGAATAGAGATGTATTTGTAACATTTATCAAAAGTTCTCACTCTTCAGGAATGAAACATATTTGAATGTGCCTTAAGCATATAAAAATAAGATAGCTTATAACCCCTTTTAAGATATTGTTACTTCAAGATCAAATTAATGCCTACACAAAATATAGAGAATTTTCTCTAATATATCTTGAATTATAATCACAATAAGTGTATGAAAATATTACCATTTCTAGTGGTTATAAGCGTAAATATATCTTAGCTATAACATACTTAATTATGAAATATCTCTACTACTGGTGGCCATATATTGCTTGCTAATTCTACAGGATTATGGAAAATATTGAATTGCTTGACTTGTAGTAATATAAGCAATAATCTCTACTAGATTTGATTTGAGGTATACAACAATAAATTTAGGCGATAGAAAAAATACTTACCTTTAAGGTGAGTAAATAAATTATAAATTCAAAGTTCAAACCTTCTATCAGCAACGGTTTTCATGGAGAGAGAGAGTATCGACCAATAGCATACCCTGAACAACTCGTCAATTTTTAATTACTGAAATTCAACTCAGTGGTAGAGTCTCGTGTTGATAACGTGTTATGAAACTATATATAATTGGAAATAAATAAGAGAAGCAAACTAATAACTTTGTAGAGAGGAGGGAGAGATTATATTATCATCTTTTCTTGATGTTACAAATGAGAAGCAAAGCTCTTTATTTATAGAAGAACTTTGCCTCGCAACCTACAATATACAACCTGTGCAAGTTGATGGGTACAACTTGGTACAACTAAGAAACAACTAAAATACAACTTGCAAGTACAAGTTTTATTTATCACTTTAAGTCAAGTGATACAATTTACACTTCTAGTTGTATAATCATTACTAATACATCAAAAATATAACTTGACAAATGGAGTAGTTTACAACAAAATTAATGATTTAATCTAGTTAATAAACTCAAAATGAAAATCTAATAATAGATTGAACTTGTGGGATTTAGGTAATCCAGATATGCATTTTATTTTGAGGTTTGACCATATATTCTCGGGGTTAACTTTTAGTTTTGACCTAGATCGCATGTTTAAATATGAAATTGAGTAACATTATTTGACCCGTTTAAGTATTTTTGGCTAGATTTGTGCCGTTGGACGTCTACAAGCACAAAATGATAATTCTAGAAAGTTGAAGGCCTACTTGAATCAAGGTTAGTTAAAACATTGACCTCAATGAGAGAATATTTTTCAAATTTCTCAAGTTGACACTGTTTTATAAATACGACGTATATAAGGGGTGATATGAATATGTGAGTTGTCCGTGCGGATTGTAATATAAACATGTGAGTTGTTCGTGCAAACTGAGATATAATAGTGCTAGTTGTCCATATTTTGATTGATCCTAAGGCTGCGGATATAGCATGCAGATTCAGATCCATATGTCATGAGTAGTCCGATCTTGTTCCGTCTTGATGGAGAACATGCAAGTTTGAGGCATTGGGAATGACAATTTATGGTGAAAGTTTGAGTCTTTATAATTTATACTTTTTCATAGACTCTTTTTGATGCATTTTATATAAGGTAGTACTTGTGCAAATCAGTTCATGTTGTATTTGTAGTATTGCACATGTTCATGAAAGTGAAGTAGTTTCGATAAAAATCCTCATCACTACTTTTGTTAGGGAGATGGTCGATGAAGTGTAGCATGAGTAAATGTAGCATGAGGTACCCCCGTACTCATTCGACACTTATGCTCTATTTGTGAAGGTTCTAATCCGAGTATCAGTGCAGTTCGAGAGGATGCTTAGAGATTGTTTGAGCTTTCACGGGTGAGCTACTAGCTTTTTTCGCAGCAGTGTGGAATCTTTCTATCCATTTACTTTATTGTTCTTTTCTTCCAGGCAGTATCGTATTTTAGATATTGATATTGTTTTTCTTAGTGTTACACCTCGGGAATTTCTCCGTACGTGTATGATGAGTGGAATGATGAAAAGTTGAGTGAATGATGTTTTAATAAGTCGGGAATGGCTAATTAAGAATTTTTGGAAATAAGAAAGTCGCGGAAAATTTTTCAGCCCAGTGGTCGTATATGGCACTATACGGCCCGTAAAGTGGTTTACGGACCGTATAGTGCAATCGTCCTCCAGCTTGTCAAAAATCCCAACTTTATGTAAATGTTGAATATGGTTAAATAAGACCCAGTTTACGGCCCATAAACTGGTTTACGGACCGTAAACCAGGTCGTAAACTACCATGTCCATCAGCCAAAACTTTATGCCTTTGAAATGGTTAAATACGACCACAGTGGACGGACCGTAAATCAAAATACGGTCCGTATATGGTGGTTTACGAGCACTGTTCATCCCGACAAGTTTTCAGTAAAGACCAGATTTTGAATTATTAAAAGGGAACTTAAGCCCATTTCACGTCATTTTTCATCCAACACTTCAAGAAAACTCTAGAGTGTTCTTCAACACTTCAACTCTAAGAATAGCAAGAAAATCCAAGGAAACCTAAGATTATCAACACCAAATTCATGAGAATAATTGTAAGAACACATCAAAGGATCTTCTAAGTCAAGAAATTCCCAAGAAGGTGGAACTAGGGTTTTGGCTAATTGAAGTATTTCAACTTAAGGATTGTTCAACCATCCTCCAAGGTAAGTTTCATGATTATTCCATATTGTTTGAAGTATTGGAAAGCTTAGACACTTGAAATGTAGAAGAACATAGAAATGGGTCATTATTGAGTGAATAGTGACATAAATGAATGATAGTGGAATTGAACTATGAATGTTGAAGTGTTGTGAGTACAAATACGTTATAAATGATGTTTATATCATGAAACAAGCATTAAATGCATGAAAACGCAAGGATGAGCTAGAAGTAGAAATAAGGGAAAATTGGAGGAAAATGGTGGATTTTGCCAAATGTACGTAAATGACGATTGTCGATTATGATACTGCGAGTAATATTATGAATGTTGGGAGTTGATATAAAACATGAGAAAAATGGTATGAGCGAAGGAAGCGTTGTCCGACTTTTCCTAGAATTAGTGATGCGTTCTTGTAGTTAGTTTACTAATGTTGATGCGGATTCTCTTATGAAGGTAACGACGTAATATCGACGGAGAACAAGCGAGCGATATCTTAGCTAAACGACCAAGGTATGTGAGGCTAGTCCTTCTTTCTAATGGCATGAATCTTTTAACTTGAATCCCTATTCCTTTCATGAGTTCTTATATTCTAAGAAGTTAAAAGCTTATACTTATGAATGTCTATATGAGATAAGTTATACGATATGATGACACTAGAATGATGATGATGTTATTCCTTGCCTACACTCACCTTATGTACTAGTCCTTTCAAGGTGAGGCAGAATGTCCATGATGGTTCCATAATGTAATCGGGGGATCACGACCTTACGTCACCCCGATAGAGTAAAGTTGATCATGAGTCATATATACCCATTATGATAAGATAGTATTTTATGATAAGCATATTACTATGAGTATTTACGTTAAGCATGTCATGATTGCATTCACACTGGGCCTAGTTGGCCGGGCAGACACCGCTTCGGCGGGCGGCGATACGGATACACCACGACCTACGGGCGTAGGCAGACACCACTAGTGGGCGGCATGAGATGGTACCCCGAACGCGAGCTAATATTATTGATTATCACACCGTTCCGACATGGGCGGGCAGCTTGCATATGATGCATACATGTTATGATGATGAGTAAGACAGCATGCATTACTTCATGTATGATTATCAGTCAGATTCAGTTGTCTCATATTGATGTTATCCTCATATTACTGATGTTTCCTTTCATTATGTAAGCCTCTCATACTCGGTACAATATACGTACTGACGTCCTTTCTTCGGACGCTGTGTTCATGCCCACAGGTAGACAGGGAGGAGAGCTTGGCCCAGGTCCTCAGTAGCTGTCAGCTGATAGATAGCACTCCATTGTTCGGAGGTGCTTATGGCTATTCTTTTGATGTACATTCATATATTCATATTTTGGGCATGACGGAGTCTTGTTCCGTCCATGTATTCATTATGTTAGTAGAGGCGTAGATACGCAGTGTGGGTTAGATGGTCTCACAAGATGTTTTCATATGTATGTATATTATTTTGATGGCCAAGGGGCAAATGTACATAAAGTATTTATATTTTGATTAAATATGATTTTCCTACAATTAGTATGTAAAATTGATAAAAGAGTATTAAATGAGCGAGATAAGCAGTAGAGTAAGCGGTTCTCGGTAATTGCTCCGGGTACCCGTTGTGGCCCCTAGCTGGGTCGTGACAGAAGTGGTATCAGAGCAGTTCGCCCTAGGAAGTGTCTACGAGCCGTGTCTAGTAGAGTCTTGTTTATGGTGTGTTGCGCGCCACGCTAATAAACAAGAGGCTACGGGGCATTTAGGAAAATGGCCATTTTTCTTCTCATGAGATCGTGCGATAGAGCCATGTCTAGGATTATATCAATCCTAAAAGTGTGTTATGGTTTCAGAAAATGCCGCCGAAAGGAAAAGCTATAGCTGCCCAGAAAGGCAAAGCTACGACGAAGAAGCGGGCAGAAAGAGAGCCTCCGGCAAATGTAGAGGAAAGTGAATCGCAAAGTGAGGCCGTGCCCAATGTAGAAGAGCAGGGAGGAGCCTCAGCTCCGATTCCTCCACCAGGTGCTTCGGGTCAACAAGTGTCCGAGGCCATACATTTATTGACGCAGTTGGTTGCCGCTCAGGCACAACGACAGAATGCTGGCCCAAGTGATCGTTCAGCTAGTACAAGAGCCCGTGATTTCCTTACTCTAAATCCTACAGAATTTTTCGGGTCGAAGCCGGATGAGGACCCACAAGGTTTTATCGATGAAATGCTGAGGACGCTAACACTTATGCATGCTTCTGAGACTGAATCTGTAGAGTTGGCCTCATATAGACTTCGCGACGTGGCGGTACTATGGTATAAGAATTGGGTGATAACAAGAGGGGAGAATGCACCACCTACCATGTGGCAAGAGTTTGCAGATGCCTTTATTCGTCACTACTTGCCACCTGAAGTCCGCCGAGCTAGAGCAGACAGGTTCTTGAATTTGAAACAGGGAAGCATGAGTGCCCAGGAGTATAGTATGCAATTCAACTCATTGGCCCGTTATGCTCCGACTATGGTGGCTGACATGGGAGACCGAGTCTATAGATTTGTGAGTGGGTTAGGACCACACTTGTTCAGAGATTGCCTGACAGCCTCTTTGCAAGATGGGATGGATATTTCCCGGATACAGGCCCATGCTCAGAACCCCGAGGAACGACAACGACAGCAGAGAAGTGATCGTGAGGGTGACAGAAGACAATGTAAGAGGGATAGATCTATGGGGGAGAACAGTGAGTACCGAGGGGGACCGAGACAGACATATTCTAGGCACTCAGGTCAGTCAGTGACTAGTGCACCTCCTAGATTCTCAGATAGGAGGGTTGATCATTCTACTCAGTCAGGCCAGGGGCAGAGTTCGAGGGCCTCAGATTCGCAGTCTAGGGGAGACTTTAGCCAGAGGAGACCTTCAGTACCGCGGTGTAGCCAGTGTGTCAAATTACATTCCGGACAGTGTCGTCAGGGTTCGGACGCTTGTTATGCTTGCGGGCAGGTTGGTCATATGATGAGAGATTGCCCTTCAGCGAGAGATAGAGCGGGGACTCAGCCCACAGGTTCAGTAGTGGGGTCTTCTTTAGCGCGCCCGACAGCACAGACTCCTCAGACTACAGCAGGTAGAGGCAGAGGTAGAGGGGGAGCATCCACTTCAGGTGTTTTTCAGCCCCGTGTGTATGCCTTAGCTGGGTGACAGGATCTTGAGTCTTCCCCAGATGTTGTCACAGGTACCTTGACTATATTTTCCCGTGACGTATATGCTCTGATTGATCCAGGTTCTACCTTCTCATATATTACTCCGTATATCGCTGATTGTGTTGGGGTAAGACATGAGCCAATTAAACCTTTCGAGGTATTCACTCCGGTTGGTGATCCTGTAATAGCGACGCAAGTATATCAGAACTGTGTGGTCATTATATGTGATCGTCAGACAAGGGCTGATTTGATTGAACTTGAGATGATAGATTTTGACGTAATTATGGGTATGGACTGGTTGGCATCATGCTATGCTAATGTTTGTTGCCGGACAAAGGTAGTTCGATTCCAATTTCCGGGAAAGCCCATACTCGAGTGGAAGGGTAATACAGTTTCCCCAAAGGGTAGGTTTATTTCCTACCTTAAGGCGAGAAAGATGATAGCCAAGGGTTATATTTTTCATCTAGTTCGGGTTCATGACAAGGAAGCGGAAGTGCCAACTTTCTAGTCTGTCCCGGTAGTGAATGAATTCCCAGATGTGTTTCCCGATGAGTTACCAGGCCTTCCTCCAGAAAGGGAGATCGACTTTGCTATTGATGTACTACCAGACGCCGAGCCTATTTCTATTCCTCCATATCGAATGGCTCCAGCAGAACTGAAAGAGCTAAAAGCACAGCTAAAAGATTTACTTGAGAAGGGGTTTATAAGGCCTAGTTCCTCGCCATGGGGAGCACCAGTCCTATTCGTAAGGAAGAAAGATGGATCTCTATGAATGTGCATCGACTACAGGCAGTTGAACAAGGTGACAATAAAGAATAAATACCCTCTTCCTAGAATTGACGACTTGTTCGATCAATTGCAAGGTGCTAAATGGTTCTCCAAGATAGATCTGAGATCGGGTTATCATCAGGTGAGAATTAGGGAAGCAGATATTCCCAAGACCGCCTTCAGGACAAGATATGGTCACTACGAGTTTCGAGTAATGTCGTTTGGGTTGACAAATTCCCCGGCAGTGTTCATGAATTTAATGAATAATGTGTTTAGACCATTTTTGGACCTTTTTGTGATAGTGTTCATCAACGATATTTTGGTGTACTCTCGCACAGAGTCAGAACATGCAGATCATCTAAGAATTATTCTTGGCGTTTTTCGAGATCGGGAATTGCATGCAAAGTTTTTGAAGTGCGAGTTTTGGCTAAACTCAGTGGCATTTCTAGGCCATGTTATTTCAGATGATGGTATCCGAGTCGACACTCAGAAAATAGAAGCCGTGAAGACTTGGCCAAGACCTACGACGCCTACAGAAGTTCGTAGTTTCCTTGGGTTAGCAGGATACTATAGAAGATTTGTAGAGGGCTTCTCATCTATTTCAGCCCCATTGACAAAGTTAACCCAGAAGTCGGCTAAATTCCAATGGAGTGATGCCTGTGAGCGTAGCTTCCAAGAGCTGAAAAACAGGTTGACCTCAGCGCCAGTGCTAACACTTCCAGAAGGATCAGATGGCTATGTAGTATATTGTGACGCCTCCGGTGTGGGATTAGGATGTGTATTGATGCAGAATGGGAAAGTTATTGCATATGCTTCGAGACAGTTGCGAAAACATGAACAGAATTACCCCACTCATGATCTTGAGCTAGCTACGGTCATACATGCATTGAAAATATGGAGACACTACTTATACGTTCTGCACATGGACATCTATACGGATCACAAAATCCTTCAATATATTTTCAAACAGAAGGAGTTGAACCTGCGGCAAGGGAGATGGTTAGAATTACTGAAGTATTATGATGTGAACATTCTATATCATCCAGGGAAGGCGAATGTAGTAGCAGATGCACTTAGCCGCCGATCGATGGGTAGTTTATGTGGAGTTCCTTCGGAAAAGTGAGAAATAATTCGTGAAGTCCATCGGTTAGGAAGTCTCGGCGTACGGCCCATTGATTCAGGAGATGCAGGTATTAGCGTCAATGACCCCACAGTTTCATCACTGAATCTAGAAGTGAAGGAACGGTAATATGAAGATCTTCAGTTAAGCCACTATCGAGATCTATCTCAGGAAAAGGAAAAGTCTCCATTCGAAGTTTCCATAGAAGGGGTTCTTAGATATCGAGGCCGGTTATGTGTACCGAATGTGGCAAACTTGCGCCAACGGGTTTTAGAGGAAGCACATTATTCCCGGTATTCTATTCATCCAGGTGCAACCAAGATGTACCGCGATCTCAAATTGGTATATTGGTGGGATGGCATGAAGCGAGACATAGCAGAATTTATAGCACAGTGTCCGAATTACCAGCAAGTGAAGGCCGAGCATCAAAAGCCAGGGGGATTATTGCAAGCAATGGAAAATCCTACGTGGAAATGGGAAGAAATTAATATGGACTTTGTGGTAGGATTACCCCGTACGCGAGGGAAGTATGATTCTATATGGGTGATCGTGGATAGACTCACGAAAGCAGCTCATTTTCTCCCCGTTAGAACCACATATTCAGCGGAAGATTATGCTAAATTGTATCTCAAGGAGATTGTACGACTTCACGGTATTCCTTTGGCCATTATCACAGACAGAGGGGCACAGTTCACAGCCAAGTTCTGGAAGTCCTTTCAAGAAGGTCTAGGTACCCAAGTTAAGCTCAGCACGACATTCCATCCGCAGACTGACGGACAAGCCGAGCGCACTATTCAGACCTTAGAGGATATGCTATGGGCATGTGTATTGGACTTTGGCGGTAGTTGGGATGAGCATTTGCCTCTTATCGAATTTGCCTATAATAATAGCTATCATTCCAGCATTCAAATGGCCCCGTATGAAGCCTTATATGGAAGAAAATGCAGATCTCCAATTTGATGGTTTGAAACCGGAGAAGTACAATTGATAGGCCCCGACTTGATCCAACAAGCAGTTGAAAAGGTTAAAGTGATTCGAGACCGACTGTTAACAGCTCAAAGTCGCCAAAAGTCTTATGCAGATAATCGCCGATGAGATTTGGAATTTCAGGTGGGCGATTGGGTGTTCCTGAAGGTATCGCCGATGAAGGGAGTGATGAGATTTGGCAAGAAGGGAAAGCTAAGTCCCAGATATATCGGACCCTACCAAATCATTCGCAAGGTGGGTCGAGTAGCCTACGAATTGGACTTGCCTTCAGAGCTCGAATTCGTGCATCCAGTATTCCATGTTTCGATGCACCGCAAGTGTATTAGAGACCCAACAAGAATAGTTCTGATTGATGATGTGCAAGTAACAGAGGAGCTAACATACGAGGAAATGCCCATTGCCATTTTGGATAGACAAGTACGAATGCTTCGAAATAAAGAGGTTGCTTCAGTCAAAGTTCTATGGCGGAACAATAATCGGGAAGAAATGACTTGGGAAGCAGAGGAGAAGATGAAATCTATGTACCCCCATTTGTTCCAATCTCCAGAAGAGATTCAAGATGAGACGTCGATGGAGTAAGGTATGCATGTTTTAGTTTTATGTTTTTGGTCGTGTGTGGACATAAATGTGTTGATATTGTGATATAGCCCTGTGAGACGAAGATATTGTGGGTTGTTGTAATGGAAAGGTAGTATCCAAATTACAAAGGAAACTCTGGCAAAATTTTCCAGAATCCCCAAGTGTCGAACATTCGAGGACGAATGTTCCAAAAGGGGGGAAGAATGTTACACCTTGAGAATTTCTCCGTACTTGTATGATGAGTGGAATGACGAAAAGTTGAGTGAATGATGTTTTATTAAGTCGGGAATGGCTAATTAAGAATTTTTGGAAATAAGAAAGTCGCGGAAAATTTTTCAGCCCAGTGGTCGTATATGGCACTATACGGCCCGTAAAGTGGTTTACGGACCGTATAGTGCAATCGTCCTCCAGCTTGTCAAAAATTCCAACTTTCTGTAAATGTTGAATATGGTTAAATATGACCCAGTTTACGGCCCGTAAACTGGTTTACGGACCGTAAACCAGGTGGTAAACTACCATGTCCATCAGCCAAAACTTTCTGCCTTTGAAATGGTTAAATACGACCACAGTGGACGGACAGTAAATCAAAATACGGTCCGTATATGGTGGTTTACGACCACTGTTCATCCCGACAAGTTTTCATTAAAGACCACATTTTGAATTATTAAAAGGGAACTTAAGCCCATTTCACGTCATTTTTCATCCAACACTTCAAGAAAACTCTAGAGTGTTCTTCAACACTTCAACTCTAAGAATAGCAAGAAAATCCAACGAAACCTAAGATTATCAACACCAAATTCATGAGAATAAGTGTAAGAACACATCAAAGGATCTTCTAAGTCAAGAAATTCCCAAGAAGGTGGAACTAAGGTTTTGGCTAATTGAAGTATTTCAACTTAGGGATTGTTCAACCATCCTCCAAGGTAAGTTTCATGACTATTCCATATTGTTTGAAGTATTGGAAAGCTTAGACACTTGAAATGTAGAAGAACATAGAAATGGGTCATTATTGAGTGAATAGTGACATAAATGAATGATAGTGGAATTAAACTATGAATGTTGAAGTGTTGTGAGTACAAATACGTTATAAATGATGTTTATATCATGAAACAAGCATTAAATGCATGAAAATGCAAGGATGAGCTAGAAGTAGAAATAAGGGAAAATTGGAGGAAAATGGTGGATTTTGGCAAATGTACGTAAATGACGATTGTCGATTATGATATTGCGAGTAATATTATGAATTTTGGGTGTTGATATAAAAAATGAGAAAAATGGTATGAGCGAAGGAAGCGTTGTCCGACTTTTCCAAGAATTAGCGATGCGTTCTTGTAGTTAGTTTACTAATGTTGATACGGATTCTCTTATGAAGGTAACGACGGGATATCGACGGAGAACAAGCGAGCGATATCTTAGCTAAACGACCAAGATATGTGAGGCTAGTCCTTCTTTCTAATGGCATGAATCTTTTAACTTGAATCCCTATTCCTTTCATGAGTTTTTATATTCTAAGAAGTTAAAAGCTTATACTTATGAATGTCTATATGAGATAAGTTATACGATATGATGACACTAGAATGATGATGATGTTATTCCTTGCCTACACTCACCTTATGTACTAGTCCTTTCAAGGTGAGGCAGAATGTCCATGATGGTTCCATAATGTAATCGGGGGATCACGACCTTACGTCACCCCGATAGAGTAAAGTTGATCATGAGTCATATATACGCATTATGATAAGATAAGTATTTTATGATAAGCATATTACTATGAGTATTTACGTTAAGCATGTCATGATTGCATTCACACCGGGCCTAGTTGGCCGGGCAGACACCGCTTCGGCGGGTGGCGATACGGATACACCACGACCTACGGGCGTGGGCAGACACCACTAGTGGGCAGCATGAGATGGTACCCCGGACGCGGGAGGCCTGGACGCGGGCTAATATTATTGATTATCACACCGTTACGACATGGACGGGCAGCTTGCATATGATGCATACATGTTATGATAATGAGTAAGACAACATGCATTACTTCATATATGATTATCAGTTAGATTAAGTTGTCTCATATTGATGTTATCCTCATATTACTGATGTTTCCTTTCATTATGTACGCCTCTCATACTCGGTACAATATTCGTACTTACGTCCTTTCTTCAGACGTTGTGTTCATGCCCACAGGTAGACAGGGAGGAGAGCTTGGCCCAGGTCCTCAGTAGCTGTCAGCTGATAGATAGCACTCCATTGTTTGGAGGTGCTTATGGCTATTCTTTTGATGTACATTCATATATGCATATTTTGGGCATGACGGAGTCTTGTTCCGTCCATGTATTCATTATGTTAGTAGAGGCTCGTAGATACGCAGTGTGGGTTAGATGGTCTCACAAGATGTTTTCATATGTATGTATATTATTTTGATGGCCAAGGGGCAAATTTATATAAAGTATTTATATTTTGATTTAATATGATTTTCCTACAATTAGTATGTAAAATTGATAAAAGAGTATTAAATGAGCGAGACAAGCAGTAGAGTAAGCGGTGCTCGGTAATTGCTCCGGGTACCCGTCGTGGCCCCTAGCTGGGTCGTGACACTTAGATAGTTTGTATATCCTCATTTTAAGTCGCTCATGATTTGTGATACCAAATTTTGAATTGTGTCTTAGACTTCCATTGTCTGATACTTTTTGTCTACGCTACTGTCCTATTAGACCTTGTTAACTCTTGTATGGATTATATTTATTCGGTTATTATGTAGTAGTTCGCCTGATGTGCGAATGGTTAAGTGCCATCACAACTTAGGTTATTGAGTCACGACACAAATATACCAAAAATGATAGACATAAACTATAAGAGAGCTAGCACTACTCTTTTTCAGCGGGTCCTACAGTGAGTCTTCAGATTAAGCAAGCTGATGGTTGGGTTTTTAATATTTAACAAAGAAAAAAAAATAGATTCTAAGTAACATAATACGATTAGAGGCAGGGACCAATCTACCTTTTATGGTAGGGGTGACACGACACTCACACACTTCGGATAAAATTTCAAGTATGTGTATAGATATCGAAGATACAATCTTTAGCTACGCAAAGGGGCACCTGCAGTGCACAAATGACTAGCGAGTGTAATGGTTCAGCAGAACCTTTTTAGTTTTTCATGCCCTAATGAATCCGAGTTCAATTTCCTGTGGAACAATTCCATTTTCTCCGTTGAGCCCCCTATAAGTCCTACAGAGGCAATCCTGGGAGTAGTTCATATGGATTTTTCATCAGGGATAGCAGTGGAGATTTGGTTTATGCTGAAGCACATCAAATGGGAATAGCAACAAACATGGAAGCTAAAGCTGAGGCCATAAAGCAACCACTGAAGTACTGCAGAGAACATAACATTCAACAGGCTCAACTTGAGACTGATTCTCTTGTTCTCCAAAACATCTTTCAAGATTCATGGATCACTCCATGGGAACTGAGATATCAGATTGAAGAGATCAAGCAGGACATGAGAGCAGTACAGGTGCAGATCACTCATGTTTTCAGCGAAGGCAACAAGCTGGCAGACTTTCTAGCAAATCAAGCTTTGGATCATTCAGAGATCAACGTACATGACTTTATACTCATGCCATCAGAAGGAAGAAGAATTCTCAACAGGGACAAATCACAACTTCCTCAACCAAGGATTAGAACAAGGAGGATTCAGTAGCTTGACAATCAACAATGATGCTACATGTATGGATAATCATATGGTGTTTTCACAAATTGGGACAAACATCAAAGCTGATACATCAGTATCACAAATGACATACTAGCTTAGGCATACAGGAAAGAACTGGTTATATAGGACAGTTTTTTTTTATTCTTGTAATACTAGCTAGTTCAAATTATAGACATGTTGTAATAGACTGTTTATTACACCTCGGAAAATTTCCCGTTGATGCATAGCGAATAGACTAACGAAGGGCACAAATTATACGGTATTTAAATAAGTAAGGAATGACGTTTGACAACCCTAATTAAGATTTCAAAGGCATTCGAGATGAGGGAAGAAAGTTTGCCAAGAGAAGGCAAGGCATATGATATGCATCAGAAAGGATTTACGAGTACCAAGTTAATGATGACTTAATGATGTTTTGGAGAAGCGTTATAATGCCCCTTAGGTTGTTAATAAAGTGCTAAACAAGTGTCAAGAAGGTTCCATAAGGATTGGAGATCAAACGAAACGACGGAAACAATTTCAGGGAAATGGAGTTATACGGTCCGTATAACTTTATACGACCACTTATACGGTCCGTATAACTTTATACGGTCCGTATAACTCCCAACAGGGAGATGATCCACTGTTCGGTGAACCACGACCACTTATACGGACCGTACAATACTATACGGACCGTATAAGTGTCCGTGGAAATCCCGACGGGCTGATTTGCAATGTTTGTATAAATAGATGCCTTGGGTTCTTTTACTTCATTTTTTCATATTCTACAAGTGTTGAGAGCTCAAAAACCCTTCTCTAAGCATATTCCACTCAAGTCCAAGAGAACACAAGGATCAAAGACTAGAATCAAGTGTTTATGTGTAAGAAAGACATTAAAGTTCATCCAAGGCAAGGAATCCAAGTGAAGGTGAAACTAGGGTTTTGCTCAAGTGAGGTGTTTTCACCAAAGGTTCATACCTACACCATCTAAGGTAATATTTATGGTATTTCCATGTTGTTTAAGGTATTTGAAAGTTGAAACACTTTGATTGTAGAAGGATAGAGAAAAATGGGTCATGAATGCGGGAATAGTATCATTGTGAGTAATAGCTTGAATTGAGTCATGATTCTTGATGTGTTGTGATATGGTTATGTTGTAAATGATGGTAAGAACATAGGATAGACATTGTGTATGAATGAATGTAATTGTTAGTTATGACCGTGGATATGGATAACTGGAAGTGAATTGAGAGATATGGATAATGTGGATGAATAAAGACTATTGTTATGATACTGTGAATGTATTATTGACGTTTGGGAGTTGATATATCATATGGAGGAAGGCGTATAAATAAAGGAGATGCTGTCCAATTTTCTCTAGTGTTAGTCGTGTATGCTAGCTATCGATTTTCTAATGATAGTATAACTCTAATGAAGGTAGAAACTTGAGCATTGGAGGAGAACGTGCAAGTGATAGGATAGTTGAATGGAAAGGTGTATAAGGCTAACCCTTCTTTCATAAGGCATGGTCCTTTGGCCAAATATCTATTCTTCCATGAGCCTATGATGCTTTCCAAATGATTCTATCTTCAAAAAGCTACAAAGCTTATAATTCTTGATATGTATTACGATTGTATCAAATTCCTCAAATGACGATTAATCCTATAAGGATAGATGTAATGACGACGATAATGGTAATGACGATAATGATGACGACAATAATAGCGATAACGATAATGATGACGATGATAGTAGTGATAATGCTAAAGATGCCTATGAGCTTATATGTATGCGTGCCTATGTATGGATATTATGAAACCCCGAGCTTATATGGCCGAGTAGAATATATAGATGTGTATATATATATGTATGACGATGCGCGCGCTCCACTACATTTTGGTACGGATAACACTGAGCCTTGGTAGGGCCAGGTATGTGTAACACTGAGCCTTGGTTGGCCAGGTATGTATGATAACCGAGCCTAGCCATGGTCCGGTACGTGAAACACAGAACCTTCGTGGTCGGGTATGCTATGTAAATGAAATGTATATGATATAGGATACGAGTATGAATACGAATATGATACGAATACAAATAAGAATATGTATATGAATACGATTATGGATACGAAATGTAAATGAGTACGGATATGAAAACGGATACGGATATGGATGTATGTACACAGTCATGCATTAGAAATGGAAAGTCCCTATGAAAGGCAAGTAAGTGCTTATGACAACGATACTACTATCTCCCATCTTATGCTATTTCTTATGTTGCTTATTATGCTTCTATATTGATATTGATCATGCTTTACATACTCAGTACATTCTTCGTACTGATGTCCTTTTGTTTGTGGACGCTGCGTCATGCCTGCAGGTGGCCAGGGAGACAGGCTTGATCTATAGCTATATTTCTCAGGGACTATATAGCGGAGCTCCATCTCTTCTGGATCTATAGCTTTTGGTATTGATTCTTTTGTGTACATATTTATGGGCATAGCGGGGTCCTGTCCCGCCAATATGATATGACATAGTCGTAGACATGTGTATATGGTTAGATGTGTTTGGCCTTGTCGGCATATATTTTGGATATCATTTTGTTAAGCTCGTCGGCTTTATGTACATTGATAGGGGCATAGTTGCTAATGATGATATAAATGTATTGATTGTCCAACGGAGATAGTACAATTGATTAATAGAAAGTATGATTTAATATGTGAGTTATGACCGTGATGTAAATGTAAAGGTATGTTAAGGAGTGCCCAGGTGGGCTAGCACCGGGTGCCCGTCGCGGCCCTCAAGTTGGGTCGTGACAAAAGTGGTATCAGAGCAGTTTTTTCCTAGGGTGTGTCTACAAGCCGTGTGCAGTAGAGTCTTGGTTATGGGTGTGTTGCGCGCCACACTTATAAACAAGAGGCTGCGGGCATTTTAGGAATGATTGACCATTTTTCTTCACAACATCGTACGATAGAGCTATGATATAAGAACTTCATTCTCGTTAACCGTGTATTGTGTATTTCAGAGATGCCTGTAAAGAGAAAGTCTACAGCAGCCCAAAGGGGCAAGACAATGGCAGAAAAGCGGGCTGAAAGAGCACCACCAACTGTGGTAAAGGAAAGTGAGTCCCAGAATGCGGCTCAATCTCAATCCTCCCTGTCCGTGCCTGCTTCTAAGGTGCGTGAGGGAGCCTCAGCCCCAGCTCCAGCACCTCCGGCTCCTCCACCGGATGCTTCAGACCAAGATGTAAAAGAGGCCATTCATTTGCTTACTCAATTGGTTACTGCACAGACTCAACGACAAAGTACGGGGCAAGGTGATAGGTCTGTTAGTGCAAGGGCCCGTGACTTCATTAGCTTGAACCCTCCGAAATTCTTTGGATCAAAGCCGGATGAGGACCCTCAGAATTTTATTGATGGAATGTTGAGGACACTTCGCTTGATACATGCTTCGGACACCGAATTGGTGGAATTAGCGTCCTATAGATTGAGGGATGTTGTGGTTCATTGGTACACGGTTTGGATGGCTTCACGGGGCGCCAATGCGCCTCCCCTGGTATGGCAAGAATTTGTTGATGCTTTCCTCCGACATTATTTGCCTTCAGAAGTTCGGCGAGCTAGAGGCGATAAATTTTTGAATTTGAGGAAAGGTAGCATGAGTGCTTTAGAGTATAGTCTCCGCTTTAGTTCTTTGGCGAGGTATGCCTCAGCCATGGTAGCGGATACGGGTGACCGAGTGCACCAATTTGTGAAAGGCCTTGGGCCATATTTGATAGATAGGTTCTTGACTGCGTCCCTTCAGGACAATATGGATATTTCACGCATTCAGGCCCATGCTCAGAATTTAGAAGAAAGCCTACAACAACAAAGAAGTAAGCGTGAGCATGATAGGGGACATAGCAAGAGGGATAGATCTTCGGGCTGATGAGTGAGTATAGAGGCGGGCACAAACAGCAGTTTTCTCGGCATTCAGGCCATTCTATGACTAGTGCGCCTCCACGGTTTTCAGGCTAGAGATTTGATAGATCTACTCGTTCCGGGCCGAGTCAGAGTTTTTCGGGATCTCAGTTCTGAGGTGATTCGGGTCAGGCGAGGTCACCCGTACGACGATGTTCCCAATGTGGGAAGTTACATTGGGGTCAGTGCCGATCAGGTTCAGAGGTTTGCTATTCATGTGGTCGACCCGGCTATATTATGCATGATTGCCCCTCAGTTGGTGGTGGAGGTAGGACCCAGACTTCAAGGTCGGTAGCTGGATCTTCATCATCTGTACGCCCTATGGGGCCAGGTTCACAAGCGCCAGTCGGTCATTGTAGAGGCAGAGGGAGAGCCCCCAGTTCTAGCGGTCCTCAGAACCGTATTTATGCTTTGGCTGGATGCCAAGATCTTGAGTCTTCTCCTGATGTGGTCACAGGTATATTATCGGTATTTTATCATGATGTATATTCTTTGATAGATCCGAGCTCCACATTGTCATATGTTACTCCGTATATTGCGGGTCGATTTAGAGTCGAACCGGAGTCGATCAAACATTTTTGAGGTGTCTACACTCGTTGGTGAATCGATAATAGCTAGCCGAGTATATAGAAACTGCATAGTTGTGATTTGTGACCATCGTACTATGATTGACTTGCATGAGTTAAAAATGGTAGACTTTGATGTTATTATGGGCATGGATTGGTTGGCTTCTTGCTATGCCAATGTTTATTATAGAATGAAAATTGTTCGTTTCCAATTCCCGGGAGGACCAGTTTTAGAATGGAAAGGGAATACTGCTTCACCAAAAGGTAGGTTTATTTCCTATCTAAAGGAAAGGAAAATGATCACAAAATGTTGCATTTATCATCTAGTACGGGTTCAAGATGTAGAAACTGAACCGCCGACTCTTCAGTCAGTTCCCGTAGTGAATGAATTTTCGGATGTGTTCCCGGAAGAGCTCCCAGGCCTCCCTCCTGAGCGAGAGATTGATTTTGCTATTGACGTGTTGCCAGACACTAAGCCTATATCTATTCCTCCCTATAGAATAGCACCCGCAGAATTGAAAGAGTTGAAGGAGCAATTGAAAGACTTGCTTGAGAAAGGCTTTACTAGGCCTAGTTCATCCCCGTGGGGAGCACCCGTATTGTTTGTCTGAAAGAAATATGGCTCCTTGAGAATGTGCATTGACTATTGGCAATTGAATAAGGTGACGATAAAGAACAAATATCCTCTTCCGAGGATTGATGACTTGTTTGACAAATTACAAGGTGCCAAATGGTTTTCAAAGATAGATTTGAGGTCCGGGTATCATCAAGTGAGAGTTAGGGAGAAAGATATCCCTAAGACAGCCTTCAGAACAAGATATGGCCATTTTGAGTTCCGGGTAATGTCATTTGGGCTAACTAATGCACCGGCAGTATTTATGGATTTGATGAACAATGTGTTCAGGCCCTTCCTGGATCTATTTGTGGTTGTATTCATCGAAGATATCTTGGTGTATTCTAGATCTGAGGCAGAACATGCGGATCATTTATGTGCCATCCTTAGAGTTCTTCAAACTCGAGAGTTGTTTGCAAAATTTTCTAAGTGTGAGTTTTGGTTAAACTCAATGACATTTTTGGGGCACATTGTTGCAGCCGATGGTATTCGGGTAGATGGCCAAAAGATTGAGGCCGTGAAGACTTGGCCAAGGCCCACAACTCCTACAGAGGTTCGTAGCTTTCTGGGCTTAGCAGGTTATTACAGGAGATTTGTTGAAGGTTTTTCTTCTATTTCTGCATCACTCAAAAAGCTGACCCAGAAATCACCAAAGTTTCAATGGACAGATGCTTGTGAACGTAGTTTCCAAGAGTTAAAAGATAGATTGACTTCTGCCCTAGTCCGGACATTTCCAGAGGGATTGGAAGGATACGTTGTTTATTGCGATGCTTCAGGCATTGGGCTAGGCTGTGTGTTGATGCAACATGGTAAGGTGGTTGCTTATGCTTCAAGGCAATTACGGAAACATAAGAAGAATTACCCAACCCATGATCTAGAATTGGCTGTAGTGATTCATGCATTAAAGATGTGCAGACATTATTTATATGGTGTCCATGTGGATATTTTACCGATCATAAGAGCCTTCAGTATATCTTCAAGCAAAAAGAGTTGAATTTGCGGCAACGACAAAGGTTGGAATTGCTGAAAGATTATGATGTTGATATCCTATATCACCCCGGAAAGGCAAATGTTGTGGCTGATGCTCTTAGCCATAGATCTATGGGAAGTTTGTATGATGTACGACCAGAGAAGAGAGAAATGGCTCGTGAGCTCCAGCAGTTAGCTAGCCTAGGAGTTCGAGTAGTGGACTCAGATAGCAGGGGAACTACCATTCAGAATTCAACAGTCTCGTCGCTAGTAGCGGAAGTGAAAGAGCGACAATACGAAGATTCCATGCTAATACATTGCAGAGATACACTCCCTCAGAAGGAGGAGTCATCATTTGAGATTGCAGGAGACGGAGTTCTCCAATGCCGAGGCAGATTATATGTTCCTGACGTGGCAGGTTTACGCCACCAAATATTAAGAGAAGCTTATTGTTCCGGTTATTCTGTCCAGCCCGGAGCAACGAAAATGTACCATGATCTTAAATCTATATAATGGTGGAATGGGATGAATAAAGATATAGCGAAATTCGTAGCTCAATGTCCCAACTGTCAACAAGTGAAAATCGAACACCAAAAGCCGAGCGGATTGTTGCAAGCTATAGAAATTCCAACTTGGAAGTGGGAAGTAATTAACATGGACTTGATTACAGGCTTACCCCGTTCTCGACGTAATTATGATTCTATATGGGTGATTGTTGATAGACTCACGAAGTCAGCTCATTTCTTACCAGTCAGAACGATATATGCGGCGGAGGATTATGCAAAGCTTTATGTTAAAGAGATAGTGCGACTCCATGGTGTCCCAGCATCTATTATCTCTGATAGAGGGACTCAGTTTACAGCTGTTACACCTCAAAACATTTCCCGTTGATGCACAACGAATGGGATAACGAAGAGCACGAAGTGTATGGTATTTCAATAAGTAAATAATGACATTTGATGACCCTAAGTAGGATTTCAAAGACATTCGATGTTAGACAAGAAAGTTGCCAAGAGAAGGCAAGGCATACAACAGGTATCGGACGAGAATTATGAGTAACAAGTTGATGATGGCTTAATGATGTGTTGGGGAAGAGTTATAACGTCCCTTAGATTGTTAATGAAGTGTTGAAAAAGTATTAAGAAGATTCCATAAGGATTGGAGATCAAACGAAGTAGCGAGAACAAGTTCAGTGGACTGATGGGTTATACGGCTAATTATACGGACCGTATAATGGACCGCAGAACCATCACAGTGAAGATCACTCACTGGTGGGATTATACGGTCAGTTATACAGACCGTATAAATTTATATAGCCCATATAATGGACCGTATAATGGTCACAGAGAAGACTGAATGAAAGGTCCATTTCACGGTCCCTTATACGGACCGTATAAATTTATACGGCCCATATAATGGACCGTATAATGTCCCGACAGATCAGATTTTTGGGTTATTAAAAAGGGGACCAAGTTCATTATCTCATTTCCACATTTCACCCCTTCTCTCTAAAACATCTCTCTACATTTATTTCACACAAATTCAAGAGATATTAGTGATCATCTACATCAAACTAAATGCATCAAGTGTAAGAAACCCATTAATGTTCATCTAAAGCAAGAAAACCAAGTAAAGGTGAAACTAGAGTTTTTCCCAAGGGAAGTGTATGCACCCTAGGTTCATTTCTACACCATCTAAGGTAAGTTTTATGACATTCCCTTGTTGTTTAAGGTATTCGAAAGTTGAAACACTTGGATTATATAAGGAAATAGGAAATGGGTCATGAATGTGGGAATAGTGTCACTTTTGAGAAAATGTTTGGATTGAGTTATGATTCTTGATACATTATGATTATAATCATGTTATAAATGACATTGAGAACGTGGAATATAGACATTGTATATGAACGAACGAAGTCGTGTGTTATGACCATGAATATGGGTGATTGGAAGAATTGAGAAATATAGATAATGGGAATGAATAAAGACTATTGTTATGATATTATGAATGTATTAATGACGTTTGGGAGTTGATTTACAGTATGGAGGAATGTCGTATAAATAAAGAAGATGTTGTCCGATTTTCTCTAGCTTAAGTCATATGTGCTAAGTTATAAATTCTCTAATATTAGTATGCACTTTAATGAAGGTAGAAACGTGAGCATTGAAGAAGCACGTGCAAGTGATAGATTAGTTGAACGGAAAGGTATGTAAGGCTAACCCCTTTCTTTCAGAAGGCATGGTTCTTTGGCCAATCATCTAAATCTTCTATAAGTATATGACGTATTCCAAATGATTCTATCTTCAAAGCTACTAAGCTTATGATTCTCGATATGTCTTACGATTGTACTAAGTTCCTCATATGACGAGTAAGCCTATAAAGATAGATGTAATGAATAACAATAATAGCGATGACGACAACGATGACGATGATCATAGTGGTGTTAATAGTAAGGATGATTATGAGCTATTATGTATATGTATCTATGTAGGACTATTATAGGTGTTATACCTCGGAAATTTCTCCGTGAACGTACAATGAATAGACCAACGAAGAGTATGAGTGTATGATGTTTTACTAAGAAGGGGATGACAACTTATGAGTTTTGAAAATGCGAAAGTTGCAGATTTGCACTTCAGCCCAGTTGGTCGTAAAATAGAATATGGCTCGTAAAGTGGTTTATGGACCGTAAACTGCTATCGTCCTCCAATATAAAAAATTTCAACTTTCTACCAAATGTCTACATGGTTAAATAAGAATACAGACCGTAAATCGAAATATGGCCCGTAAATTGTGACCGTAAACCACCATGACTCCAACAAACCTTTCCGGTTCTGTTATGCTTATATACGGTCGTGAAGGACGGACCGTAAACCAGAATACGGCCCGTAAACTGGGTTTTCGGCCACTGTGCACTTCAAATACTATTCATAAAAATTAGATTTTAAGTTAAGTATAAGGGACCCTTTTTCATTCCATTCATTTCATTTTCACTCCACACTTTAAGAAACATCTAGAATACTCTCTAATATTAATCCACAAAGGAAGCAAAGGAAAATCAAGATCAACAACACTAAAACCATGAAATCAAGAGTGTGAGACTCATCAAAGTTCATCTACACCAAGAAATTGCAAAGGAAGTGAAGTAGGGTTTTTGGCATAGAAGAGTATTGCTGCTCAAGGCTCATTCCTACCACATCTAAGGTAGGTTTTATGACTTTCTCATGATGATTGAAGTATTTATACGTTGAAACACTTGGATTATAGAAGAGTGTAGTAGATGGGTCATAAAATGTGAATAGTGCCATAGTTGAATAATAGTTGGATTGAATCATGAATGTTGATGAGTTGGGAGTATAAATATGTTATAAATGACGTGTAGACCATAAGATAGGTGTGAGGTATGAGAAAATTTGATGATGAGCTAAAAACCATAAATGTGGAGAAATTGGAGAAAAATGGTGGAATGCGGTAAATGTAGATAAATGACTATTTTTGATATGATATTGTGAGTGTTGTTGTGAATGTTTGGTAGTTGAAATTAAACATCGGAAAAGTAGTAGAAACAAAGGAAATGATGGCCAATTTCCCTAGAAAATAGTCACGTGTTCTAATAGTCGATTAACTGACGTTGATGCGAATTCTCTTGAAGGTAAAGACGCGAATATTGAAGAGGAACGATCAAGCGGTAGAATAGCTAAAGGAAAAGGTATGTAAGGCTAGTCCTTTCTTTCCAAGGCATGAATCCTATGATATGATATTATTTCCATACACTTCCATGGCTTCCTTATATTCCGGAACCAAGAGCCTATGTTCATGGATAGCCACGTGAGATAAGAATAAGAGACATGTTATGAGCACGATAACAGAGATGATAAGCTTAAGACTAAATATTCTAGAGTTCATGGTATAATGTTTAAACAAAGATAAAGACATTAACTACGATCTATTGGTAATGCTTGATGTATACACTCACCTTATATACTAATTCCTTCAAAGTGAGGCGGAATACCTATGAATGCTCCATAATGTAAGCAGGGGCTCTCGACCTTACATCACCCCGACATTGTTATAGATTGTTCATAAGCCTCAATGCATGTCCTATGACCAATGTTTCGAGAAACTACGAGTCTATGTTCATAAAGGATTTCATGTGAGATAAAGGTAAGAGATACGCCATAGAAATGATAATGGAAATGATGAGCTTAAGCCCAAAGATTATAAGGACTATCATACGATACTTATACGTAATTCATGCTACGAATATGATGTGATTTTCATAGATTGTCTTTAAATTTAAATGTGTCCATTAATGAAAGGTTACGATAAGCTTAAAAGATGTATGCGATGGCAATGATAATGATAAAATATATTGATCCTTGTCTGATGCATGTGATATGGTCGAGCCACTATGTTGCCGAATACAGATGATATGTATGTGATATTGTCGAGCCACTACGTGGCCGAATACGGATACTATCGAGCCACCACGTGGCTGAATATGAATGTTGTAGAGCCCTACGTGGCCGAATACGGATAATGTTTTATGTGTATGAGAAGCTACGGTACTATGATGATGAATTATATGACATGATGATATATACGCTATGATGGTTCATGTACGACGATTATGTATATGTGATATATGTATGAAATCCATTCATCCTTAAAGGTCGCATAGGTTTTGCCTTCACCTCATGACTTATGATTTCTCTATTATGTTTGTTTCATTCATGCCTTACATATTCAGTACAATATTCGTACTGACATCCGTTTTCTTTGGACGATGTGTTCATGCCCATAGGTAGATAGGGGGGTGGTGCAGACCTTTAGGATCTATCAGCAGATTTGCAGAAGCACTCCATTATTCCGGAG
Organism: Lycium barbarum; assembly: GCF_019175385.1. Taxonomy (NCBI): domain Eukaryota; kingdom Viridiplantae; phylum Streptophyta; class Magnoliopsida; order Solanales; family Solanaceae; genus Lycium; species Lycium barbarum. The sequence continues at coordinate 34,987,059 of NC_083344.1, forward strand.
GTGCTAATCGGGTTTATACTTTTGTATATATATATGTATAAATATTTTGCGCACGACGGGGTCTTGTCCCATCCATATGTCTAGTACTCTAGTAGAGGCTCGTAGATACGTATGTGTGGGTTATATGGTCTCACAAATTCACTACTGTATACACGTAGATATGTGTACATTATTTTTGATAGCCAAAGGGCTCATGTATATAAAAGTATTTACGTTCTTTAATGAAAAATGATTTTCTTATGACTATGAGTTTATGAACGAAAAATGAGGGTTAATGAGTATGATGAGTAGTAGAATGAGCGGTGCTCAGTAGTCAGCCCTGGGTACCCGTCACGGCCCCTTTCTAGGTCGTGACAATAGGACCCCGAGCTTATAAGGCCGGATAGAGTATGTATATGATTATGTAACGCGACCTCTGCAGAGGGTACGGATAACCCTGAAGCCTTGGTAGGGCCAGGTAGATATAACCCTGAAGCCTTGGTAGGGCCAGGTAGATATAACCCTGAAGCCTTGGTAGGGCCAGGTAGATGTAACCCTGAAGCCTTGGTAGGGCTAGGTATGTGTAACCTTGAGCCTTGGTTGGCCAAGTAAGTATGAAACATCGATCCTTCATGGTCGGGTATGCTATGCAAACACTATGTATATGATATGATTATGTATATGATATAGATATGAGTATGAATACGAATATGGTACAAATATGAATAAGACTATGTATATCAATACGACGATGAACTCAACGTAAATGGGTACAAATATGAGTACGGACACGGATATGGATGAATGTACAGAAATACGCATTAGAAATGGAAAGTTCCTATGAAAGGCAAGTAAGTGCTTATGACGATGATATTACGATCTCCCATCCTATGCTATTCCTTATGTTATATATTATGCTTATATGTTGATATTGATCATGCTTTACATACTCAGTACATTCTTCGTACTGACGTCCTTTTGTTGTGAACGCTGCGTCATGCCCGCAGGTGCACAGGGAGACAGACTTGATCCATAGCTACATTCTCAAGGACTACATAGCGAAGCTCCATTTCATTCGGAGCTATAGCTTTTGGGTAATTATTCTTTTGAGTACATAATTATGGGAATAGCGGGGTCCTGTCCCGCCTATATGATTTGATATACTCTCCTTAGAGGCTCGTAGACATTTGTATATGGTTAAATATGTTTGGCCTTGTCGGCCTATATTTTGTACATCATTTTGTTAGCCTTGTCGACTTATGTACATTGATATGGCATAGATGCCAATGATGATATAAAGGTATTGTTGTCCAATGGGACTAGTATGATTGATGAATAGAAATGTATGTTTAAATACGTGGCTCACCTTGATGTAAGTGTAAAGGTACATTAAGGGGTGCCCGGGTGGGCTAGCACCGGGTGCCCGTCGCGGCCCTCCGGTTGGGTCATGACAAAAGTGGTATCAGAGCAGTTCAGTCTTAGGGCGTGCCTATGAGCCGTGTCTAGTAGATTCTTAGTCATTGGTGTGTTGCGCGCCACACTTATAAACAAGAAGCTGCGGGCATTTTAGGAATAAATGACCTTCTTTCTTCATAAGAATCGTGCGATAGAGCTATGATATAAGAACTTCTTGTTCCTTAACTGTGTGTTGTGTATTTCAGAAATGCCTGTAAAGAGAAAGGCTACAGCTGCCCAAAAGGGTAAGACGGTGGTAGAAAAACGGGCCGAAAGAACACCGCCACCGGTAGTAGAGGAAAGTGAGTCCCAGAGTGCGGCTCAATATCAGTCCTCCCGTTCAGTGCCTATATTAAAGAAGCGTGAGGGAGCCTCAGCCCCAGCTCCAGCACCTCCGGTTCCTCCACCGGTTGCGTCAGGCCAAGATGTAAAAGAGGCCATACATTTGCTTACTCAATTGGTTGCTGCTCAGACTCAGCGGCAAAGTGCAGGGCAAGGTGATAGGGTTGTTAGTGCAAGGGCCCGTGACTTCATTAGCTTAAATCCTTCGGAATTCTTTGGATCGAAGCCGGATTAGGACCCTCAAAATTTTATTGATTGTATGTTGCGGATGCTTCAATTGATCCATGCTTCGGACACCGAATCGGTGGAGGTAGCGTCATATAGATTGAGAGATGTCTCAATCCATTGGTACACAGTTTGGATGGCTTCACGGGGAGCTAATGCACCTCCCCCGGTATGGCAAGAGTTTGTTGATGCTTTCCTCCGACACTATATGCCTCCAGAAGTACGGCGAGCTAGGGCCGATAAGTTCTTGAATTTGAGGCAAGGTAGCATGAGTGCTTTAGAGTATAGTCTCCACTTCAATTCTTTGGCTAGGTATGCTTCGGCCATGGTAGCGGATATGGGTGACCGAGTGCACCGATTTCTGAAGGGCCTAGGGCCACATTTGATGGATAGGTGCTTGACTGCGTCCCTTCAAGACAATATGGATATTACACGCATTCAGGCTCATGCTCAGAACTTAGAAGAAAGTCTGCAACATCAAAGAAGTGAATGTGAGCATGATAGGGGACATAGCAAGAGGGCTAGGCCTTTGGGTCCGATGAGTGAGTTTAGAGGCGGGCATAGGCAGCAGTTTTCTAGGCATTCAGACCATTCTATGATTAGTGTGCCTCCACTGTTTTCAGGCTAGAGATTTGATAGATCCACTCGTTCCGGACCGAGTCAGAGTTTTTCAGGGTCTCAGTTTAGAGGTGATTCGGTTTAGGCAAGGCCACCCGTACCATGATGTGCCCAGTGTGGGAAGTTACATCGGGGTCAGTGCAGGTCGGGTTCAAAGGTTTGCTATTCGTGTGGTCGACCAAGCCATATTATGCGTGATTGCCCCTCAGTTCATGGTAGAGGTAGGAACCAGCCATCAGGGTCGGTAGCCGGGTCTTCATCTTCTATGCGCCCTATGGGGCAAGATTCACATGCGCCAGTTGGCCATGGTAGAGGCAGAGGGAGAGTCCCCAGTTCTAGCGGTCCTCAGCACCATATTTATGCTTTGGCTGGACGTTAAGATCTTGAGTCTTCCCCTGATGTGGTCACAGGTACATTATCGGTATTTTCTCGTGATGTATATGCTTTGATTGATACGGGCTCCACATTGTCATATGTTACTCCATATATTGTGGGTCGATTTAGAGTCGAACCGGAGTCGATCAAACCTTTTGAGGTCTCCACACCTATTACACCTCGGAAATTTCCCCGCGAACGTACAATGAAAAGTTGCAGGTTTTCACTTTGACCCAGCTGGTCGTAAAGTGATTTACGGACAGTAAACTGCTATCGTCCTCCAACCTTTCAAAAATTTCAACTTTCTGTCAAATGCTTCAAATGGTTAAAAACGATTTGGAATACGGACCGTAAATCGAAATACGTCCCGTAAACTGAGTTGTAAATTTCCATGATCTCCAGCATGCCTTTCTGGTTTTGATATGCTTAAATACGGTCATGAAGGACGGATCGTAAACCAGAATACGGCCCGTAAATTGGGTTTACGACCACTGTACACCTCAGTCACTGTTCATTCCGGAATAGATTTTTAAGTCATTAAAAAGAGACCCAAGCTCATTCAAATCATTTCATCTTCACGATATTTCTCTCTAGAAACTCCTAGAATATTCTCTACTCTTCAATTACAAGAACTCAAGGGAGATTGGTGATCAATTACATGAGACCCACGAAATTAAGTGTGAAAATCACACTAAAGTTCATCCTTCTCAAGAAAACCCAAAATGAGTGAAGTAGGGTTTTGGTGCTAGAGGAGTAAATCCATTCAAAGCTTGTTCAACCATCATCTAAGATAAGTTTCATGACCATTTCATGTTGTTTAAGGTATTGGAAGGTTAGATACCCGAATTGTAGAAAAGCATAGCAAATGGGTCATAAATGAGTGAATAGTGCCATGAGTGAATGGTAGTTGAATTGAATCATGAATGTTAGTGTGTTGTGAGTATGAATACGTTATAAATGACATGTAGACCATGAGATAAGTGTGATACATGAGAAAATACGATAGCGAACCCACAACCATAATTGTGGGAAAAATGAAGAGAAATGGTGGATCATGGTTATTGTATTTGAATGATGATGGTTGATTGCTATATTGTAATTGTTGTTGTGGGTGTAGGAAGTTGATATGAAATATGGGAAAAGTAGTATAAACAAAGGAAGTGCTGCCCAATTGTCTCCAGAAATAGTAGTGCGTTCGTATAGTTGATTAACTAACGTTAGTACGAATCCTCTTTTGAAGGTAGAGGCGTGACATTGAAGGAGAATAAACGAACGCTAGATGTCTTAAACGAGAAAGGTATGTGAGGCTAGTCCCTTCTTTCTAATGGCATGAATCCTACAGCGTAACTTATTTCTTATTCATGAGCCTATGTCTATAATTAGCTACACAAGGTAATGAGTTAAAGTAGAAAAAGTTTAATGATGTTATTCATCACTTACACTCACCTTATATGCTAATTCCTCCAAGGTGAGGCAGAATGTCCATGGTTGTTCCATAATGCAATCGGGGGATCACGACTTTACGTCACCCCGAGAGAGTATGGTTAATCTTGAGCCTTATGTATGTATTATGATAAGCTAAGCGTATTGTGATGAGAATATGATGACATTACTATTACACCATGCCTATTTGGTCGGGCAGTCACCGCTAAGGCGGGCAGCTATATGATACACCATGGCCAAATGGCATGGGCAGACACCACTAGTAGGCGGCATGAGAAGTTACCCCGGACGCGGGAGGCCTGGACGCAAGCTCATATTATGATTATCCCACCAATCTGATATGGACGGGCAGTTTATACATGATGCATATATGATATGATATGATGATGAGCATGAGTAAGACAACATGATTTGTTTTCTTATACATGGTAGTTAGATTCTGATGTTCCATATGAGTATCTTCTTTATATCATTGTCTTACTTCATTGTTTATGCCTCTCATACTCAGTACAATATTCGTACTGACGTCCGTTTTCTTTGGACGCTGTGTTCATGCCCACAGGTAGACAGGAAGGAGAGCTCGATCCAGATCCGTAGTAGCTGTCAGCTAATTGGGAGCCCTCCATTGTCCCGGAGGTGCTTATGATTATTCTTTTGTGTATATATATAGCTATTTATATGTACTTTTTTGGGCACGACGGGGTCTTGTCCCGTCCCTATGTTCAGCACTCCAGTAGAGGCTCATAGATATGCAGTGCGGGTTAGATGGTCTCACGAGATCACTACTGTATACATATCTATATTATTTTGATAGCCTAAGGGGACATGTACATGAAAGTATTTTATATTTTCATACGAAATATGATTTTCCTCCACTATGAGTATAAAGATGATAAAAAGAGCATTAAATGAGTAAAATGAGCGACAGAGCGAGCGGTGCTCGGTCGTTATCCCCGGGTACCCGTCGTGGCCCCTAGCTGGGTGGTGAAAAAAGTGGTATCACAGCAGTTCGGTCTTAGGAAGTGTCCACGAGCCGTGTCTAGTAGAGTCTTGTTTATGGTGTGTAGCGCGCCACATCAATAGACAAGAGGCTACTGGGCATTTAGGAAGAATTGACCCTCTTTCTTCTATAGGATCGTGCGATAGAGCCATGTATAAGATTTTATCCTCCCTAATAGTGCGTTATGATTTCAGAATGCCGCCAAAGGGAAAGGCTATAGCCGCCCAGAAGGGCAAGACTACGGCGAAGAAGCGGGTAGAAAGAGAGCCTCCGGTGAATATAGATGAAGGCGAATCGCATAACGAGGCCCCATCTAATACTTCCTCTACCCCGCCCAATGAGGGAGAACAACGAGGAGCCTTAGCTCCAATTCCTCCGCCGGCTACTTCGGGTCAACAAATGACCGAGGCCATTCAACTATTGACACAGTTGGTTGCCGCACAGGTACAACGACAAAATGTGAGTTCAAGTGACCGGGCAACAAGTACCAAGGCCCGTGATTTTATGAGTTTAAATCCTCCGGAATTCTTCGGGTCAAAGCTGGATGAGGATCTGCAAAGTTTCGTAGATGAGATATTCAGGACATTGAAGATTGTCCATGCCTCCGAGACTGAATCTGTGGAGTTGGCATTGTATAGACTTCGGGATGTGGCGGTGTTATGGTACAACAATTAGGTATTATCAAGAGGAGAGAACGCGCCTCCTCCGGTTTGGCAAGAGTTTGTGGATGCTTTTATTCGTCACTATTTGCCACCCGAGGTCCGCCGAGCTAGAGCGGATAGATTTCTGAATTTGAAGCAAGGAAACATGAGTGCCTGGGAGTATAGCCTGCAATTTAATTCTTTGGCTAGATATGCCCCGGCTATTGTGGCCGACATGGGGGATCGGGTACATAGATTTGTAAGTGGCCTAGGGCCACATTATTTAGAGATTGTTTGACAGCTTCCTTGCAAGACGGGATGGATATTTCTCAAATACAGGCCCATGCACAGAATTTGGCGGGGCGACAACAACAACAAAGAGGCGACCGTGATATCGATAGAAGACAAGGCAAGAGGGCCAGATCCATGGGAGCTAGCAGTGAACATAGAGGGGGATCAAGGTAGACATATTCTGGGTACTCAGGTCAGTCAGTGACAAGTGCACCTCCTCGATTTACAGGTAGGATATTTGATCGCTCTTTCCATTCAGGACAGGGCCAGAGTTCTAGAGCTTCAGATTCCCAGCTCAGGGAAGATTATAGTCAGAGGAGACCCCCAGTGCCACGATACAACCAATGCGGCAGATTACATTCTGGACAGTGTCGTCAAGGTTCGGATGCCTGTTATACATGTGGTCAGGTGGGGCATATGATGAGGGATTTCCCATCGATGAGTGGCAGAGTTGGAGTTCAGCCTACAGGTTCAGCAGCTGGCTCTTCATCAGTACGCCCGGTAGGGCAGACTCCCCAGATGACAGCAGGTCGAGACAGAGGCCGAGGGGCAGCATCTACTTCAGGTGTCACTCAGCCTCGTGTATATGCTTTAGCCGGACAACAGGATCTCGAGTCCTCTCCGGATGTAGTTACAGGTATATTGTCTATATTCTCCCATTATGTGTATGCATTGATAGATCCGGGTTCTACATTCTCTTATATTACTCCATATGTTGCTGGTTGTATTGGGGTGAAACCCGAGTCAATTAGACCTTTTGAGGTACTCACTCCGGTTGGTGATCCCGTGATAGCAAGACAAGTGTACAAAAATTGTGTCGTGATGGTATGTGATCGTCAGACCAAAGCTGACCTGATTGAGCTAAAAATGGTAGATTTCGATGTAATCATGGGTATGGATTGGTTGGCGTCGTGTTATGAAAACGTTGATTGCCGCACAAAATTGGTCCGATTCCAATTTCCGAGAGAGTCCGTGCTTGAGTGGACGGGTAATATAGCATCTCCAAAGGGCAGGTTTATTTCTTACCTCAAGGCAAGGAAGATGGTAGCCAAGGGTTATGTTTATCTCTTAGTCCGGGTTCATTATACCGAGGAAAAGCCGCCAAATTTCCAGTCATTTCCAGTAGTGAATGAATTCCCAGATGTGTTTCCGGACGAACTTCCAGGCCTTCCACCAGAAAGAGAGATTGACTTCACCATTGATGTGTTGCCGGACACCAAGCCTATTTCTATTCCTCCTTATCGAATGGCCCCGGCAGAATTAAAGGAGCTAAAGGCGCAGTTGAAGGACTTGCTTGAGAAGGGATTTATTAGACCCAGTTCATCACCGTGGGGAGCACCGGTCTTGTTTGTGAGAAAGAAAGACGGTTCCCTGCGAATGTGCATCGATTGTAGGCAACTGAACAAAGTGACGATAAAGAACAAATATCCTCTTCCCAGGATTGATGACTTGTTCGACCAGTTACATGGTGCCAAGTTTGTTTCCAAAATAGATTTGATGTCGGGTTATTATCAAGTGAGAGTTAGTGAAGCAGATATTCCTAAAACAGCTTTCAGAACGAGATATGGCCACTATGAATTCCGAGTAATGTCATTCGGGTTGACTAATGCTCCGGCTGTATTTATGAATTTCATAAACAACGTGTTAAGACCCCTCTTGGATTTATTCGTGATAGTATTTATTGATGATATTCTGGTGTATTCTCGCACAGAATCAGAACATGCATATCACTTGAGAATTGTTCTGGGTATTCTTCGAGCCCGAGAATTGTATGCCAAATTTTCAAAGTGCGAGTTCTTGCTAAATTCTGTGACATTTCTGGGACATGTTATTTCAGATGATGGCATTCGAGTCGACACTCAGAAAATTGAAGCTGTGAAGACTTGGCCAAGGCCTACCAATCCTACAGAAGTTCGTAGTTTTCCGGGTTTGGCAGGTTATTATCGAAGATTCGTAGAGGGATTTTCATCTATTTCAGCCCCATTGACGAATCTAACCTAGAAGTCAGCTAAATTTCAATGGGACGATGCTTGTGAGCGCAGCTTCTAAGAGTTGAAGGACAGATTGACCTCAGCTCCAGTTTTAATTCTTCGAGAAGGGTCAGATGGTTATGTTATGTATTGTGACGCTTCCGGTGTCGGATTGGGATGCGTATTGATGCAGCGTGGTAAGGTCATTGCATATGCTTCGAGGCAATTGTGGAAACATGAGAAGAATTACCCAACTCATGATCTCGAATTGACTGCGGTTATTCATGCCCTGAAAATATGGAGGCATTATTTATATGGTGTGCACGTTGATATCTATACAGATCACAAAAGTCTTCAGTACATCTTCAAGCAAACGGAGTTGAACCTGTGACAGAGGCGGTGGTTAGAATTATTAAAAGATTATGAAGTTAACATTTTATACCACCCTGGGAAGGCGAATGTAGTACCCGATGCGCTTAGTTGCCGATCAATGGGCAGTTTATGTGAAGTCCCTCCGGAAAGGAAAGAGATGGTTCAAGAACTTCACAGATTAGCTAATCTGGGAGTGCGTGTAATTAATTCGGTTGATGCAGGGATTAGTATCAATGATTCCACAACCTCGTCCTTGGATAAGAAAGTGAAGGAACGGCAGTATGAAGATCCTCAGTTGTGTCGTTATAGAGACGCATCTCATGGGAAATAAAAGTCTCCGTTTGAAGTTTCTATGGATGGGATTCTTAGGTACCGAGGCAGGTTATGTGTGCCGAATGTGGCGGAATTGCGCCGATGAATTTTAGAAGAAGCACATTGCTCTTAATATTCTACTCATCCAGGTACAACCAAAATGTACCATGATCTCAAGATGATGTACTGGTGGGATGGCATGAAGAGACACATAGCAGAATTTGTAGCACATTGTCCAAATTGCCAACAGGTAAAAGTTGAACACCAAAAGCCGGGAGGCTTGTTAAAAGCAATGGAAATCCCTACTTGGAAATGGGAAGTGATCAACATGGATTTCATCGTGGGATTACCCCGTTCCTGTGGCAGGTATGACTCTATATGGGTGATCGTGGATAGGCTGACGAAAGCAGCCCATTTTCTTCCAGTTAGGACCACGTACTCAGCGGAAGACTATGCAAGGTTGTATCTCAAAGAAACTGTGCGACTCCATGGAATCCCATTATCTATTATCACAGATAGAGGAGCACAGTTTACAGCTGAGTTCTGGAAGTCTTTTCAAGATGGTTTGGGCACGCAAGTGAAGTTTACCACGACATTTCATCCGCAAACTGATGGGCAGGCTAAGCGTACCATTCAAACCTTGGAAGATATGCTATGAGCATGTGTGCTGGATTTCGGTGGTAGCTGGAATGACCACTTAACCCTTATTGAGTTCGCATACAACAATAGCTACCATTCAAGTATACAAATGGCTCTATATGAAACTTTATATGGAAGGAAATGTAGATCTCCAATCGGATGGTTTGAAATAGGAGAAGCGCAATTAGTGGGCCCTGAGTTGGTCCAACAAGCGATAGAAAAAGTCAAGGTGATCCAAGATCAGTTGTTGACAGCCCAAAGTCGCCAAAAGTCCTATGCGGACAACCGCCGATGAGACTTGGAATTTCAAATTAACGATTGGGTATTTTTGAAAGTGTCACCCATGAAAGGGGTGATGAGATTTGGTAAGAAAGGGAAGCTAAGTCCCAGATGCATTGGACCCTACAAAATCATTCACAAGGTGGGTCAGGTAGCCTATAAATTAGATCTACCTTCGGAGCTTGAATCAGTCCACCCAGTTTTCCACAGTTCGATGCTCCGCAAGTGCTTTGGAGATCCCACCAATATTTTCCCGATAGCCGATGTGCAAAAAACGGAAAAGCTAACCTATGAAGAAGTGCCTATGGCCATCCTAGATAGGCAAGTGCGAAAGCTTCGAAATAAAGAGGTAGCGTCAGTCAAAGTATTGTGGCGAAACAACAATCGGGACGAAATGACTTGGGAAGCAGAAGAGAGTATGAAGTCCAAGTACCCACTCTTATTCCAACCCCCGGGAGAGATCTAACACGAAACGCCAATGATGAGGTATGTATGCTTATTTTCTTCATGCTTTCGGTCGCGTGTGGCCACGGATATGTCGATAGTGTGATGTAGCCCTGTGAGGCGATGATATTATGGGTTGTTGTGATAGGATGGTAGTGTCAAATTACAGGGGAAACTCTGGCAAAATTTTCGTAGAATCCCGAGTGTTCAACATTCGATGACGAATGTTCCAAAAAGGGGGGAAGAGTGTTACACCTCGGAAATTTCCCCGCGAACGTACAATAAAAAGTGGCAGGTTTGCACTTTGACCCAGTTGGTCGTAAAGTGGAATATGGCTCGTAAAGTGATTTACGGACCGTAAACTGCTATCGTCCTCCAACCTTTCAAAAATTTCAACTTTCTGTCAAATGGTTAAAAACGATTTGGAATACGGACCGTAAATCGAAATATGGCCGTAAACTGAGTCGTAAATTTCCATGATCTCCATCATGCCTTTCTGGTTTTGATATGCTTAGCTATGGTCGTGAAGGACGGACCGTAAACCAGAAAACGGCCCGCAAATTGGGTTTACGACCACTGTACACCTCAGTCACTGTTCATTCCGGAATAGATTTTTAAGTCATTAAAAAGAGACCCAAGCTCATTCAAATCATTTCATCTTCACGATATTTCTCTCTAGAATACCCTCTACTCTTCAATTAAAAGAACTCAAGGGAGTTTGGTGATCAATTACATGAGACCCACGAAATCAAGTGTGAAAATCACACTAAAGTTCATCCTTCTCAAGAAAACCCAAAAGGAGTGAAGTAGGGTTTTGGTGCTAGAGGAGTAAATCCATTCAAAGCTTGTTCAACCATCATCTAAGGTAAGTTTCATGACCATTTCATGTTGTTTAAGGTATTGGAAGGTTAAGATACCCGAATTGTAGAAAAGCATAGCAAATGGGTCATAAATGAGTGAATAGTGCCATGAGTGAATGGTAGTTGAATTGAATCATGAATGTTAGTGTGTTGTGAGTATGAATACGTTATAAATGACATGTATACCATGAGATAAGTGTGATACATGAGAAAATACGATAGCGAACCCACAAACATAATTGTGGGAAAAATGAAGAGAAATGGTGGATCATGGTCATTGTATATGAATGATGATTGTTGATTGCTATATTGTAATTGTTGTTGTGGGTGTTGGAAGTTGATATGAAATATGGGAAAAGTAGTATAAACAAAGGAAGTGCTGCCCAATTGTCTCTAGAAATAGTAGTGCGTTCTTATAGTTGATTAACTAACGTTAGTACGAATCCTCTTTTGAAGGTAGAGGCGTGACATTGAAGGAGAATAAACGAACGCTAGATTGCTTAAACGAGAAAGGTATGTGAGGCTAGTCCCTTCTTTCTAATGGAATGAATCCTATAACGTAACTTATTTCTTATTCATGAGCCTATGTCTATAATTAGCTACACAAGGTAATGAGTTAAAGTATAAAAAGTCTAATGATGTTATTTATGGCTTACACTCACCTTATATGCTAATTCCTCCAAGGTGAGGCAGAATGTCCATGGTTGTTTCATAATGCAATCGGGGTATCACGACCTTACGTCACCCCAATAGTGTATGGTTGATCTTGAGCCTTATGTATGTATTATGATAAGCTAAGCGTATTGTGATAAGCATATGATGATATTACTATTACACCGCGCCTATTTGGCCGGGCAGTCACCGCCAAGGCGGGCAGCTATATGATACACCATGGCAAAATGGCATGGGCAGACACTACTAGTGGGCGGCATGAGATGTTACCCCGGAGGCGGGAGGCCTGGACGCAGGCTCATGTTATGATTATCCCACCGATCCGATACGGCCGGGCAGTTTATACATGATGCATAAATGATATGATATGATGATGAGCATGAGTAAGACAACATGATTTGTTTTCTTATACTTGGCAGTTAGATTCTGATGTTCCATATGAGTATTTTCTTTATATCATTGTCTTACTTCATTGTTTATGCCTCTCATACTTAGTACAATATTTGTATTGACGTTCGTTTTCTTTGGACGCTGTGTTCATGCCCACAGGTAGACAGGGAGGAGAGCTTGATCCAGATCCGTAGTAGCTATCAACTGATTGGGAGCCCTCCATTATCCTGGAGGTGCTTATGATTATTCTTTTGTGTGTATATATAGCCATGTATATGTACTTTTTTGGGCACGACGGGGTCTTGTCCCGTCCCTATGTTCAGCACTCCAGTAGAGGCTCGTAGATACGCAGTGCGGGTTAGATGGTCTCACGAGATCACTACTGTATACATATCTATATTATTTTGATAGCCTAAGGGCACATGTACATGAAAGTATTTTATGTTTTCATACGAAATATGATTTTCCTCCGCTATGAGTATAAAGACGATAAAAAGAGCATTAAATGAGTAAAATGAGCGACAGAGTGAGCGGTGCTGTTATGTCCCGTGTTGTCGTATAATTGGAAATCGAGAAATAATTACGATTTATGTGTTATAAGGAAATATTTTGATTTTGGTGAATATGACTATGTTGGTTATAGAATCTTTAATGTTAAGACATCGGGAAAGGCCGAGGGTAAATTTGGAATTTCGGAAATTAGTTTCGGGAATTACAAAATGGGACTTTTCAAGAATTGGGCCAAGGAAAATATGACACAAAGTTTAGGCCCAAGGGATTAGGGTGGCCGGCCTTAGCAAGGCCCAAACCCACTATGTTGATGTCATGTGCATAGCACATGACTCTCTAAAGGATATATATCATATACACTTGATAATTATCAAGAAAATAGAACAAAAATTCAAGAACACCCCACAAAAGGGCTTCGGCCGAACCAAGAAAGAGAAGAGAAAGAAATTCTCCAAGCCTTGTTTGTGATCCAAAAATCCTAATTTCTACATAGTTGTGAAGTACTCAAGACCCTCTTCAACGGGGTATAATTAGTTTGGCACAAGGACCTCGTTTACGACAAGTCGGGTTTTCAAGAAAAGGTAAGAATTTTGCCCCTTTAATGTTATAGAATTGATATGAATATGTTAAGGATTGGGAATAGACGAGGATCCCGTAACTTTGATGTAAATAAGAAGCCGTGGGTGTGTGTGTATATGGTGTGTTGGCCGTGAGCCATAGGGAGAATAAAGTGAGGTGAATTGATCTTGTTTAGTTGGTATAATGTGTTGTTGTGATCCTTGTGTCGTAAATGATTGATTGATGAATTAAATTGGCGTTGGAAAATGATTTCGGATATTATCGGAAAGCGTATACCTTCGGTATCATTATGTATATCATTGTATATTTAGGGTGCTAGAGACTTTAAATATGAATTTATAATGATGTTAATGAATTCGGAATGAACCGACGCGAGTTTGAATGTTCGTCGTGAATTTTCGATGTTTTGAAGAATTTCGGAAAGTAATGGATTTTGGGGAAATTTCGTGTATGGCTTGGATTGTAGTTAGGATGTGATTGTATAAGTTTGAATGAGGAAATGAATACCATTATGTAGATATAGAATTGGAGTTTTGGAAGTTTGAGTGAAAATTGCCAACTTAGGTAACAAAGTAGAACTTTGAAGCTAGAATGATTTGATTATAATTTGTGTTGTTTGATGATGTGTGGGCTGTTGTATTGATGTATTTTTAGCCGAGCTAAGTCTCGGGGATGTTAGATTTATAGGGGAAATGCTGCCGAAATTTCGGTAGACAAAAATGAAGTTAAAGGCATTTTAAGCCTAAGAATCTCAATTGGTAACTTTGACCATTTGCAGATTTCAGACGAAACGGGACTTGACTTTTGGGAGAGCATACGATGTCTGTAAGGTATGTAAAGCTTCCCACTCCTTCGTTTGGCATATCTTAGTATGATAGGCGAATATGAGAACTTCCGGAGCATTCATGCTCCTCGAAACCCGATCCACAGAAAAGTTACTATTCATTCAATTCAATTGAAGCCTAAGGGCTCTATTTTGGCTAGAATGCCACCACTCGTCCGAAACCTATCGAAATGTGGTCGGGTAACTTAGAAATGATGGTGTATGACCCTTTGGCCTATGAATGTTCAGAAAATATGTTCGCCACCTCAATTTGACTCGAGGTGGGCCCGCTAACCCCGATACGCCCTATTTGCCTTATTGGGCTATCTTTGTGAATAAAGTTTGATATGATACTTTCGATTTTGGAACTCCCTCCTATGAGATATGTTTTGGATATTATGATATACTAAGTTACGTTTTGAGCCATACGTACCATTTTGGGAAACTTTTTGTGAAACGAACCTTTGTATCGTCTAAGTATTCGATTACTTTGTATTATGGAATGACTTATGAAACCATTATGTTTTGAAAGACTATTTTGAAATATGATTTGCATTTGTTTGCTCACGACTCCGCTCGTGCCCTATTATGACTTCGTTCACCGGTTCCCGGGCCGGTTTTGATTCGTGCGCCTTATGATAATTCGGCCGTATGCTGTGTTACGGTTCCCGAGGCTTCGCCATAGGGCCGGGTTCCGTTTGGAGTTATGCTGTGATATGGCTCGTGATGCGATACGCTCACCTATGATTATGTTTGTGTTCGGGGATGTACGGAGATTTGAAACCTTCTGGTGTTATGCTGTGTGTGGCGCCAGCGTCGGAGTGGCGACCACGTTCCTGAGCGTTTGCATGATTTCGTTTGCATTATATATACGTATATGATTTCGATACGGATTTTGACATACCGATTTGTATTCCATCTTGTTATCTGATTTGCTTTCAGTTTTGATCCATATTTCTGTACTCCGTGCTTTACATACTCAGTACATATTTCGTACTGACCCCCTTTCTTCGGGGGCTGCGTTTTATGCCCGCAGGTACAGACATTGGTGACCCTCCGCAGTAGGCTTCACTCTTTGCTATTCCGGAGTACTCCTCTTTGATCCGGAGTCCACTTTTGGTACAGACTCCTTTTGCTTTGTATATATTCTGTACATTTGACTATTTGGGTACTGCGGGGCCCTGTCTCGCCATATGTCTTTGTTTTGAGTTCGTAGAGGCCTGTAGTCATATATGTGGGGTGAGGGTCCTGTATATGTTGGTTTGATTTCGTTTTCTGGTCTTAAAGCGGTCTGCTTGTTATGATGGCCCCAAATGGCCCTTATGCTTATGTTTGTACTTTTGACCGGCGATGTCTATTCCGCCGCTCAGTTTGTATTTGATTTGTGCGACCGCTTAAGACATATTTCGATAAGCTATGTTTGATACGATTTTTATGAAATTCTGAAATAAGTTTGGATTTGGCAATGAATACGTAATTTGGTCTGGGTACCCAAGTAGGGTGCCAGTCGCGGCCCACGGGGCTGGGTCGTGACAGGTGCTCGGTGGTTAGCCCCGGGTACCCATCGCGGCCCCTAGCTGGTTCGTGACAACACCCGTTGGTGAATCGGTAATAGCTAGCTGAGTATATAGAAATTGTGTAATTGTGATTTGTGATCGTCGTACCATGATTGACTTGCATGAGTTAAAAATGGTGGATTTTGATGTTATTATGGACATGGATTGGTTGGCTTCTTGCTATGCCAATGTTGATTGTAGAATGAAAGTGGTTCGTTTCTAATTTCCAGGAGAAGCAGTTCTAGATGATATCTTGGTGTATTCTAGATCCGAGACGGAACATGCAGAACATTTGCGTACTTTTCTCAGAGTTCTTCAAACTCGAGGGTTGTTTGCAAAATTTCCTAAGTGTGAGTTTTGGTTGAACTCAGTGACGTTTTTGGGGCACATTGTTGCAGCCGATGGTATTCGAGTGGATAGCCAAAAGATTGAGGCCGTGAAGACCTGGCCAAGACCCACAACTCCTACGGAGGTTCGTAGCTTTTTGGGCTTAGCGGGATATTACAGGAGATTTGTTGAAGGTTTCTCTTCTATTTCGGTACCACTCACAAAGCTGACCCAGATATCAGCTAATTTTCAATGGACAGATGCTTGTGAACGTAGTTTCCAAGAGTTGAAAGATAGATTGACTTTTTCCCCAGTCCTGACACTTCCAGAGGGATTGGAAGGATATGTTGTTTATTGCGATGCTTCAGGCGTTGGGCTAGGATGTGTATTGATGCAACATGGCAAGGTGATTGCGTATTCTTCAAGACAATTATGGAAACATGAGAAAAATTATCCAACCCATGATCTAGAATTGGCTACAATGGGTCATGCATTAAAGAAATGGAGACATTATTTATATGGTGTCCATGTGAAAATTTCTACAGATCATAAGAGTCTTCAGTATATCTTCAAGCAGAAAGAGTTGAACTTGCGGCAACGACGATGGTTGGAATTGCTAAAAGATTATGATGTTGATATCTTGTATCACCCCGGAAAGGCAAATGTTGTGGCTGATGCTCTTAGCCGCAGATCTATGGGAAGTGTGTATGATGTAAGACCAGAGAAGAGAGAAATGGCTCGTGAGCTCCAACAGTTAGCTAGCCTAGGAGTTCGAGTAGTGCACTCAGGTAGCAGGGGAACTACCATTTAGGATTCAACAGTCTCGTCGCTAGTAATGGAAGTAAAAGAGCGACAATACGAAGATCCCATGCTGATGCATTACAGAGATACACTCCCTCAGAAAGAGGAGTCATCATTTGATATTGCAGGAGATGGAGTTCTCCGATGTCGAGGCAGATTATGTGTTCCCGATGTGGCAGGTCTACGCCACCAAATTTTGAGAGAAGCTCATTTTTCCCGTTATTCTATCCACCCCGGAGCAACGAAAATGTATCATGATCTTAAGTCTATATATTGGTGGAATGGGATGAAGAAGGATATAGCAGAATTTGTAGCTCGATGTCCCAACTGTCAACAAGTAAAAATCGAGCACCAAAAGTCGGGCGGATTGTTGCAAGCTATAGAAATCCCAACTTGGAAGTGGGAAGTGATTAACATGGACTTCATTACAGGCTTACCCCGTTATCGATGTAAGTATGATTCCATATGGGTGATTGTAGATAGACTCACTAAGTCAGCTCATTTCTTACCAGTTAGAACGACGTATGTGGCAGAAGACTATGCAAAGCTCTATGTTAAAGAGATAGTACGACTTCACGGTTTTCCAGTATCTATTATCTCAGACAGAGGAACCCAGTTTACGGCTAATTTCTAGAAGTCCTTCCAAGAGAGTTTGGGGACTCAGGTAAGCCTTAGCACGACATTTCACCCACAGACAGATGGACAAGCCGAACATACCATTCAGACCCTTGAGGATATGTTACGGGCATGTATGTTAGATTTTGGAGGTAACTGGGATGATCACTTACCACTCATTGAATTTGCTTACAATAATAGTTATCATTCTAGCATTCAAATGGCACCGTATGAAGCGTTATATGGGCGAAAGTGTAGATCTCCCCAATTGGGTGGTTTGAAACAGGAGAGGCTAAATTGATGGGCCCAGACTTGGTCCAACAAGCTATAGAGAAGGTTAAGCTCATACAAGATCGGTTGTTAGCAGCCCAAAGTCGTCAAAAGTCCTATGCGGATAATCGTCGAAAGGACTTAGAGTTCCAAGTTAAAGATTGGGTATTCTTGAAAGTGTCGCCAATGAAGGGCGTTATGAGATTTGGCAAAAAGGGGAAGCTTAGTCCCCGATACATTGGGCCTTATGAGATTGTGTGCAAAGTAGGCAAAGTGGCCTATGAATTAGATCTACCTCCGGATTTGGAGTCAGTCCATCCAGTTTTCCATGTCTCGATTCTTTAAAAATGTGTTGGAGATCCTGCTAGGATCGTGCCAGCAAATGATGTTCAAGTGACAGAAAGGTTGACTTATGAAAAGATACCCATTGCCATACTAGATAGGCAAGTACGGAGGCTTAGAAACAAAGAAGTGGCCTCAATTAACGTTTTGTGGAGAAATAATAACCGCGAAGAGACGACATGGGAAGCAGAAGAAATTATGAAATCCAAGTACCCACACTTATTTCAGCCCCGGGAAGAGGGCCAAGATGAGACATCGAGATCATAAGGTATGTATGTTTTCCTTTTTATGCATTTGGGTCGTGTGTAGCCAAATTACATTGCTATTATGTTGTGGCCCTGTGAGGCACTGTTATTGTGGGTTGTTGTGACAGGATGGTAGTGCCATATTATAGGGGAAACTCTGGCAAAATTTTCGTAGAATTCCCGAGTGCTTAACATTCGAGGACGAATGTTCTTAAGGGTGGAAGAATGTTACACCTCGGAAAATTTCCCGTTGATGCACAGTGAATGGGCTAACGAAGAGCACGAAGTGTATCGTATTTCAATAAGTAAATAATGACATTTGATGACCCTAAGTAGGATTTCAAAGACATTCGATGTTAGACAAGAAAGTTGCCAAGAGAAGGCAAGGCATACGACAGGTATCGGACGAGAATTATGAGTAACAAGTTGATGATGGCTTAATGATGTGTTGGGGAAGAGTTATAACGTCCCTTAGATTGTTAATGAAGTGAAAAAGTGTTAAGAAGATTCCATAAGGATTGGAGATCAAACGAAGTAGCGAGAACAAGTTCAGTGGACTGATGGGTTATACGGCTCATTATACGGATCATATAATGGACCGCAGAACCATCACAGTGAAGATCACTCACTGGTGGGATTATACGGTCAGTTATACGGGTCGTATAAATTTATACGACCCGTATAATGGTCACAGAGAAGACTGAATGAAAGGTCCATTTCACGGTCCCTTATACGGACCATATAAATTTATACTGTTATAGCCCGTATTTTGTGCATTCAGATATTTCAAGGTAGTCGTGGTAAGTTAAGGGTAAGGCTATTTTCCAAAATTATTTTAATGTACAAGTTGTTTATTAGTATGGAAATATTGAGAAAGGCTAAGGGTAAAAAGGGAAATTCACAAAGAGGTTCATGGAAATATTGTGGAAGGCTAGGGGCAAAATGGGAATTTCACAAAATATTCAAGAAGGTTCTTGAAGGGGCCATGTTGGCCGTGTGGCATATGTCCACATTTTTATTAAATGGGGCTAATTATAAATATATATGGACCAAAGCTTACATAACAAGACAAGTATTCATCTTTGTTTATTTTGAGAAAGTTCAAGAAAAAGGGAGAAGGGAACATGTGTCCACTTTGTATTGGTAGAAGCCATATATATATATATATATATATATATATATACAATTGATGACAAAATAAGACATATTCATCTTTTAAATCAAGAAGCTTGGAGAAGAAAAAGAAAGAAGAAGAGAATTGGGGCCATTCGGCCATAGTTCCAAAAATTTGGTCCATGGAAATTGATCAAGAAAAAATATTTTCTTCTAGTATTCCAACCAATTGGAAGGTCCTTATTAACATGAAGGAGTTGTTGGAGCAATCAAATCATTCATTTGTGCAATATACACCCCTAGCCGAGTGAAGAGATAAGTGGAGAAAGGTATGTGTTCAATCTTCTTTTACATTTGTTATGGATGATTTGTGAGTATTGTAGTAGGTAGAAATGGATGAAATTCATGAAATATGGATATGGAGGTTATGGCCGAATATAGAGTGTGTTGATAAGATAAGATGAATTGATTTTATTTAGTAGTTTGATTGCTGTTGTTGTGGATTCCATAATAAAAATGAAGGTTTTATGGTTTGAAATGAAGGTTTGATGGTTTGAAATGAAGTTGTGATCATTGAGAAATTATTGAAGAAGTTAATGTGGCGTTAGTATGGTTTCTTGTATTTGTGTGGATAATGTTGTCAACGTGTGGTTGTAGATATAATTCATGAATTGGAAGTGAGAGATGTGTTGACCTTATTGAGTTTGGAAGATTGAAGGTTGGGTTGTTGTGATTGAATTGAATATAAGTGAAATGTCGTCGAATTATGTATAAGGAATTACTAATGTTAAAATGCATTTTGGATTGATTGATGAAGTTGTTAATGTGTAAATTGTTGGTGTAATTCATAAATTTGGAAGAAAAGGATGTGTTGTTGTTGTCCTTATTAAGTTTGGAAGATTTCGGATTGTTGTTGATAAATTGGCCGAGTTGAATTCTCGGATTGTTGTTGATAATTTGGCCGAGATGAATTCTCGGAGTTGTTGTTGATAATTTAGCCGAGTTGGATTCTCGGAGATGGTTGTATTTACAGGGGAAATGCTGCCGAAATTTCGGCAGATTATAAATGAATTTATTTGAAGGACTAAGACAAGTGTATGACGATGAATCTAATGTTTGTGCAAATCCTCTTGAATGTATACTAGCGAGCTTGGACAAATAAGCGTAGCTAATAGGCCGTGGAGCAGGTATGTAAGGCTTACCCTTTCTTTCTTTTGGCATGATCCTTATGAAACAAACAGACGAAGTAAATGTATGATTTCAAAGAAACTCCTATTCTTAGAGCCACTAGGATGGCTAATATTTTTGATTTCCATGAGCTATTTCATATGGTTTTGATACGTATCTATGATTTTCGAAGATCTATTTGATATGTTTCCGGTTCCGTCTATGATTCTTATTCACTTCTTGACATGAGTACGCTAGGTATAGTTGAGCTTATTGTATGGTTGAATAATGAGTAAAGCATAAAGAGTTCATGTCCCAAAAAGGGGTTCCATAAGTATTAATGTCTCTAATTTTTGTATACAACCTTGGATTGCTTTGGAAACGTTCGTAGAGGTTCTGTGGTAAAAGTGTCCATAACTTTCTCATACTAAACCGGATTGACTTGAAACGAGTTTATGATCCTCAAGTGTCGATTTGTGTACTTACCCATCGAGTCTTGATTTATGTGCATATAGTTTCTCACTACTCTGCTCGTGCATTCCTCAATATGTCTTTGACCGAGTCCCGGGTCGGGTATGTTATCGTGCGCACTCCACTGCATTGTTCACCGAGTCCCTCGTTAGAGGGTCGGGTACGGTATATGTATATGTGATGACATGATGAGATGATGATATGTTATGGCGGCCAGGAGGGCATATGATGACTTTGTTCACCGAGTCCCTCACTAGAGGGCCGGGTACGGTATATATGTATATATATGCATGCATGATAATATGATAGTGTGCGGACATGATTTTATTCACCGAGTCCCTCACTAGAGGGCCGGGTACGGTATATATATATATATATATGCATGATAATATGATAGTATGATGACATGATTTTGTTCACCGAGTCCCTCACTAGAGGGCCGGGTACGGTATATATATATGCATGATGATATGATAGTATGCTGATATGATGACATGATTTTATCCACCGAGTCCCATAACGGGCCAGGTACGGTATATGATAATGATATGCATGATTTATGTTTTAAAGGCAAGAGTTTTGGTTACATTGTACTTGTTTCTGTACTCCTTATATCAGTTATGATCCTTTTACTGTGATCCCTGCCTTACATGTTAAGTACATATTCCGTACTGACCCCCTTTTCTTCGGGGGCTGCATTTCATGCCACGCAGGTATACACAGATGAGTAGAAGACATTGCTAGAAGATGTTCCAGCGGGATTGGCGAGCTCCGTTTTTCCCCGGAGTGTTGCCGAGTCAGAGTACATATGTTATGGTTCCTGATTGATGTTAGAGACTTTGCAGACAGAGTCACGTGTTTAGAATGTCAGCCTTGTAAGCGGCTCCACCAGCCGATGTGTTATTATGCATTATGTTATAAGTTTCCTATGATTACAGATTTTATTTGATTTGAGAACGACGAAAAGAATGTTTCGGAAAGCCTTTACTATGTATTTCATTTTAATTTGATTTAAGAGTCCAAAGAAATTATGTGTGTAATAAGAGTCAGCGGGTTCGGTCGGCTTCGAATATGGGGTCGGGTGCCCATCACACCCTGGTGAGATTAGGGTGTGACATATACGGCCCGTATAATGGACTGTATAATGTCCCGACAGATCAGATTTTTGGGTTATTAAAAAGGGGACCAAGTTCATTATTTCATTTCCACATTTCACCCCTTGTCTCTAAAACATCTCTCTACATTTATTTCACATAAATTCAAGAGATATTAGTGATCATCGACATCAAACTAAATGCATCAAGTGTAAGAAACCCATTAAAGCTCATCCAAAGCAAGAAAACCAAGTAAAGGTGAAACTAGGGTTTTTCCCAAGTGAAGTGTTTGCACCCAAGGTTCATTTCTACACCATCTAAGGTAAGTTTTATGGCATTCCCTTGTTGTTTAAGGTATTTGAAAGTTGAAACACTTGGATTATATAAGGAAATAGGAAATGGGTCATGAATGTGGGAATAATGTCACTTTTGAGAAAATGTTTGGATTGAGTTATGATTCTTGATACATTATGATTATAATCATGTTATAAACGACATTGAAAACGTGGAATAGACATTGTATATGAACGAACAAAGTCGTGTGTTATGACCATGAATATGGGTGATTGGAAGAATTCAGAAATATAGAGAATGGGAATGAATAAACATTATTGTTATGATATTGTGAATGTATTAATGACGTTTGGGAGTTGATTTACGGTATGGAGGAATGTCGTATAAATAAAGAAGATGCTGTCCGATTTTCTCTAGCTTAAGTCATATATGCTAAGCTATCAATTCTCTAATAATAGTATGCACCCTAATGAAGGTAGAAACGTGAGCATTGAAGAAGCACGTGCAAGTGATAGATTAGTTGAACAGAAAGGTATGTAAGGCTAACCCCTTTCTTTCATAAGGCATGGTTCTTTGGCCAATTATCTAAATCTTCTATAAGTTTATGACGTATTCCAAATGATTCTATCTTCAAAGCTACTAAGCTTATGATTCTCGATATGTATTACGATTGTACTAAGTTCCTCATATGACGAGTAAGCCTATAAAGATAGATGTAATGAATGACGATAATAGCGATGACGACAACGATGACGATGATGATAGTGGTGTTAATAGTAAGGATGCTTATGAGCTATTATGTATATGTATCTATGTAGGACTATTATGGGACCCCGAGCTTATAAGGCCAGGTAGAGTATGTATATTATTATGTAACGCGCGCTCACCTCTGCAGAGGGTACGGATAACCGTGAAGCCTTGGTAGGGCCAGGTAGATATAACCATGAAGCCTTGGTAGGGCCAGGTAGATGTAACCTGAAGCCTTGCTAGGGCCAGGTATGTGTAACCTTGAGCCTTGGTAGGCCATGTAAGTATGAAACACCGATCCTTCAAGGTCGGGTATGCTATGCAAATGTTATGTATATGATATGATTATGTATATGATATAGATATGAGTATGAATACGAATATGGTACAAATATGAATAAGACTATGTATATGAATACGGCGATGAACGCAACGTAAATGGGTACGAATATGAGTACGGACACGAATATGGATGAATGTACACAAATACGCATTAGAAATGGAAAGTTCCTATGAAAGGCAAGTAAGTGCTTATGACGATGATATTATGATCTCCCATCCTATGCTATTCCTTATGTTGTATATTATGCTTCTATGTTGATATTGATCATGCTTTACATACTCAGTACATTCTTCGTACTGACGTCCTTTTGTTTTGGACGTTGCGTCATGCCCGCAGGTGCACAGGGAGATAGACTTGATCCATAGCTACATTCTCAAGGACTACATAGCGGAGCTCCATTTCATTCGGAGCTATAGCTTTTGGGTACTTATTCTTTTGTGTACATAATTATGGGCATAGCGGGGTCCTGTCCCGCCTATATGGTATGACATACTCTCCTTAGAGGCTCGTAGACTTGTGTATATGGTTAGATATGTTTGGCCTTGTCGGCCTATATTTTGTACATCATTTTGTTAGCCTTGTCGGCTTATGTACATTGATATGGCATAGATGCCAATGATGATATAAAGGTATTGTTGTCCAATGGGACTAGTATGATTGATGAATAGAAATGTATGTTTAAATACGTGTCTCACCTAGATGTAAGTGTAAAGGTACGTTAAGGGGTGCCCGGGTGGGCTAGCACCGGGTGCCCGTCGCGGCCCTCCGGTTGGGTCGTGACAACAGCTAACATTTGGAAGTCCTTCCAAGAGGGTTTAGGGACTCAAGTGAGCCTTAACACGGCATTTCACCCGCAGACTGATAGACAAGCAGAACGTACCATTCAGACTCTTGAGGATATGTTACGGGTATGTATGATAGATTTTGGAGGCAATTGGGATGATCACTTACCATTCATTAAATTTGCTTATAATAATAGTTATCATTCCAGCATTCAAATGGCACCGTATGAGGCTTTATATGGGCAAAAGTGTAGATCCCCAATTGGGTGGTTCGAGGTAGGAGAGACTAAATTGATAGGGTCAGACTTGGTCCAGCAAGCCACAGAGAAAGTCAAGCTCATACAAGATCGGTTATTAGGAGCTCAAAGTCGTCAAAAGTCCTTTGTGGATAATCGTCGAAGGGACTTAGTGTCACGACCCAACCCCGTGGGCCGCGACTGGCACCCTAGCTGGGTACCCGTACATACCTACCTGACCGAATTTCGTATCGTACAGATTTTTCTTTTCAAACGGATATTACTGAAGTAGGCCGATACAGATACGGCACGCGCGCAAACATATATATATACCTGAACATGCAGACATTTACAGATAAGCCGATAAGGCTAACATACAGACGAAACCCGTAACCCACACATCTATCTACAGGCCTCTACAGACATACAGAATCATATGACGGGACAGGGCCCCGCCGTACCCAGAACTTCCATACATACTGAACATACGGAAAACAGAAGATATATATACCAAAGTACATGCTCCGAATCAAAAGGAGCTCTTCAAGATAGCAGAACCTGTGCCCTAGACTAGCGGCGTGTCACCGAGTGCGCCTGTACCTGCGGGCATGTAACGCAGCCCCCGAAGAACGGGGGTCAGTACGAAAAATGTACCGAGTATGTAAAGCAGAAACATAACAGATACAGTCATAGTCCGAACCGGAGTCACAGAAACATAACGGACAGAACCATACATCAGACAGACGGGTAAAGTCATGATCCAGACAGACATACAGAATCGTGGTCCATACAGATAAACAGAATCATGGTTCGGACAGACCGACGAAATCATAATCCGGACAGACGAGCAGAATCAGAATCCATACGGACATACAGAATCAGAATCCATACGGACATACAGAATCAGAATCCATACGGACATATAGAATCAGAAGCCATACGGACATACAGACATAGTCGTAATTCAGACGGACAGACAGAATTATGCATGCAGAGTAGTGCAGAGTCATACTGAACCATACAGAATCATACAGAGGCATGTGCTTATATAGATACTGATGGCACATGCATACAGACATACAGATTCCGGCCCTGTCTGGGGGCGCGGTAATAGAACCCGGCCCTCTTAGTACGGGATGCGGTGGACAGACAAAATCAGATCAGATCATATGCCATCCTGGCCGCCATCCCCATACACAGATCATAGTATCATACAGACATACAGATCCCGGCCCGTACGCCGAGGGACGCGGTGAACAATGCAGAGAAATATGCACGATAACAGAACCTGGCCCGGGACGCAGTGAAGGAATGCATTGAGACAGCCACGAACAGATCCATGGGAAACCACATACATACAGACTCCATCAGACTAAAGGGTGCCAAACGGCGAGCCAAAATCAGAGTATACGGATAGTATGCATAGTACGCGCCTATATCCTACTTGGGAAGGCACGATAGATTATTATCAGAATCGGATTCTCAGATGTTCAGAAGTTATTTTATAAGAATTTCATAAAAATAGTTGTATCATAATCAAAATAATAGTTCAGATGGTTTCTGAGAAAATCGGACAAAATGGAAGTATTAAAAGTATTACAGAAGATATCGGGCCTTGCGGGCCCGCCTCGGACCAACTCGAGGCAACATATGTAAATTATCGCTAATAGACCTTATGAGGTCATCCATAATCGTTTGGAAGTGTTCCGACTCCGTTTAGGGGTGTTTTGTACAAAAATTCACTTTAAAGGCAATTTGTAAGAAAATAGCTTCAATTGAATTGAAGGAATTGGAGCGGTTTTCCGTCTCGAATTCCGGGGAACGGAGTCGTACTTAAGGCTCGCGGCCGAGCCTATCACATCCAGAACATGCCTAGGAACAAAGGAAAATGCTTCACATACCTCGATAGCGCCTTACGCTCGCATGGCGTCGATCCCAATCTCGTCCAAAATCTAGAAATGGTCAAGTTTACCATTTGTTAGTTTCAAACTTTTCAATAATCCAACTTAACACATGTTTGCCTACCGAAATTTTGGCAGCATTTCCTCTGTATATAAGACATCCCCGAGACTTAGCTCGGCTCAATTCCGTCACGACCCAACCCCTTGGGCCGCGACTGGTGCCCTACTTGGACACCCACACAGACAAACATATCAAATCGTAACACACTTATCCAAATCGAATCACATACAAATAGCGTATACGGGCACAAATATCACACGCTGCCACAAATCATATCAAACTCAAAAGGGACGGCGGAATACACATCGCCGAACATATGCACATATATCAAAAAGCCGGCAAGGCTATCAAATGGCACAACGGCCCAAAATACATATACAAATGCACGCCGACAAGGCTGCCATAACGAACAGAATCATATAAACACAACTGTACAGAAGTAGGCACACACCCACAAATACGTCTACACACCTCTAAGCAGACCAAACGGATCATATGGCAGAACAGGGCCCCGCCGTACCCCTGAACAAATATATACATATGCATCAAACAAGTATATATACCAAAATGTAGGCTCCGGAATAAGAGGAGCACTCCAAACAGCAGAAGAGGGTGTCCTAAACTGGTGGATCACCAAACTGTGCGTCTGTACCTGCGGGCATGAAACGCAGCCCCCCGAAGAAAGGGGGTCAGTACGAAATATGTACTGAGTATGCAAAGCAGAAAATACAGAAACAAATCTGAGGCATAAACGAAATAGTAGTACAGAACATAAGTATAAATCCAACATATCAAAATGTTTACTTTAAAACATAAGTATAAATCCAACATATCAAAATGTTTACTTTAAAACATAAGTCATGCGTAGGGTACAGAAGAATATGGTCGCCCGCCCGTCGATGGCGCCATAACACAGCATAACACCAGAATGTTTCAAATCTCCGCATCCCCGTCACATATCACATCACAACATAACGCCATACACAGCATAACACCAAATATATGTGGAACTCGACCCTCTTTTGCGAGTAGCTCGGTGAACCATAAACACAGCATAACTCCGGAGTATATCAAAGTGCGCACGACAACAGAACCGGCCCGGGAACCGGCGAAAGATATAACAGAACGCACGAGCAGAGTCATGAGTAACCATATGCATAAAATCATTATCATAGACTCAAATATAAGTAAATGACCATACTTGAAATTCAAAATGATAATCATACCAAATTCTTTCAAAAGTCGTCCGAATTACATAAAGGAAAGTCGCGGGACCCACGGACGGGTATTGGCCCGAGTCGGGACCGCCTATGGAAAACATACTCATTATACATCATACGAACTCCTATAAAAATATTGGAGCAATCCGAGCCTTTATGCAAAAGATATGGCATTCAAAAATTACGAAATTCTTTAAAGTGAAACCTTTCTATGCAAAGTTCGGAAATCACTTCTTTCAAAAACATAATGGTTCATATTTCATCAAATCATACATAAGAGTGCCAAGGAATATATATAGATCATCATGCTCGGATTTCGGATTTGGAATTTCCTTAAGGCTCTAATCTAGCCTATGTGAAACTAAGGCATGCCAAGAAAAGAAGGTTGCTTTACATACCTGTCGGCGACTATTCGTGAATCCTTTTTGCCTCATCGCTCTTTTCGCCTATTTATATAAAAGTAATGTCATCGTTAGTACCATATTTTCTAGTTCACAGTCTATAGCCCAATCCTTATAGAACCTATATTTCAGCTTAGATATTCTCGTTTAGGTTTCCTATCATCTAAAATTTTAGCGAAAATTCGGCAGCACTTCCCCTATATGTTCGCCTCTCCCAAATTTCCAATTGCTCTCCTGTTGACACAGAAATACCAACAACAATATATGGATACAATTATATTTCCAATTCCTTCAATTCAACAAGAACAACAACATGTTCATATCAACACAACTTCAATTTTAACTTTCCCATCCCTTCGCCATATAATCCATGACAATCACAACTATAATGCAACTTAAAATAAGTTTTCCATGCCTATTTAGAACAGCCCCTACACGGCTCAATTCATCTTTCAACATCAACATCCACAACTTTTATTTTCATTATATATCCACAAACTTATACATGTTAAAATTGCCTCCAAAATGTGTATACAAAAAATTAAATCTTACCTCAATCTTAGGATAATTCACCACAAGGTATATTTCCAACTTGCTAAGATCCGGATAAAATCAATGTCATAACCATGAAATCGATGAAGAAAAATAGCTATACTTAATCTTTGAAATAAGAGAAGAACACTGGTTGCTCTTTGTTGAAATTGGAAGGAAAACGTTGCTTCAACAAAATAGGTGCTGCATATACCTTCCTTCAAGAATGAATTCTCCAAGAGGCAATCTAAGTTATCATACAAATGTATGCGAGAATTGAGGTCCGAAAATTTTATGTCGGCAAAAAAAAACTTATTATATCTAAAGTTAGGCAACTAGGCACTAACAAACAAATCTAATGTTATTTATATGTGAAGTAGTCTTATTTAATGCTTTAAAGAACTACTTTGACGGTGGAAGTGGTAAACATGTAAAGTAGAGGTTTTAAATATAATATTCCACAATACATACCAACTAATCATATAATTAATTTCTTGATCTCAATTCACTTTAATAACAATTATTTTTAATACACTTCATATACTCATTGCCATGATTATGTGACATAGCACTAGTCCATAGCCCCTTTTGGTGCACACAAAATATTATTCCCAATCACCGTGGTCACACTTTTAAAGTCCTAAATTATTTCGGGACCTCAAACGTCTTTGTACACCGAGCTCTCGATTTTTCATCATTGAATATGATCAAATTCTCTGGGCTCATGTAAATTTTCTCATGTTGGACGATTAAATATTCTAGTCCCAAAATACGGGATATTACAGCTTGGATCGTATTTTACTCAAATAAATGTTGAAATCGACAAAACTTATTTCCTTCGATTGGTTTAACTTCAAATCCTTACGATACGTGTGTGCCATCACTTTAACCACTTATAAGCTTGGGGAATAACCTTGTGTCCGTTACTAATATCATTTAACTCGCACACTTTCCAATGCATAGGAATACGGGATGTAACAAATTCACTACACAACAACCCAGAACAACAGCAAAAACAACAACAGACATTAAAACACACACTATGGCATCACTAGCCATCGTTTCGGCATAACGACACATCTTTCGTTTCAAACTTACATTTCCAAACCAAACTTGTTATTTTGATATTCATCACCCACCAAATTCATTACAACATACATCGGAAGCATCCATACCATTTTCACCCAATATTCATAAGGTATGCGAACATTCAAACTTTCCATTAAGCCACTACTTTTCCAATTTTTCCTAACCTTCAACATACAAGTTCATTATACATTTCCATCTTCCAAATTCATCCACAATAATCATAATTTTCCTCTTGATACTTTCATTTCCATTTTTACATAAACCATAACAAAGTTGTATGTTTTCCTACAACAACTTAATAACCATTAAGTTTCTTCACTCTCCTCACATAATCCATGATTAAAACAACCAAAATATTAATTCAAATCAGT
Organism: Lycium barbarum; assembly: GCF_019175385.1. Lineage (NCBI taxonomy): Eukaryota > Viridiplantae > Streptophyta > Magnoliopsida > Solanales > Solanaceae > Lycium > Lycium barbarum. The sequence goes on from NC_083344.1 coordinate 35,017,255, forward strand.
CCATCAATTTCAATTAAAACAGCCCCTCACCCATAAATTTCAACAAAACAACAAACGAGTTTATAATGTTGTTTTCTCCGTTCTAATTCGTTAAAACTCTAAATAAACACTTTAATAACATAAAAGGAATTTTATAAATACCTTATCAGAAGATCCACCACGAAAATTTCATCCCCCAAGACCAATATTTATCTCAAATTGAAGGCAACGCAACGTACAACGTTTTTCTCTTCATGAGCTTCGGGATTCGGAGCTCGGATTTTGATCAAAATGACCTTCTTAGCCTTGAAGTTTTCTCTCTGTCTCTCTCTAATGGAATTTTCTGGATCTTTTCTGATCTGAAATGTGGAGGAGGAGGCTGAAAACTCCCTTAAATAATAAGGAAATGGGCCTGACCCGGATTGGAATCGGGTTGGGCCCATTTCACTGCCCAGCTTGACCTTTCCGCCTTAAAATGTCCATATCTCCTTGTACCGACGTCGCCTGGGAGCCCACGACCTACCGTTGGAAAGATATTTCAATTATCTACAACTTTTATCTCTGGGCATTTTCCCAAATTCTAAACTTGTAATGCCGTTTTTGCCCCTCCAAGTCAGGTCATCCGAAAACGTTTTCTTAAAAATATTCGTTTGGAGGGCTTTCACTTTGATTTGGCCCCAGGGCCCTTCACGGGTTGTGTTTAACTTTACATATACGATTCATATAACTTTTCACATGTCCCAAAAAAAATATTGATGTGTGGGCCCCACCTCAGCTTACAAATAATTCGACGTTCGAAAATGCAGGATATAACATTCTCCCCCCCTTTAGAACATTTGTCCTCGAATGTTCGATTGACCTTAGGGGGCCTCGTGACACTTCGGGGAGGTTCCTTCCTTTCTTTCAAAATTCCTTTCAACGTTACGATTGCTATCAACATCTTTCACCTCTTGTCACACTTCTCGGTTCCTTACAACGTTATCATAATTTCACGTTACATCAAACAGGTTCATAACTAGAGCCAGACGCACAAAAGCATATCGGACAGATTCATAGTCGAAGCCAGATGTACGGAAGTATGTCGGACAAACATGAGATCGGAGTCAGACGTACAAAGAGGTATCAGCCAGATTCGAAATCAGAATCAGACGTACAAAAATGTATCAGACAGAGTCGTAATCAGAATCAGACATACGGAGATGTATCAGACAGACGCGTGATCAAAATCAGACGTACAGAGATGTATCAGACAGATTCATATCCAGAATCAGACACACAGAGGCGTGTCAGACAGATTCGTAATCAGAGTCAATCGTATAGGGGTGTGTCAAACAGAAACGTATTCAGAATCAGATGTACAAAGATTTATCAGACGGGAACATAATCGAGTTCAGAAGTACAGAGGCGTAATAGACAGAGCCTTATCAGAATCGGGGGTGCAGAAGTATAACAGATAGGATCTGAATTAGAATCAGATCACTCCTATTAAGGCTCCAGTGTTTTATGAAAATTTCCCTTATTTGTAAACTTGTTCGCCAAGTTATCATACAAATCGTCTTACGTGTCGCTTATCGACCTTTTCAAAGATTCCGCTTATTCACACTTCTTATCTTTCATCTTTCCTACTATCCATACTCATTTTCTTTTTCAGACATCGTCATACCAGACCGAGTTATAATGGAATAGGGGTTTTTCTATCCTTTGATGACATTCGAATCCCCGTCTCCGCGTCGTTTCATGTATTCGGTTTAGTAAAACCTTTCGTCTATCACAACATTAGTTGCCGGGACTCGGCTCTTGATCCATATGGGCACCAAACGAAAATTATACACACACACATACACACATACAGATATATTTACTAGTATCTTACTGGCGAACGTCTCTGACTGTTATTCAAATCCGCTCAATTTCCCGAGCGGTGTTGCACCTTTTCTTTTTGCCCATTTAGTCCGCCTCGTTCTGCGCGACTCCTGTAAGGGCACTAATTACTCCACACATTCTCTTTTCCTTTAGATTACCCCAAATTTTCATTTATATCTATCATACTTACACTTGTGCAAAATTTTGCATTACTTCCCAGGGGGGTCACCCATCCCAGAATTGCTCTGGCTTGAGCACGCTTAACCCCGAAACTTTCATGCATTTTGACGCGTTAGGGCTGATATAATTTCGTCAATTGCCCTGTAGGACCTTTGTCACATAATTTTAGGGCAAATCGGGGTCTTAGCAAATTTTCGGAAAATTTTTGTAGCGGGTCCCACCCCCGGCTAAGTTGCACAATTACCATATTGCCTTTCTGAATCTCCGATATTCACTTTCATACACATATACATACAATTACAGACAGGCCACAGATTTAAGTCTTCGTCCCACGAATTCCGTCTCCAAATAGTCGGTGAAATCTGATAAAATATCACCATAAGGTGCTCTCCAACCACCGACAGAAGAAAACTAAATTCCGACAAGTATCGCGGAACCTATTTGTACTTACTTTATATATATTTACTTCCATATCTCTGAAAAAAAATTTGGGCAGAGGTTCCTCTGTATTTCTTACTATCCGAAACCTGTACACAAGAAATACCAACCATGCCTCACGGGGCCAACACATATATGCATATATATATACCTCATATCATGTCGTCTCGTAGCCACACGGGGCTAACAATTACAGATAAAATTATACAGATGTCGAGGCTTACCTCACATGCCCAACTCGAACAACATCGGAGGCTCCTTCCTGTTCACTTTTCTGTTCAATCTTCAACTTTATATTTCTACCACACATCAAACAACTTCTCCGACACACAGCTTTCATATTATTGCTTACCTGAGTACTGTGCGGCCTCCAATATCATCAGCCATTGCCTTCTGTCGATGTCGTCCTTTGGCTGAAATTAAAAGTTAGTCGAAAGGAATTCATATCCTACAGCTGGCTCTATCGCATGATCTAAGATTCAAAGAAGGGTAACATCCTAGATGCCCTGTAGCTTCCTGTTTATAGATGTGGTGCACAACACATCGATAAACAAGACTCTACTAGACACGGCCTGTAGACATTCCGAGGACTAACCGCTCTGATACCACTTCTGTCACGACCCAACCCCGTGGGCCGCGACTGGCACCCTAGCTGGGTACCCGTACATACCTACCTGACCGAATTTCGTATCGTACAGATTTTTCTTTTCAAACGGATATTACAGAAGTAGGCCGATACAGATACGGCACGCGCGCAAACATATATATATACCTGAACATGCAGACATTTACAGATAAGCCGATAAGGCTAACATACAGACGAAACCCGTAACCCACACATCTATCTACAGGCCTCTACAGACATACAGAATCATATGACGGGACAGGGCCCCGCCGTACCCAGAACTTCCATACATACTGAACATACGGAAAACAGAAGATATATATACCAAAGTACATGCTCCGAATCAAAGGAGCTCTTCAAGATAGCAGAACCTGTGCCCTAGACTGGCGGCGTGTCACCGAGTGCGCCTGTACCTGCGGGCATGTAACGCAGCCCCCGAAGAACGGGGGTCAGTACGAAAAATGTACCGAGTATGTAAAGCAGAAACATAACAGATACAATCATAGTCCGAACCGGAGTCACAGAAACATAACGGACAAAACCATACATCAGACAGACGGGTAGAGTCATGATCCAGACAGACATACAGAATCGTGGTCCATACAGATAAACAGAATCATGGTTCGGACAGACCGACGGAATCATAATCCGGACAGACGAGCAGAATCAGAATCCATACGGACATACAGAATCAGAATCCATACGGACATACAGAATCAGAATCCATACGGACATATAGAATCAGAAGCCATACGGACATACAGACATAGTCGTAATTCAGACGGACAGACAGAATTATGCATGCAAAGTAGTGCAGAGTCATACTGAACCATACAGAGGCATGTGCTTATATAGATACTGATGGCACATGCATACAGACATACAGATTCCGGCCCTGTCTGGGGGCGCGGTAACAGAACCCGGCCTTCTTAGTACGGGACGCGGTGGACAGACAGAATCAGATCAGATCATATGCCATCCTGGCCGCCATCCCCATACACAGATCATAGTATCATACAGACATACAGATCCCGGCCCGTACGCCGAGGGACGCGGTGAACAATGCAGAGAAATATGCACGATAACAGAACCTGGCCCGGGACGCAGTGAAGGAATGCATTGAGACAGCCACGAACAGATCCATGGGAAACCACATACATACAGACTCCATTAGACTAAAGGGTGCTAAACGGCGAGCCAAAATCAGAGTATACAGATAGTATGCATAGTACGAGCCTATATCCTACTTGGGAAGGCACGACAGATTATTATCAGAATCGGATTCTCAGATGTTCAGAAGTTATTTTATAAGAATTTCATAAAAATAGTTGTATCATAATCAAAATAATAGTTCAGATGGTTTCTGAGAAAATCGGACAAAATGGAAGTATTTAAAGTATTACAGAAGATATCGGGCCTTGCGGGCCCGCCTCGGACCAACTCGAGGCAACATATGTAAATTATCGCTAATAGACCTTATGAGGTCATCCATAATCGTTTGGAAGTGTTCCGACTCCGTTTAGGGGAGTTTTGTACAAAAATCCACTTTAAAGGCAATTTGTAAGAAAATAGCTTCAATTGAATTGAAGGAATTGGAGCGGTTTTCCGTCTCGAATTCCGGGGAACAGAGTGGTACTTAAGGCTCGCGGCCGAGCCTATCACATCCAGAACATGCCTAGGAACAAAGGAAAATGCTTCACATACCTCGATAGCGCCTTACGCTCGCTTGGCGTCGATCCCAATCTCGTCCAAAATCTAGAAATGGTCAAGTTTACCATTTGTTAGTTTCAAACTTTTCAATAATCCAACTTAACACATGTTTGCCTACCGAAATTTCGGCAGCATTTCCTCTGTATATAAGACATCCCCGAGACTTAGCTCGGCTCAATTCACTACACAACAACCCAGAACAACAGCAAAAACAACAACAGACATTAAAACACACACTATGGCATCACTAGCCATCGTTTCGGCATAACGACACATCTTTCGTTTCAAACTTACATTTCCAAACCAAACTTGTTATTTTGATATTCATCACCCACCAAATTCATTACAACATACATCGGAAGCATCCATACCATTTTCACCCAATATTCATAAGGTATGCGAACATTCAAACTTTCCATTAAGCCACTACTTTTCCAATTTTTCCTAACCTTCAACATACAAGTTCATTTTACATTTCCATCTTCCAAATTCATCCACAATAATCATAATTTTCCTCTTGATACTTTCATTTCCATTTTTACATAAACCATAACAAAGTTGTATGTTTTCCTACAACAACTTAATAACCATTAAGTTCCTTCACTCTCCTCACATAATCCATGATTAAAACAACCAAAATATTAATTCAAATCAGTCCATCAATTTCAATTAAAACAGCCCCTCACCCATAAATTTCAACAAAACAACAAACGAGTTTATAATGTTGTTTTCTCCGTTCTAATTCGTTAAAACTCTAAATAAACACTTTAATAACATAAAAGGAATTTTATAAATACCTTATCAGAAGATCCACCACGAAAATTTCATCCCCCAAGACCAATATTTATCTCAAATTGAAGGCAACGCAACGTACAACGTTTTTCTCTTCATGAGCTTCGGGATTCGGAGCTCGGATTTTGATCAAAATGACCTTCTTAGCCTTGAAGTTTTCTCTCTCTCTCTCTCTAATGGAATTTTCTGGATCTTTTCTGATTTGAAATGTGGAGGAGGAGGCTGAAAACTCCCTTAAATAATAAGGAAATGGGCCTGACCCGGATTGGAATCGGGTTGGGCCCATTTCACTGCCCAGCTTGACCTTTCCGCCTTAAAATGTCCATATCTCCTTGTACCGACGTCGCCCGGGAGCCCACGACCTACCGTTGGAAAGCTATTTCAATTATCTACAACTTTTATCTCTAGGAATTTTCCCAAATTCTAAAATAATGCCGTTTTTGCCCCTCCAAGTCAGGTCATCCGAAAACGTTTTCTTAAAAATATTCGTTTGGAGGGCTTCCACTTTGATTTGGCCCCAGGGCCCTTCACGGGTTGTGTTTAACTTTACATATACGATTCATATAACTTTTCACATGTCCCAAAAAAAATATTGATGTGTGGGCCCCACCTCAGCTTACAAATAATTCGACGTTCGAAAATGCAGGATATAACACTTAGAGTTCCAAGTGAAAGATTGGGTATTCTTAAAAGTGTCGCCAATGAAGGGTGTAATGAGATTTTGCAAGAAGGGGAAACTTAGTCCCCGATATATTGGGCCTTATGAGATTATGCGCAAAGTAGGCAAAGTGGCCTATGAGTTAGATCTACCTCCTGATTTGGAGTGAGTTCACCCAGTTTTCCACGTCTCGATGCTTCGTAAATGTGTTGGAGATCCTATTAGTATCGTCCCAGTGAGTGATGTTCAAGTGACAGAAAAGTTGACTTATGAAGAGGTACCCATTGCCATATTAGATAGGCAAGTACGAAGGCTTAGAAACAAAGAAGTGGCCTCAATTAAGGTTTTATGGAGAAACAATAAACGAGAGGAAATGACATGGGAAGCGGAAGAAATTATGAGATCTAAGTACCCGCATTTATTTCAGCCCCTAGAAGAAATCCAAGATGAGGCATCAAGATCATAATGTATGTACGCTTTCTTTTATGCTTTTGGGTCGTGTGTGGCCAAATTCTATTTCTATTATGTTGTGGCCCTGTGAGGCATTATTATTATGGGTTGTTGTGACAGGATGGTAGTGCCATATTATAGGGGAAACTCTGGCGAAGTTTTTATAAAATCCCCGAAGACTTAACATTCGAGGACGAATGTTCTTAAGGGGGGGAGAATGTCAAACCTCAAAAAATTTCCCGTTGATGCATAGAGAATAGACTAACGAAGGGCACAAAGCATACGGTATTTCAATAAGTAAGGAATGACGTTTGACAACCCTAATTAAGATTTCAAAGACATCGAGATGAGGGAAGAAAGTTTGCCAAGAGAAGGCAAGGCATATGATATTCATCGGAAAGGATTTACGAGTACCAAGTTAATGACGACTTAATGATGTTTTGGAGAAGAGTTATAACGTCCCTTAGGTTGTTAATTAAGTGCTAAACAAGTGTCAAGAAGGTTCCATAAGGATTGGAGATCGAATGAAACGACGGAAACCATTTCAGGGAAATGGAGTTATACGACCACTTATACGGTCCATATAACTTTATACGGTCCATATAAATGGTCCGTATAACTCCCAGCAGGGAGATGATCTTCTGGTCGGTGAACCACGACCACTTATACGGACCGTACAATACTATACGGACCGTATAAGTGTCCGTGGAAGTCCCGACAGGCTGATTTTCAATGTTTGTATAAATAGATGCCTTGGGTTCTTTTACTTCATTTTTCGTATTCTACAAGTGTTGAGAGCTCAAAAACCCTTCTCTAAGCATATTCCACTCAAGTCCAAGAGAACACAAAGATCAAAGACTAGAATCAAGTGTTTATGTGTAAGAAACCCATTAAATTTCATCCAAGGCAAGGAATCCAAGTGAAGGTGAAACTAGGGTTTTGCTCAAGTGAGGTGTTTTCACCCAAGGTTCATCCCTACCCCATCTAAGGTAAGATTTATGGTATTTACATGTTATTTAAGGTGTTTGAAAGTTGAAACACTTGGGTTGTAGAAGGATATAGAAAATGGGTCATAAATGTGGGAATAGTATCATTGTGAGTAATAGCTTGAATTGAGTCATGATTCTTGATGTGTTGTGATATGGTTATGTTGTAAATGATGGTAAGAACATAGGATAGACATTGTATATGAATGAATGTAATTGTGCGTAATGACCGTGGATATGGATAACTGGAAGTGAATTGAGAGATATGGATAATGTGGATGAATAAAGACTATTGTTATGATACTGTGAATGTATTATTGACGTTTGGGAGTTGATATATAATATGGAGGAATTCGTATAAATAAAGGAGATGCTGTCCAATTTTCTCTAGTGTTAGTCGTGTATGCTAGCTATCGATTTTCTAATGATAGTATAACTCTAATGAAGGTAGAAACTTGAGCATTAGAGGAGAACGTGCAAGTGATAGGATAGTTGAACGGAAAGGTATGTAAGGATAACCCTTCTTTCATAAGGCATGGTCCTTTGGCCAAATATATATTCCTCCATGAGCCTATAATGCTCTCCAAATGATTCTATCTTCAAAAAGCTACAAAGCTTATAATTCTTGATATGTATTACGATTGTACCAAATTCCTCAAATGACGATTAATCCTATAAGGATAGATGTATTGACGACGATAATGGTAATGATGATAATGATGATGACAATAATAGCGATAACGATAATGATGACGATGATAGTAGTGATAATGCTAAAGATGCCTATGAGCTTATATGTATGTGTGCCTATGTATGGCTATTATGAAACCCCGAGCTTATATGGCTGGGTAGAATATATAGATATATATATATATATATATATATATGTATGACCATGCGCACGCACCATTGCAGTTGGGTACGGATAACACTGAGCCTTGGTAGGGCCAGGTATGTGTAACACTGAGCCTTGGTTGGCCAGGTATATATGATAACCGAGCCTAGCCATGGTCGGGTATGTGAAACACCGAACCTTCGTGGTCGGGTATGCTATGTAAATGAAATGTATATGATATAAGATACGAGTATGAATACGAATATGATACGAATACGAATAAGAATATGTATATGAATACGATTATGGATACTTTATGTAAATGAGTACAGATATGAAAACGGATACGGATATGGATGTATGTACACAGTCATGCATTAGAAATGGAAAGTCCCTATGAAAGGCAAGTAAGTGCTTATGACGACGATACTACTATCTCCCATCTTATGCTATTTCTTATGTTGCTTATTATGCTTCTATATTGATATTGATCATGCTTTACATACTCAGTACATTATTCGTACTGACGTCCTTTTGTTTGTGGACGTTGCGTCATGCCTGCAGGTGGCCAGGGAGATAGGCTTGATCTATAGCTATATTTCTCAGGGACTACATAGCGGAGCTCCATCTCTTCCGGAGCTATAGCTTTTAGTATTGATTCTTTTGTGTACATATTTATGGGCATAGCGGGGTCCTGTCCCGCCTATATGATATGACATACTCTCCTTAGAGGCTCGTAGACATGTGTATATGGTTAGATGTGTTTGGCCTTGTCGGCCTATATTTTGGATAACATTTTCTTAAGCTCGTCGGCTTATGTACATTGATAGGGGCATAGTTGCTAATGATGATATAAATGTATTGATTGTCCAATGGAAATAGTATGATTGATGAATAGAAAGTATGATTTAATATGTGGCTCACCTAGATGTAAATGTAAAGGTATGTTACGGGGTGCCCGGGTGGGCTAGCACCTGCCCGTCGCGGCCCTCAGGTTGGGTCGTGACACTGTTTCTTTAAATTCTGCATTTATTAATAAAAAGTTCCAACAGGCTTGACCTGTTAGAGCACAATATATATATATATATATATATATATATATATATATATATATATATTTTAAGTCCTCCCTCTCATCTCTCTTTCTTATCCTCCTTTTTCCTTTCGTTTATTTGCTAAATTTTATCTCTTACTTCTCCTTATTCTTATTCTTCTTTAAAAAAAAAAAAAAAAAACTTTAATCAATTTCAGTTAGTGTCTCTCATAATACCTTATTTTATGAGCAACTTCTTTAGATAAGTAATTTCAATTGATTTTATTTAATATATAGTTTCTCTCTGCTTTATGATGCTTCATTAATCTATATATTGAAGCATAATTTGGACACTAACTTCTACTGTCTTTAGAAAGGTCAAATGGCTTAAATAATAGTCGTCTTGAGTTAATTCTCATATATTGGATTGCTTTGAAAATAATTGTCGTAAACTTGAAAATAAAGATGGAATCATTAACTCAAAAACATTGGAAGTAAATTAATCTTAGTCAGACAAAGGATATGTATTATAAGCTATACTTTTAAAGCAAATCTTTTGTAAGAGACGCTTTTATGAATTTTTCTCTTTAAAGTTGGGGTGTATGGATCAGCTTGGGCGCACCTTGAATAATTGTATAAGGTACCTTCTACATTCCACTAATATATATATATCGAGCATACATAAGAAAAAATAGTGAATTATTTTTTCTATGTGCGAAAATCGACCGACCCAACCCGTCCTTCTTATTTGGTTTTTGTTGCTAGTAGTAGGTACAATATATAGATAAAGTTATGGCACCGACAATCTTCAAATTTTGAATCCACTTATGATTAGAGATATAGAGATAAAGTACTCTTTCATTGAAAAATGTGCTTAAGTCGTGATAGAAGTAAGAAGTACTCACTCTAGAAACAACGGCAGAAAGAGTGAAATACAAACCCCGGTGACAAAAATAAGCAAAACAAGAATTGCATTGCATAGTTTATTAATTGAAAGTAAATACTAATGGCTATGTGGATAATTTGAGTTCCCTCCCAGTTGAAGAGTAAATCTCTTCTGGATTTGAATCCTAAGAGTATCTCATATAAATAAAGAAGGCCGTAGTCTAGAGAGCATTAGCAAGAGTCCAAACAGCTGTATCACCTTCGCCGCATGAGTGATGCACATCTTTCATCCTCTCTACCGACTTGCATACACCACTGCATGACCAATCAAACGATGCCACACACATATTCCCTCCTTTTGCCTTCCATTCACAATCTGGAGGTGTCCCACAGCACAGTGAACGTTCATCCACATGTTCCACTTCCAGCCCAATTAACCATGATCCCAATGAAACGTCTTCATTTGCATATCTATGTAATATGCCCCTAATTTTTTACATCATACATGGACAATCATGTTAATTAATTATGCCATATCTATGTAATATGCATGTAAATTAAAGAACTTACGAGTTGATGGAGATGTAAGCAGCAAGGTCCCTGGAGATGGCATATATTTGACCCGTGGCATGCCTGAAATACTTGTTCCCTTCTTCTCCAAATTTCCAATACTCAGGCTCATGATACTTCAATCCTCTGCAAAATCAATTATAACCAATTAAAGTTTAAATCTGGAGGGAAATCTCGTTTATGTTTTATGGAACAAATGGAAGACCACTCACTTTTGGGAAAGAACTGGCCCTGACTTCATGCACCCAATATAGACTCTTGGTTTGGATTTGTATTTTGCTAATGTGCCAGCAAGCATACCTGCAAAAGTTTGAGATAATTACATAAGCATATATAGTTATATGCATGCATTTGTGGAAATTAAATAAAGCAGTTAGGTACCCAAGTTGAGATGGACATCATCATCCACTTTAACGTAGAAGTGAGCGTCCCAAATGGAAACTACTTTAGAGAAATACAATCTGGTCTTGGTGGAGAGCTCATTATAACCCTCAACGTGGTCAAGTCGAAGGAAATCTTTGTACTGAGCATCCTCACTATCAATGGCACGATCCAAAACTCCTCCTGGTGTAGCACTGTGTCCCATCACAAAACGTATCACTATGCCCTTCTCTTTCTCTAGCTTCCTTAGCTTATCTCCTGCATCCCAAATATACGGATCGATCAATACATTAATCAGAATCATCTATCCAATTCAAACTAATAGGAAGAGAAACAAGCCAATTAAAGACCTTTAGGCATCCATGTTTCTCTAAGAGAATCACGTCTTTTCCTGCTGCTGAATGCGGTATTGATTCCAATCACCATAAATGCTTTATTCGGAATGCTGTGATTTGAACCTCTGTTTTCCTTTGCATTTTGGCTGATTGTTTGCTTTGTCCGAGCTATTGCTAGTTCCATCTCAAATGTTGATATACTTTTATCAAGTGATCTGTTATTAAAAAAAAAAAATACTTATGAGAAAGAAAGGTAGTCTAGCTGCAGGCGCAATTTAAATGGTATTTGAGTCATGTGTTTGTTAAAATGTGTGATCATCTCATATTAAAGTTTAAGCTACTAGAGATAGCACACTTTAATTATTTTATTTGTCATGTCCCAACGACGCTTACTGAATAGCTTGATTAGTCTTCATGACTTCCCCCATGATGTCTCCGTCATTGCTTTCAACTAATTTCTGCCAAAAGAAAAAAAGAAAATCATCCATAACAACACATCAAGTCAAATTTTCTAACAACAATAAGCAGTTGTTTCAAATTAAGCTTACACGCTTGTGATCACATTCAGTACGTGAAATGGTTCTAAGCTTCTCATGATTGGAGATTGTGGGGATCACGAGGTCGGTATTCATTTCAGAATTAGGTTGAGTCCATATCCGGCTACTAAAAAGCGATCCTGCCAGAAAGCTTGCGATGCATAATAGCATTATGGTTTTCCCAGAGACCGGCAGCTTTCCTGATCTCATTTTTGAATTTGGCAGCCACACCGGGACCCAAACTCGGCCGCCGCTGTTTACCTTCTTTTCCTCGGCCAGCAGCACCCTACTGTTTGCTGCTTTTGCAATATTCTTCATGAAGAACAACATTCAATATCTGTTATATATAAGATGGTAATGACTTCAAACTTTGGCTTAATAATTAATTATAAATGGAATCATATTCTTGAGGAAAATAAGGTAAGTGAAACATGGCAGGTTAAATTGCAGGGAATGTCAAGGACTAATAATAACAAGCACTCTTGAGAAGGATGTTTGGCCTGGACCGGATGAAACAACAATTTTTTTTTTCCTTTAACACAGTGAAGAACAAAGACGGAAAAATTGGTCACAAACTTTGTATCAAGAAAAAATCAATCATGTTAGGCAGACATGGAAAATATTCAGTGAACTGAAAAACTAGAACAGCTTGGTCAATTTTTTCTTTATAAATCAGAAGATAATAACCTTACTTCCTGAAACGCATTAATGAATTGAAGATTCATTTCTCATGTGCAATGTCATGATGTTAGGCATAAACAAGAGTACCTCACTAGGAATACAAAATAAGTGGAATGAAATGGATATTAGTAAATGAAGAACGGAAGTGAAGGCATGAACCAGATATAATGATATTCATTTTCAGCTAAAAGACATCTTTCGAGTTATGTTTACTATCGTTTGACAAATGTGCACTAAGTTTACAGTAAAAGAACAGAGGGGCTGTACCTGCTAGGACATGATAATTGGAGTGGCATTGAGATATGAAAATATCTCGGTCATTTTAAAGAAGCTTTAAAGCTTCCCTTCCTATTACATGAAAGAGTCCAGTTGCAAGCCAGGCAGTTTAATCATGTGACTTTCATGTTGCAACAAACTGTCAGCCTAATTTAAGCAGAAAAGAAATTCCTCTGTCCTTCTTGTTGTATTGAAGCTACGAATAGGCACGTTTCTCTTATTATATGATTTACACTTGTATATGAACATCCTACTGATCGATGCAATTAAATTGAGAAACATTGGCCTAAATTTCAGCTCTTTTCAAGCCATTGTTTGCCTATAATGTTGGATTTAGGAGAATTTATTGTAAAGAAATCGTAAAATTTACCTATGTACGATTTGAAATTAAGAGGACAAATTGCCTCAGTTAGACTTTTGATCTAATATCCTCAGAAGAAAGTCCCGTTTTTGTCCTTGATCCTATAATAAAGATTCTTCGATTTTTTAAAATCTTATTCAAAAATTAATACGAGGTGATTTACTAATGATAATGATATATGTATGAACCAAATGTGCAATAAAGGTTAACACCGAGCAATTTCAAATAGTTCATGGGCAACATTTGCCCTTTATTGTTTTTGAATATGAAAAAGATTTTCTATCTGTTAAAACGTCTACTTACTTAAAATTGAATTGAAGAATAAAAGCATAAAGAACGACAGAAGTTCCATTTTTGCTCATAATGTCGAAAAAAACGTGGACTTAGAACAATTTATTGTTGGAAAAATATTTTGGCATAAGCACGTGTGAGTTCTGATGATTGACAAAGTAAATTAATAAGGTGAGTAAACCAGATTTAGAAACAGATACTTGAGATGAAGCGAATGAACTAAACACAGAAAGATGATTGACAAAAGTGAATCAGCAAGGTGAATGAACCAAGTTTGTAGACACGCTTTATCTCATAGACAGGTGCAATGAATGAACCAGGAGTGAATAGATCAGAGACAGATGCAACACAAGGGTGAATGACATAGGTTTGTAGACATGTTCCATCTCAGACACTGAGACAAATCAGAGTTGAATTCCAGGTGCTTAAACCAGGTCCAAGAAGATGTTCTAGCTCAGAGTCCTGCTGCGAGTAGGATTTGTGATTTGTGGTAAATACTTGGCGGACAAGTTGCAGGATTTCTTGCCATAATTATCAAGATAATTTAGACTCCTACAAGGACACTGAAGCAGCGTGAATGCAAGAATCCCAAGTTAAGTCAAACCCTAACTCTTATAATGACCCTTACCACGTAGGGATTGAGTTCAGCTGACTTGATGCAAACCTAAAGCTATAAATATCCAAGTCTTGCCATGAAGAAGTTTTACACACTCAAATATAAAGAAAAATCAGAAATTGAGCAAACCGTGTCAATGCAATAGTTGAGAGAGTTCTGATTACTAAAGTGTTGCCCCAATACAAAGAAGAAAATTGAAGAACCTGTTTTATAAAGTTTATGTTTTACAGTTCTTGAGTCTAGATTCGTGTACTAGGATTGTTTATCGAGTTGTACCTTTATCAGCTTTCATAGAAGCAAACCTCATAGGTATAAATGTTAGTCAAATTCAACTTCAAGTTGGGGGCCGCTTGAAGTTGCTCAATAGTTTAGAGAGATTGTTGAGATAGGAATTAGAGTTTAGTTCCTAGGTTACAGAGGAATTTGCTACTTGAATTCGCTAAGGCTTACTGTTGCAGTGGAGTTTGAGAAAAATCCTACAGAGGTGTAGGTCGTGGTTTTATCACCCTTTTTGAGCCGGGTGGTTTCCACGTAAAAATTGATGTGTTCTTACTTTCCTATTTTTACTATTCCGCAAACGCTAGCTTGGAACAAGTAAAGCAAAGTGGTCTCTCCTATTGGCAAAAATCTGGTATACAGTAGGATAGATAACTGGTCGTGCAGATTATTAACTAGTATCAGAGCAGGTTCTCTTTATAGACTAACGCCTTAAGAGAAGATCATGAAGAATGCGGCACCAGAAATTAGACAAAGCAAAGGAGAATCAATCTACAGGCCATAATTGTTCAAAGGTCAACACTATTTCCTATGGAAGAATCGTATGGAGACTTAATTAATAGGTGTGGACTATGATCACTGGATAATCACAACTAGAGGACCGCTGATTCCCATAAAGACCATACGTGATGGTACAAGAAGAGCCAAAACTGAAGAAGAATTTATGGTTGAAGACTTTAGAATGATGAAACTAAATGCTAAAGAAGTCAACATTCTACATTGTACTCTAGGATGAGACGAGTACAACAGAGTCTCAGGATGCTCTAATGCCAAGGAAATTTGGGATTTGCTGACACAAACTCGTGAAGTTATGTCTCAAGAAAGACAACTCAGATTAAATATGCCTCTGAGGAAATATGAACTATTTGCAATGAGTTAAAAGGAATCTGTTAGGGACATGTTCGCTAGATTCGCCAATATTACTAGCAATCTTATGACACTTGGTAAAGTTTTTCTCACTGAAGATTTAGTTATGAAAATCTTGAGAAGTATTTCGCCTTCATGGAAGTGAAAAGTCTTAGCCATTAAAGAAGTGTGTGAGATAAGCACAATGCGAATGGAGGACTTATTCGTTAACTTGCAAACACATGAACTCGAGAAAATTGGTCATATCAAGGAGGGTTCTTCAGATCCAAAAGTCATGAAGACTGATTCGGACATTGATGAAGACGAACTAAGGGTACGTGCTCACAAGCACGACAATAACTAGAAGATGGAAAGGATTGAAGAAGGAAATTTCATAAATAAGGATAACGACAAAGGGTGTTCCATCTGTGAAAAATCTAATTCTATGATTAAGAATCGCCCACTATGGGGAGTACGATGGATAAAGTCTATGATAGCTGCATGGAGTTAAAGCTCTAAGGAAGACTCTGAGGATGAAGCTGATCACACTGCTCTCATGACCATTTAAGACATCGATGAAGACACCTAGGAAAGTATTCTTAAGCTTGAAAATCTAGATCCACTAAGAAAAGACTCATGACCTTAATAATCAATGTGAGTAGTGAATGTCGGGACATGAATGCTAAAAAAGTTTAGTTGCTTAGTACCATTGCTACCTTAAAAATGGGCTCATAGATGTCGAAGTTAGCAAAAATAGAACTGAAAAGGAAAATTGCTCCCTGAAGGAACAGGTAACTCAACTTGGTTCACACATCTTGGCTTTCCAAACTGATGTCCTAAAGCTTACTACCAATACTGGATTCAATCTGGAAAGAACAAAGAGATAACTGTAGAAGAGGATTTGGCTACTATCTATGGTAAGATTGATCATGGAAAAGTCAAGTGACCAGTAAACATAGGCTACAAGGTAAGGAAACTGAAAATTGCAAACAGATACTCCAGATCTACCAAGATGGCTGGAATAGGTAAAGACAACAGGTTCTCCTGTACATTGCATGGATGGACAACAAAATAACTAATGAATTCCAACATTAAAGAAAAGGACCCAAGCTAGGTCAGGCTCCTAATACTAAGCTTTGATTGTTTTGGTAGGAAAAAGTGACAAAAAGCAAGCAAATCTGGCATATGAATAATGCTTGCTCAAATTATATAACAGGAGTTAAACAACAATTCTATTCACTCTCAATCTTAAAAGGAGAGAATGTGGTAAGGGGGGAGGATTGCATATTGACAGGGGGAACATGTGATGAAAACTCTACTTTAGAAGAAGCAAATGAATAGAGCTTAGAGAGTAATCTCTATAGAAAGGTTAACATTGGGAATGATTAAAATTCTGCATGTATCTCTCAGTGAGTAGAATATATGTTTCAAAATAGTTAATGCATTGTTTGAGTAATATCCTACTCAGTCTTTTACATTCATTTGTATGTCCTATACCATGACTGACCATCATCTCGTAACATTTAATAAATATTTGATGTCACAGGACTAGCTTGATGATGAGATTGTGAATGGTTTATCAAATGACATGTATGTACATCATCCATATGTTTAAATGCACATTCAGATCATAAAAAACACCTATAAATACCTGCCACATTCATCCAGCTCAAATTTTGACTCCATGTACCGTTTTAAAAGGAAAGGCGGGTGGGGTGTGTAACAGTCATTAGCCAATAAAAGTTTTACACCCCGTATCTTACAACAAAGGTTAGACTCGTATCGTTAGAGTTTCAGTGGAAATTTGAAGGTTTAAACGTTTTACGAAAGTGGCCGAGGGGACTACTTCGAGGATCAGGCCAATCGGAGATCGGAGCAAGGAGATATGATCGTCGCAAGGTGGATAATAGTAAGGTGCTTAAGATTCAACAGAATCGGCTAAGTTTACGGCAGGTCTGTCTTCCAACCTAATTTCTTTAAAATCCGTTGAGAATTGGATAAAACTCAAAACATAAAAGTTGTAGCCCATTGAAATAACTTTCCATCCATATAAGGCCCACGTCAAACGGATTTCCGTTCAAAAGTTATGGCCAATGGTTGAGGATGTGCAAAATGGAAATCCCGATTCATGTAGGATTAGGTTTTAAAGCCCGAACTTTTATGATAACCTATAAATAAAACCCTAAAACATTTTATGTAAGGATTTTCGACTAGAGTTGCTACCAAACACCTAAGGTGAGTTCTTATTCAAATCCCTATGTCAATTATATTAAGTTAACACTAGATTAACAATGAATAATTTCTTGGAATCGCTAGATTTTGGAAAAATAATCCATTCAAGGTCGAATTTGGAATGAAGCTTTGGGATTTCTTCAAAAAGGTAAGCCCCTCAATCATTAATGGATTACATGGAGTTATTATTATGTTTTAGACATTTAACCAATCATGAAATAGGATTGATTTAGATGCACTCCATCAACCGCAAAACCCTAGTAATTTTGCTATAGATTTCCCTCTGACTAGCCATCTTACTTTGGCATTTCCGGCTAATTTAACCATTGGATCGAGCCCAAATTTTAACTAAGTGATCACAACATATAGGTCTTATATGTGAATGGTTGAGATCAGATTTGGAAGTATGTAGCAGTGTGGTTTGAGCTATGAACAGTAGCTACGAAAATTGGTGAAAACTCTTCTCAGGGTTTCAAGTTCTAAGCTTTGGGTTTCTTCTTCAAAAGTTCAGACCTTTTCTTCAAGTTTTGGAGCGTTACATGTATGTGAGGCTAAATATCTACGTTAGGGAATGTTTACGAATATCCCTTCGCCTCATTCTACACGTTAATAAGTAATTTGATTCCGAATACAGTTTAGCCCTAGTTTTTTGAATAGTTGTAGAACTGCTATATTTTAGAGTTATAGTTTCATAATTCGTTCATGGTGATGATTTTGAATATCATGAACTCAGTACGTAATAATTATAGACTTATGTATTGACATCACATGAGTCTCAGTAAGTGTATAATTATTTATTTGCTTAAGTTCCATAATCAGAAACAGTTTTCATGCTATTAGCTATAGCGAATCTCAATCTTGTAAATTGTTTAATGTTGAACACCTGTATCTGTATTTTGGGGCCCTAGGCCATAGTTTATGCATACGTATTGCTTGGGCATGAGGCCACAGTCTTTTGCACATTTATTTGGGTCCTAGGCCAGAGTTTATATTTACAGTTATACAAGTGATTCTTCATTCAGAACAGGGAGTACTTCAGATCCTTGCTGTTACACCCCGTAAGAGTCTGTGCTATTTTAATTAAGACAAGAAAAAAATGAGTTAAGAAAGTTCAAGGAAAGTTAATCGAGTTAGTAAGAATATCGTTATATATATATGGTTGCCTTAAGTATCCCGAGGTGACATCGTAACCTAAAGTATTTGAGATTATTAGTAATGTTATAGAAGATGGATAAAAGAAATGAATATATTTTTGCGATTGGAGTTTCGTCGAAGCTTCATAAGTTCTCCAGTTACGTTTAAGGTTATTGTGATTCTCCGGACCCTTCGAGATGTGTATGGATTGTTATGTATGTATATGACTATGTATATGCATGTATAAGAGGTTACACGAGGGTCGGAAGAGGATTAGAAGTTAAACGAATCTGAACGAAATGAATCCGAACAACTCCAGAAAAATCTCGGACCAAATTTTTAGCCCATATTGTTGGAGGCATATCTCCTAGTATATGAGGAGTTTTAAGGTGTTTCAAAAGCCTAAAATTAAGTTCATCGAGTCTAGTTTCCAATGCAACAAACCGCTCGTCAAAAAGATATCTGGATAAGCAGATATGGACGATGCAAGTTGGGCTGGCGGGGCAGAAAATGGTGACCCGATCCAACATTCACATTCGGCCCATGAGGCCCATTAACGTCATAAATATAAGGAAAAATTATGTGAGGGCTGATCATTTTCAGATAATATCTTCCAAGAACATTAGAGAGAGAGAGAGAAAACTTCAAGGCTAAGGAAGCCATTTTGATCAAAATCCGAGCTCCGAATCCCGAAGCTCATGAAGAGAAAAACATTGTACGTTGCGTTGCCTTCAATTTGAGATAAATATTGGTCTTGGGGGATGAAATTTTCGTGGTGGATCTTCTGATAAGGTATTTATAAAATTCCTTTTATGTTATTAAAGTGTTTATTTAGAGTTTTAACGAATTAGAACGGAGAAAACAGCATTATAAACCCGTTTGTTGTTTTGTTGAAATTTATGGGTGAGGGGCTGTTTTAATTGAAATTGATGGACTGATTTGAATTAATATTTTGGTTGTGTTAATCATGGATTATGTGAGGAGAGTGAAGGAACTTAATGGTTATTAAGTTGTTGTAGGAAAACATACAACTTTGTTATGGTTTATGTAAAAATGGAGATGAAAGTATCAAGAGGAAAATTATGATTATTGTGGATGAATTTGGAAGATGGAAATGTATAATGAACTTGTATGTTGAAGGTTAGGAAAAATTGGAAAAGTAGTGGCTTAATGGAAAGTTTGAATGTTTGCATACCTTATGAATATTGTGTGAAAATGGTATGGATGCTTCCGACGTATGTTGTAATGATTTTGATGGATGATGAATATGAGAATAATAAGTTTGGGTTGGAAAATGATTTCGGGGCATTATCGGAAAGTATATACCTTTGGTATATTTGTGTATATCATTGTATATCTATGATGCTAAAGGCCTTAAATGTGACTTATGATTGATGTTAATGAATTTGGAATGAAACAATGCAAGTTAGAATGTTCGTCGTAACTTTTGACGTTTTTGATAGAATATAGAAAGTAGTGAACTTCGGGAAATTTTGTATAGGGTTTGGAACTTGATTGGGAGGTGATTGAATAATCTTGAATGAGTGAATGACTATAATAATGTGGGCATAAGTTTGGAATTGTGAAGTTGAATGAGAGTTGGCAACTTGTGTAGTAAGGTAGAACTTTGAAGCTAGAGTGATTAGATTATGATTTGTGTTGTTTGATGATGTGTGGGCTGTTGTTGTTGATGTATTTTGAGCCGAGCTAAGTCTCGGGGACGTTAGATTTATAGGGGAAGTGCTGCCGAAATTTCGGTAGACAAAAATGAAGTTAATGGCATTTTTAAGCCTAAGAATCTCAAATTGGTAACTTTGACCATTTGCAGATTTCGGACGAAACGGGATTTGATTTTAAGGAGAGCATAAGCCGTCTATAAGGTATGTAAAGCTTCCCACTTCTTCGTTTGGCATGTCTTAGTATGTTAGGTGAATATTGGAACCTCCGGAGCATTTCTGCTCCTCGAAACCCGATCCACAGAAAAGTTACTATTCATTCAATTCAATTGAAGCCGAAAGGCTCTATTTTGGCTAGAATGCAACTAAATGTCCGAAACCTATCGAAATGTGATCGGGTCACTTGGTAATGATTATGTATGACCTTTTGGCCTATAAATGTTCGTAAATTATGTTCGCCACCTCAATTTGACTCGAGGTGGGCCCGCTAACCCCGAGACGCCCTATTTGTCTTATTGGGCTGTCTTTTTGAATAAAGTTTGATATGGTACTTTCGGTTTTGGAACTTCCTCCTACGAAATATGTTTTGAATATTATGATATGCTAAGTTACGTTTTGAGCCATACGTACTATTTTGGAACCATTTTGTGAAATGAAACTTTGTATCGACTAAGTATTCGAGTATTTTGTACTATGAAATGACTTATGAGATTACTAAGTTTTGAAAGGCTATTTTGAAATATGAATTGCATTTGTTTGCTCACGACTCCGCTCGTGCCTTATTATGACTTCGTTCACCGGTTCCCGGGCCGGTTATGATTCGTGCGCCTTATGATAATTCAGCCGTATGCTGTGTTGCGGTTCCCGAGGCTTCGCCATAGGGCCGGGTTCCGTTTGGAGTTATGCTGTGATATGGCTGGTGATGCGATACGCTCACCTATGTTTGTGTTTGTGTTCGGGGATGTACGGAGATTTGAAACCTTCTGGTGTTATGCTGTGTGTGGCGCCAGCGTCGGAGTGGCGACCACGTTCTTGAGCGTTTGCATGATTTCGTCTGCATTATGTATAGGTATATGATTTTGATACGGATTTTGACATACCGATTTGTACTCTGCTTTGTATCTGATTTGCTTTCAGTTTTGGCTCATATTTCTGTACTCCGTGCTTTACATGCTCAGTACATATTTCGTACTGACCCCCTTTCTTCGGGGGTTGCGTTTCATGCCCGCAGGTACAGTTATTGGTGATCCTCCACTGTAGGCTTCACTTTCTGCTGTCTCGGAGCAGTCCCTTTGATCCGGAGTCCACCTTTGGTATATATACCTGCTGCTATGGATATGTCTTTGTACATTTGACTATTTGGGTACGGCGGGGCCCTGTCTCGCCATATGTCTTTGTTTTGAGTTCGTAGAGGCCTGTAGTCATATATGTGGGGCGAGGGTCCTATGTATGTTTGTTCGATTTTGTTTTTTTTGGTCTTAAAGCGGTCCGTTTGTTATGGTGGCCCTAAATGACCCTTATGCTTATGTTTGCACTTTTGGCCGGCGATGTCTATTCCGCCGCTCAGTTTGGATCCGATATGACATTTTGATTTGGCGACCGCTTAAGACACATTTTGATACAACCTATGTTTGATATGACTTTTATGAAATTCTGAAATAAGTTTGGATTTGGCAATGAATATGTGCGGTTTGGTCTGGGTACCCAAGTAGGGTGCCAGTCGCGGCCCACGGGGCTGGGTCGTGACACTTGCCTTCCTATTTAGTTCAGTTTCAGTAGTTATATTTCTTTTTGCAGTTGCTTTACATACCCGTATAATTCAAATGTGCTGATGTCCCTTTTATTGCTTGGGGGCCTGCATCTCGCGATACAGGTAACGACTTACAGGTTGACGATCCTGCTAGGTAGGACTGCTCGTATCAGCTGTTTGGTGGGCCCCAGTTCCTCCAGGGTGTTATCCTGCTTTCAGTCTTTCCAGTTTTAGACAGTTATCTTTTCAGTATTCGTAGAGGCTTCATAGACATAGTCTAGTCAATCATTATTATCAAACTTTGATGTGTTAGCCTTGTTCGCATTGATTTCAGATGTTTTAGACTTAAACAGTATTTCTATATTTTATATATTTCAGATAGACTTTTTAGTAGATTAGCATGTGTTAGTCTTAGTTCTTTATTTTAGCATGTTTTGATATCATATGTTGATTCAGCCAGCCTACGGGTTTGTTCGGTCACATGCAGTTAGGCACCGCGTGCCGTGTTACGCCTAAGCCATGGTTCGGGGCGTTACAAAGCTTAATATCAGAGTGCTAGGTTCAAGTGTCCTAGGGAGTCTATAAAGTCGTGTCCTTTGGGGTCAGTTTTATATGTGTGTGGCGCCCACACATATAAAAAGTTGACCACTAAGACATTCAGGATTGTCTCATTTCTTTCTACTCTAGATCGTGCCATTAAGCTTAGAGCAATAAGTAAACTTCTATTCCTATCGAATTACGTACGTTTCGAATACGCAAGTGGTGAGCATGGAATTGAAGGTCCAACTAAGGATGATTACCCATAAGGATACAATTGTGAAGTACTTGCTGGTAACGAATGAGACTTGAGGTGATATTAAAAGTGGAATAAAGTGTACATCGCCTGAGAAGGGGTGTAGTTTAGTGAATTTGGGAGTTGAATAATAATGATGCACTTGAGAAAGGAGAACGAGAGACGACATGTAGAGAATAACAGAAAAATCAGCAAAGGAGCTAAGTCTGTTAGAAACGTAAATCATGAAGGATCTTAGGGAGGTGGAGGCAGACAATTTTCTACAGGAGGTCATTAGGACCTACTCCATCTGCAGCCAGTGCACTAGTTCCGAGGTCTACATATGATCAGAAAGGTAAGTTCATCCAGAAATAGAGTTTAAGAGCACCAGCCTCTTAGTGACAGACCAGTGTGAGCCACAGAAGTTTTCAGAATCTTATGTGCAACAAGTTTGATTGGAGACACCAAGTGGTGTATCATTCGGGCCTTAATGTGTGTTTCGGCGGCTCCTCTTAATTCCGAAGCCTAGTCAGGTTGTAATACAGCTAAGTATGGTAATACAGGCCTCAGATAGGATTGCCTATATGCTTTAGTAGGTCGTCAAGACATAGAGGCATCCCAGTTATCACCACATATGAAATTTCCGTACGAACTATGCTCGTGAATAAAAGAGATGGTGTACCAAATGAAAACCATGAGCGGACAATTTTTGATTTTCGGGAATAGTTTTAGTTTGCTTAAGTTTAGTCAGATCAGAGTTAGAGAGCACGACGGTAGTAAGTTACTATAAGAAATAAATATTATTATGAGATAAGAAGACGTGGCAGTTCCTTCTTAAGTTATGTGAGTAAGTGTTTATCCTAGATGAGTATAGTCTGATATGATTTTAAAGTGTATATAAAGTTTGGGGTTAGTTGTTCCAATTTTTCATATAAGATAGATGAAAGTTTCTTAAGTGTGATCCATGTCTATAGTTTAGAAAAGAGAGTATACGACCATAGAATAACGTCGGATAATATGGGAGTTAGAAATAACATTATGCTTCACTTTAGTATTCAGAGCAGAATAAGAAAATATGAAGCTAGCAGGTGGTTAACAGAAAAATAGTAAGTAAGTTTTGAGTAGATACAATGCATTAGCAATTTCAGCAGAACTAGTAGAGGTATGATTTGATTTCCTTAGTTAGATGAACACCTTAAGTGGGTGACAGTTCAAATACATCTGAATGTGTGTTAGAAACCAAGGGCGAAGAAGAAATCAACTAAGCCACAAGAAAGCAAACTACAGAAGAATAGCCTTTAAGAGTTGTTGAAAAGGGATTTCCCTAAGATTGATAGTGTGAACAGAGTTAAGTCGTTAAGATAGAGTATGCCAGTTATGAATACAATAGCAACTCGTTCATGTATGTAATTTAGTTTTTCCCAATAAGGAAGATTTGCTCTGAAGTGAGTAAAAAAAAAAAGAGTCTTCAGTATTGTAGAGTTCAAAGGAATTATAGAATATAAGGAAAGTTAATTGGATCCCAACTAAGGAGAAGAATTCGCAAGTATAAGATGTTAGCATGTGTGCTAAGGGGAAGATGCGTAAATAGTTAGTAAGTCCAGAGATATATCTGAAAATCAAAAGGTTTGCATGATATATGAATAACCTCAGTTCAGTTAGGATGGCATAATAAGATAGTCACATAAGGAATATGCCTCGCATGTAGAAGAAACCTGAAGGAAGTAGAAGGATCGTCGATCGACTTACATCCAGAAATATGATCATGCCCAGTTATGTGTCACAATGGTAGTGCCATTTTACGAGACTCTAATCTTCAGGGTGATAGTGAAAGACTTAGCTCACAACAATACTATAAGTGTTTTCAGGAAGTGCCTCAAACAAAAATCGAGTATGGGAAGTATAGCTTATGATTGAGGCAAATAAGAGAACTATGGTGAAAGAAGTTCACCGCTTAGCCAAACTAGGAGTTTGAGTTTTGGACTCCGAAAATGGTGGAGTTGTTGTCCAAAACAGGCTTTATTGCTCTTTAGTAGCCGAAGTGCAGAAGAGTAGTTTGATGATCCCTACTTGTTGTAGCCGAAAGAGGGGATTCACGAGTTTAAGACTATGACTTTTGAACAAGGGGAAGTGATGGTACTTTGAGGTACAGAAGCAAACTTTGTGTTCTAGATGTCGATGGACTCAGAGGGGGAAGATCATGTTAGAAGGCATAATTCTAGGTATTTCATCCACCCAAGTTCCAGAAAGATGTATCACAATCTTAAGGAGATTTATTGGTGGAACGACATGAAAAAAAGGGAATGTCCCAGATATTGTGACCAACTGTCTGAATTGTCAGCAAGTGAATGCCGAGCACCAGAGGCCTGGTGGATTCGCTCAGAGCATAGACATTCCTGTTTGGAAATCGGAGATGATAAATATGGATTTCATAACAGTGAAAACTACGGATTCAACAGAAGATCAAGCCAAGTTACATATCCAGAACATTGTCAGATTGCATGGGACTCCAGTGTCTATCATGTTAGGCCATGGTGCTCAGTTCACGGTAAAGTCTCGGAAATCCTTTTAGAAAGGACTAGGCACAAGGGCAAACCTCAGAACGCTTCTTTATCCTCAGACAGATACGCTTTTCAGCCCTCATGTTATAATATTCATGTCAGTTCAATACTTAGATATTCATGCCAGATTAGTACTCAGATGTTAGTCCACTACTCACGTATTCATGCCAGTCCAGTATTCAGTCAATCGAGTATTCAGTAAGCTTAGTATTCAGTTGTTACACCTCGGAAAATTTCATGTCGTTGTGCGATAAATAGACTAACACAGGTTAAGATGTATATGATGTCCCTACAAGTAAGAAGGGGTACTTAACGATTCTAATTAAGATTCCAAAGAAATTTGAGGCAAGGGTAGAAAGCTCGTTGAGGAAGGCGAAGTATAGGTCGTGTTTTGGAAAGATTTTGCAAAGTACCGAGCTAAGGTTGATTTAATAATGTCATGAGGAAGATTTATAATGCTCCTTAGATTGTTAATGAAGTGTTAAACAAGTGTTAAGAAGGTCCCATAAGGATTGGAGATCAAACGGAACGACAAGAACAAGTCGGGAGGAGGTGAGTTATATGACCCATTATACGATCCGTATAACAGTCACAGTGAGGGGTCATCACTGGAAGACTTATACGGTCACTTATACGGACCGTATAAGTGTCCGTATAATTCATGACGGGCAACTTTTACATTTTATATAAGGAGGACCCCAAATTCATTTCTTTCATTTCTCATCTTCTCCAACTCTCCCAAAACCTCTAGAATCTTCTCCAAATCATATCAACACATACCCAAGGAAAAATCAAAGATCAAACACCAAGGATCAAGAGAACTAAGTGTGTGGATGCTCACTAGGGTTGACACAAGCCAAGAATCTCTTCGGTGTTGAATTTGGGTTTTCTCCAAGTAAAGTATTTGCATCCAAAGCCCATTCCTACATAATCAAAGGTGATTTTTGTATTCATTTTATGCTAATAAGAGTATTGAATGGTTGAATGACTTGGATTGAGGAAGAAAGTAGAATATGGAGTTCAAATATGGAAATAGTGGTATTCTTGAATAGTGACTTGACTTGAATGATCGTTCTTGACATGTTATGGGTATAATATTGTTATGAATGATATTAAGGATGTTAAAGAAGCATTATATGTAAATGAATACGACGTTGGGTGGTAAATATGGTTATGGATGACTTTGAGAGGGAATTTTGAGAATTGAATAATGTCTAGCTTAATAAGTTTATTGATTATGATGTTATGGATGTTATTATTGATGTTAGTTGTTATATTATATGGAGAAAGTTGTAAAAACAAAGGAAGTGCTGCTCAATTTTCGTTAGTCCTTAGTTGCCTTAGCTTAGCTTCAAGTATGTTTTCGGTTGTCTAATCTTAGTACGAATTCTCTTGAATGTAGAATTGTGAACTTGGAGGGAAGCATTTAGTCGGCAAAGTTAGGCAGACGTAAAGGTATGTAAGGCTAGCCCTTTCTTTCAAAGGCAAGACTCTTATTTTGTGATTCTTTTCCTATATTCCCATGATCTTCTTACATCCTAAAAGATAAAGGTTAAAGGTTCTTAAGGGCTTCTTATGAGATAGAGATAAGATATGTTCCATGATAATGATGATAATAGTGATGTTGTGATGAGCTCGGTATTCTTATCTTTATGATTTCATTGATGTTGCTTCTTATTGTTAGTCTCACCTCATGTTACTAGTTCCTTCAGGGTGAGACATGACGATCATGACTATTCCATAACATAATCGGAGATTACCGACCTTACGTCACTCCGATAGAGTTGTAGCTTTCACTTAGGCTCTCATGCATGCTTATGTTATTTTATGTATGATCACACCGTGACTACATGGCCGGGCAGTATAATACCGCGCCGTCCTATAGGCGGCCGAGCAGACACACCACTGCAGTGGGCAGTTTACACCCCGGACGCGGGCTAATGATGATCACACCGTACCTATATGGTCGGGCATCTTATATATGTATGATATGATATTCTTTTTTATTATAAAAGTTAGCATGCATGACTCCGCCTTAAGAGGCAACCAGTTACAGGTTTGTTCCTCGCTTTATGTTTCTTTATGTCTTTATTATGTTGTTGTACATGCCTTATATACTCGGTACATTTTTCGTACTGACGTCCTTTTCTTTATGGACTTTTTGTTCATGCCCACAGGTAGACAGGGAGACGGTGCAAACACTTAGGAGCTTTTACAACGAGTTTGCAGGAGCACTCCACTACTCCGGAGTCCCCATTCCTTGGTATATTCTTTTGTGTACATGTTGGGGCATGGCGGGGTCCTGTCCCGTCCTTATGATTCCAGTATTCTAGTTAGAGGCTTGTAGATACTTATGTGTGGGTTGTAGATGCCATGTGATCATCTTCCTTGTATATTTTGTACAACATTTTTGTAGCCTCGTGGGCTTATATATATATATATATATATATATATATATATATATATATATATATATATATATATATATATATATATATACATATTTTGGGAGATATTTGGAAGTTGTTTTATGATAGGTCTTGTGTCGAGAGCACTGTATGCCCAGATTGAGTATGATAGATATCATGATGAGTAGTGCTCGGTAGTCAGCTTCTGGTACCCGTCATGTCCCACTAGTTGGGTCATGACATCAGTTAGCTCAGTATTCAGTCAGTTCAGTAGACATTCAATTCAGTATCTCACCAGTTCAATAATCATGTATTCATTCAGTTCAATAAGCATGTGCTTATGTTATTTCAATGATCACATGTCTCAGCTAGTCAGTTTCAGGTATCTAAATTATAGAGTAAACTCTGCCGAAGTTTCCGTAGAGTCTTAAAATTAGTCGCAATTATAGCCAAGACAATCATTCGACGAAGAATGATCCCAATGGAGAGATAATGTTACACCCTGTATCTTACAACAAAGCTTAGACTCGTATCGTTAGAGTTTCAGTGGAAATCTGAAGGTTTAAACGTTTTACGAAAGTGGCCAAGGGGCCTACTTCGGCAACAATAACCCCTTAATTAGTTGAGAATTTTGAAATGATTCCTTAATGAAAGTTGTAGTACGTGGAAGTACCTTTTCAGGCATATAAGGATCAGGCCAATCAGAGATCGGAGCAAGGAGATATGATCGTCGCAAGGTGGCTAATAGTAAGTGTTATATCACATATTTTTGTACATTGGATTATTCGTAAGCTAATCGACATAATTTTAAGGACGAGATTATTTTGAGACATGAGACAAGGATTTTTAAATTCCGATTTTGATATTGCACGGTTTGTTAATTAATTACAATTAGTGGAGATATTAGTGAAGTGGGAAATTAATTAACCAAATCAGATTATTAAGTGGGCCCCACTAAAATACATGGATAAATATAATTGGATATGGAGGATGACATGTCCAAGTGGGACACATGTGAATTTGGTTGGACATGTGTCAACTAGAGGGGATGCATATATATTGTATTATGATGACTAATGAATCATATTTTTCCATTTCACCAACTTGTTGAAAGAGAAAGGAGCTTCCATGCCATGGCAACTCACGACCATGGCAGATTTGGAGCAGCTCACGGCCAGCTTCAATAAAAAAAAAATATAATCCCCTAAGGTGTTTTACACGTCAAGAAGGTAGCAACCTAAGGGTGTGGAAGTGAGGAAGATGAAGTGGTGCGAATTGAGCAAGGTATTATAGGATCTGTCCTAATCAATTCAGGTAAGATTTCTTCATCTTGAAATGTAATTGGAGTTAAAGATGTTGTAATGGAGAGATTAATTTGTATTATATGGAATTGGATGCAAAGAATTGTCTATGATGGATGTGGAGATTTGTTTTGGGCCGTATGGGGGGCTGTCTTAATCTAGAAATGGTGAATAAATTTTTAATTAGTGTTGTTGTTATTATTGTCATTAATTATATAATGAAAATGGGAGATTTTGATATTTTAAGTGGAAGTTGTATTTGTTTTAAGGGCTGTTTGGGACGTGTTGTCGATGGTGTTAAATTGGAGGACTAAGTGTTATTAAGATTATGTGTTAGGTTATGGTAATTGTTGAACTATTATAAATCCATTTCGATGAAGTATGGTGGCTGTAGATTTTTAGGAGTAATTTGAATATGTCGTAGCCGTTATGTTAGCGATTATTGAATGTTGTAACACGTGGGCTGATTGGAATGTTATGCGGGCTGTTCGAAGTATTCATGAGTCATCTCTTAGCTAGTCTTAATATAGTATTGAACGTGTGGTTGTTGATGTTGACTTGGTCATTTTATAGTCGGCTTGAAAGAGAGGGAAGTGAACAATATAGGGGAAGCGCCGCCCAATTGTTTAGAAATAAGCTACTAACGTTGAAATAAGTTTTATGCCTTTCCGTAGCTTAATCATAGTCTTGACGTCTTAATATAGGTTGAGACACTGCGGGCAGCGTATACGTATCGTATCACGGATAAGCGTTAAAGGTATGTAAAGCTAACCCTTCTTTCTTTTTGGCATGATTTACATGAAATGAACAAACGACGAATGTATAAGCTCCTATTCTTAGAGACACTAGGGTGGTTAATGTCCTTGATTTCCATAAGTTATTTCATATTGTCTCGATACACGTTTATGATTCTTGAAGTCCCATTTGACATAATTCATAATGACGTTCGAGGGATACTTGACATAACTGCCTTCGTTGATATTCAAGTGTTAGTTTATTCTGTCTACCCTATCGAGTCTCAGATGATGATTTGATTTGCATATGGTTACTCATTACCCTGCTCGTGCATACTATCATTATATCTTTCACCGAGTCCCGGGCCGAGTATGTTTTCGTGCACAGTTTCACTGCATTGTTCACCGAGTCCCTCACTAGAGTGTCGGGTACGGTATATATGTATATATGATGGTATAATGATGTGATGATATGATGATATGATGATGTTATTATGGCGCCAAGGATGGCATATGATGACTTTATTCACCGAGTCCCATAATGGGCCGGGTATGGTATATGATATTGATATGCCTGATCTACATTTCATAAGGCAAGTGTATTGGTATTTTGAATGTCATACCTGTCTCCTGTGATCTCTATTTCAGTCATGATCCTCTTTATTGTATTTCATGCTTTATATACTCTGTACATATCTCGTACTGACCTCTTTCTCCGGGGGGCTGCGTTTCATGCCCGCAGGTACAGATACTCGATTTGGTGATCCTCCAACATAGGATTTCTACTCAGCTGTCTTGGAGAGCTCCTGTCACACCCTAATCCTACCAGGGTGTGATGGGCACCCGACCCCATATTCGGAGCCGAGCGAACCCGCTGAATCTGATTACATACATAATCTCTTTGAACTCTTAAATTAAATAAAATGAAATACATAGTAAAGCTTTAAGAAATATCCTTTTTCGTTGTTCTCAAATCAAACAAAATCTATAATTATATGGAATTTATAACATAAAACAAAATGACACATCGGCTGGTGGGGCCACTTACAGAACTGACATTCTATACCCACGACTCTGTCTGCAAAGTCTCTAGCTTCGAACAAAACATCAAAGCATAATACTCTGACCCGGCAACACTCCTGAGCAAATGGAGCTTGCCAACTTCGCTGGAACATCTTCTATAGTGACCGCTACTAATCTGGGTGTACCTGCATGGCGTGAAACGTATCCCCCGAAGAAAGGGGGTCAGTACGGAATATGTACTGAGCATGTAAGGCATGGAGTACAGAAAAGAGGATCATAGCCGAAACAGAGATTTACTAGAATCAAGTATGACTTTTTAAAACATCAAAGCACTTGCCTTTTCAAATGAGAATCATGCATATCTACATCATATATCGTGTATACATATAACGTGTCCCGGCCCTCCAGTGACGGACTCGGTGGATAAAATCATGTCATCATACTTTCATATCATCATGCAGGCATATACTATACATATATATACCGTACTCGGCCCTCTAGTGAGGGACTCGGTGAATGAAGTCATGCCGTACCCGGCCCATTAAGGGACTCGGTGAATAGAATCATGCATGTGAACATCATATATCATATGCATACCGTACCCGGCCCTCTAGTGAGGGACTCGGTGAATCAAATCATCATATGCCATCCTGGCCGCCACTGTGAACAATGCAGTGGAGTGCGCACGATAACATACCCGGCCCGGGACTCGGTGAAAGACATATTGAGGCGTGCACGAGCAGAGTAGTGAGAAACTATATGCATACAAATCAAGACTCAATAGATAGGTACGCAAATCGACACTTGAGGATCATAAACACATTTCGAGTCAATCCGAGTTATTGTGAAAAAGTTATGGACGTTTTAGTACAGAACCTTCTACAAACGTTTTAGAAGCCATTTTTGGAAAAATCAAGCAACAATAATTTTAGGTACCTTTCGAATATCGTTATGGATCAAGTCAAATAGAGCTTTTGGAACCATATGTACGTATCAAAATATATCATATATGCATATAACAGATCCATGCATGCATGCTCATAGAACATCATACAATGTATTGCTGCGGAACGTGCGGCCCAATCCATAAATATATTATATTACTGCCGAGGAACGTTCGGCCCGATCCATAAATATATTATATTACTGTTGAGGAACGTTCGGCCCGATCCAAGACTGTATACAAAAGTTAGAAACATTAATACTTTCAGAACCGTTTTAGGGACATGAACTCTTATACTTGGCTCGTTATCCAATCATCCTATAGACTCAACCATACTAAGTATGCTCATTCCAATAGGCAAATAAGAATCGTACACAAGCTCGGAAACATATCCAATAGAGTTTTGGAAATCATAGTTTCATATCCAAACCATATGAAGTAGCTTATGGGAATAAACAATAGTAGCCATCCTAGTGGCTCTAAGAATAGTAGTTCCTTTGAAATCATACATATACATTGTCTGTTTGTTTCACAAGGACAATGCCAAAAGAAAGAAAGGGTAAGCCTTACATACCTGCTCCATGGCCTATTAGCTACGCTTAATTATCCAAGCTTGCTAGTCTACATTCAAAAGAATTCACACAACCATTAGATTCATTGTCATACACTTGCCTTAGCTTCTCAAACAAATTCACTTATAATCTACCGAAATTTCGGTAGCATCTCCCCTGTAAATACACCATCCCCGAGAATCTAACTCGGCCAATTTCATCAACTACAATCCGAGAATTCATACTAACAACTTCAACAATCAATCCAAAATATATTCTAACATTAACAACCTTCGTCACACAATTCAACGACATTTCATTTATATTTGATTCAATCACATATAATCAAGCCAATACCAATGATCTCACATTCAAGTGTTAATCCGAAATCATTCTAACATGATTCAAGAACACTTCAACCAATTCACATAATATGCAAAACAACCCAACCAACATACTACTTCACCCGAAACCTTCCAAATTCAACAAAAACAATAACACCATATTTTCTTCTTTCAAATTCATAAACTACACCAACAATCTACACATTAGCAACTCCATTCTAATATTCATAAGAAACCATACTAATATCACATTAACTTCTTCCATAATCCACAAACGATTACAACTTAATTTCAAACCATTAAATCCTCATTTTACATCATAGAATCTACCACAACAACAATTAAAATACTAAGTAAAATTTAATTCATTCCTTCTACACAAAATAGCCCACTCACGGTTACAACATCAACACACCTTGTTTCAAGAATTTAATTCATTTCTACACCCAACAACATGAATAAATCATCCATAACATATAAAAGAGGATTAAACCTTACCTTTTCCACTTAGTCCTTCAACTTGGCTAAAGTTGTGCCTTGCAAGAATGAATAGTTTTACTGCTCCAACAACCACTCAATGTTGATTAGGGCCTTCAAATTAGTTGGAATACTAGAAGAAAATATTTTTTTTGGATCAAAATTGAAGGCTCCAATTTTCCTTGGTTATGGCCGAATGGCCTTGCCTCTTGCTCCTCTCCAAGCTTCTTGAAATTTTCAAGTATAAAAAATGAATAAATGTGTTCCATAAGTCATCTTTTGACTTATTTATTTAACCTCCACGTGCGCCTAAGCCCACTCCCTATTGGACGGCCCACTTGGCCCCTTTTGTGCAAGAATATTTTTTTTTGTATTTTGTCTTGCAATTCATAAAAAGTTATTTTCCAAATTCCGAATTTGCCCTTAGCTTTCCTCAATATTACCATGAACCATCTTGTGAAAATTCCTTTTTGCCCTTAGCCTTTCTCAATATTTCCATGCCAATGATATTCATAAACAACTTATGTATTAAACAAGATCAAGATATAGCTTTGCCCTTAACTTCTCACAATTATCTTGAATTGTCCGAACGTACAAAATGCGGGCTATAACATCCTCCCCCCCTTTAGAACATTCGTCCTCGAATGTTCAACTGATCTTATGGGGTGTCATAATACTTCGGGAGGGTTCCTTCTCATAGTTGTCTTTTTCTTCATGCTCATTCCTTATCTCTTACCCGATTTTCCTTTATAATCGAACTCCTCGGTCTTTACATGAGTCCTCATGCCGTGTCATGGGTTTTCTAATCCGCTGCGCCAATTTGTTATCCTTGTCTTGCCTAGATCATCTCTTCTCTGTTACTGTTTCGTCACAATGTCTTAATAAGAGTCACGTTTTGGTACGTAACCTTCTCTTCTGACAATCCAATATGGCCACAGGCTGTTCCTTGCCCTCATTTTATCTACGGTATTGCAGTCTCGCTTACTATGCTATAAGTATCCATCGACCTTTGGTGTTCTCTTTTCTTCACTCCCTGTTTCTTCATGTTTTTGTCACTATCCCATTAATCTTTCATTCTAAATATTTATCCAAAAAACTTTATGTCTTTGTGACATAATGTTTCCTCACCATTTATTATCCTTCGCAGTCCAGTTGCACTTATGGTAACTTATGGTCCGAGTTCACTTAACTTCTTAGTTCACAACATCTTTAGGTTCTTACTACAACTTTTTCTTTACTTTCTTCCTCACGTTTCTCGACACAAGTATACTTGACTTTGATTTCTTTGTATTGGGGCCCATTTCATCCATCGTTATTTCTTGTTGGCTCTCCGGTGTGGATTCCTTACAAATATGACCGAGCATCGCTTCACATCGATGATTCATATAAGTTCATAGCGTATATTCTCATGCTCTGTATAATTAAAGGTCCATGAACTATTTTCTAGTATCCGATGAGCAGTTTTATTTCATTCATAGAGACTGCGTTCTTTCTTTCTTCCAATAATTCCCAGACTACCAATTGTCGATTCTCTTATTATAATAGTCGTTCCTGTCCAAAATATCCTTTGAATCTTATCATTTTCTCCATTATCCTTTGTGCACTTAGCTCGTAGCCATTTTCTTGCTCTTTTTATTACTCTTTACAACATGTCGCTGCGTGCTTAGATACGGCGCAAATTTGCCCGATATGAGGGACTCAAGTCATGTCCTAAACATGTCATAACTCATGTTGGCGTGAAGCATTCTCTTAAGGTGTCTTCCATCCTTTCCCTTCATGTAGGTCTCATGGCACACTCATTGTCAATTCGTTTCTACTTCTTTCATGTATCCTCCTGTCATGCCGATATGTTTTGAACTCTAGCCCCAAGCTAATAAATTTTCCTCCTCTGGAGCCTGAAAATGTTGCGAGTCCTTTCTAAGTCTAATATAATATGTTCTCCCCCCTTTTTAAGGGGTTCCTTATACGTCACAATCTTCGAGTACCCTCGTCTTCGATTATACTTCATTCCTCGTCTTTCTTTCTAACTCTACGCATAACATATCGAAAACTTCTTACCATAAGTTTTTTCTTTCATTTTATGTCTATATCATCACTTTGTCTACATTTCCATACTCTTGTTATTTGTAGCATCAGCTCTAAAGTTCGTAAAACACTCCTTCAAACACGCAGACCCGTTCTATTCTTAAGTCATCCTTTTGGAAAACTCCTCCGTGTCCGAGGCAACCACATTAATA
Source organism: Lycium barbarum (assembly GCF_019175385.1). Lineage (NCBI taxonomy): Eukaryota > Viridiplantae > Streptophyta > Magnoliopsida > Solanales > Solanaceae > Lycium > Lycium barbarum. The sequence goes on from NC_083344.1 coordinate 35,053,001, forward strand.
TAGCTGTACATTCTATTCCTTTATATACCTTTCAAGGGTCGAAATGTTCTAACATCGTCGCTAAGCTTAATCATTCTTTCTCTTACTTCACATTCCTTGTCATAGCCACTATTTCTTCAGACCTACTTATTGAAATTGGTTCTCGAACCTCACACATTCCTCTTTTGTTTTATATTACCACACTTTACCCTTTTTATGTACCTACCTTTGAATTTTTATCCAAATAGTCTCGTACTTTGCCGGTAATTTCTCTCGGGGGCTTCACTCACTAAGATTTCTTACCTTTCACCTTTTTCCGACATTTTAATCTCCTTGTCTTCCATTTACTCACACTCTTTCTTTTCCAAATATCGTTGTATTAAAATTTCCAATCTTAACCTGTAGTGAAAGTGATATCAACTCACCTTGTAACACTTGTTCCATTTATTTTTGCTGTCACTCGAACTTCGGTACCCTTACTTAATTAATGCCTTCTTTACCGTAGCGCTGATTGCTGGGACTCACATGTCCACCGATACAATCACATATGAGATATCATATGCATTTATATATATATAATTACTATCAACTAGCCCCCAAAATACTTCAAAACGCTATTCAAGCCTATCCAAATTCTAGAGCTGTGACGCACTTTCTGTCTTTTCTCCAGTCTAGCCTGTCTCGTCCTATATGGCCTTTTGTGGTCTCCAACCATCCCGTATATTCTAGTTTCCCTTAGGCCACTCTAGCTTCTCAATTTGTCTCTTATGTCGGAATATATAGAATTTATTGCACACTTCCCAGGGGGTCACCCATCCTAAAATTTCTCCCACCTTAGCACGCTTAACCTCGAAACTTCGATGGAATCCAGTGCCTTAATGCTGATATAATCGCGTCCACTTCCTCACATGACCTTTATGACATGATTTGGAGCAAGTCGAAGTTTTACCGATTCCGAGACATTCGCGTAACACGTCTTTCCCTTTACAATTACTATTTTACCCTTTTCAATTTTCAGTGTTCACTTTTCACTAATGTGTATAACTATCGTTCGTCCCAGATTCCCAATTCCTGATGGTAGCAAATATACCTTCGTCGCCGTTACTTATGAATACTTCAGGTATCAACCTATTCGGATTTCCACTCACCATCCTTACATAATGATCTACAGCAAACTGATTGTCAACTTTCTCTGAATCCCTCAACTGACCTTGGTCCTACTAAGCCTCGAATGTCATCCATTTTAATCCTTCAGACTGCTATTCATCTTTCTCACAATAATTTTTCACACCATGCCCAAATCCGAAGCTCCTCTAAAATATTACATCCCGCTTATTGTCTATTTACGATATTTCCTTCCCACGCTCTTCCTATTAGGTGTTCCAGATCAAATAACCTGATTTTGAAAAATTCTGACCGGGTCTCCTTTACAAATTCTTACCATTCAAATCTGTACGCAGCAAATACCAACAATGCCTTACAGAGCATACGACTATATGTCACATTCTAGCCATCCAGAACTTCCAATTTCAGATAACATAACAAATATAGCAAACTTACCTTTATGACTTTCCATATCATCACTCACCTTCTCCCGTAGTATGTAAGGCTTATATAGGGAATCTCATTTCCTATGACTTGGCTCTATCGCACGATTTAAGACAAAAAGATGGTCAACAATCCCTAGATGCCCTGCAGCCTCCTGTTTATAAATGTGGCCAGCTTCACACCCATTAACAGGACTCTACTGGACACGACTTTGCAGACAACCCTTAGGACAACCTTGCTCTGATACCACTTTGTCACACCTTAATCCTACCAGGGTGTGATGGGCACCCGACCCCATATTCGGAGCCGAGCGAACCCACTGACTCTGATTACATACATAATCTCTTTGAACTCTTAAATTAAATAAAATGAAATACATAGTAAAGCTTTCAGAAATATCCTTTTTCGTTGTTCTCAAATCAAACAAAATCTGTAATTATATGGAATTTATAACATAACACAAAATGACACATCGGCTGGTGGGGCCGCTTACAGAACTGACATTCTATACCCACGACTTTGTCTGCAAAGTCTCTAACTTCGAACAAAACATCAAAGCATAATACTCTTACCCGGCAAAACTCCAGAGGCAAATGGAGCTTGCCAACTTCGCTCGAACATCTTCTATAGTGACCGCTACTAATCTGGGTGTACCTGCGTGGCATGAAACGCAGCCCCCAAAGAACGGGGGTCAGTACGGAATATGTACTGAGCATGTAAGGCAGGGAGTACAGAAAAGAGGATCATAGCCGAAACAGAGATTTACCAGAATCAAGTATGACTTTTTAAAACATCAAAGCACTTGCCTTTTCAAATGAGAATCATGCATATCTATATCATATATCGCGTATACGTATAACGTGTCCCGGCCCTCCAATGAGGGACTCGGTGGATAAAATCATGTCATCATACTTTCATATCATCATGCAGGCAAATACATATACATATATATACCGTACCCGGCCCTCTAGTGAGGGACTCGGTGAATGAAGTCATGCCGTACCCGGCCCATTAAGGGACTCGGTGAATAGAATCATGCATGTGAACATCATATATCATATACATACCGTACCCGGCCCTCTAGTGAGGGACTCGGTGAATCAAATCATCATATGCCCTCCTGGCCGCCATAACATATCATCATCTCATCATATCATCATATACATATACCGTACCCGGCCCTCTAACGAGGGACTCGGTGAACAATGCAGTGGAGTGCGCACGATAACATACCCGGCCCGGGACTCGGTGAAAGACATATTGTGGTGTGCACGAGCAGAGTAGTGAGAAACTATATGCATACAAATCAAGACTCAATAGATAGGTACGCAAATCGACACTTGAGGATCATAAACACATTTCGAGTCAATCCGAGTTATTGTGAAAAAGTTATGGACGTTTTAGTACAAAACCTTCTACAAACGTTTCAGAAGCCATTTTTGGAAAAATCAAGCAACAATCATGTTAGGTACCTTTCGAATATCGTTATGGATCAAGTCAAATAGAGCTTTTAGAACCATATGTACGTATCAAAATATATCATATATGCATATAACAGATCCATGCATGCATGCTCATAGAACATCATACAATGTATTGCTGCGGAATGTGCAGCCCGATCCATAAATATATTATATTACTGCCGAGGAACCTTCGGCCCGATACATAAATATATTATATTACTGCCGAGGAACGTTCGGCCCGATCCAAGACTGTATAAAAAAGTTAGAAACATTAATACTTTCAGAACCGTTTTAAGGACATGAACTCTTATACTTGGCTCGTTATCCAATCATGCTATAGACTCAACCATACTAAGTATGCTCATTCCAATAGGCAAATAAGAATCGTACACAAGCTCGGAAACATATCCAATAGAGCTTTGGAAATCATAGTTTCATATCAAAACCATATGAAGTAGCTTATGGGAATAAAAAATAGTAGCCATCCTAGTGGCTCTAAGAATAGGAGTTCCTTTAAAATCAGACATATACATTGTCTGTTTGTTTCACAAGGATCATGCCAAAAGAAAGAAAGGGTAAGCCTTACACACCTGCTCCATGGCCTATTAGCTATGCTTAATTATCCAAGCTTGCTAGTCTACATTCAAAAGAATTCACACAATCACTAGATTCATTGTCATACACTTGCCTTAGCTTCTCAAACAAATTCACTTATAATCTACCGAAATTTCGGCAGTATCTCCCCTGTAAATACACCATCCCCGAGAATCTAACTCGACCAATTTCATCAACAACAATCCGAGAATTCATACTAACAACTTCAACAATCAATCCAAAATATATTCTAACATTAACAACCTTCGTCACACAATTCAACGACATTTCATTTATATTCGATTCAATCACATATAATCAAGCCAATACCAATGATCTCACATTCAAGTGTTAATCCGAAATCATTCTAACATGATTCAAGAACACTTCAACCAATTCACATAATATGTATGCAAAACAACCCAACCAACATACTACTTCACCCGAAAGCTTCCAAATTCATAAACTACACCAACAATCTACACATTAGCAACTCCATTCTTATATTCATAAGAAACCATACTAATATCACATTAAATTCTTCCATAATCCACAAACGATTACAACTTCATTTCAAACCATTAAATCCTCATTTTACATCATAGAATCCACCACAACAACAATTAAAATACTAAGTAAAATTTAATTCATTCCTTCTACACAAAATAGCCCACTCACGGCTACAACATCAACACACCTTGTTTCAAGAATTTCATTCATTTCTACACCCAACAACATGAATAAATCATCCATAACATATAAAAGAGGATTAAACCTTACCTTTTCCACTTAGTCCTTCAACTTGGCTTAAGTTTTGCCTTGCAAGAATGAATGGTTTTACTGCTCCAACAACCACTCCAAGTTGATTAGGGCCTTCAAATTAGTTGGAATACAAGAAGAAAATATTTTTTTTGGATCAAAATTGAAGGCTCCAATTTTCTTTGGTTATGGCCGAATGGCCTTGCCTCTTGCTCCTCTCCAAGCTTCTTGAAATTTCCAAGTATAAAAGATGAATAAAAGTGTTCCATAAGTCATCTTTTGACTTATTTATTTAACCTCTATGTGGGCCTAATCCCACTCCCTATTGGACGGCCCACTTGGCCCCTTTTGTGCAAGACTATTTTTTTTTTGTATTTTGTCTTGCAATTCAAAAAAAATTATTTTCCAAATTCCAAATTTGCCCTTAGCTTTCCTCAATATTACTATGAACCATCTTGTGAAATTTCCTTTTTGCCCTTAGCCTTTCTCAATATTTCCATGCCAATAATATTCATAAATAATATTCATAAACAACTTATGTATTAAACAAGATCAATATATAACCTTGCCCTTAACTTCTCACAATTATCTTGAATTATTCGAACGTACAAAATGCGGGCTATAACAGCTCCATTGTTCCGGAGCCTAGACTTTTGATACAGATCTTTTGCTATATATATATATATATATATATATATATATGTATGTTTATCTAGGGGTACGGCGGGGCCCTGTCCTGTCATGTTCCACTACCGACACTCTTAGATGTCTGTAGACATATGTGTGGGTTATGTATAAGTTTTGTGCAGCTGTTTCTATATAGCTTACGTATGGTATTGACATGTTGTGACAGCCTTGTCGGCTTACGTATAACATTGACCTGTTGTGACGGCCTTGTCGGCTTATGTATGGTATTAACTTATGTTGCGGCTAGGAGAGTATTCTTGAGCTTGAAAATCTAGATCCACTAAGAAAAGACTCATGACCTTGATAATCAATGTGAGTAGTGAATGTCAGGACATGAATGCTAAAAACGTTTAGTTGCTTAGTACCATTGCTACCTTAAAAATGGGCTCATAGATGTCGAAGTTAGCAAAAATAGAACTGAAAAAGAAAATTGCTCCCTGAAGGAACAGGTAACTCAACTTGGTTCACTCATCTTGGCTTTCCAAACTGATGTCCTAAAGCTTACTACCAATACTGGATTTAATCTGGAAAGAACAAAGCGATAACCTGTAGAAGAGGATTTGGCTACTATCTATGGTAAGATTGATCATGGAAAAGTTAAGTGACCAGTAAACATAGGCTACAAGGTAAGGAAACTGAAAATTGCAAACAGATACTCCAGATCTACCAAGATGGCTGGAATAGGTAAAGACAACAGGTTCTCCTGTACATTGCATGGATGGACAACAAAATAACTAATGCATTCCAACATTAAAGAAAAGGACCCAAGCTAGGTCGGGCTCCTAATACTAAGCTTTGATTGTTTTGGCAGGAAAAAGTGACAGAAAACAAGCAAATCTGGCATATGAATAATGCTTGCTCAAATCATATAACAGGAGTTAAACAACAATTCTATTCACTCTCAATCTTAAAAGGAGAGAATGTGGTAAGGGGGGAGGATTGCATATTGACAGGGGGAACATGTGATGAAAACTCTACTTTAGAAGAAGCAAATGAATAGAGCTTAGAGAGTAATCTCTATAGAAAGGTTAACATTGGGAATGATTAAAATTGTGCATGTATCTCTCAGTGAGTAGAATATATGTTTCAAAATAGTTAATGCATTGTTTGAGCAATATCCTACTCAGTCTTTTACATTCATTTGTATGTCCTATACCATGACTGACCATCATCTCGTAACATTTAATAAATATTTGATGTCACAGGACTAGCTTGATGATGAGATTGTGAATGGTTTATCAAATGACATGTATGTACATCATCCATATGTTTAAATGCACATTCAGATCATAAAAAACACCTATAAATACCTGCTACATTCATCCAGCTCAAATTTTGATTCCATGTACCGTTTTAAAAGGAAAGGCGGGTGGGGTGTGTAACAGTCATTAGCCAATAAAAGGTTTACACCCCGTATCTTACAACAAAGGTTAGACTCGTATCGTTAGAGTTTCAGTGGAAATTTGAAGGTTTAACCGTTTTACGAAAGTGGCCGAGGGGACTACTTCGAGGATCAGGCCAATCGGAGATCGGAGCAAGGAGATATGATCGTCGCAAGGTGGATAATAGTAAGGTGCTTAAGATTCAACAGAATCGGCTAAGTTTACGGCAGGTCTGTCTTCCAGCCTAATTTCTTTAAAATCCGTTGAGAATTGGATAAAACTCAAAACATAAAAGTTGTAGCCCATTGAAATAACTTCCCATCCATATAAGGCCCACGTCAAACGGATTTCCGTTCAAAAGTTATGGCCAATTGATTGAGGATGTGCAAAATGGAAATCCCGATTCATGTAGGATTAGGTTTTAAAGCCCGAACTTTTATGATAACCTATAAATAAAACCCTAAAACATTTTATGTAAGGATTTTCGACTAGAGTTTCTACCAAACACCTTAGGTGAGTTATTATTCAAATCCCTATGTCAATTATATTAAGTTAACACTAGATTAACAATGAACAATTTCTTGGAATCGCTAGATTTTGGAAAAATAATCCATTCAAGGTCGAATTTGGAATGAAGCTTTGGGATTTCTTCAAAAAGGTAAGCCCCTCAATCATTAATGGATTATATGGAGTTATTATTATGTTTTAGACATTTAACCAATCATGAAATAGGATTGATTTAGATGCACTCCATCAACCGCAAAACCCTAGTAATTTTGCTATAGATTTCCCTCTGACTAGCCATCTTACTGTTATAGCCCGTATTTTGTACGATTGGAAATTCCAAAGCCGTCGTGGAAAGTTAGGGGCGAAATCATTTTCAAAAAATTATTTCAATGTACGAGTGGTTGAAGACATTATTTATGACTATTATTAGTATGGAAGTATTGTGAGAGGTTGAGGGCGAAAAAGGGAAATTTGCAAAATGTCCCACTTGAAATATTGGAAAAGGCTAGGGGCAAAATAGTCATTTCACAAGTATTGGAAATTTGAAGAAAAATCTAGAAAATAAAAATAAGAGGAAAAGAGAAGAAAATTCTAGAAATGGAAAAAAAAAAAAAAGGAAAACTCTAGAGAGGGGCATGTGCCCCTCACATGCCTATAACTATATATATATATATATATATATATATATATATATATATGTAAAAGTCTTGAAAAAAACAAGACAATTTATCATTTAGGTTCTAGATAATTTAAGAGAAAGGGAGAGAAAAAAAAAAAAAGAAGTGGACGGCAATAGGGGCTGGCCAAACCAGCCCCATAAGTTGATCTTGGAAAATTCTTTCTTCATGTTTCTCCCACTAATTGGAAGGCCCTCGTCGACGTGGAGTAGTCGTTGGAACAAGGGAAGTATTCGTTTCGCAAGAATAAAGTTCTAGCCGAGAAAGGGGACTAGTATTAAGGTAAGGTTACTCCTTATTTTTATATGTTAAAGATGATTGTGTATGTTGTGGAGTATGTGGAAATGAATGAAAGTTATGAAATATATGTGTGTGTTGAAGTGTGGCCGTGTGTATAGGTTGTGTTGTGTGTAGTGTGTAGGAGTGATGAATTAAGTGTATTCAACATGATTATGTAGTGTTGTAATGTATGAAAAATGAATAAAAATCATGGAATGGGTGTATTGTGATGTTGGCCGAAAATGGACTGTTTTGCATGTCAAAGGATGAACAAATTTTATTTAGTATGTTTAGGTTGTTGTGTTGTAGATTATGTGATGTAAATGAGAGCTTAATGATCCAAGATGGTGTCGTAATGGTTGCGGGCTGTTTTGGAAGTCAATTTGAATCAAATGTAGTTTCTTGCAATTATGATAATAATGTTGTTAAAGTGTGGTTTGTTGGTGTAGTTTGTGAATTTTGAAGAAAGAAATGTGTTGTGATGGTTCCTATGGAAGTTGGAAGGTTTCAGATTCCATGGTGCATTGTTGGATTGTTTGAATATTTTGTGGTTTGTCCGAAGCGTTCTTGAATCTTCTTTAAATAGTTTGGATTAGTACTTGAATGCAAGAAGATGGATGTTGGTTTGATTGCATGCGGTTGATTGAATGAAAATGGAATATCGTCGAATTGTATGGAAAAGAGTTACTAATGTTAAAATGTGTTTTAAACCTCTTATCGATGTTGTAGCTTGGTTGTTGGTTGGGTTGTTGTTGAATTGGGCCGAGCCATATTCTCGGGGTTGGTATATTTACAGGGGAGGTGCTGCCGAAATTCCGGCAGAATATAAGTGAATGTGTTTGAAAGGTTAAAGCTAGTATATGATAATGGAACTAATGAAGGGATGAACTTTCTTGCATGTAGACAAACAAGTTGGATGCACAAACGTAACTAGTTGGTCGCGGCGCAGGTATGTAAGGCTTACCCTTCCTTTCTTTTGGCATGTCCTAGTTGTAATAGGCTATGATACGAGCCTCGAGGGAAACTCTATTCCTAGAAATCCGAGCTTGATTTGGACCCCTATTCATTCGGTGAAATTGAACTAAGAACCTTATGCTTTGATGGAAACATAGTTTGAACGTCCGTAACTTCTACAAATGAAACTGGATTGCCCTGAAATCTTCATGGATGACTCTATAAGGCTAAATGTTCATAGTTTATATACGCCACCTCGACTTAATCCGAGGTGGGCCCATAATTCCCGAACCCCATTTGTATTGCTCTATTGGACTCATTTCCGCATAGTAATTAAGAGAAACTTGGGCTATTGTTCTGGATTTGTTATGAACTGTATGTACTCTCTGATATAAGTATCTGGAAATTCTGATATGAGTATTCCTATATAGGCATTTGGATACAAGTATTTTCGATATGGATATTTTGACAAAAGTATTTTGACGTAAGTACTCCGATACAAGAAATTTGACGTAAACAATTTGATAGAAGTATTCGGATATAAGTATTTTGGATATGAGAATCCTGACATACGTATTCTGTTATAACTACTCTGATATAAGTATTTTGATATAAGTATTCTGACCTAAGCATTCTGACATAAGTATTCTGATATGAGTACCCCGACATAAGTATTTTAATATAAGCATTCTGATATGGGTAACCTGCTATGATTATTCTGATGGCATGTTCGATCATTCTATCGAGTCTCGATTTATGTGCATTTAGTTGCTCACTACTCTGCTCGTGCATGTGCTATGATCCCTTTCACCGGATCCCGGGCCGGTATATATATATCGTGCGGATGGTTCGCCGAGTCCTCTGTTAAGGGCCAGGTTCCATATATGAATTCCGAAGTATGATGTGTCCGGTTCCGGGGTACTGTGTTATATGTCCTTCCCCGGTTACCGAGGATATTTTATGAAGTATGATGTGTCCGGGCTCGGGGTGCCGTGTTACCTGTCCGCCCCCGGGTATCGTGGTTATGTGATGATGTGTGACGGAGATCGGAGCAAATGTTCTGAAATATGATGTGTTGTGGCGCCAAAGGTAGGAGTGGCGACCATGTTCCTACGTTATCGTGCGCATCCCTTGGCATTGTTCACCGGTTCCTCGGCGTGTTATCTGTCCCCAAGGTTATCATGTATATGATAGGATGTGACCGGTCCCTCGGCGTGGTATTTGTCCCCGAGGTTACCGTATGTATGATATGGTATTTGTCCCGGCGTGGTATATGTCCCCGGGGTTACCGCGTATGTGATATGATATCCGATTCCGATATGCCTGACTTGTGTTGGAGAGTAAGCATTCTGACCTTCCGTATATTTTGTATCCCGTTTGCTATATGACATCATTTGAGTAATTTGTACGTTCTGTAATCCGTCTGGCATACGAGATGAGTAAGTATGATTCGTGTCTGGAAAAGAAAAAAAAAAAATAATAAGTGTTTGGTATTCTGGATAGGCTATTTGTATGTTGTTCTATCTGTCTCAGTCATGGTTTCGTTTTCTGTACTCATGGCTTACATACTCAGTACATATTCCGTACTGACCCCCTCTTCTTCGGGGGCTGCGTTTCATGCCGCGCAGGTACCCACAAGTGGATAGACGAGATTAGCTGAAGATGATCCAGTGGATTGGCGGGCTCCATTTCCTCCAGGAGTGCTGCCGAATCAGAGTATGTATGTTGTGATGTCTGATCAGTATTAGAGACTTTGCAGACAGCGTCGTGGGTAATGATAGTCAGTCTGTAAGCGGCTCCATCAGCCGATATGTCATTTTGTGTTATGTAGTAAATTTCATATAATTACAGATTTGTTAAATTCTGGAAATAGTAAGCAGAAAATTTTGAAAGCTCAACATGTATTTTATTTGTAATTGACTTTCAGAATTCAAAAAAAAAAAAACATTAGGTGTGTAATCAGGGTCTGCGGGTTCGCTCGGCTCTGTATGTGGGGTCGAGTGCCCATCACACCCTAATAAGGTTAGGGTGTGACAAAGTGGTATCAGAGCAGGTCTGTCCTAGGGGTTGTCTGCATAGTCGTGTCCGGTAGAGTCCTGTTTATAGTGTGTAGAGCGCCACATCTATAAACAGGAGGCTACAGGGCATCTAGGGGTTGTTGACCTTCTTTCTGTCATAGATCGTGCGATAGAGCCAGGCTATAGGAAATGAAATTCCTTATGTAAGCCTTACGTACGACAGAAAAGGTGAGTGGTGACATGGAAAGTCACAGGGGTAAGTACTGGTGTATTTGATCCGTTACCTAAAATTGGCAGTCCCGGATGGCCGGAATGTGGTGTAGCTGTGTGTTCCGCAAGGTGTTATTGGTATTTGCAGTGTACAGGAGGATGGTATAAGAAAAACAAGGTCGGATGGGGGATTCAGAAAGTTGACAATTAATTTTGCCACAGGCTACTATGTAAAAACGGTGAGTAAGAATTTCGAACGGGCTGATATCGGGGCATCCATAAAATAATGACAGTGAAGGTGTATTTGTTATCAGCAGGGGTTTGGGAACCCAGAATGAAAAGTAGTTATACACGGAAGCGAAAGGTGAGCACTGAGGACCGAAAAGGGTAAAATGGTAATTATGGAAGAAAAGACGTGCCACGAAAGTGTCCCGGGATCTGTAAGACCTCGATTAGTCCCGAATCATGTAGTAAAGGTCATGCGAGAAAGTGGACCCGAAAATACCAACATTAAGGCATCAGATTCCACTAAAGATTCGAGGTTAAGCGTGCTCAGGCGGGAGCAATTTCAGGATGGGTGACCCCCCTGGGAAGTAATTGGAAAAATTTTGCAAAATTAAAATTTAAGGGAACAAATGGAAAACTAGAGTAACCTGAGTGAGACTATGGTGTATGGGGTGGTTGGAGACAATAAGAAGACACGGAGAACGAGGCAGACCAGCTCGGTGAAGAGGCAAATGGTGTGTCACGGCTCAAGAATTAGGATAGGCTTGAGTAACGTTTGGAAGCATTTTGTGGGACAGTTGATGATAATTATGTATATGTATATGAATATGTATGATGGCTTATTTGTGATGGTATCAGCGAGCACGAGTGCCCCAACCACCTATACTACGGTAAAGGAGGCCTCAATTGGGTAAAGGGTACCGAGATCTGGGCAGTAGTGAGAAAACAAATGGTGTAAATGTTATAAGATAAGACGCTATTGTCACTATAGGTCAAGGACAAAAAGTCTTAACAGTTCGGTATTTGAAAAAGAAGTGAGTGAGTAAACGAGGAGTAAGGAAATTCAGATATCGGAAAAAGGTAAGAGACGAGAAAAACCTTGATGATGGAACCCCTGTGAGGAAATTTCCGGCGAGATACGAGATTATCAGATAAAGGTGTAAATGCAGACATGGGGCAAGGATGGAGTACGGTAATATGGAACAAAAGAGGAGAGTGCGAGATTCGAGTATTAATTTCAACAAGCGAGGATGAAAGGAAATGAAAAGGTGGACAAAACGACGACATAAGTAAGAAGTAAAAAGGGGAAACAATTTGAGCTGAGAAGTTTCGATACGTTATGCATAGAGCTAGAAAGAGAGACGAGGGATGAAAAATAATTAAAGGTAAGGGCACTCAAAGATCGTGACGTATGAGGAACCCCCTTAAAGGGGGGGGGGAGGCCATATTGGGCTTACAAGGAAGAATGAGGAACAAAATGAGCACAAACACATGAGGTCAAGACAAGTATGCCTGCATCAAGAGATACGAGAGGAAAGATTAAAGAAGAGTTGTGGTAGGGATCTAAAGGTGAGGCTTTTGTTAAGACATGGTCATGGGACAATAACAGAAAAGAGATGATCTGAGGAAGACAAGGATAAAAATGTCGGCCCAGTAGATTAGAAAACCCATGACACAGAATAAGGACCCATATGAGGACGGAAAGGCTCCATTATGTGGAATGGGCATGGAGAAACGGGCAACTATAGAAAAAACCCTTCCCGAAGTGCTACGAGTCCCCATAAGGTCAGTTGAACATTCGAGGACGAATGTTCTAAAGGGGGGGAGGATGTTATAGCCCGTATTTTGTACGATTGGAAATTCCAAAGCCGTCGTGGAAAGTTAGGGGCGAAATCATTTTCAAAAAATTATTTCAATGTACGAGTGGTTGAAGACATTATTTATGACTATTATTAGTATGGAAGTATTGTGAGAGGTTGAGGGCGAAAAAGGGAAATTCGCAAAATGTCCCATGGAAATATTGGAAAAGGCTAGGGGCAAAATAGTCATTTCACAAGTATTGGAAATTTGAAGAAAAATCTAGAAAATAAAAAGAAGAGGAAAAGAGAAGAAAATTCTAGAAATGGAAAAAAAAAGAAAAAAAAGGAAAAATCTAGAGAGGGGCATGTGCCCCTCACATGCCTATAACTATATATATATATATATGTAAAAGTCTTGAAAAAAACAAGACAATTTATCATTTAGGTTCTAGAAAATTTAAGAGAAAAGGAGAGAAAAAAAAAAAGTGGACGGCAATAGGGGCTGGCCGAACCAGCCCCATAAGTTGATCTTGGAAAATTCTTTCTTCATATTTCTCCCACTAATTGGAAGGCCCTCGTCAACGTGGAGTAGTCGTTGGAAAAATGGAAGTATTCGTTTCGCAAGAATAAAGTTCTTGCCGAGAAAGGGGACTAGTATTAAGGTAAGGTTACTCCTTATTTTTATATGTTAAAGATGATTGTGTATGTTGTGGAGTATGTGGAAATGAATGAAAGTTATGAAATATATGTGTGTGTTGAAGTGTGGCCGTGTGTATAGGTTGTGTTGTGTGTAGTGTGTAGGAGTGATGAATTAAGTGTATTCAACATGATTATGTAGTGTTGTAATGTATGAAAAATGAATAAAAATCATGGAATGGGTGTATTGTGATGTTGGCCGAAAATGGACTGTTTTGCATGTCAAAGGATGAACAAATTTTATTTAGTATGTTTAGGTTGTTGTGTTGTGGATTATGTGATGTAAATGAGAGCTTAATGATCCAAGATGGCGTCGTAAAGGTTGCGGGCTGTTTTGGAAGTCAATTTGAATCAAATATAGTTTCTTGCAATTATGATAATAATGTTGTTAAAGTGTGGTTTGTTGGTGTAGTTTGTGAATTTTGAAGAAAGAAATGTGTTGTGATGGTTCCTATGGAAGTTGGAAGGTTTCGGATTCCATGGTGCATTGTTGGATTGTTTGAATATTTTGTGGTTTGTCCGAAGCGTTCTTGAATCTTGTTTAAATAGTTTGGATTAGTACTTGAATGCAAGAAGATGGATGTTGGTTTGATTGCATGCGGTTGATTGAATGAAAATGGAATATCGTCGAATTGTATGGAAAAGAGTTACTAATGTTAAAATGTGTTTTAAACCTCTTATCGATGTTGTAGCTTGGTTGTTGGTTGGGTTGTTGTTGAATTGGGCCGAGCCATATTCTCGGGGTTGGTATATTTACAGGGGAGGTGCTGCCGAAATTCCGGCAGAATATAAGTGAATGTGTTTGAAAGGTAAAGCTAGTATATGATAATGGAACTAATGAAGGGATGAACTTTCTTGCATGTAGACAAACAAGTTGGATGCACAAACGTAACTAGTTGGTCGCGGCGCAGGTATGTAAGGCTTACCCTTCCTTTCTTTTGGCATGTCCTAGTTGTAATAGGCTATGATACGAGCCTCGAGGGAAACTCTATTCCTAGAAATCCGAGCTTGATTTGGACCCCTATTCATTCGGTGAAATTGAACTAAGAACCTTATGCTTTGATGGAAACATAGTTTGAACGTCCGTAACTTCTACAAATGAAACTGGATTGCCCTGAAATCTTCATGGATGACTCTATAAGGCTAAATGTTCATAGTTTATATACGCCACCTCGACTTAATCCGAGGTGGGCCCATAATTCCCGAACCCCATTTGTATTGCTCTATTGGACTCATTTCCGCATAGTAATTAAGAGAAACTTGGGCTATTGTTCTGGATTTGTTATGAACTGTATGTACTCTCTGATATAAGTATCTGGAAATTCTGATATGAGTATTCCTATATAGGCATTTGGATACAAGTATTTTCGATATGGATATTTTGACAAAAGTATTTTGACGTAAGTACTCCGATACAAGAAATTTGACGTAAACAATTTGATAGAAGTATTCGGATATAAGTATTTTGGATATGAGAATCCTGACATACGTATTCTGTTATAACTACTCTGATATAAGTATTTTGATATAAGTATTCTGACCTAAGCATTCTGACATAAGTATTCTGATATGAGTACCCCGACATAAGTATTTTAATATAAGCATTCTGATATGGGAAACCTGCTATGATTTTTCTGATGGCATGTTCGATCATTCTATCGAGTCTCGATTTATGTGCATTTAGTTGCTCACTACTCTGCTCGTGCATGTGCTATGATCCCTTTCACCGGATCCCGGGCCGGTATATATATATCGTGCGGATGGTTCGCCGAGTCCTCTGTTAAGGGCCAGGTTCCATATATGAATTCCGAAGTATGATGTGTCCGGTTCCGGGGTACTGTGTTATATGTCCTTCCCCGGTTACCGAGGATATTTTATGAAGTATGATGTGTCCGGGCTCGGGGTGCCGTGTTACCTGTCCGCCCCCGGGTACCGTGGTTATGTGATGATGTGTGACGGAGATCGGAGCAAATGTTCTGAAATATGATGTGTTGTGGCGCCAAAGGTAGGAGTGGCGACCATGTTCCTACGTTATCGTGCGCATCCCTTGGCATTGTTCACCGGTTCCTCGGCGTGTTATCTGTCCCCAAGGTTATCATGTATATGATAGGATGTGACCGGTCCCTCGGCGTGGTATTTGTCCCCGAGGTTACCGTATGTATGATATGGTATTTGTCCCGGCGTGGTATATGTCCCCGGGGTTACCGCGTATGTGATATGATATCCGATTCCGATATGCCTGACTTGTGTTGGAGAGTAAGCATTCTGACCTTCCGTATATTCTGTATCCCGTTTGCTATATGACATCATTTGAGTAATTTGTACGTTCTGTAATCCGTCTGGCATACGAGATGAGTAAGTATGATTCGTGTCTGGAAAAGAAAAAAAATAATAATAAGTGTTTGGTATTCTGGATAGGCTATTTGTATGTTGTTCTATCTGTCTCAGTCATGGTTTCGTTTTCTGTACTCATGGCTTACATACTCAGTACATATTCCGTACTGACCCCCTCTTCTTCGGGGGCTGCGTTTCATGCCGCGCAGGTACCCACAAGTGGATAGACGAGATTGGCTGAAGATGATCCAGTGGATTGGCGGGCTCCATTTCCTCCAGGAGTGCTGCCGAATCAGAGTATGTATGCTGTGATGTCTGATCAGTATTAGAGACTTTGCAGACAGCGTCGTGGGTAATGATAGTCAGTCTGTAAGCGGCTCCATCAGCCGATATGTCATTTTGTGTTATGTAGTAAATTTCATATAATTACAGATTTGTTAAATTCTGGAAATAGTAAGCAGAAAATTTTGAAAGCTCAACATGTATTTTATTTGTAATTGACTTTCAGAATTCAAAAAAAAAAAACATTAGGTGTGTAATCAGGGTCTGCGGGTTCGCTCGGCTCTGTATGTGGGGTCGAGTGCCCATCACACCCTAATAAGGTTAGGGTGTGACACTTACTTTGGCATTTCCGGCTACTTTAACCATCGGATCGAGCCCAAATTTTAACTAAGTGATCACCACATATAGGTCTTATATGTGAACGGTTGAGATCAGATTTGGAAGTCTGTAGCAGTGTGGTTTGAGCTATGAACAGTAGCTACGAAAATTGGTGAAAACTCTTCTCAGGGTTTCAAGTTCTAAGCTTTGGGTTTCTTCTTCAAAAGTTCAGACCTTTTCTTCAAGTTTTGGAGCGTTACATGTATGTGAGGCTAAATATCTACGTTAGGGAATGTTTACGAATATCCCTACGCCTCATTCTACACGTTAATAAGTAATTTGATTCCGAATACAGTTTAGCCCTAGTTTCTTGAATAGTTGTAGAACTGCTATATTTTAGAGTTATAATTTCATAATTCGTTCATGGGGATGATTTTGAATATCATGAACTCAGTACGTAATAATTATAGACTTGTGTATTGACATCACATGAGTCTCAGTAAGTGTATAATTATTTATTTGCTTAAGTTCCATAATCAGAAACAGTTTTCATGCTATTAGCTATAGCGAATCTCAGTCTTGTAAATTGTTTAATGTTGAACACCTGTATCTGTATTTTGGGGCCCTAGGCCATAGTTTATGCATACGTATTGCTTGGGCTTGAGGCCACAGTCTTGTGCACATTTATTTGGGTCCTAGGCCACAGTTTATATTTACAGTTATACAAGTGATTCTTCATTCAGAACAGGGAGTACTTCAGATCCTTGCCTTCCTATTTAGTTCAGTTTCAGTAGTTATATTTCTTGTTGCAGTTGCTTTACATACCCGTATAATTCAAATGTGCTGATGTCCCTTTTATTGCTTGGGGGCCTGCATCTCGCGATACAGGTAACGACTTACAGGTTGACGATCCTGCTAGGTAGGCCTGCTCGTATCAGCTGTTTGGTGGGCCCCAGTTCCTCCAGGGTGTTATCTTGCTTTCAGTCTTTCCAGTTTTAGACAGTTATCTTTTCAGTATTCGTAGAGGCTTCATAGACATAGTCTAGTCAATCATTATTAGCTGACTTTGATGTGTTAGCCTTGTTCGCATTGATTTCAGATATTTTAGACTTAAACAGTATTTCTATATTTTATATATTTCAGACAGACATTTTAGTAGATTAGCATGTGTTAGTCTTAGTTCTTTATTTTAGCATGTTTTGATATCATATGTTGATTCAGTTAGGCACCGCGTGCCGTGTTACGCCTAAGCCATGGTTCGGGGCGTTACAAAGCTTAATATCAGAGTGCTAGGTTCAAGTGTCCTAGGGAGTCTATAAAGTCGTGTCCTTTGGGGTCACTTTTATATGTGTGTGGCGCCCACACATATAAAAAGTTGACCACTAAGACATACAGGATTGTCTCATTTCTTTCTACTCTAGATCGTGCCATTAAGCTTAGAGCAATAAGTAAACTTCTATTCCTATCGAATTACGTACGTTTCGAATACGCAAGTGGTGTGCATGGAATTGAAGGTCCAACTAAGGATGATTACCCATAGGGATACAATTGTGAAGTACTTGCTGGTAACGAATGAGACTTGAGGTGATATTAAAAGTGGAATAAAGTGTACATCGCCTGAGAAGGGGTGTAGTTTAGTGAATTTGGGAGTTGAATAATAATGATGCACTTGAGAAAGGAGAACGAGAGACGACATGTAGAGAATAACAGAAAAATCAGCAAAGGAGCTATGTCTGTTAGAAACGTAAATCATGAAGGATCTTAGGGAGGTGGAGGCAGACAGTTTTCTACAGGAGGTCATTAGGACCCACTCCATCTGCAGCCAGTGCACTAGTTCCGAGGTCTACATATGATCAGAAAGGTAAGTTCAGCCAGAAATAGAGTTTAAGAGCACCAGCCTCTTAGTGACAGACCAGTGTGAGCCACAGAAGTTTTCAGAATCTTATGTGCAACAAGTGTGATAGGAGACACCAAGTGGTGTATCATTCGGGCCTTAATGTGTGTTTCGGCGGCTCCTCTTAATTCCGAAGCCTAGTCAGGTTGTAATACAGCTAAGTATCGTAATACAGGCCTCAGATAGGATTGCCTGTATGCTTTAGTAGGTCGTCAAGACATAGAGGCATCCCAGTTATCACCACATATGAAATTTTCGTACGAACTATGCTCGTGAATAAAAGAGATGGTGTACCAAATGAAAACCATGAGCGGACGATTTTAGATTTTCGGGAATAGTTTTAGTTTGCTTAAGTTTAGTCAGATCAGAGTTAGAGAGTACGACGGTAGTAAGTTACTATAAGAAATAAATATTTTTATGAGATAAGAAGATGTGGCAGTTCCTTCTTAAGTTATGTGAGTAAGTGTTTATCCCAGATGAGTATAGTCTGATATGATTTTAAAGTGTATATAAAGTTTGGGGTTAGTTGTTCCAATTTTTCATATAAGATAGATGAAAGTTTCTTAAGTGTGATCCATGTCCATTGTTTAGAAAAGAGAGTATACGACCATAGAATAGCGTCGGATAATAAGGGAGTTAGAAATAACCTTATGCTTCACTTTAGTATTCAGAGCAGAATAAGAAAATATGAAGCTAGCAGGTGGTTAACAGAAAAATAGTAAGTAAGTTTTGAGTAGATACAATGCATTAGCAATTTCAGCAGAACTAGTAGAGGTATGATTTGATTTATTAGTTAGATGAACACCTTAAGTGGGTGACAGTTCAAATACATCTGAATGTGTGTTAGAAACCAAGGGCGAAGAAGAAATCAACTAAGCCACAAGAAAGCAAACTACAGAAGAATAGCCTTTAAGAGTTGTTGAAAAGGGATTTCCCTAAGATTGATAGTGTGAACAGAGTTAAGTCGTTAAGATAGAGTATGCCAGTTATGAATACAATAGCAACTCGTTCATGTATGTAATTTAGTTTTTCCCAATAAGGAAGATTTGCTCAGAAGTGAGTAAAAAAAAAAAAGAGTCTTCAGTATTGTAGAGTTCAAAGGAATTATAGAATATAAGGAAAGTTAATTGGATCCCAACTAAGGACAAGAATTCGCAAGTATAAGATGTTAGCATGTGTGCTAAGGGGAAGATGCGTAAATAGTTAGTAAGTCCAGAGGTATATCTGAAAATCAAAAGGTTTGCATGATATATGAATAACCTCAGTTCAGTTAGGATGGCATAATAAGATAGTCACATAAGGAATATGCCTCGCATGTAGAAGAAACCTGAAGGAAGTAGAAGGATCGTCGATCGACTTACATCCAGAAATATGATCATGCCCAGTTATGTGTCACAATGGTAGTGCCATTTTACGAGACTCTAATCTTCAGGGTGATAGTGAAAGACATAGCTCACAACAATACTATAAGTGTTTTCAGGAAGTGCCTCAAACAAAAATCGAGTATGGGAAGTATAGCTTATGATTGAGGCAAATAAGAGAACTATGGTGAAAGAAGTTCACCGCTTAGCCAAACTAGGAGTTTGAGTTTTGGACTCCGAAAATGGTGGAGTTGTTGTCCAAAACAGGCTTTATTCCTCTTTAGTAGCCGAAGTGCAGAAGAGTAGTTTGATGATCCCTACTTGTTGTAGCTGAAAGAGGAGATTCACGAACTTAAGACTATGTCTTTTGAACAAGGGGAAGTGATGGTACTTTGAGGTACAGAAGCAAACTTTGTGTTCTAGATGTCGATGGACTCAGAGGGGGAAGATCATGTTAGAAGCCATAATTCTAGGTATTTCATCCACCCAAGTTCCAGAAAGATGTATCACAATCTTAAGGAGATTTATTGGTGGAACGACATGAAAAA
Source organism: Lycium barbarum (assembly GCF_019175385.1). Lineage (NCBI taxonomy): Eukaryota > Viridiplantae > Streptophyta > Magnoliopsida > Solanales > Solanaceae > Lycium > Lycium barbarum. Next base: position 35,073,296 of record NC_083344.1, read on the forward strand.
AAGGGAATGTCCCAGATATTGTGACCAACTGTCTGAATTGTCAGCAAGTGAATGCCGAGCACCAGAGGCCTGGTGGATTCGCTCAGAGCATAGACATTCCTGTTTGGAAATCGGAGATGATAAATATGGATTTCATAACAGTGAAAACTATAGATTCAACAGAAGATCAAGCCAAGTTACATATCCAAAACATTGTCAGATTGCATGGGACTCCAGTGTCTATCATGTTAGGCCATGGTGCTCAGTTCACGGTAAAGTCTCAGAAATCCTTTTAGAAAGGACTAGGCACAAGGGCAAACCTCAGAACGCTTCTTTATCCTCAGACAGATACGTTTTTCAACCCTCATGTTATAATATTCATGTCAGTTCAATACTCAGATATTCATGCCAGATTAGTACTCAGATGTCAGTCCACTACTCACGTATTCAAATACATAGTAAAGCTTTAAGAAATATCCTTTTTCATTGTTCTCAAATCAAACAAAATCTGTAATTATATGGAATTTATAACATAACACAAAATGACACATCGGCTGGTGGGGCCAGTTACAGAACTGACATTCTATACCCACGACTCTGTCTACAAAGTCTCTAACTTCGAACAAAACATCAAAGCATAATACTCTGACCCGGCAACACTCCAGAGCAAATGGAGCGTGCCAACTTCGCTGGAACATCTTCTATAGAGACCGCTACTAATCTGGGTGTACCTGCGTGGCATGAAACGTATCCCCCGAAGAAAGGGGGTAAGTACGGAATATGTACTGAGCATGTAAGGCATGGAGTACAGAAAAGAGGATCATAGCCGAAACAGAGATTTACTAGAATCAAGTATGACTTTTTAAAACATCAAAGCATTTGCCTTTTCAAATGAGAATCATGCATATCTACATCATATATCGTGTATACATATAACGTGTCCCGGCCCTCCAGTGAGGGACTCGGTGGATAAAATCATGTCATCATACTTTCATATCATCATACAGGCATATACTATACATATATATACCGTACCCGGCCCTCTAGTGAGGGACTCGGTGAATGAAGTCATGCCGTACCCGGCCCATTAATTGATTCGGTGAATAGAATCATGCATGTGAACATCATATATCATATACATACCGTACCCGGCCCTCTAGTGAGGGACTCGATGAATCAAATCATCATATGCGCTCCTGGCCGCCATAACATATCATCATCTCATCATATCATCATATACATATACCGTACCCGGCCCTCTAACGAGGGACTCGGTGAACAATGCAGTGGAGTGCGCACAATAACATACCCGGCCCGGGACTCGGTGAAAGACATAGTGAGGCGTGCACGAGCAGAGTAGTGAGAAACTATATGCATACAAATCAAGACTCAATAGATAGGTACGCAAATCGACACTTGAGGATCATAAACACATTTCGAGTCAATCCGAGTTATTGTGAAAAAGTTATGGACGTTTTAGTACAGAACCTTCTACAAACGTTTCAGAAGCCATTTTTGGAAAAATCAAGCAACAATAATTTTAGGTACCTTTCGAATATCGTTATGGATCAAGTCAAATAGAGCTTTTGGAACCATATGTACGTATCAAAATTTATCATAAATGCATATAACAGATCCATGCATGCATGCTCATAGAACATCATACAATGTATTGCTGCGGAACGTGCGGCCCAATCCATAAATATATTATATTACTGCCGAGGAACGTTCAGCCCGATCCATAAATATATTATATTACTGCTGAGGAACGTTCGGCCCGATCCAAGACTGTATACAAAAGTTAGAAACATTAATACTTTCAGAACCGTTTTAGGGACATGAACTCTTATACTTGGCTCGTTATCCAATCATCCTATAGACTCAACCATACTAAGTATGCTCATTCCAATAGGCAAATAAGAATCGTACACAAGCTCGGAAACATATCCAATAGAGCTTTGGAAATCATAGTTTCATATCAAAACTATATGAAGTAGCTTATGGGAATAAAAAATAGTAGCCATCCTAGTGGCTCTAAGAATAGTAGTTCCTTTCAAATCATACATATACATTGTCTGTTTGTTTCACAAGGACAATGCCAAAAGAAAGAAAGGGTAAGCCTTACATACCTGCTCCATGGCCTATTAGCTACGCTTAATTATCCAAGCTTGCTAGTCTACATTTAAAAGAATTCACACAACCATTAGATTCATTGTCATACACTTGCCTTAGCTTCTCAAACAAATTCACTTATATTCTTCCGAAATTTCGGTAGCATCTCCCCTGTAAATACACCATCCCCGAGAATCTAACTCGGCCAATTTCATCAACTACAATCCGAGAATTCATACTAACAACTTCAACAATCAATCCAAAATATATTCTAACATTAACAACCTTCGTCACACAATTCAACGACATTTCATTTATATTCGATTCAATCACATATAATCAAGCCAATACCAATGATCTCACATTCAAGTGTTAATCCGAAATCATTCTAACATGATTCAAGAACACTTCAACCAATTCACATAATATGCAAAAAAACCCAACCAACATACTACTTCACCCGAAACCTTCCAAATTCAACAAAAACAATAACAACATATTTTCCTCTTTCAAATTCATAAACTACACCAACAATCTACACATTAGCAACTCCATTCTAATATTCATAAGAAACCATACTAATATCACATTAACTTCTTCCATAATCCACAAACGATTACAACTTCATTTCAAACCATTAAATCCTCATTTTACATCATAGAATCTACCACAACAACAATTAAAATACTAAGTAAAATTTAATTCATTCCTTCTACACAAAATAGCCCACTCACGGCTACAACATCAACACACCTTGTTTCAAGAATTTCATTCATTTCTACACCCAACAACATGAATAAATCATCCATAACATATAAAAGAGGATTAAACCTTACCTTTTCCACTTAGTCCTTCAACTTGGCTAAAGTTGTGCCTTGCAAGAATGAATAGTTTTACTGCTCCAACAACCACTCCATGTTGATTAGGGCCTTCAAATTAGTTGGAATACTAGAAGAAAATATTTTTTTTGGATCAAAATTGAAGGCTCCAATTTTCCTTGGTTATCGCCGAATGGCCTTGCCTCTTGCTCCTCTCCAAGCTTCTTGAAATTTCCAAGTATAAAAGATGAATAAATGTGTTCCATAAGTCATCTTTTGACTTATTTATTTAACCTCCATGTGGGCCTAAGGCCACTCCCTATTGGACGGCCCACTTGGCCCCTTTTGTGCAAGAATATTTTTTTTTTGTATTTTGTCTTGCAATTCATAAAAAATTATTTTTCAAATTCCGAATTTGCCCTTAGCTTTCCTCAATATTACCATGAACCATCTTGTGAAATTTCCTTTTTGCCCTTAGCCTTTCTCAATATTTCCATGCCAATAATATTCATAAATAATATTCATAAACAACTTATGTATTACACAAGATCAAGATATAGCCTTGCCCTTAACTTCTCACAATTATCTTGAATTATCCGAACGTACAAAATGTGGGCTATAACATCCTCCCCCACTTTAGAACATTCGTCCTCGAATGTTCAACTGATCTTATGGGGTGTCATAATACTTCGGGAGGGTTCCTTCTCATAGTTGTCTTTTTCTTCATGCTCATTCCTTATCTCTTACCTGATTTTCCTTTATAATCGAACTCCTCGGTCTTTACATGAGTCCTCATGCCGTGTCATGGGTTTTCTAATCCGCTGTGCCAATTTGTTGTCCTTGTCTTGCCTAGATCATCTCTTCTTTGTTACTGTTTCGTCACAATGTCTTAATAAGAGTCACGTTTTGGTACGTAACCTTCTCTTCTGACGATCCAATATGGCCACAGGCTGTTCCTTGCCCTCATTTTATCTACGGTATTGCAGTCTCGCTTACTATGCTATAAGTATCCACCGACCTTTGGTGTTCTCTTTTCTTCACTCCCTGTTTCTTCATGTTTTTGTCACTCTCCCTTTAATCTTTCATTCTAAATATTTATCCAAAAAACTTTATGTCTTTGTGACATAATGTTTCCTCACCATTTATTATCCTTCGCAGTCCAGTTGCACTTATGGTAACTTATGGTCCGAGTTCACTTAACTTCTTAGTTCGCAACATCTTTAGGTTCTTACTACAACTTTTTCTTTACTTTCTTCCTCACGTTTCTCGACACAAGTATACTTGACTTTGATTTCTTTGTATTGGGGCCCATTTCATCCATCGTTGTTTCTTGTTGGCTCTCCGGTGTGGATTCCTTACAAATATGACCGATCATCGCTTCACATCGATGATTCATATAAGTTCATAGCGTATATTCTCATGCTCTGTATAATTAAAGGTCCATGAACTATTTTCTAGTATCCGATGAGCACTTTTATTTCATTCATAGAGACTGCGTTCTTTCTTTCTTCCAATAATTCCCAGACTACCAATTGTCGATTCTCTTATTATAATAGTCATTCCTGTCCAAAATATCCTTTGAATCTTATCATTTTCTCCATTATCCTTTGTGCACTTAGCTCGTAGCCATTTTCTTGCTCTTTTTATTACTCTTTACAACATGTCGCTGCGTGCTTAGATACGGCGCAAATTTGCCCGATATGAGGGACTCAAGTCATGTCCTAAACATGTCATAACTCATGTTGGCGTGAAGCATTCTCTTAAGGTGTCTTCCATCCTTTCCCTTCATGTAGGTCTCATGGCACACTCATTGTCAATTCGTTTCTACTTCTTTCATGTATCCTCCTGTCATGCCGATATGTTTTGAACTCTAGCCCCAAGCTAATAAATTTTCCTCCTCTGGAGCCTGAAAATGTTGCGAGTCCTTTCTAAGTCTAATATAATATGTTCTCCCCCCATTTTTAAGGGGTTCCCTATACGTCACAATCTTCGAGTACCCTCGTCTTCGATTATACTTCATTCCTCGTCTTTCTTTCTAACTCTACGCATAACATATCGAAAACTTCTTACCATAAGTTTTTTCTTTCATTTTATGTCTATATCATCACTTTGTCTACATTTCCATACTCTTGTTATTTGTAGCATCAGCTCTAAAGTTCGTAAAACACTCCTTCAAACACGCAAACCCGTTCTGTCACGACCCAACCCCGTAGGCCGCGACTAGTGTCCGTGTTGGACATCTGAACGTACCCAATAACCCAAACCAGCATATAAGCAGAATATTTAAATGTAAAAGTCAATTGGCGTTATTAATTATCACAGATTAACTTATAAAGCACAAGGAAGCCGATCAGGCTGTCACAGATCATACCAACCCAAATCATATGCAGAACCCACATGTATGTCTACAGACCTCTACAGAACACATCAGAATCATAAGACGGGACAGGGCCCCGTCATACCCCTGAACAACATACAAATGTACCATAGCAAGGACTGTACCAAACATAGGATCCGAACAATAGAGCACTCCAAGATGGCAGAATATAGTCCTAAACATACGGATCAGCAAATCTGTAGTCTGTACCTGTGCGGCATGAAAACGCAGCCCCCGAAGAAAGGGGGTCAGTACGAAATATGTACTGAGTATGTAAAACATGGAACGTAGTAAACAAAGTCATAATCGAAGCAGAAGATACAGAAAATGAACGGAATATCCAGATTAGCAAAGATGCTGATCATAAAGCATAAATAGTATTTGCAGAAAACGTATGTCATACCTGGTCCCACTACGGGACAAAATCATAACCGAAACAGAACGTACAGAAAAGTGAGTGTGATATCCAGAGTATCAAATACATATTTTCAAAACATGAAGAGTGTGTACAAAAACATATGCCATATCATATCCGGCCCCTGCCAAGGGACTCGGCAGACGGAACGTGGCCACCCCCCGACGCTGGTGCCACAACACATAAGGATCAGAAAAGGGGAATAACCCCGTAACATAGCATAACATATCAAATGGCCATATCAGATCATATCATATCATGTCAGAATAGTGTACATGGCACAGCATACTCCACAACCCATGTACATATATACCTGCCCTCTCACATCGAGGCACGGCGAACAATGCAGTGGAAGACGCTTGAGAACATATCCTGGCCCGGGCTCAGTGTGGGAAACATTGAGGCATCCACGAATGGAGTACTGAGAAACTAAATGCAATAAAATACCATGTATACTTCCAGAGACTCAATGAGGCATATCGAGTGACAAGTCAAAACAATGAAATCGGACGGAATCATAGTAAGTAAACTTCGGATGTCATAATGGGTTACAGAGGCATAATCTTGCTGAGATCGTTTCCAAGATCCGAAACAGTTTATAAGACTTAACGGAGTATTTAAAACAATTCTTTAGATAATAGTTAGAGGAGTAGTTAAGACATTTCCTTTAAAGCAGCTCGAAGACAAGTCATAAATACAAAAGGGGTAAAATCGGAAATAGTGGGCCCACCTCGGGACAAACGAAGCGGTGGGCTCAAATTACGTATTTTAAGCTTGTGGGGTCACCTATAGAGGTACTAGGGACATTTCATAACTTTCTAAACAATTTGTGAAAGTTTGCCTAATTCTTCCAACAAAGCATACCTAAAAGGTTCAATTCTATTGAATGAAAAAGTGACAATTTCAAACGCGGATTCCGATGGACAGAATATATTCCGGGGCTCAAATCCGATCCTAGTACACCTAGGACATGCCAAAAGAAGAATCGGGATAGCTTTACATACCTTATATGCTCTTTACGCCTTTCCAAATTCAATTCCCGTTTCGCCCAAAATCTGCAATTGGTCACATTTACCAATTCTCAATTTCCAATCTTTAAGTATTCAATCTTTATTCATAATTGCCTACAGAAATTTGGGCAGCATCTCCCCTATACATATATCATCCCCGAGAATTTAACTCGGCCAAAACAATCAACAACAACCCAACAACAACACCAACAACGACAACAATCAATATAGGACACAATATAACACAACTAACACATTAAACAAAATTAATTCATTAGCATCGTACCAACACCATACCACACGGCCAAACCCCTATATTTCAACTTCAACCCAATTTATTCAACTCTCATTCTCCATATGAATTCCATCATACACACAACTAGAATACAACATAAATTTCAACTCATTTCACTTACACCTTAACACACACACACGGCCACATTCTATATTCCATACCCACTTTGCAAACTTCCGTTTTTCCATACAATCAATTCATTTCTACATACTACAACACAAACAATACTTCATAACACAATAATAAGGGATAAATTCTTACCTTTTTACTCAATCTTCTTCACTTGAATATAGGGTCAACTTGAAGAAACAAGACTTCTTCCTTCCAAACCAACTACACCAAGTTGCAAAGGGACTTTGAATTAGTAGGAATTCAACAAGAAAATAATTTTAGAGCAAGATTTTTGGTGGCTAATTTTTGCCCTCAAACCCGAGAGCTCCTCTTTCTTCGTTTTTTTTTTTTTTGGCTTGTTGTTCTATGCTTCTTGAATTGTCTTAGTGCCTATCCAAGTATATACTAGCTGATCGCATGACTAGCACATGATCAACTAGGTGGACTTGGGCCAAGACCAAGAGCTTGGCCGGCCACCCCTAGTACATTGGGCCTCATTTTTTATTTTATTTTTTTGGGTCAACTCGGTTGATCCCGAGTTGGGCCTAGCCCACTGACCTTTCGACCTTAAAACGTTCATATCTCCTTGTACCGACATCACCTAGGAACCCACGACCTATGGATAGAAAGCTAATTCAATTATCTACAACTTCTATTGCATGGTATCTTTCCAAATTTCAAACTTATAATACCGTTTGTGCCCCTCAAAGTCAGGTCACCCGAAAACGTTTTCTTAAAAATATTCGTTTGGAGGGCTTCCACTTTGATTTGGCCCAAGGGTACTTCATGAGTTGTGTTTAACTTTACATATGTGATTCATATGACTTTTCAGATGTTCCAAAAAAACAATCTCGGTGTGTGGGCCCCACCCCAGCAAATAATCCGACGTTCAAAAATACGGGATATAATACGTTCTATTCTTAAGTCATCCTTTTGGAAAACTACTCCATGTCCGAGGCAACCACATTAATATAGCTGTACATTTTATTCCTTTATATACCTTTCAAGGGTCGAAATTTTCTAACATCGTCGCTAAGCTTAATCATTCTTTCTCTTACTTCACATTCCTTGTCATAGCCACTATTTCTTCAGACCTACTTATTGAAATTGGTTCTCGAACCTCACACATTCCTCTTTTGTTTTATATTACCACACTTTACCCTTTTTATGTACCTACCTTTGAATTTTTATCCAAATAGTCTCGTACTTTGCCGGTAATTTCTCTCGGGGGCTTCACTCACTAAGGTTTCTTACCTTTCACCTTTTTCCGACATTTTAATCTCCTTGTCTTTCATTTACTCACACTCTTTCTTTTCCAAATATCGTTGTATTAAAATTTCCAATCTTAACCTGTAGTGAAAGTGATATCAACTCACCTTGTAACACTTGTTCCATTTATTTTTGCTGTCACTCGAACTTCGGTACCATTACTTAATTAATGCCTTCTTTACCGTAGCGCCGATTGCTGGGACTCACATGTCCACCGATACAATAACATATGAGATATCATATGCATTTATATATATATATATATATATAATTACTATCAACTAGCCCCCAAAATACTTCAAAACGCTATTCAAGCCTATCCAAATTCCAGAGCTGTGACGCACTTTCTGTCTTTTCTCCAGTCTAGCCTGTCTCGTCCTATATGGCCTTTTGTGGTCTCCAACCATCCCGTATATTCTAGTTTCCCTTAGGCCACTCTAGCTTCTCAATTTGTCTCTTATGTCGGAATATATAGAATTTATTGCACACTTCCCAGGGGGTCACCCATCCTAAAATTGCTCCCACCTTAGCACGCTTAACCTCGAAACTTCGATGGAATCCAGTGCCTTAATGCTGATATAATCGCGTCCACTTCCTCACATGACCTTTATCACATGATTTGGAGCAAGTCGAAGTCTTACCGATTCCGAGACATTCTCGTAACACGTCTTTCCCTTTACAATTACTATTTTACCCTTTTCAATTTCCAGTGTTCACTTTTCACTTATGTGTATAACTATCGTTCGTCCCAGATTCCCAATTCCTGATGGTAGCAAATATACCTTCGTCGCCGTTACTTATGAATACTTCAGGTATCAACCTATTCGGATTTCCACTCACCATCCTTACATAATGATCTACAGCAAACCGATTGTCAACTTTCTCTGAATCCCTCAACTGACCTTGGTCCTACTAAGCCTCGAATGTCATCCATTTTTATCCTTCAGACTGCTATTCATCTTTCTCACAATCATTTTTCACACCATGCCCAAATCCGAAGCTCCTCTAAAATATTACATCCCGCTTATTGTCTATTTACGATATTTCCTTCCCACGCTCTTCCTATTAGGTGTACCAGATCAAATAACCTGATTTTGAAAAATTCTGACCGGGTCTCCTTTACAAATTCTAACCATTCAAATCTGTACGCAGCAAATACCAACAATGCCTTACAGAGCATACGGCTATATGTCACATTCTAGCCATCCAGAACTTCCAATTTCAGATAACAGAACAAATATAGCAAACTTACCTTTATGACTTTCCATATCATCACTCACCTTCTCCCGTAGTATGAAAGGCTTATATAGGGAATCTCATTTCCTATGACTTGGCTCTATCGCACGATTTAAGACAAAAAGATGGTCAACAATCCCTAGATGCCCTGCAGCCTCCTGTTTATAAATGTGGCCGGCTTCACACCCATAAACAGGACTTTACTGGACACGACTTTGCAGACAACCCCTAGGACAACCTTGCTCTGATACCACTTTGTCACACCCTAATCCTACCAGGGTGTGATGGGCACCCGACCCCATATTCGGAGCTGAGCGAACCCACTGAATCTGATTACATACATAATCTCTTTGAACTCTTAAATTAAATAAAATGAAATACATAGTAAATATTTCAGAAATTTCCTTTTTCGTTGTTCTCAAATCAAACAAAATCTGTAATTATAAGGAATTTATAACATAACACAAAATGACACATCGGCTGGTGGGGCCGCTTACAGAACTGACATTCTATACCCACGACTTTGTCTGCAAAGTCTCTAACTTCGAACAAAACATCAAAGCATAATACTCTTACCCGGCAAAACTCCAGAGGCAAATGGAGCTTGCCAACTTCGCTGGAACATCTTCTACAGTGACCGCTACTAATCTGGGTGTACCTGCGTGGCATGAAACGCAGCCCCCAAAGGAAGGGGGTCAGTACGGAATATGTACTGAGCATGTAAGGCATGGAGTACAGAAAAGAGGATCATAGCCGAAACAGAGATTTACCAGAATCAAGTATGACTTTTTAAAACATCAAAGCACTTGCCTTTTCAAATGAGAATCATGCATATCTATATCATATATCGCGTATACATATAACGTGTCCCGACCCTCCAATGAGGGACTCGGTGGATAAAATCATGTCATCATACTTTCATATCATCATGCAGACATATACATATACATATATATACCGTACCCGGCCCTCTAGTGAGGGACTCGGTGAATGAAGTCATGCCGTACCCGGCCCATTAAGGGACTCGGTGAATAGAATCATGCATGTGAACATCATATATCATATACATACCGTACCCGGCCCTCTAGTGAGGGACTCGGTGAATCAAATCATCATATGCCCTCCTGGCCGCCATAACATATCATCATCTCATCATATCATCATATACATATACCGTACCCGGCCCTCTAACGAAGGACTCGGTGAACAATGCAGTGGAGTGCGCACGATAACATACCCGGCCCGGGACTCGGTGAAAGACATATTGAGGCGTGCACGAGCAGAGTAGTGAGAAACTATATGCATACAAATCAAGACTCAATAGATAGGTACGCAAATCGACACTTGAGGATCATAAACACATTTCGAGTCAATCCGAGTTATTGTGAAAAAGTTATGGACGTTTTAGTACAGAACCTTCTACAAACGTTTCAGAAGCCATTTTTGGAAAAATCAAGCAACAATCATGTTAGGTACCTTTCGAATATCGTTATGGATCAAGTCAAATAGAGCTTTTAGAACCATATGTACGTATCAAAATATATCATATATGCATATAACAGATCCATGCATGCATGCTCATAGAACATCATACAATGTATTGCTGCGGAACGTGCAGCCCGATTCATAAATATATTATATTACTGCCGAGGAACCTTCGGCCCGATCCATAAATATATTATATTACTGCCGAGGAACGTTCGGCCCGATCCAAGACTGTATACAAAAGTTAGAAACATTAATACTTTCGGAACCGTTTTAGGGACATGAACTCTTATACTTGGCTCGTTATCCAATCATGCTATAGACTCAACCATACTAAGTATGCTCATTCCAATAGGCAAATAAGAATCGTACACAAGCTCGGAAACATATCCAATAGAGCTTTGGAAATCATAGTTTCATATCAAAACCATATGAAGTAGCTTATGGGAATAAAAAATAGTTGCCATCCTAGTGGCTCTAAGAATAGGAGTTCCTTTGAAATCATACATATACATTGTCTGTTTGTTTCACAAGGATCATGCCAAAAGAAAGAAAGGGTAAGCCTTACACACCTGCTCCATGGCCTATTAGCTACGCTTAATTATCCAATCTTGCTAGTCTACATTCAAAAGAATTCACACAATCATTAGATTCATTGTCATACACTTGCCGTAGCTTCTCAAACAAATTCACTTATAATCTACCAAAATTTTGGCAGCATCTCCCCTGTAAATACACCATCCCCGAGAATCTAACTCGACCAATTTCATCAACAACAATCCGAGAATTCATACTAACAACTTCAACAATCAATCCAAAATATATTCTAACATTAACAACCTTCGTCACACAATTCAACGACATTTCATTTATATTCGATTCAATCACATATAATCAAGCCAATACCAATGATCTCACATTCAAGTTTTAATCCGAAATCATTCTAACATGATTCAATAACACTTCAACCAATTCACATAATATGCAAAACAACCCAACCAACATACTACTTCACCCGAAACCTTCCAAATTCAACAAAAACAATAACAACATATTTTCTTCTTTCAAATTCATAAACTACACCAACAATCTACACATTAGCAACTCCATTCTTATATTCATAAGAAACCATACTAATATCACATTAAATTCTTCCATAATCCACAAACGATTACAACTTCATTTCAAACCATTAAATCCTCATTTTACATCATAGAATCCACCACAACAACAATTAAAATACTAAGTAAAATTTAATTCATTCCTTCTACACAAAATATCCCACTCACGGCTACAACATCAACACACCTTGTTTCAAGAATTTCATTCATTTCTACACCTAACAACATGAATAAATCATCCATAACATATAAAAGAGGATTAAACCTTACCTTTTCCACTTAGTCCTTCAACTTGGTTAAAGTTGTGCCTTGCAAGAATGAATGGTTTTACTGCTCCAACAACCACTCCATGTTGATTAGGGCCTTCAAATTAGTTGGAATACTAGAAGAAAATATTTTTTTTGGATCAAAATTGAAGGCTCCAATTTTCCTTGGCTATGGCCGAATGGCCTTGCCACTTGCTCCTCTCCAAGCTTCTTGAAATTTCCAAGTATAAAAGATGAATAAATGTGTTCCATAAGTCATCTTTTGACTTATTTATTTAACCTCCATGTGGGCCTAAGCCCACTCCCTATTGGACGGCCCACTTGGCTCCTTTTGTGCAAGACTATTTTTTTTTTGTATTTTGTCTTGCAATTCATAAAAAATTATTTTCCAAATTCCGAATTTTCCCTTAGCTTTCCTCAATATTACTATGAACCATCTTGTGAAATTTCCTTTTTTCCCTTAGCCTTTCTCAATATTTCCATGCCAATAATATTCATAAATAATATTCATAAACAACTTATGTATTAAACAAGATCAATATATAACCTTGCCCTTAACTTCTCACAATTATCTTGAATTATGCGAACGTACAAAATGCGGGCTATAACAGCTCCATTGTTCCGGAGCCTAGACTTTTGATACAGATCTTTTGCTATATATATATATGCATGTTTATCTAGGGGTACGGCGGGGCCCTGTCCTGTCATGTTCCACTACCGACACTCTTAGAGGTCTGTAGACATATGTGTGGGTTATGTATAAGTTTTGTGCAGCTGTGTCTATATAGCTTACGTATGGTATTGACATGTTGTGACAGCCTTGTCGGCTTACGTATAACATTGACCTGTTGTGACGGCCTTGTCGGCTTATGTATGGTATTAACATGTTGCGGCAGCCTTGTCGGCTTGCGTTTCATATTGACATGTAGTGGCAGCCTTGCCGGGTTGCGTATCATATTATATTTTGATTAGTTGTGACTCCTAAGGAGACAGGTTATCTGGATACCTATATATGATGACATTGTGAACCTTTGAGGTTATTTTGCAAAGTTTCCATATTGTTCTTAAGAGTCAGTTTGTCTATATTTAACAGGTACGTATGCGAGTATCCAGCTCTGGCACTAGTCATTGCCCACGAGGTTGGGTCGTGACAAAAGTGGTATCAGAGCAGTTCATCCTCGGAGTGTCTACAGACTGTGTCTAGTAGAGTCTTGTTTATCGGTGTGTTGTGCACCACATCTATAAACAGGAAGCTACAGGACATTTAGGATATTATCTTTCCTTCTGTCTTAGATCGTGCGATAGAGCCCTGCCATAGGAAATGAAATTCCTTATACTAACCCTTGATTTCAGCTGAAGAACGGCATCGCCAGAAGAAAGTGACTGATGATATTGGAAGCTATAAAGTACACAGGTAAGCAACGGTGCGAAAGATGCATGTCAGATAAGGTAAGAATATTGAAGTATGATTGAAGTGTAAAGTTGAAGAATGAAAGAGAAGGTAGATAGGAAGGTATAACAGGACAGATCGTTAAAGGATCAGGTACGTCTCGAGGTGTGATATGTGAGGTAAGTTTCGACATCTTTATACTTTTACTTGAAATTGGGAGCCCTGTGCGGCTATGATACTAGATAATATATACGTATATATGTTGGTCCTGTGTGGCATTGTTGGTATTTCCTGCGTGCAGGTTTTGAGATAGTAAGAAATACAGAGGAAACTCTGCCAAAATTTTCTTAAAAATAAAAAGGGAATGAGATATAAGTTCATAATATGTCTTGAAAGGTCATGTCAACAGTAATAATAGGATTTGATCAAGTTGCAAGTCTGACTTCGAGAAATAAGGTTAACTGTTTAATTGATAGTAATGGTAATTATGAGGTCGATATCGATAGGGTAAATTTATCATGTTTGATTAAAGCTTTAAGAGATACTCTCCATGCCATCCGTAAGATGCATCATTCTTATTTGGGAAATTTTATTTCAAAGAAGCAAATATGAGGAGCAAAGTTTGGAATTCATTTGAACGGACCAAAATACTTTCCAGCCACATTTTACCTTAGAAGAGGCTCATGTTGAAGAGCACAAACGTCCACAATTAAGTTTCACTTTTATTTGAAGAGTACAAAGCATACAGAAAGTAGTTTATGAACTAAATAGTTCGTTCACGACCCAAGAACAAATCTGGAGGTGAACTATGTGAATCAAGCATTAGAAGTCCCGTGGTGCTTGTCGGATTCTAGTTCTTCTTCTTGTGCTGGTTTTGGAGGACGCTTCATGGTGACGTAATCTTGGAGTTGGAGAATTCTCGTGTTCTTGAGGTAACATTTCATCATATCTTTATGTCCTTGAGTTTATTAGTTCTTAATTAACTAATTGGAGATGGAATTTATAGAAGGAAAACTCAGACTTGTGGGTTGTCTTAGATCATGTGTTTCATGTGTTGTTGATGAAATGCTTGTATAATTTGGAAGGGCTTGAGATACTTAGAGATGATTTAGAAAAGGCTGGAAAATCTTAATAGGGTATTATATTGAGGTATCACTGAATTGACAAGCAGGGATAAATTACGACGAGTTTATAGTTAGAAGAAATAACAGTATGATTGAGACAGGAGTACAGAGGAAGAAGAATCACGACAAATATGAACATATTGGTAAGATGGCTTGTGAGGTATTGAGGTTAAGATTAACCAGAAAGGGTAAAAGGTTAGGTACGCCTACTCCACAGAGTGTGATTAAACCATAGTCAGAATCTTGAATAGGGTTAAAAAAAAGAGGAGAGAGTGTTACATTATGGGATTGATTACGAACAAGATATAATGCGAATATAATGAGGATTGTTATGAGAATGAGTAAAGCCCAGTGAGGAAGTGACAAAAAGATATGACGTGATCTATGTGACTAAAGTATAAAGGCAAATGTGAAATGGAAAGGCAAGGTATAGAACGAATAAGAAAGACTTATAACGTTCTTTTATAGGAAAGGTTTAGAATACAGATTATGTGATAACAAAAATGAAAGCGAGCACAAGAAAAGAAGGAGTTAATTGAAAGAAGGAAATAAGAAGGAAGCGAGCGAGATAACAGTGCAGTAATAAGTTACAGCATGTATAGCCGAGAACACGAGTAATATAAGTTACAGAGTTGTGAAAGACCAAACTACAGAAAGATGAGCAACGAAGCATAATGAGTGCCAGAAAATGACCGGTATGATATGAACAAATAGGGATGAACAGAATACACTTGGAAAAAGAGAAAGGGATTATGTAGAAGTAGTGTTTTCTGATGGATACATGAGTAGCAAGGGATTCCTCGTGCACATAATAAAAGATGGACACAGAATGGAGAAATAGGAAGGAATGCTAAAGAAAGCACCCAAGATAGACGTAATTGATTGAGTACGAGTGAAAAATAAAAGGGGAATAATATAACAACGAACTTAAAGGTGTAGTATGATGACAAGGTGATAAGATAAGACCATTATTAAGACGAACTTAATATGATTTTGAGTAAGTTAGAAGCCAATGTTGGGTACACAACAAGGGTAAAAAAGTATAAGGCATAAGGGGGTATTGCGTGTATATGACTTCACCTTGGAAGTAGTGAAATCCTTAAAGGATAAGGACTGTAGGCCTGAGGAACAGATGAGGTATTGTGAATTTATTAAAGGAACAGATGATATAGGTTGGAATAAAGATAATATTACAAGAACTTTGGACACTTATCATTGGAAAATAAGTGCTATCTAATTGAGAATTTGGAACGACTACAAGTACTAACTAATTACTGATCGGAGTAAGTGGAATGTGGCCTTGGATAAGTTGCTACATGGGTTGCATTACTCAAGTACAGATCATCAGATGAGATTTTATACTATATATAGAAAGGTTTTCGTCACTTCGTGATTTTATTAAGGTTTCGTACGAGGATAATTAAAGTTATAAATTGTAAAGAAAGGACATGGATATGGTTCAGTATACCAAGTGAATCGGAAAAGAGTCAGATGAATTTGAGATTGAAAATGGCGACATAGAGCAGAATATAAATAGATAATGATATAAGTACACCCTAAAGGGGGGAAGCGGGTGAGAGAAATGCAGGTGTAAGATGGAAACAATTGACACTGCAATATATTTGAGATAGATGCTTAAATTTCAATGGAGATCCCTTGCTGAAACAAGTTAGTAAAATCTGAACGCTAACAATAAATGGATAGAAGCCAGGGTGGTATTTGAGACAGAGCTGAGAATCATTTGTAAAGATCTTGAATTGAAGGACATTAAAAGTGGATGCTTATAAAAATAAAGAGTATGACAAGAGAATGGTAACGAGTAACATAAGAGATATTATAAAGAATAGCTACGCCATATTGGGTTAAAGGCTAAGATGTTGGCAATAGAGTTGTTCGCTAATGATTGCGACTTATAAGTAGAGCATAATGAACGAGGAGAAGGAAAGGCTATGACTAAGATTGGATATGTTTTATATAAGTTGTACAAGAATAGTTATGCAACCTACGAATATTTGTATACTAAGGATGAGACCAAGTGAGTACTTGATAAGAAGAGTAAGGATTCAGTAATAACAATGCGGATGTGATATTTTGGATACATTAAGGGAAGGCGTAAGATGGTTTGAGCTAGATTACCGAGATAGGATTAGTACTGAGGGCGAATAGGACATGGCCATTGTTGAGCCCCGATACCGATTGAAAGGTACAAGAGGAGAATGAAAGGTAAGGCATAAAGACTTGTGGAGCGACGCTAAAGTATTTCTCGGGCCAATTTGTGGACCTTCGCATATTCTTGTAAAGATTGCAACATAATGTGTGACCGAAAAAAAAAACCTAAGAGCAAAATCTGAGTAAAGAAGTAATAGAAGAGTTTGTATTAAAAATAAGGAAACGACACGAGATAATATGCCTAAAGTGTTACAAGTTGGGTTAAGGGAAATTATGAAATGGTTTAAGCGAGACGATCAGAACGAGCTGGTTACTAGAAGACGGTGAATTTATACGTCAGATCAAAAATTCTTTCAGAATTATATGGCAAGATTACAAAGCGGTTTTATGTAAATTTATTATATGAGGGAACTCCAACGCAACTCGATAGCCAACCCTAAAGATCGAGATTAAGGGCTAAAGGCAAAGTGACAGTTAAAAACTTTTAAAAAGAAAGTCGAGAAGTAACACATGATGCTGAGGATTCCAGAATACGGATTGTAACTGTTATATCCCGCATTTGGTGCATTCGGATAATTCAAGACAATTGCGGGAGGGTGAGAGCAAACCTATATTCTAATTTTGTTAAGTATAAAAGTTGTTGATAAGAGTTATGGATGCGAAAATATTGAGGAAGGCTAGGGGCAAAATTGGAAATTTGGAAAATAGTCGCATGAATTACAAGAAATGGACATGAAGTAATTGGGCTTGAAAAATAAAAAAAATAAAAAAAGGGGTCCCAAGAGGTGGCCGGCCATGGTATAGGGCCCAAGAACAAGTGGGATTTTAAATCCAAGTATTAAAGATGACTACTCTAATATTTCATGACAACTCAAGAACTTTCAAGAAAACAAAAACTTGGAGAATAAAAACATAGGCCATTCGGCCATAGCTTGCAATTTCAGGACCAAGGATTTTGATCCCAAAAAATATTCTCTCCTAGTATTCCTACTAATTCAAAGGTCCTCTCCAACGTGGTGTAGTCGTTGAAACAAGAAAATCGCTCTTTGGTGTAAAATTCCAACCCTAGATAAGTTGAGAAGTTGTGAAGAAAGGTAAGATTTCATCCCTTTTTTTTTGTGTTATGGATGGTTTGTTTATGTTGTAGTGTGTAGAAATTATTGAAAATCATGGAAATAATGTGAGTTGTAGTTGTGTCCGTGTGGTGGTGTTAATGTCGTGTGCATGTGTGGTTATGAGAATAATGATTCAATTGTTTTATTTAGTGTTTTAGTTGTTGTAAGTTCTATGTTGACAATGAAAGTGGATGAAATTCATGAAGTTGTAGGTGTTGTAGTCTTGGCCGTGTGGTATGTATGTTGTGTAGGAAAAATGAATAAATTTCTATGTAGCAATTTGATTGTTGTTGATATGTATCCTATGATGAAAATGAGAACTTGGTGGTTTAAATTGATGTTGGGATGGTTACGGGCTGAATTGCAAGTCAATGTGATCTTGGTGTCGTTTCTTGAATCGTGAGAATAATGTTGTTAATATGTGTGTTGTTGGGATAGTTCATGAATTGGGAAGCTAGAAATGCATTGAAATTGCTCCTAGGGAAGTTGGGGAGTTTTCGGGTGAAGTATAGTATATTGGTGGAATTGTTCGAATATTGTATAGATTGCTTGGAATGTTCTTGACCTATGTTTGAATTATCTTAAATTAGTACATGAATATGAAAATGTTGATATTGACTTGAAAATGTGAAGTTGGAATGGAAGTTATTGCACTATGTAGAAAAGAAGACTATTTGTGTTAGAATGCGCTTCAATTCTATTGTTGATGTTATTGGTATTGTTGTTGGTATGGTTGTTGACATTTAGGCCGAGTTAAATCTCGGGGATGTGGTATGTATAGGGGAGATGCTGCCTAAATTTTTGTAGACAAGTATTGGTTTGAAATTAAATTCCTAAAGCCTAATAATTAATATTTGGTAAATGTAACCAATTGTAGATTTTGGAGGAAACAGGACTTGAATTTGGACAAGCGTAAAAGGAAAATAAGGTATGTAAAGCTTTGCTTTCCATTCTCTTGGCATGTCCTAGGTATGATAGGTTAAGATACGAGCCTCGGGGACGACTCCACTCTTAGAAATCCGAGCTTAGTTTTGACTCTTTTTCATTCAATAGAATTGAATTAAGTACTTCATATCTTATTGAAACGATTGCTCCAATATCTATAACTTGCCAAATGAAACCGGATTATACTAAAACCTCCATAAGTGACTCCATAAAGTTTAATGTACGTAATTTGTGTGCGTCACCTCAGTTGACCCGAGGTGGGCCCACTATTTCCAAATCCTCTCCTATTGTGCTATTGATTTGTTTTCAAGCAATATTTAAAGAAAACGTTTTAACTACTCTTCTAACTACTAAACGACAACTGTTTTAAATATTCCATTGAGTCTTATAAACTATTCTGGAACATGGAAACGATCGCAGAAAGATTATTTTGACGTGACCCATTATGACATCCGAAAGACCCGCACTATGATTACCATCCGATCTCTTTGTTATGATTTGTCATTTGCGATGTCTCATCGAGTCTTTGTAAACATGTTGTGTTTTATATTGCATTTAGTTTCTCCCTACTCCACTTGTGGATGCCTCAATGATTCTTTCACTAAGCTCGGGCCAGGATATGTTATCAAGCGTATTCCACTGCATTGTTCGCCGTGCCTCGATGTGAGGGGGCAGGTATGACATGTACATAGGTCCGGAGTATGATGTGCCATGTACATCTATGTTCTGATGTTGGTGATATGATATGATATGATATGGCCATCGGATATGTTATGATATGTCACGGAGCCATTCCCTACTCTGGAGTATGATGTGTTGTGGCGCCAGTGACGGGGAGGCGACCACGTTCTGTTCACCGAGTCCCGTAACGGGGCCGAATTTGGCATATGTTTCTGCATGCATTATTTATGTTTTGTAAGTATGCATTTTGATATTCTGGACTTTGCACTCATTTTCTGCATTTTCTGTTCCGGTTATGATTCTGTTTATTGTACTCTATGCTTTACATATTCAGTACATCTTCCGTACTGACCCCCTTTCTTCGGGGCCTTCGTTTCATGCCGCGCAGGTACAGACGCTCGCTTTGCTGATCCGCCCGCTTAGGATATCTACTCTGCTGTTTGAAGTGCTCCTTTGTCCGGAGCCCATATTTTGGTACAGACTTTTCTATTGCATATGTACATATTTATTCAGGGGTACGACGGGGCCCTGTCCCGTCTTATGATTTTGTTATTGTTCGTAGAGGTCTGTAGGCACATATGTGGGTTGTGTATATATGTTTTGGGATTATGTATTTTGTGATAAGACTTGTCGGCTTCCATGCATTACATCTGCTTATATACGATAGCTTGTGACGCCGTTTGACTTCTATATCTGTGTATTTCATTTATATGCTGGTTTGGGGTTATTGGGTACGTACGGTGTCCTACTCGGACACGAGTCGCGGCCTACAGGGCTGGGTCGTGACATAAGTGGTATCAGAGCGGTTCGTCCACGGAATGCCTACAGACCGTGTCTAGTAGAGTCCTGTTTATCGGTGTGTCGTGCACCACATCTATAAACAGGAGGCTATAGGACATTTAGGATGCTACCCTTCCTTCTTATCTTAGATCGTGCGATAGAGCTGTGCTATTAGGATGATTTCTTTCTGACCGATTGTTATGTTTACAGTGATGCCACCGAAGAAGGCGACGGCTGCCCAGAAGGGTAAAACAGTGGCAGAGGCAGGAGAGACTAGCCAGGCCCGGATAGTTACCAGGGCCCATGCTCAGCTTGAGCCGGAGGTTGTGCCCCCGACAGTCAGTTCTGCTACGCCGCCGGTATCAGAGGGGATTAGAGCAGCACCGGCTACAGACCAGAGGGCGACCCCATCGCCAGCCCCCAGAGCTCCGGTACCCGAGCCTCCAGCTCCACAGCTAGGAGCGGAGGACAGGGTTATGCGAGATGCGGTCCAGTTGCTGACCAGGCTGGTGGCGGAGCAGGGCCACATGTACGAATTTGGGGGTGATCGTGCAGACAGGTATGAGAGTTCGAGGGCCCGTGAGTTCTTGACGTGTAATCCTCCGGAGTTCTTCGGGACAAAACCCGAAGAGGATCCCCTGGTGTTTATCAGACAAATGCAGTGCACGTTACGGTTGATTAAGGCTTCTCCGACTGAGTCCGTCGAGTTGGCTTCACACCGGCTATACGAGGTAGTTGCTAACTGGTATGAGTCCTGCGAGTTGTCCAGGGGTAACGGCACTCCCCCAGCAGTCTGGAGCTGCGGTGCGCTAGGGTTGACAGGTTCTTACAGTTGAGGCAGGGGGGTAGGCGCGTCCGAGAGTATAGCCTAGAGTTCGACTCACTGGCCAGATATGCACCCGCTATAGTAGTTGATATGGCTGACAGGGTGCACCAGTATGTGATGGGGCTAGATCCTTATTTGATTGATAGCTGCTTGGCGATGGCTTTCCAGCCAGGGATGCATATTTCCTGGGTACAGGCATACGCCCAGGGCATGGAGGACCGACGTAGGAAACGTCAGCCCGATAGGGATCATGACAGGAGCCAGCCCAAGAGGGCCAGATCGGCTGGGTATTCTGGGGAGTTTCAGAGTAGGCCATCTCAGCAGCAAGGCAGCAGGCACTCTTCCCAGCCAGCACGGAGCACACCCCCGTAGTTTTCGAGCCGGAGACCAGATAATGCAGGGTATTCAGGGGCAGGCCAGAGCTCCAGGGTTTCAGGTTCACAGGCGAGTAAAGGTCCCGGTCAGTCGAGGCCACCTATGCCTCAGTGTTCTTATTGTGGGAGGCACCACCCCGGAGAGTGCTATCGTGCTACAGGTGCCTGTTTTGCTTGCGGCCGTCAAGGCCATACTGTGAGAGAGTGTCCGTGCAGGGGCGGCCCAGGTGGTATGGCTCAGCCTACGGGGTCAGCTATTGGTTCATCATCTTCATCTGTAGCTATGCGTCCCACGGGGCATGGTACACCGATAACAGCAAGCCGCGGTAGAGGCCGTGGCGGAGCCTCCAGTTCTGGCGGTCCTTCGAACCGCATTTATGCCCTGACTAGTCGACAGGATCCGGAGGTGCCACCAAATGCGGATACAGGTATATTATTATCCCTTTCTCGAAATATATGTGTATTGATCGGTCTAGACTCTATTTTGTGGTATATTTTCCCCTCCTAGTTACTAATAGAATTAAGACAAAACCCGAATTGATAAAACCATTGAGGTAGCCATGCATATAATAAAAGGTGAGTCTTGAAGATTTAGAAGGCTAATACAGCAAATGCATAATCACAAAAACGACAGACCCTCTTTAGATCAGAGTGGGACCCGCTACGAGAACTTTCCGGAAAAATGTTAAGACCCCGGCTTGCCCTAGACTATGTGAAAAAGGTGGTGTGAGGAAGTGGGTGCAATTATATCAGCATTAACGAGTCAAAATGCACTAAAGTCTCGGGGTTAAGCGTGCTAGGGCTAGAGAAGTTCTGGGATGGGTGACCCCCTGGGAAGTGTACCAAAATTTTTCATAAGTATAGATATAAGAGACAAATGAGAATTTGGGGGTAATATAAAAGAAATTAAAATATGTGGAGTGGCTAGAAACACTTATGGGGGTCGCGTAGGCTAAGGCAGACTAGATTGGTGAAAAAGAAGGAAGCGCAACACAGTTCGGGAACCAAAGTAAATTTGAATAGCGGTTGGAAATGTTTGTAAGCGAAATGGTAGTAATGTATATGTATGCATATGACCTTCCACTGGTGACTATAATTATCGAGAGGTGAGTCCCAGCAACTAGTGTTACGATATACGGAAAACATCAACTGAACGGAATTCAAGTGGCAGAGTGAAAGATAGAGTACAAACATTATGAAATAAACGAACACTGAACTTCCCTACAAGTTAAAGTCGGAAAATTTTAACACGACGATATTTGGAAGGGAAAGTGAGCGAGCGAGTGAGTAATTAGAAAGGAGATAGGCATGATAGATTTCACAAGGGAGGAGCTACAATTGTAAGAAGATCGCGGGAAGCGATGGTGGCTTAAAGGGCATAGACGTATACAGACCCTCTTAACAAAGGGGGGGAGAGCATATTAGACTCAAAATGAACTATGACAAAGCAAGCCCCAGGAAAGAGAGAATCTGGAAGGCACCTGGAGAAGCCAGTAAATATAAAAAGGAATAACTTGAAACAGTACCATGTGAGATTTGGTATGGCAAGAAGAGCAAATCATTGATCTGTTAGTTCGATGTCGACGGAACTAAGTTAATTGACCCGGATACAATCTAGAAGGTAGTTGATAAAAGGGGATCCATTTAGAACCGGTTGCTGGCAGCCCAGAGGCAACGGGAATCATACGACGAAAATAGACGTCGACGCTTAAAGTTTCAAGTTGACGAAAGGTCATTCCAGAGGATGTCGCCTATGGGAGGTATAATAAGACTCGGCAGGAAGGGGAAGCCCGATTTGAGGTATAATAGACTTTATAAAACTATCCGTGATGCCAGTAAAGTCACCCATGAACCAAAAATTATTACCAAATTAGAGTGGTACATCCAATTCTCCATGTGCCTATGCTTCGCGAATGTGCTAGTAGCCTTACCTAAGGGTTTCATAAAAATGATATCGAAGTGACAGAAAAGCTACCATATAAAGAATGGTCTGTGTCTATAATGGACGGCCAGGCGAGAAAGTGATATGCCGAAGGCGTAGTTTCGGTTAAAGTATTGCGGCCAAACAATAATAAAGAAAAAGCGATTTGGGAGGCCGAAAGGAGAAATGAAGAGGAAGTACCCCTAATTGTTTTCTGCGCCACGGGCAATCGAAACCTCTAAAACCGAACACATGATTCATTTTAAATTCGAGCAAAAACAGTCCACTAGCCAACATGCAACATCACAACCAAACTCCCACAATCTTTGTTCATTTACATATGTTGATACATATTCAATTCACTAACAATACATGCACAACGAAATCAGTCATAAACTCACCTCACACACGGCTCACTCTCTACTTCAACTACAACCACAATCCAACAACAACATGCATGAACTATACATTCAAATCATCATGCAACACAAGAAACAACAAACATTCTTACCTTTCAATCTTGTGCTTCACTTGGCCGAATTTTCAACTCTATTGAGTGCTTCACTCTCTTGTTTCTCTTCAACAACTAATACACTTTCTTACACACTAGATGAGGGATAGTTTTGATGGAGAAAAACTGGAATTTCTGGGCACAATATCACCCCACCCTCTCGGCTAGCTCTTAGCCGAGAGCACCTCTCTCTACTCTTTCTATCTCTAAATGTTTCTTGACTTGTGGTGATGAAAATTATGTTGTGAAGGTGTGGAGTGATCAGAATTTGTGTCAATATGTTCCCCTCATTGAGTTGGCCATGTGGATTACACTAAATTGGGTCAAGATTCTTTGACCAAAGCTTTACATGGCACGGCCAAACAAGGCATAAAGTGGACTGATTTTTTTTTTGTCTTTCCAATCCCACTTTTTAATCCAATTATGGTTAGTTTAATCCCAATTTTCCATTACTCGTTTAATGCCACACGAAAGTTGTGGATAAATTGTGACTCGACACGAAACTGGAAGTTAAAATCTCTACTTCATATCTTAAGATAGTCTTGCCTTTAACTCGTCGCGCTTATTTTAAAACGTCCCGACGTATGAAAATACGGGACATAACATCCTCCCCCCCTTTAGAACATTCGTCCTCGAATGTTGATTTTTATCCCGTTAGGTTCTATAAGGGTTTTGGGAAGGGTTTCCTCTATTGCTAACATATAAATTGAGCAGACAATTTAACACAATCAAGTAAAAGAGTTTAAATTACCTGCAAATGTGGAAAACAAGTGAGGATATTTCTTTTTCATCTCCTCTTCAGCCTCCCAAGTCACCTCCTCCCTATTATTGTTCCGCCACAACACTTTAACCGACGCCACATCTTTTGTTCGTAACCTCCTGATTTGTCGATCAAGTATGGCAATAGGTTGCTCTTCGTATGATAGCTCCTCTGTTACCTGAATATCGTCTGTAGGGAACACCCTGGAAGGATCGCCTATATACTTCCGAAGCATGGACACATGGAAGACCGGATGTACTGCTGCCAAATCCGCTGGCAGGTCTAACTCATAAGCAACTTGGCCTACCTTACGAATGACCTGATAAGGTCCAATGTACCTTGGGCTCAACTTCCCTTTCTTGCCGAACCTCATAACACCCTTCATGGGTGACACTTTCAAGAACACCCAATCGCCAACCTGAAATTCCAAGTGTCGACGTCGATTATCCGCATACGCCTTCTGCCGACTCTGAGCTGCCAGTAATCTTTCCTGAATAAGTTTCACCTTATCGACAGCCTGCTGAACCATATCTGGGCCTATCAGCTTAGCCTCGCCAACATCAAACCAGCCTATAGGGGATCTGCATTTCCTGCCATACAGGGCTTCGTACGGCGCCATCTGAATGCTAGAGTGGTAACTGTTATTGTAAGCAAACTCGATAAGCGGCAAGTGATCCTCCCAGCTGCCTTTGAAATCAATAACACAAGCTCTCAACATATCTTATAGCGTCTGGATGGTACGCTCAGCCTGCCCGTCAGTCTGAGGATGAAATGCGGTGCTGAGACTCACCTGTGTCCCCAATCCCTCCTGGAAGGATCTCCAGAAGTTAGCTGTAAACTGGGCCCCTCTATCTGAGATAATAGCTATGGGAACTCCATGAAGTCTCACTATCTCCTTAAGATACAATCGGGCATAATCCTCAGCTAAGTACGTAGTCCTAACTGGAAGGAAGTGGGCTGATTTTGTCAGTCTATCAACAATAACCCAGACAGAGTCATTCTTCCGTGGAGTGCGAGGGAAACATGTGACGAAGTCCATATTAATTACTTCCCATTTCCAGGTTGGAATTTCCATCTCCTGCAATAGCCCTCCGGGCTTCTGGTGCTCTATCTTGACCTGCTGACAATTTGGACACTGGGCCACAAATTCTGCTATGTCCTTTTTCATGCCGTTCCACCAGTACAAACACCTAAGATCATGATACATTTTTGTCGATCCCGGGTGAATAGAATAACGAGCATAGTGTGCTTCCCCCATTACCTGCTGCCGCAACCCTGCAACCTCAGGTACACATAATCTGTCTCTGTATCGTAGTACTCCATCGGCTGACATCTTAAATGGGGTCTCACCCTTCTGAAGTGCTGTATCTCTATAATGTACTAGAACAGGATCCTCATATTGCCGTCTCTTTACCTCTTCTACAATAGAGGACTCAGCAACACCTCGTACAATAATGCTACCATTATCAGCATCAGCCAAACGAACTCCAAGACTAGCTAGCTGATGGATCTCACGAACTATCTCCTTCTTTTCTGGTTGTACGCCGGCCAAACAAGCCATAGATTTACGGCTGCGTGCATCTGCTACCACATTAGCCTTTCCTGGGTGATATAGAATATCAACATCATAATCCTTCAGCAACTCTAACCATCTCCTCTGTCGCAAATTCAGTTCCTTCTGCTTAAAAATATACTGGAGACTCTTATGATCTGTATAAATATCAACATGCACGCCATACAGATAATGTCTCCATATCTTCAAAGCATGTATCACTGCTGCCAACTCCAGGTCATGTGTAGGATAATTTCTGTCATGTTTCCTGAGTTGTCGGGAGGCATAGGCTATAACTCTGCCGTGTTGCATCAACACGCAACCCAACCCAACACCGGAAGCATCACAATAAACAACATAGCCATCTGGCCCCTCAGGAAGAGTTAGAACAGGAGCTGTAGTCAACTTATCTTTCAATAATTGAAAACTCCGTTCACAAGCATCGGTCCACTGGAATTTGGCTGCCTTCTGTGTTAGCCTTGTTAAAGGCGCTGAAATAGAGGCAAACTTTTCTACAAATCTCCTGTAATACCCTGCCAGCCCCAGAAAACTACGTACCTCAGTAGGCGTCGTAGGTCTAGGCCAAGTTTTGACGGCCTCAATTTTCTGCGAATCTACCCGAATACCATCTGCTCCAACAATATGCCCCAGAAATGCTACAGAAGTCAACCAGAATTCACATTTAGAGAACTTAGCATATAACTTCTGGAGCTGGAGTACCCTGAGTACTGTCCTCAAATGCTCTGCATGCTCTTCTTCCGATCGTGAATAGATCAGAATATCATCAATGAATACAATCACGAACAAGTCAAGGAATGGCTTAAACACCCTGTTCATCAAGTCCATGAACACTGCTGGAGCATTGGTCAGCCCAAAAGACATCACTCTAAACTCGTAATGTCCATATCGAGTCCTGAATGCAGTCTTCGGAATATCTGTCTCCCTTACCCGCACCTGGTGATAACCTGACCGCAAGTCTATCTTTGAGAAGCATTTAGCACCCTTAAACTGATCAAATAAATCATCAATCCTGGGGAGGGGATATCTGTTCTTTATCGTGATTTTGTTCAACTGCCTATAATCAATGCACATTCGCAGCGACCCATCTTTCTTCCGTACAAATAATACTGGTGCTCCCCAAGGTGATGTACTGGGCCTGATGAAACCCTTTCCCAGCAAATCTCTCAGTTGCTCCTTCAATTCTTTCAACTCTGCAGGTGCCATTCTGTAAGGAGGAATAGATATAGGTTGAGTGTCTGGCAATACATCTATAGTGAACTCTATCTCACGTTCAGGAGGAAGGCCTAGAAGTTCATCTGGAAATACACCTGGAAATTCATTAACCACCGGGACAGATTGTAGAGTCGGTGATTCTGCTTTCAAGTCATGCACACGAACCAGGTGATAAATATAGCCTTTTCTAACCATCTTCCTTGCCTTGAGGTATGAAATAAACTTACCCCTCGGTGATGCTGTGTTCCCCCTCCACTCTATAATTGGTTCCCCTGGAAACTGAAACCGAACTAATTTGCCTCGGCAATCAACGTTAGCATAGCAGGAAGCTAACCAATCCATCCCCATAATAACATCGAACTCAGTCATAGCTAACTCTATCAAATCTGCCCTGGTACAGCGATTACATATGACTACCAAACAATCTTTATATACTAGCTCTGCCAAGACAAAATCCCCTACTGGTGTAGCTACCTCAAATGGTTCTATAGGTTCAGATTTTATCCCAATTTTACTAGCAACAGAAGGGGAAATATATGATAATGTGGAACCGGGGTCTATCAATGCGTATACATCTCGGGAGAAAATCGATAATGTACCTGTGACCACATTTGGCGACGCTTCCTGATCCTGTCTGCTGGCTAAAGCATATAAGCGGTTGGAAGGACCGCCAGAACTAGAAGCCCCCCCACGGCCTCTGCCACGGCCTGCTGGTGTCGGAATACCTTGCCCCATAGGGCGCATAGCAACTGAAGAAGAAGAAGAAGAACCCGCAACTGATCCCGTAGGCTGAGCTGGCCCACCTGCCCCACCCCCAAATCGACATTCCCTCATAGTATGGCCCTGACGGCCGCAAGAAAAGCAAGCACCAGTAATAAGACGGCATTCCCCTGGATGGCGTCTGCCACATCGAGGACATGGGGGTACAGGTGGTCTCATCTGGACCGAATTCCTGTGCGTCTGGAACCCTGAAGTCATGGAGCTTTGACCAGCTCCCGAATACCCCGTGCTATCAAACCTTCTACCAGTAAATCGTGAAGGTGCACTCCGTGCCGTCTGGGAAGGATATCTACTATACTGCTGTTGGGGCTGCCCCGAAAGTCACCAGAATGATACCCAGCTGATCTAGCTCTCTTATGTTGACCCCTGTCCTGCTCCCTATCAAATCGACGCCCTCTCTGTCGACCCTCAACTCCCTGGGCATATGCCTGCACTCGAGCGATATTTATACCGAGCTGAGATGCCATTGCCATGCAGCTATCAATCAAATAATTATCCAAGCCCATTACATAACGATGCACCCTATCTGCCATGTCAGCTACCATAGCGGGCGCGTACCTAGCCAGCGAATCAAACTCGATGCTATAGTCCCGAACACTTCTACCATTCTGCCTCAGGTGTATAAATCTGTCAACTCTGGCTCGCCTCATCTCTGGAGGCACAAAATGACCCAGAAAAGCCTCTACGAACTCGTCCCATACTGCTGGTGGAGCATCCTCACCCCTGGACAACTCCCAGGACTCATACCAATTAACTGCCACATCCTGCAACTGATAGGAAGCCAATTCGACCGACTCAGTCTCGGAAGATTTAGTCACCCGCAACGTACGCAGCATCTGTCGAATAAACTCCTGTGGATCCTCTGCGGGCTTTGACCCATAGAACTCTGGGGGTTTACAAGTCAGAAAATCGCGAACCCTCAAACTGTCGCGTCTATCCGCATCATCACCTCCTAACCCACGTCTGCGAGCCTGTCCCGATACCAACATAGTCAATAACTGTACTGCTTCACGCATAGCCCTATCCTCTGCCCCTGGCTGGGGAGCTGGAGGCTCGGTTGCTGGAGCCGCAGGAGCTGGTGGTAAGTCTGTCTCCTGACCTGCAGTTGCTGCTGCCCTAGGCTCCTCTGATAGTGATGGTGTAGCGGAGCTCGCTGACTGAATTCTAATCCCAGGCACATATTGGGAATAAGCTCTAGTGACTCTCCGGGTCCCACTGGTCTCCCCAACTACCGCTTTGCCCTTCTGGGCGGCTGTCGCCTTCTTTGGAGGCATCGTTGAAAACATAGCAATCTGTTAGGGAAAAATTTATCCTGATAATACAGCTCTATCGCACGATCTAGAATGAGAAGAAAAGATGACATCCTAAATGTCCTGTAGCTTCCTGTTTATAAACGTGGTGCACAACACATCGATAAACAAGACTCTACTAGACACAATCTGTGGACACTCCGAGGATTTAACCGCTCTGATACCACTTTTGTCACGACCCAACCCCGTAGGCCGTGACTTGTGCCCGAATTGGACACTCATATTTATCTGTTAACTCTAATAATTTATAATTAGCATGTCATGATCTCATTTGTATGTAAGAAGATAGTGAGTTATTTAGATTTGTCAAGTTCTGTATGCCTTAGTCATCCGTCTCCCAAGGAGTTGCACTTATCAAACAACAACATTTATATATATTCCTAAGCAAGCCGACAAGGCTGCCACGATATACAAAATACCAAACATACACACATATGCAAGCCGACAAGGCTGCCATTACGACTGGGTACGCCCCAAACTTAAGTCAAAACATAAAACGCATCAACAACTGTAAACAGACCCACACCGATGTCCACAGACTTCTAAGAGTAACGACCGTATTATGTGGCGGGACAGGGCCCCGCCGTACCCAAATAAACACATACGGACACAACATAAGGAGGTTATACCACAAGCTAGCTCCGGAACAAAGGAGCAGTCCAAAATAGCTGAAGGATGATCTAAGCTGGCGGATCTCCAAAGCGAGCGTCTGTACCTGCGGGCACGAACGCAGCCCCCCGAAGGAAGGGGGTCAGTACGGAATATGTACTGAATATGTAAAGCTTGAAACATGGTATAGACTTATATTGAGACACACTACATAGGATGCATTGCAACAACAGAATTTCATAAAACTTGCCTTTGAACATATTTCATCTGTATCATTCTCATATCATTGCTATTATAGAGTTTTGTAGTCAAAGCTGCATAATCATTCTGTATAAAACATATATGACGTGTCCCGGCCCTTTTTATGAGGGACTCGGTAATTTAAAATCATAGCATCATAACATAAACATAGACGTGTCCCGGCCCTTTCCTGAGGGACTCGGTAATAAGGAATATGCCCTCCTGGCCACCATCATCTCCATATCATCATATCATCATATCATCACATCATCACATCATCATATCATCATCATATATATATATACATAACGTGTCCCGGCCCTCTAGTGAGGGGCTCGGTGATTAATATAATAAATGTGCGCACGAAAACGTACCCTGGCCCGGGAATCAGTGAAGGATATAGCGGTAAGCACGAGCAGAATAATAAGCAACCACATATATGCAAATCATCTTTTTAGACTCAAGGGATAAGCAACTAACCCGCTCTAAGTGTCAAAATAATGTTCACCTTCAGTTCATTTCAAGTCTCATAACAAACTATTACAAGAAACGTTTTAGACTTCATGTACATATGTCACTTTAATATGGCATAGCTTTTGGAAGTCAAGTATGTCTTTAGTTGTGCAATTCTTTAAGTATAGGAACTTTCATGCATCGTTCATTAGTCACTCATACTGTAGGTACATGACAATAACATTAGTGAAATATAGATTCATAAGCCATACATGAACTAGAGAATAGAATTTACCCCAAAATTCATATCGTTTCATTCTTACGTCTAGGACATGCCAAAAGAAAGAAGGAATAGGCTTTACATACCTTTTGCATTTAGTTGTATTCTAACTTGTACTTGCTGCCCAACAATACTTATCCTATATCAAGATGTGAAGAACTACAATTAGTCTACAAGGGCATTCAACACGTATTGTGACATTCACAGCTCCTTTCTAACAATTAAACGACGTTTCGTTCGCATTTAACCCAACTAGCGTTACAAGCTAACATGGCTAGTCGTTCTTTCATATATTGATCAAAACTTGTTTAAGCATGACTTAGGGAACTTGGGCAGTCCCTACACCACCCAAAATAGTCTCATACACACGGCAACCCAACACACACATCATTTCCATTCTTACTTA
The DNA here is from genome assembly GCF_019175385.1 of Lycium barbarum. NCBI lineage: Eukaryota > Viridiplantae > Streptophyta > Magnoliopsida > Solanales > Solanaceae > Lycium > Lycium barbarum. Next base: position 35,105,249 of record NC_083344.1, read on the forward strand.
GCAATTTTCCAGTTTTAACTTGCAACAACACAACACTTTTCATGACTTTACTTTCATGAAATCTTGGAACTGTTTTAGCATCATCTTCACTCTTACAACAGCCCACAATCAGTTCAGTTTTAAATTGAATCATGGCATTTTACATTCACTACACGTTTGCAACAAAAACCAACATTCAACACACACAATTTCACTTCTAATCCCTAAAACTGTCCACGGTTTTTGGACTGCCCCTACCCCTCAACATAATTCGTTTCTTGAACACCTTAATTTACATATTCAACATGCATACAATACACTACAATGTCCACAACAACAACAATCAAATTATAGCCCAAAACAGTCCATGAATTCGTCCAAAACAGCCCCCTACCCGGTTTCATCACAACTACTCCAACTTCATGATTTTCATTCGTTTATCCAACTACAATGCATTCAATTCATTTCCAATACATGTTCAACAAGATTAAGCATGACTTCATCAGAATCTTCAACACATGATTCATTTTAAATTCGAGCAAAAACAGTCCAATAGCCAACATGCAACATCACAACCAAACTCCCACAATCTTTGTTCATTTACATATGTTGATACATATTCAATTCACTAACAATACATGCACAATGAAATCAGTCATAAACTCACCTCACACACCGCTCACTCTCTACTTCAACTACAACCACAATCCAACAACAACATGCATGAACTATACATTCAAATCATCATGCAACACAAGAAACAACAAACATTCTTACCTTTCAATCTTGTGCTTCACTTGGCCGAATTTTCAACTCTATTGAGTGCTTCACTCTCTTGTTTCTCTTCAACAACTAATACACTTTCTTACACACTAGATGAGGGATAGTTTTGATGGAGAAAAACTGGAATTTCTGGGCACAATATCACCCCACCCTCTCGGCTAGCTCTTAGCCGAGAGCACCTCTCTCTACTCTTTCTATCTCTAAATGTTTCTTGACTTGTGGTGATGAAAATTATGTTGTGAAGGTGTGGAGTGATCAGACTTTGTGTCAATATGTTCCCCTCATTGAGTTGGCCATGTGGATTACACTAAATTGGGTCAAGATTCTTTGACCAAAGCCTTACATGGCACGGCCAAACAAGGCATAAAGTGGACTGATTTTTTTTTTGTCTTTCCAATCCCACTTTTTAATCCAATTATGGTTAGTTTAATCCCAATTTTCCATTACTCGTTTAATGCCACACGAAAGTTGTGGATAAATTGTGACTCGACACGAAACCGGAAGTTAAAATCTCTACTTCATATCTTAAGATAGTCTTGCCTTTAACTCGTCGTGCTTATTTTAAAACGTCCCGACGTATGAATATACGGGACATAACACATACATTCGTATCCGTATCTGTACTCATATTCGTACTATATTCGTATTCATGCTCATATTCATATCATATATGTAATCATATCATATACGCATCGTTCACATAGCATACCCGACCTCGAAGGTTCGGTGTTTCACGTACCCGACCATAGCTAGGATCGGTGATTATACATACCCAGCCAACCAAGACTCGGTGTTATACATACCTGGCCCTACCAAGGTTCAGTGTCATTCATACCCAACTGCAGTGGTGTGCGCGCATTACGTAACATACATACATATACATCTATACATATACTACCCGGCCATATAAGCTCGGTGTTTCAGAGTAGCCATACAAGGGCATACATACATATAGCTCATAAGCATATTTACTATTATCATTACTATCATCATCGTCATTGTTATCATCATCACTATTACCGTTATAGTCGTCATCAATATCATCATTACTATTATCCTCATTCGTCACACATATCTTGATAGGCTTACTTGTCATACGAGGAACTTTGTATGATTGTGGCGTATCAAGAATCGTGCGCTTACTAGCTCGGAAGATCAATCATTTGAAGAAAATTATAGTCTTATAGAAGGGATTTAGATATTTGGTCAAAGAACCATGCCTTATGAAAGAAGGGTTAGCCTTACATACCTTTTCCGTTCAACTATTCTACACTTGCGCGTTCTCCTCCAATGTTAGCGTTTCTACCTTCATTAAAGTCATACTATCATTAGAATCGATAGCTAGCATATATGACCAAAACTAGAGAAAAGCGGATAGCATTTCCTTTATTCATACGACATTCCTCCATAACGTATATCAACTCCCAAACGTCAATAATACATTCACAATACCATAACAATAGTCATTATTCATCCACATTATCCACATTTCTTAGTTTACCTTCAATCACCTATATCCATGGCTATAACACACGACTATGTCCACTCACGTACATTACTCATCTCATGTTCTCAACATCATTTATAACATATTTATATCACAATACATCAAGAATCATAACTCAATTCAAACTATTTCTCAAAATGGCACTATTCCACATTCATGACCCATTTTTTTATACCCTTCTACAATCCAAGTATTTCAACCCTTACATACCTTAAACAACATAGAAAGATCATAAATCTTACCTTAGATGTCGTAGGAAAAAGCCTTGGTTGATAATACTCCACTTGAGCAAAAACCCTAGTTTATCTCCATTGGGATTTCTTGACTTGAATGATGTTTAATGGGTTTTCTTATACTTGATTCACTTGATTTATGTTTTTGACCACTAATAATCCTTGAATTCTTGTGGAATATATGTAGAGATATGTTTTAGAGAGAAGGGGTGAAGTGTGGAAATGAAATAATAACCTTGGTCCCCTTTTTAATATCCCAAAATCTAATTTGATACGAACAGTCGTCGAAAGTGAACAGTGGTCGTAAACCCAATTTACGGTCCGTATTCCAGTTTACGGGCCGTATTTCGTGGTCGTATTTAAGCATATCAAAACCAGAAAGGTATGCTGGAGGTCATTGTGATTTACGATCGCAGTTTACGGGCAGTATTTCAATTTACGGTCCGTATTCCAAGTTGTATTTAACCATTTGATCATTTGGCAGAAAGTTTGAAGTTTTGGAAGCCAAAATACAACATGGCAGTTTACGGGCCGTATACCACTTTACGGTCCGTATTTCATTTTACGTGCAACTGGCCAAAATGCAGATCTGCAACTTTCCACATTTACAGAACCTATAATTAGTCATTATGGAGCATAACCTATCTCTTATTGCAATTGCCTTTGGAATCTTACTTAGGGTCGTCAAATGTTATTTCTTACTCATGAAAATATCGGATACTCGTACTCCTCGCGGGTCCATTCACTTGGGCAACAATGGAGGATTTTTCCGAGGTGTAACAATAAGACTGCTAGACATGGCTTGCAGAAAACCCTAGGACAGACCTGATCTGATGACAATTTATCACACCCCAACCCTGGTAAGGCGTGAGTGGCACCCGGCATCTTACGGAAAATAAGAGAACCATCTTATAACTCGCATCCTCTATGTCTTGAACGGAAAAATATGACCAAGGGGCTAAATACAAACATATTATCATGCATAAGTGTACGTATATACCATAGGCCCACGAATCCAATATAACGACTGGAAAGACATAACTAAGGGTATACAAGACACTGTCTGCAAAGCCTCTATGAACCTGACTGAAGTATACAAGTCGGGACAGGGCCTCCGACATGCCCTTAACACGAGCTACTTATACGACCCAGACTCGGTAATGATCCAGGAAGAAGCGGAGCCCACCAATCAAAACTAGTACCTGAAAGCACCCTACTAGGGAAGATCCTCGTCCCGTCTGTCTACACCTGCGGGCATGAATGCAACGTCCACAAGAAAGGACGTCAGTGCGAATAATGTACCGAGTATGTAAGGCGAAAATGTAATATAACAAACATATGTTGCAAAGAAGAAGGAAAAGAATCAACCTGGCACTTCTGACTTACTGATGGAAATCCAGTACACACGTCTCTCTATGCTCTCATATCCTTAACTCCATCTTTGCATAATACTGTGATCCTGACCTACATATTATCCTGGTGCTAACTGTCTAACTGATCAGTGGTAACTGCCCGTCCGATTATCGCCCGATGGTGGAGCGCAACTGCCCGACTGATCAGTGGTAACTGCCCAACCGGCTGTAGCTCGGTGGTAATACCTGCCCAACCAGCCGTAGCATGGTGGTAATACATAACTGCCCAACTGATCGTAGACAAATAGTAAATACATAATTTCCCAATTGGTCGTAGGCCAGTGGTAAATACATAATCACCGTTATGACCTTGTCTTCCAGAGTAATCTCTATATACTTCTCATGGCCATCAATTGTCCGTTATAGCATACACGATCACTTAAATCATATAACCACAGTTCTGGGCTATAAGGACCTCTTACAGCCTAAGTAAATATTAACCAGACTTTAAGATCATTCATAAGCATCTCTTCAAGCATTAAATACCTTATTGTGGATCCTCTGTTAGTACTCTATTTATGTCCTATAAGACATTACCTAAGTACACATTTCTAAACGCATCAGAGTGACATAAGGTCAGTAAACCTCCGATTAACATTATAGAACTATCATCATGAACATATCCCACCTTGAAGGAAAGAGATTATAAGATGAGATCAACAATAATGAACAACATCTATAGTCATGAAACGAGCTCCATGATATCATAAGAACATCGGGAACTATAAGCTTTGGTACATTTAGAAACAAGTTCATTGAAGATATCATGTATAGGATCACAACAAAGGAATCTTGCCTTAAGAAAGAAAGGTGTAGCCTGAACATACTTGGAAGCTTACTTCCCGACTTTCCAACCTACCTCTTGTCTTGTAATCTACTTAAGATCATTCGTAGTCTCGTTTAGCTTTAACATACCTGAAAGCTTACTTCCCGACATTCCAACCTACCTCTTGTCTTGCAATCTACTTAAGATTGTTCGTAGTCACGTAATCTACATATAACACCATTCATACTATTGTTAGGCTCACCATCATACACTTGTCTCAAGCCTTTAATTAAAATCCTTTTAGAATCTGCCAAAGTTCGAGCAGCTTCTCCCCTGTTTATGTGCCTAGGCGAAATCGCAATACTAACAAAAAAACAACAATAGCAATACTAATATCAACAACATCATCATCAATACCAAAATATTCCATAAAACATCCCACAAGATGTTTTTCAACATACAACAACAATATACACTTCCTTTCTTCCCAATCGAGGAGCCTAATCTCATCGACACACCAACAATATTAGATACTATCCATATACATTTAAATGAGCCCAAACACATGGCAAGAACATTCTCAAAATAGTCCATAGCACAACAACTACAACACAACACTTTATAACCTTTTCTCCATAACTATTTTTACTTTTAACACTTGCTAATCCTTCAAATCAACTCAACATAAGAGATAGGATGAAGACAATACCATATACATGAAGAATTCTAGCCACACCAACTTTGTTCCAGACCAAACTTACCACAACATCAACTAGAAGCAAGAACAATCACCTTTCATGGACTAGTTTGGTGGAATCTTGTTAAATTCTCTATTTAATGGGCTATAAGTGTTTGGGGGATGTGTTGGGAGATTTCTAGAACTCATGAGAGTGTAAAATGATGAAAAAATGGTGTTGTAGGGTTTCTATACACCTTCAAAGTCGGTTCCACTGACTTTCCCAAGTGGGACCCGCGGAAGCCATTTGGCAGCTTAGAGTCTTTAACTTAAATGCGGTTAACTCCCTACTCCGATGTCGTTTTGATGAGCGGTTTGTTGTGTTATTTTAGGATTTTGAAACACCTAAAACTCGTAGTATACCGTAAGATATACCCCTCCAAAGTTGAACCAAAATTCTGCCCAAAATTCTGTCAACTGTTTTCCAAATTTTCGACAAACTTATTTCTTCAATTTGCTTGATCACAGAATCATACGAAACTCTCCATGCATGATATTTCTCATTAATCATACTTGATAATAGTCATGTCCTTAGGTTCCAAGGTTGTCTTTCCCGGTTACGACTTAAGAGATCGTAATTCATCCTTTGCTTCATTGCTACGTACTTCCCATGGTTGTACCTTTCAAAACTTCACATATACTAAAAGATATTCTTTCTCCAATCCTCCCATGGCTTATTATATGAACTTAAACACTCATAACCATAAGATAAACACATATCATCTCACATACTTCCTGAAAGGTAGCTCGAATCTCAAAATACGAAACTACCGGGTGTAACATCCTTCCCCCCTTTAAAAACATTAGTCATCGAATGTTAAACTCTCAGTGACATTAGTCCTCCTTCCGGCCACTACCTTGCCCTTCTGGACTGCATTTGATTTTCTGTTCATAGGCATCCCTGAAATCACAACATATGGTCAGGAGAAAGAGAATCCTCAAAACACGGTTCTATCGCACGATCAGAGATAAGAAAGAAAGAAAATCTTCCTAAATGCCTTGCAGCCTCTTGTTTATAAGTGTGGTGCACTGCACACTATAAACAAGACTCTGCTAGACACGGCTTACAGACAACCCTAGGACAGACCTGATCTGATACCAATTTGTCACACCCCAACCCTAGTAAGGAGTGATTGGTACCCGGCATCTTACAGAAACCGAGCGAACCAACTTATAACTCGCATCCTCTATGTCTCAAACGGAAAAATAAGACAAAGGTGCTAAATACAAACATAATTTCATGCATAAATATATATATATAGATAGCATGGGCCCACGAATCCGATATAACGACTGGCAACACATAACTAAGCGGTATACAAGACACTGTCTGCAAAGCCTCTATGGACCTAACTGAAATATACAAGTCGGCACACGGCCCCCGACATACCCTTAACACAAAGTACATATACGACCAAGACTCGGCAATGCTCCAGGAAGAACTGGAGCCCACCGATCAAAACTAGTACCTAAAAGCAGCCTACTAGGGAAGCTCCTCGTCCCGTCTTTCTACACCTGTGGGCATGAACGCATCATCAACAAGAAAGAAAGTTAGTACGAATAATGGACCGAGTATATAAGGCGGAAATGTTATATAATAAACATATGCTGCAATGAAGAAGGATAAGAATAAACCGGGCGCTTCTGACATACTAATGGGAATCCAGTTAACACGTCTCTTTATGCTCTCATATCCTTAACTCCATCTATGCATAATACTGTGATCCTGACCTACATATTATCTTGGTGCTATCTGCCCAACTGATCAGTGGTAACTGCCCGACTGGCCTAGCACGGTGGTAACTGCCCGTCCGATTATCGCCCAACGGCAGAGCGCAACTGCCCGACTGATCAGTGGTAACTACCTAACCGGCAGTAGCTCGGTGGTAATAAATGCCCAACCAGCCGTAGCATGGTGGTAATACATAACTGCCCAACTGGTCGTAGACCAGTGGTAAATACAAAATCACCATCATGACCTTGTCTCCCTGAGTAATCTCTATATACTTCTCATGGCCATCACTTTTCTATTATAGCATACACGATTACATAAGCCTTATAGGCACAGTTTTTGTCCATAAGGACCTCTTACCGCTTAATTGACCATTAACCAGACTCTAAGATCAATCATAACCATCTCTTCTAGCATCAAATACCTTATTGGGGATCCTCCGCTGGTACTCCATTTATGTACCACAAGAAATTACCAAAGTACACATTTCTAAATGCATCGGAGTGACATAAGGTCGGTAAACCTCTGATTAACATTATGGAACTATCATCATGAACATATCTCACCTTGAAGGAACAAGATGATAAGATGAGATCAACAATAATGAATAAAATCTATAGTCATGAAACGAGCTTAATGACATCATAAGAACATCTGGAACTATAAGCTTGGTACTTTTAGAAACAAGGTCATTGAAGATATCATGTATAGGGTCACAACAAAGAAAACATGCCTTAAGAAACAAAGGTTTTAGCCTTAACATACCTGGAAGCTCACTTCCCGACTTTCCAACATACCTCTTGTCTTGCAATCTACATAAGATAGTTCATAGTCTAGTAATCTTCATATAAAATCATTCATACTATTGTTAGGCTCACCGTCATACACTTGTCTCAAGCCTTTAATTAAAATCCTTTTAGAATATGCCGACGATCGGGCAGCTTCTCCCCTGTTTATGTGCCTAAGCCGAAATCGCAATACTAACAAAAAAACAACAATAGCAATACTAATATCAACAAGATCATCATCATCAATACCAAAATATTCCATAAAACATCCCACACGATGTTTTTCAACATACAACAACAATATACACTTCCTTTCTTCCCAATCAAGGAGAATAATCTCATCGACACACCAACAACTTTAGATACTATCCATATACATTTAAATCAGCCCAACCACACGGCCAGAACATGCTCAAAATATTCCATAACACAACAACTACGACACAACATTTTATGACCTTCCCTCCATAACTATATTCACTTTTAAGAATTACTAATCCTTAAAATCAACTCAACATAAGAGATAGGATGAAGAAAATATCTTATATTTGAAGAACTCTAGCCACACCAACTTTCTTCAAGACCAAACTCACCACAATATCAAGTAGAAGCAAGAACAATCACCTTTCATGGACTAGTTTGGTGTAATCTTGTTAAATTCTTGATTTTATGGGCTATAAGTGTTTGGGGGATGTGGTAGGAGATTTCTAGAACTCATCAGAGTGTAAAATGATGAAAAAATGGGGTTGATGTGGTTTTTATACCCCTTCTAAGTCGGATCCACCGACTTTCCCAAGTGGGACCCGGGGAAGCCACTTGGCAGCTTGGAGTCTTTATCTTAAAATACCCATAACTCCCTACTTCAATGTCGTTTTGACGAGCGGTTTTTTGCGTTGGAACTTGACTCGACGAACTTCATTTTAGAATTTTGAAACACCCTAAAAATCCTAGTATCCCTGGACATATACCCCTCCAAATTTGACTCAAAATTCTGTCCAAAATTCTGCCAACTTTTTTCCAAAATTTCAACAATCTTATTTTGTTCGATTTGCTTGATCCCGGAATCTTCCGAAACTCTCCATACATGACATTTATCATTAATAATACTTGATAATTGTATGGTCCTTTGGTTCCAAGGTTGTCCTTCCCGGTTACGACTTAAGAGATTGTAATTCGTCCTTTACATCATTGCTACGTCCTTCCCATGGTTGTACCTTTAAAAAGGTCATATATACCTAAAGATATTCTTTCTCCAATCCTCCCATGGCTTATTATATAAACTTAAACCCACATGAGTATAAGATAAACACATATCAGCTCACATACCTCCTGAAAGGTAGGTCGAATCTCAACATACGAAACTACGGGATGTAAAATCCTCCCCCCCCCTTTAAAAACATTGTTCCTCGAATGTTAAACTCTAAGGGACCTTAGTACTCCTTCCGGCCACTTCCTTGCCTTCTGGGCTGCCGTTGCTTTTCTCTTCATAGGCATCGCTGAAATCACAAGATATGGTCAGGAAAAAGAGAATCCTCATAACACGGTTCTATCACAGAATCTAAGATTGGAAAGAAAGGAAATCTTCCTAAATTCCTTCCAACCTCCTGTTTATAAGTGTGGTGCACTACGCACCATAAGCAAGACTCTGTTAGACACGGCTTAGAGACAACCCTGGGAAAGACCTTCTCTAATACCAATTTGTCACACCCTAAGCCTGGTAAGGCGTGACTAGCACCCGACATCTTACGGAAACCGAGCAAACAAACTTATAACTCACATCCTCTATGTCTCAAATTGGGACAGGGCCCCCGACATACCCTTTACACAAAGTACATATACGACCCAGACTCGGCAATGCTATAGGAAGAAGTGGAGCCCACCAACCAAAAGTAGTACCTGAAAGTAGCCTACTAGGGAAGATCCTCATCACGTCTATGTACATCTGCGGGCATGAACGCAGCGTCCCCAAGAAAGGACGCCAGTACGAAAAATGTACCGAGTATGTAGGGCGAATATGTAATATAATAAACATATGCTACAGAGAAGAAGGATAAGAATCAACCTGGCACTTCTGACTTACTGATGGGAATCCAGTACATACGTCTCTTTATGCTCTCATATCCTTAACTCCATCTATGCATAATACTGCGATCCTGACCAATATATTATCCTGGTGCTATCTGCCCAACTAATCAGTGGTAATTGCCCGACCGGTCATAGCATTGTGGTAATACATAACAGCCCAACTGGTCGTAGACCAGTGGTAAATACGTAACCACCATCATGACCCTATCTCTCTGAGTAATCTCTATATAATTCTCATGGCCATCACTTGTCCGTTATAGCATACACAATCACTTAAGTCTTATAAGCACAGTTCTGGGCTATAAGGACCTCTTACCGCTTAACTGAACATTAACCAGGCTATGATATCAACCATAAGCAGCTCTTCTAGAATCAAATACCATATTGGGGATCCTCTGCTAGTACTCTATTTATGTCCCACAAGACATTACCTAAGTGCACATTTCTAAAAGTATTGGAGTTACATAAGACTGGTAAACCTCCAATTGACATTATGGAACTATCATCATGAACATATCTCACCTTGAAGGAACAAGATCATAAGATGAGATCAACAATAATGATTAACATCTATAGTCATGAAACGGGCTCAATGATATCATAAGAACATCACGAACTATAAGCTTTGGTACTTTAAGAAACAAGGTCATTGAAGATATCGTGTACAGGTCCACAACAAATGAATCATGCCTTGCTAATCCTTCAAATAAACTCAACATAAGAGATAGGATGAAGAAAATACCTTATACTTGAAGAACTCTAGCCACACCAACTTTCTTCAAGACTAAACTCACCACAACATCAAGTAGAAGCAAGAACAATCACCTTTCATGAACTAGTTTAGTGTAATCTTGTTAAATTCTTTATTTAATGGGCTATAAGTGTTTGAGGGATGTGTTGGGAGATTTCTAGAACTCATCAGAGTCTAAAATGATGAAAAAATGGGGTTGATATGGTTTTTATACCCCTTCAAAGTCGGTTCCACCGACTTTCCCAAGTGGGAACCACGGAAACCATTTGGCAGCTTGGAGTCTTTATCTTAAAATTCCCATAACTCCCTAATCTGATGTCGTTTTGACGAGAAATTTGTTGCGTTGGAAGATAGACTCGACGAACGTCATTTTAGGCTTTTGAAATACCTTAAAACTCCTATTATACCTTAAGATATACCCCCTCCAAATTTGACCAAAAATTCTGTCCAAAATTCTGCCAACTTTTTTCCAAATTTTCGACAAACTTATTTTCTTCGATTTGCTTGATCCCGGAATCTTCCGAAACTCTCCATACAGGATATTTATCATTAATAATACTTGATAATGGTCATATTCTTTGGTTCCAAGGTTGTCCTTCCCGGTTACGACTTAAGAGATCGTAATTCATCATTTACTTCATTGCTACGTACTTCCCATGGTTGTGCCTTTCAAAACTTCACATATACTAAAAGATATTCTTTCTCCAATCCTCCCATGGCTTATTATATCAACTTAAACCCTCATAACCATAAGATAAACACATATCATCTCATATGCCTCCTTAAAGGTAGCTCGAAACTCCACATATGAAACTACAGGGTGTAACATAAACAAATTCCAAAATTCACAAGTCAACTCTAAGACAAACTTAACTTTTTTAAAAAGGCCCTCTAAAGGAACAAAGGATGACAGAACAACATTCACAACAGGGAGATAGTCCCATAAGTCACTAGCCTCTACCTTTTAGAACCTTTTGCAACAATGCAACCTTAAATAAAATGACCAGAAGCACAAGCTAAGAGTTATAACAACAGACAAGAAACTAGATTTCATTTAAAACTCACTTTTAAGACCCCATCGACACACCTTGCAAGTCATCTTAAGGAAGAATATTTTACTTAAACAAAGAAGAAACCAGTTTTAATCAAGGTTTTAAAAGGATTCAAGTCTATGTGATACTGATAGTAGTCTACAATTTCAAATTTCTGAACCTATCAATCCAAATTGGGCACACAGTACAACAACACTTATCCTTCTTTCAAGTTTAGATTTAGACAGTTTTGAAACTAAAAAAAATCACACAAGCAAAACCAATTTCATCCTAGTAAACCATGAAAGATCACTGTTGCTAGCTCTAAAGCATATGTTGGATTTTAAATCATACAACTCACAAAAAAATTATTTCAAATTTAAACCTCATTACAAGATTCTAGACTACCTAATGATCCTTAAATAACTAAGTTGGACCAGAAATTGCCAAAACCTCCAATAAACAGCAACAAGTTTAAACAACATCAATCTGATATGAGATCGGATGATATTACTAATGCAACAATATTCTACAAACTAACATGAGCTTTATAGAATTCTGAAATGTTAAAGGAAAAACACTATGGTCTAAAACTAACCCTTCTTCCTCATTTAAGCTTAGTTGAACCTTATATTGTTAGTAATATAGGGCCAATAACATGCTGAGTATCAATGAAACAACAAACCAGAAAAAGAAAACTTTATATCCACACAAACACACTGAAGCCAGCATTCATACTAAATTGTAACAAAAACAGGCTTACAACATCAATCATGGAACTAAACTAAGATAAATGCATTAAAAGAAATGAAAATGAGTATGGAGTAAACAAAAAATAGGATTTTACCTTTTTGTTGGGCAGCCTAAAGATCAAAGAGAAGGGAGTGGATCAACACCCAAGATTCCCTTCTTTTTTTAAAAAAAAAAAAAAAACAACCTTTGTTCTTTGAATTCTTATGACATCTTGTAGTATATTTTCGGATAATATATGTATATGTAGGTATATTGTGGTATTTTAGTAGTATGTCTATAGTATTCTTTGTTTTTTCAATAAGATGAGAATTTAAGACCTTTTTTTCTTCCCCCAAATTTTCAGAAAAATGAGTCCCCCCAAAATGGCCACAAACTCATCTATATATAGCACTCCTCCCATAGGGTTTGGGGATAGGAGTGGAATATATTTTAGCCCAATAACCAAGTTTTCCCCCCAATTCTAAACCCTAATTCAAACAATTTCTAAATTCGGTAAAAGACAAACGAATTTTCCAGCTAATTGTACTAATTCATGCTATATCTAACATAATTTCATATAAATCACATGAGACAGCTAGAAACTTACTAATTGCACCCTAAAATTCCAAATAAAAATCAGAAAAAATAGGATAGTATGCCTCGTCACTAATAAAACAAGAATGATATATTCCAACGGTATCATAGTATTAGAATGGTACAAAACAAGATAAAATCCCCAAAGCATGGTACTCATCTTGAGAGAGCTCATGGGAAATTATCTCTGGGTCCTTCATTTGTTGTGTGTAGTGCACAAGATGGCTAAGAGCTTCAATGCTCCGCCAATGGCAACCACACAGATGAAGAAACCCGAGCAACATCCCAGTTCGAGTCGATTTCAAGATCAAAATAAATGAATAGTATGAAAATAAGCCTGGTAATCATAAGCAAACATGGTAGAGGATAGAAACCCTCAAAAATCCGGCGCAAAACAGCCGTGAAATGCCGCCAATTGGATTGATAAAGAAAACCCTAGTGGCATCGCCATTTCGCCTCAAAGAAGAGAAGGGAAGTCGGGCAACTGAACATAAAAGAGTGCGGAGTGGAAGTTTATTTTAATAAACTTCCAACCTTCATTTTTTATAAAATTTCCCCCCAAATCTTTTAAGAAATTTAAATTAGCCCTCCTCCTGATGTAAATCAAACGATGATTAAGTAATATAAATAATACACGAAACTAAATAAAATAGTTATTTTGGTTGATTAAAATTTAAAACTCGCGAATTTAAAATATTAGCTTCAAAACGAGCCTAATATTGATATAGTTTCGGAGGATATTTATGAATGTGAAAAATGCGGTAAAACTTAAGCCGTAATTCATACGTCTTCTTGATTAACAATTTTACCGAGCTAGACGGAGCGGGATACGTATTTTTTTTTTTGAATTATATTCATGAAAGTAAATAACTCATAATTTCTTGTAATTGCTAATTTTTAGAAAATAATAATTTAATGTCAATCCTTGCAATTTTCTCGGGAATTTTAAATTTTTAAATTTCCAGAATTTTTAAAGGGCATCCTTGCTCCGTCTTGGACTCGGGAAATTTAAAAATCAAAATGCGCATTTTATGAGGTGAAAATTAGGTGTCAACAATTTCCCGTTCGAAGTTCAAGGATGGCCTTGCCATCCTTCAGCTATGAATTTGACAAACCTATTTTTTACCAAATAATAGAAATTATGGCCCTTCTTGCGCAACATTCGAAAGTATGGCCGGGCCCCAATTTTTGGGCTTCCTACATATCTCAGGTTAGATGAGAATTCAGGCCGTTTGTATTTATGACTCTATGAAGACTATGAAATAAAGAGTTTTTCTTAAAACTATCTCGAGGCGTTCCAAGATAATTATAAGATTATAGTCGATCCTCAAAATTTGAGTAGCCTACATATCCTTGGCTTTTGGAATTAGGCCAATTGTAGTTCGATTCGATAGTCTAAAAAGGGATATCCCTTTATTGTGGGAATCCCCTTGGCTATTTCTGGTTGAAAAATCTGAACCGGAGGTGGTTTTTGGAAAGGACTTATTAATGTTGACTCTTGAAGTGATCTCAAATCCCTGGAATAGAATGCTTGACTCTCGTACATGGTTTTTGACGCCAAGAAAACGTTCCACGTATGATCCGCATGTTTTTAATCAATCTTTTGCTTCCATGTTCGGTAGCTTTTAGCTCGTTTCCAAATCCTGAGTCCTGCGTGTTAGTATTTTGAAAACTTTGATTTTAATATAATCATACCTGAGTGGCATTTTGATGTTTTGTTCGCATTATATCCGTCTTTTGCAAATGCTTGTTCGTCTTCTTTCTTTTCTCCTGCGAGTGTGTGTTTTTCGTGCATTATTTTTTTTTATGAAAAAATGGTCTACTCTTGGATAATAATCACGGTCATTTGACCGGCTCTTTTTTCGTCATTTTTAGATATTTTCATCGTTCAATGACAACTTCTGTTGGGATCTGGGTCCGACTACACACCCCAATCCAGTTGTCGTTTTCGTAAGCAAGATGTTACTAATGAAAACCGTGTTTTGAAGTGCGGGGCCATTTTTGTTTCTTATGACATCCGCCACCCCTGAAAATTTGGATTCATATCATTTTCACATATTGCGGTGACTGTCGCGAATCTGATATCTACCGCATCGTTATCCTCATACGAAGCTTGTTGTATACCAGTTCGGCACCACATCACTTATAGTAAAAAATACCCAAATGTAGACTGCACATCAGAGTGCAGTATCATATTCCTTTCATGATGACTACTAACCTCTGTACCCAGAATTACAACATTTAGTCAGAATCTTTAGGTTAACTACTGTATATTCAAGTGCAGAGCCTTTTCTCATGACTACCACTATCCCTGAACCATGATTACGTTAAATTGAAATAGACTGTAATACCGACCGCAAATCTTGATGTAGGAATCACATTCGTATTACAACAATTGCAGACATCAACCTCGTAATTATGCTACCTATTTTGGCCATATATATGGAGGACGACTCAGCCCCTTCGGCACGTAGTCGTTTAATCCATATCGCCATTCTGAGGAATGAAGCTTACCTCGGTGGCAAGACTTACACTTTCCTTTTTTTACTCTGGGAAGAATACCCGCCCGTCGACATGGTTCACATCTTCCAAAAGGACTAGACTCGATTGTGAATACGACATTTCGATACCGATATCAATGCGTCATTTTAAATTTTTAGATTTTTGGGCATCCACTCAGCCAGTGTATCTTGCATGCGATGTCTAGGCCGGGGTCTCAATAACTTGATACAATACTATTTAGTGGAGAACCAGGTTTTTGTACCGTGATTATATCCTTCAGTTGTTCTTTAAAATTTTCTTTTTGTAAAAATCGTCGTGCTCTGCAAAACGAACAAATGTATCAGCGTAAAGCAAAATTTACTTGGGGGGGGGGGGGGGGGGTGGTTCATTACCCTTTCATAAACACTTTGTACCGCTACTCCATGAAGCTTCTTCTTCGCTTGGCTTATTGTCGTTACCCTGTTTTAAACATTCTAGCAAAAAAGTTAGTGTAAAACATTCATGTTTGCTTGTTCCTGCATCCATAGAAAAATTTGTCAGTTTCCTATATGGTCTACCGCTCTCCCTACGTATGGACTTCTTCCTTTCCTATCTTGGCATGAAAGGATGCTCATTTTCCTTAAAATATTTTATTTTCTAGCAGAGCTAAGAAACGTTTTTGTGCGATGATTTTTTTTTTAAAATATATGCATATACGTTTCGAAAATAATATTTTATATACGCCCTTTTAATGTCATGACATTAGTTACTCAAGAAAGGTATCCCATCTCTTCTTCTTCTTCTTGATCTCGACTCGTGAAATTTTTTGAATCCTTTTCAAAAATTTTGCCCCAGTTTGTATACGTCTTTATACCAACGCGAATTTCGCTATGTCGAAGGAATTTTTGAGACCCTCTCAAAAAGTTTGCCCCAGTATAATTGTGTACATGTCATTTCATGATTTCACCGCGCTTGAGTAATTTTTGAGATCCTTCTCAAAAATTTTGCCCTAGTGTAGAAATTTTAATCAGTCCATTCTTTAGAACTGATATATTTAAAGAATTTTTGAGGTCCACTAAAAAATTTTGCCCGAACATAATATAGTAAGAGATACCGAACATAAAAAATAACATAATGAGAAATATAAAGCATAACATGATGTAAGGAAATAACTGGTACATATGATTGCCTCTTATGGCAGATACCATGCATGCTTAACTTTAAAGAAAACATTTCTCATATACATATATGTAGCATAATCATTAGCCCGCGTCCGGGGTAACCATCTCACGCCGCCCACTAGTGGTGCTGCCCGTGCCATATAGACTCAGTGTATAAGCCGTCCGCCTTAGCAGTACTCCCCGGCCATCTAGGCACGGTGTAATCATCATCATATACTTAACATGAAGCATGCATAGGAGCTCAAGTAAAAACGGTAACTCTATCTGAGTGACGTAAGGTCGGTAACCTCCGATTATATTATGGAATAACCATCATTGCTATTTCTCACCGCGGAGGAACGAATAACATGAGATGAGATCATCATCAATGAATAAAATTGAGAAAATCAAGAAATAGCTCAAAATTCTCATATTCACATTGAAATCATATGCTTGGGACTTTTAAACATGAAATCTTCATCATCATATTCGTCATAGAAATATTCTCATCTTTGACATCATCGTTGTCATTGTAAAAACATGTCCATCGTTGTTGTCATAAGAGCTTACGGAATCATAAATCTCTTATTTGGAAAATATAGACATTTTGGAAAGCATTTATGGATTATCAGGAAAGGAATCATGCCTTTGAATCATGAACTTCGAACTTGTGGAAGTAAGGAGGTTATGAAAATATGTAGGGAATTATAACATAGGAATTTCTAGAAATGGAATCGTCGTCATCATATTTATTTTTAGCATCGTAAGAACTCTATGATTCATGAATCTCTAGCTTTTGAGAATAAGAACATTCTTCGAAAACATTTATGGATTCAAATAAAGGGGTCATGGGACATTTTGAAAACATCTATTGGATTCATAAGAAAGGAATCATGCCTTTAAAAGAAAGGGACTAGCCTTAACGTAACTGAAAATTCGCGTCTCGGCTCTTCCACCTATGTTCTGTCTCGCAATCTACATATAAGACCATTCATGCTATAATTAGGTCCATTGTTATATACTTATCCTAAGCCTCCAAATAAATCTTTCTAGAATCTGCCGAAATTTCGGCAGCATTTCATCTGTTTATATGCCTAGCCTAAAATCGTAATTCAGCAACCAACAACACCAACATGTGCCATAAAACCGCCCACACGCTATTTTCCAACTTCCATAACAAATCAACTTACTATACAATTATTTAATGACTTTGTCTCAGAGAATAAACTGGTATTAACGTAAATAGAAAGAGATTCATACCTTATTCTTGTTAAAACAGCAATATTCTCGATATCCACTTTAATCCACGCTAAAATCCACCGCAAAATAATACTAGAATCACAACCATGCGTTATCCAAGCCTTTATTGACGCTTCGCCACTAGAAAAACACTCAAACCCTCAACATTTTTATGCCAAAATTTCCCTTTGTGTTGCTGCTCTAAAATCTATTTTTTTTTTGGTGAAAACTATGTGGGTTTGCTCCTTTTATAAGGTTCAAATTCGGGTCGGGTCACTGTAGCAGTACTATAGCAAGTCAGTTACTGTAGCACACATTTCTGCTTTGTCAGCTGAATTCGTAATGTCCATAATTCTCTACTCTGACGTCCTATCGATGAGTGGTTTGTTGAGTTGGAAACTAGACTTGACGAATTTCATTGTAGGCTTTTGTTTCACTTCAAAACAGTTGGACCAAAATTTTCACACAAAACTTTACCCATCCTTTATCCAAACTCGTACTACTCCATTTCTTCTACTCATGTCCTTATAAAACCTTCCGGTATACGCTATATACATCCTTCACTCATTAAATATAATTAATAATGCTTGCTTATATTCCAAAGTGGTTTTACTTAACCATAACTCAACGTACTTATGTTTCAAATTTGATAAGTACTTTTTCGAAGATACGGGGTGTAAAATCCTTCCCGCCCGCCCCCCCTGTAGTGCGTCGATCCTCAATATCCTCATTGAATTATTTTTTTCAATTATCGTTAATTATACTATATTTTGGTCAGTTTCGTCCTGTTCTTCTTAGCTCTTTATCAATTTCATTTTTGAGTCGTACAATCCTCAATCCTCATATATATAATCACAAGTCAACTAGTATTCCATTCACATTCTGTCTCCCATTTCTGTGGTTTAACTGGCCATGCCACGGCTACTCGCTGTCCTGCGAGCGTCTTTCCTCTTCGTTCCTCATTTCTTTATTAAAGAATAACTCCCTTGCTCGAATACATAACATTCTTTTGTTAACTCCTCCGATGCTATCTTGGCTATCCCTACTTGTACTTGTTGAGCTTAGATACGTGCTAGATTATCCCCTCGTAATTCATCAGCAGAGATTCTTGATTCATCATAATTTTTTTTATACTAATGTCCAGTTGCTTGTTCAGCGGTACTCTGCTACTGAAAAATCCTTACTCTTAACGGTTATGTTTCTTCAACCATCCGTCTTAATTCCTTTCCATGATCAGCTATAACCATATCCTCAATATAATCTCTTAACGGTTCCTAATGTTCTATCACCATCTTTATTATTCCTCATTGCAGGATTATATATTGCGATGGACCAATAATCATAGTTCGAACTGGTCTATAGTTCACAATATCTTCGAGTTCTTGTCAAAACTCTCCATTTAATTCCTTTGCCTCAAATCTTGCAGTATAACTTATAATTATAAAGTTAGAGCAATTCTCACTTTACCACAGTTTCTTTTCTAACATCAGTATGCTATATATTTACCCTTGACTTCCTTATTCCAGTGATCACTTAGTTAGCTGTCATTCTTTGTTGGCATTCCGGTGTCTCCATTCGTATCTGCGGGGCATAATCTTACGCTGATGGTTCATATAATTCTATAATGCATACCCTTAAACTCAGTATGGTTTGTGACTCGTGATATGTTTTCTAATTTCTGGTCATGCTGTTGCCTTCCTATATGCACCCACATCGTTCATCCTCTCTTTAGAGATCGCCACACCGCTTATCGTTACTCCTTTTGTTAAGATTCTCATATTTCTCCTTTAATATCAAGATTTTCTAACGTTGTAACCCAAATTGTCCTTGGTACTCATCATCCATTTCGTCATTCTCGTTGTAGTTAGCTTGCAGACCTTTCTTCCTCTCCTTATTACTCTTTAGGATATGTCGCTACCTATTTAGGTGCGGCACAAATTTCCCTGGTCTAGAAATATCATATCTCACGCCCGCATGAAGTATTCTCTTGATCCATTTTAATTCCTTTTCATACCTGCTTTGTGGTATACTTATCTTTAATTCGTTTCTGCTCCCTCTTAATGCATTCTTGATATGCCACTACGTCCCAAATTTTTGCCTCTTTAAGCTAACATCTCTCTTTCTTTGGAAATTTGACGATGCCATACGTCGTTTCAGGACTAGATCTGCTCTACCCCCCCCCCCCCCCGCCCTCCTTTTAAGGGTGTTCTTATACACTAGTAACTCCTGAGTATCAGTAGTAATCGGCCAACCCTAACAATCCTCCAACTCTTTGGTCTCTTATAATATCGTATAGCTTGACTTATTTTTCCTTTCTGCTAATCGAGGGCTTTGTATTTAAACGAAGCGCTTATGCATTAGAGATCCATTCTCGCTGCCTTTTTTTTAAAGCCCTTCTACTTCTACCTTTTATGACTGAACATTTCCCGAATCAATGGGTTAATGGGGACATTGGAATCCATCAAAACATTTTATGGAGCGTCTGGTCACACTTTGCTCTTTTTTATCCCTCGTCTTCCTCCACGACTATTATCACTGAAATTCTTCTTACTCAGGGTTTTCGGTTTCACTTTACATCAACAATATATCATTGAGAGTTAATATGCTACACTCTTCCACTTCAACCATCAATCCTTTTATTCACTTAGCTCACTTATCTGAAATTTTCCTTGACTACTTATTTGCATCCCACCAATGCGTTGTAATTCTTCCAGTGTTCTGCCACTTCTTGTTCGTGTCGTGAAATCCTTGCAAATATACTCTCTTCTTTCTTCTCCTTCCTGCCGCCAAGGCTAGTCCATACTCATGAATATTTCCCATACATCCTTCTTTTTCCTTTATAATGGAATCTCGGTATTCCTTATCCTCATCCTATGTCATTGATGTACTACCTCCCGGTTAGCTTTGTTAGTTCATTATCCTCTCTCTTGTCCTTGGTGATTGCTCAATTTTTCTTTTCTTCCCTTCTGCTTCTCTCCTCTCCTTTTGACCAGCCCATTAGTGTACCTTTCCTACTTTAATTCTCCAACCTTCCTTAAGTTCCTTCCTCCCCGAGCGCCCTTCTCCACTTGTTATTTTATAGTATCGACCCTGAAGTTCATGAAATATTCTTTTAAATGTGCAAATCCGTTCTATTCTTAAATCATATTTTAGGAAAGCCTCTCCCTTTTCGAGGCAACTGTGTCAGTATGACTACACATTTATCCCTTTATATACCTCTCGAGAGCTGGAAATCTCTTAGTATTGTTGCAAGGCCTGATCATTCTCTCTCTTACTTCACATCCCTAGTTGTGGTTACTATCCTTTACTCCCACTTATCGAAGTCTATTCTCTGAACCCACACATTCATCTTTTGTTCCATACTAGCATACTTTATCCCTTTCGCATGCCTACCTTTGAATTTTATCCAAATAGTCCCTTGCCTTGCCCATCGTCTCTCCTGGAAGCTTCACTCACCCTTGTTTCTTACACTTTTTTTCCTTTTCTCAAGACATTCTAACTAATCTTTTTACTTTCTATATACTCACTTTCTTCCTTTCTCTGATGTTATTGCATTAGGACTTTCAAACTCTAACCTATAGTGAAAATAACATCAACTTACCTTGTAACATTTGTACCACTTTTGTCACTTAAACTACATTACCCTGTTCGATTAATGAATTCATTATATAGCAATGTCGGTTGCTGAGACACACATATCGGTTGGCGCAGCCACATGGGATGTCATACACATACATATATATATTTACTAACGCCTCGCTTATAAAGTATCTCTAACTATTATTCGAACTCATCCTAATTCTAGAGCTGTGGTGCACCTTTTTTCTCTTTGCCGGTCTAGTCCGTCTTATCCTTCGCAATCTTTTAGGGTTTCCAACCACTCCGCATACTCCAATTTCCCTTAGGTTACTCTAATTTCTCATATGTCTCTTATGTCTGAATTTGTAGGACTCTTAGTACACTTCCCAGGGGGTCACCCATCCTAGTATTACTCTCACCCTAGCACGCTTAACCTTGGAGTGCTAATGGGATTTGGTGCGTTAGTGCTGGTACTATCGCATCAATCCTAATTCTAGAGTTGTGATGCACCTTTTTTCTCTTTACCGGTCTAGTCCGTCTCATCCTTCGCGATCTTTTAGGGTTTCCAACCACTCCGCATACTCCAATTTCCCTTAGGTTACTCTAACATCTCATCTGTCTCTTATGTCTGAATTTGTAGCATTCTTAGTACACTTCCCAGGGGGTCACCCATCCTAGTATTACTCTCACCCTAGCACGCTTAACCTTGGAGTGCTAATGGGATCTGGTGCGTTAGTGCTGGTACGATCGCATCCACCTTACTGCGTGACCTTTATCGCATGACCTATAACAAGCTGAAGTTCTAACAGATTCTAGTAAATTCTCGTAATGCATCTCCCTCCGGATTAAAAGGGATCTCTTACTCTTCCAACTAAGCAAATGCTAATTTGGCCTTTGAAATCCTCAATAATCACCTTCAATTTGCATGTATAACTACTTTTCATCCCAAATTTAAAGATTCCCAATGGTGGCGAAAACACCTTGATCGTAGTTACTTATAAATACTTTGGTTATTGGTCCCTTTAGGATTTTCGCTCACCGCTATTAAGTAATAACCTACAGTAAATGCACACACATAGGAAATTCTAATAAAAGACTCATATACCTGTAGCCGATCGATCCTTAGCCTGATCTGTGGGCTATAAGGTGAAGTATGCTATTCATCATTGCCTTCCCACCATCTGCTAGTCTGGCCTTCGTCATCTCTCTCATCTGAGTCCGAGGGATACAGATAATGGGGAAGCTCCTGGTTTACTAACGGCCAGGATATAGGGCTAGAGTAATCAGTAACACTCACCGAGGTAGCTGGTCTGACATACTGCTCTGCCATAGGAGCAGCTGGTACGGCCTCGGGAATCTCCTTCTCCGGTGTCCCATACGAACCCTCAGACTGGTCCGTGTCATAACTATCCTCCGGCGGATCCTCCTTTATGGAAGTCAGAAACTCTGGAGGAATCATCACTGGGTCCTCTGAGGGATCAGTCTCGATATAGCTAAGGCTCCTCCTGCTCGGTCCCGAAGCCTGTGGTCCTGAATCTACTCTAGGGGTCTTCTTAGCACCCCTATTGTCTGAGGCTAATCCCTTCATCTTTATCAATCTGTGCTTATCTACAGGAGAAGAGGGCCAGAAATAATCTTTCCTAGACTCTGGCTATATCGCATGATCTAAGATAGAAGGAAAGGTCAATGATTCCTAAATGCCCTACAGCCTCCTGTTTATAAGTGTGGCCAGCTTCACACCCATAAACCGGACACGGTCTGTAGAAAATCCCTAGGACGAACTTCTCTGATTCCACTTTTTTCACGACCCAAACAGATGAGCCGCGACGAGCACCCGACCACTACAGATCGAGCACCCCTAAACTCACTCCCACTCTGTACTAAACAACTTAGTGGCCCGCTTTGACTGATATTCCACTGGTACCGTTCGCGGTAGCATTTATACGATAGTTCTTATCTCATAATTCCACGAAATGTGCATATGGATATGTATATGTAAGCATTCTAGTAGAGGATGACAACACAGACCAACTTGGTCACTGTATATACTGTTCACCAAAATTAAGGGACAACTGAAAGCACATGACGACCCCCACTATATATACATTGTCTATAGACCTCTATGGAATATACACTACAGAAAGGACAGGACAAGGCCTGCCATACCCATATATGTACATGTCAAAAGGCATACCAAAGGGCTAGAGCTCCGGTCCAAATGGAGCTTGCTGGCTGGAACTGGAAAGAGGGCCTACTGGTGTGGCTCACTCGGCTGGCCATCAGAACCTGCAGGCATGAACGCAACGTCCACAAGAAAGGACGTCTGTACGAGTAATGTACCGAGTATGTAAGGCATGAATAATAATATAGTAAGAGATACCGAACATGAAAAATAAAATAACGAGAAATATAGAGCATAACATGAGGTAAGGAAATAACCTATACATATGATAGCCTCTTAAGGCAGATACCATGCATGCTTAACCTTAAAGAAAACATTTCTCATATACATATATGAAGCATAATCATTAGCCTGCGTCTGGGCCTTCCGTGTCCGGGGTAGCTGTCTCACGCAACCCAGTAGTGGTGCGGTCCGTGCCATATAGACACGGTGTATAAGACGCCCGCCTTAGTAGCGCTACCCGGCTATCTAGGAACGGTGTAATCATCATCATATACTTAGCATGAAACATGCATAAGAGCTAAAGTAAAAACTGTAACTCTATCGGAGTGAAGTAAGGTCGGCAACCTCCGATTGTGTTATGGAATAATCGTCATTGCTATTTCTCACCTTGGAGGAACGAATAACATGAGATGAGATCATCATCAATGAATAAAATTGAGAAAATCAAGAAATAGCTCAACATTCTCATATTCACATTGAAATCATAAGCTTGGGACTTAAACATGAAATCATCATCATCATAATCATCATAGAAATATTCTCATATTAGACATCATTGTTTCCATTGTAAAAACATGTCCATCATTGTTGTCATAAGAGCTTACGAAATCATAAATCTCTGATTTGGAAAATACGAACATTTTGGAAAGCATTTGTGGATTATCAGGAAAGGAGTCATGCCTTTTAATCATGAACTTCTAACTTGTGGAAGTAAGGAGGTTATGAAAATATGTAGGGAATTATAACATAGGAATTTCTAGAAATAGAATCATCATGATCATGAAACATACTTATCTTTAGCATCATAAGAACTCTATGATTCATGAATCTGTAGATTTTGAGAATAAGAACATTCTTGGAAAACATTTATGGATTCACAGAAAGGGATCATGGGACATTTACAAAACATCTATTGGATTCATAAGGAAGGAATCATGCCTTTAGAAGAAAGGGACTAGCCTTAATGTAACTGAGAATTCATGTCTCGGCTCTTCCACCTATTTCCAGTCTCTCAATCTACATATAAGACCATTCATGCTATAATTAGGTCCATTGTTATATACTTATCCTAAGCCTCCAAATAAATCTTTCTAGAATCTGCAAAAATTTCGGAACCATCTCCTCTGTTTATATGCCTAGCCCAAAATCGTAATTCAGCAACCAACAACACCAACATGTGCCATAAAACCTCCCACATGCTGTTTTCCAACTTCCATAACTAACCAACTTACTATACAATTATTTAACGACTTTTTCTCTGCGAATAAACCAGTATTAACGTAAATAGAAAGAGATTCATACCTTATTCTTGTTAAAACAATAATATTCTCGATATCCACTTGAATCTACGCTAAAAGCCACCGCAAAACAATACTAGAACCACAACCATGCGTTATCCAGGCCTTGATTAACGCTTCGCCACTTGAAAATCACTCAAACCCTAAACTTTTTATGACAAAATATCCCTTTGTGTTGCTGCTTTAAAATCTGATTTTTTTGGTGAAAAAAATGGGGTTTTCCCCTTTTATAATGTCACGACCCGACTAGGGGGGGGGGGGGATGCCGGGTAACCGAAGCTGACTACCGAGCACCACTCATCATGCTAATCATCGTACTCATCCTGGACACATAATCTCGAAGGTAACACATGCATGCGTATATGTTATATCCCGTGTTTTCGTATAATTGGAAATCGGGAAATAATTAAGACTTGTATGTTACAAGGAAATAATTTGATTTTAGTTAATATGTTTATGTTGTTTATGGAAGTATTGGTGCGAAGACCCCGGGAAAGGCCGGGGGCAAATTTGGAGTTTCGGAAATTAGTTTCGGGAATTACAAAACGAGACCTCAACGAATTGGGCCAAGGAAATATTTGATGAAATTTGAGCCCAAGTTCTAGGGGTGGCCGGCCAAAGGCTTGGCCCAAGCCCCATTTTAAGTGGTCATGTGATTATCACATGACCCTTAATCTAGTATATATCCATATGCCCTTTAGAACTTTCAAGAAACCAAACCAAACACAAAAAAAATTTGAAGAACACCTCCTTAGAGGCTCTCGGCCGAACCCCCTTCAAAAACAAAACAAAATTTTGTTACCTTTGTTTTAAATTTAAAAATCGTGTCGTTCTTGTAGTTGTAACAAGTGCAAGACGCTCTTCAACGTGATATAATTAGTTTGGCGGAAGAATCACGTTTGCGGCAAGTCGGAATTTCAAGAAAAAGGTGAGAATTCCATATTTTTATGTTATGAAATGAGTATATATGTTATAGTGATTAGAGTTGCATGAAGAATATGGTATTTTGGTGTGTATGTGCATGACGTGAGTGTGTGTGGAGTAGTGTTGGCCGTGAGCCATGCTAGTTTGGTAGGGAAGATGAATTGAATTCTCTTTAGTTCGTTAGTTGCGTCGTTATGGCATTTATGGCGTAAATGAATGTTTAATGAGTTGAATTCGCATTGAAAATGGTTGCGGGTTCTTATGGGAAATTATATGATTTTTGTATATTTTATATAATTGTGGAAGTAAGACTTTAAAATGTGAATTATGGTTGTTGTTAACGAATTTGGAATGAAACAACGCGAGTTAGTATGTTCGTCGTAGTTGTTGACGTTTTGGATGCAATATGGAAAGTGACGAATCGTTTGAACTTATGTATATTGCTCGGAACATTATTGGAATATGTTTGAATAACCTTGAATGAGGAAATGAATACGATAATGTGGACATTAGTTTGGTATTGCGAAGTTTGAATGCAAGTTGTCGATTTATATAGAAAGGAAGAATATCGACGCTATAGTGACTTTTGTTGTGACTTATGATGTTTGTGATGTTGTGGGTTGCTGTGTTGATATGTATTGAGCCGAGCTAAGTCTCGGGGGTGTTATATATATAGGGGAAATGGTGCCGAAATTTCGGTAGACAAAAATGAAGTTGAGTGAACTCTTAAGCCTTGAAATCTCTAATTGGTAACTTTGACCATTTGCAGATTCTGAGCGAAACGGGACTTAAGTTTTGGGCGAGCGTAAGTCGTATATAAGGTATGTAAGGCTACCCACTCCTTCTTTTGGCATGTCTTAGTATGCTAGGTTGATATCGGAACCTCGGGAGCAATTCTGCTCCTCGAAATCCGAATTAGAGAATGGCTACTATTCATTCAATTCAATTGAAGCTTAAAGACCCTATTTAGGCTAAAAAGTAACCAAGCGTCCGAAACTTATGCAAACGTCGTCGGATCACTTCGAAACCTTTATGTATGATCCCATAGACCCCAAATGTCTGTGATTCTCGTCCGCCACCTCGACTTGACCCGAGGTGGGCCCGCTAACCCCGAGATGCCTTGTTTGTTCTATTAGGCTCTCTCTTTGTAAAGGTTTGACAAGGGACCTTTGACTGTGAAATCGTCTATTATCAAATAATGTTTTGATTAACACGATATGCTAAACTATGTTTTGGGTTATAAATACCATTTCGGGAGCGCTTTTGTAAAATGAACTCCCTACTAACTAATTGTTCGACTATTTTTACTAATGACTTGACTTATGATTTTATCAAGTTCTAAAGAATATTTTGACATACAAATTGCATTGTTTGCTCACGACTCCGCTCGTGCCCTTATTATGATTCGTTCACCGGTTCCCGGGCCGGTTATGATTCGTGCGCACTATGATAAATTCGGTCGTATGCTGTGTTACGGTTCCCGAGACCTCGCCATAGGGCCGGGTTCCGTTTGGTGTTATGCTGTGATATGGCTGGTGATATGTTATGATGATATGTGTGCTCGGGGATGTACGGAGATTTGAACTTTCTGGTGTTATGCTGTGTGTGGCACTAGTGTCGGAGTGGTGACCACGTTCCTGAGCTCTGCATGATTTTGTCTGCATTATGTATATATGATTTTGATACAGATTCTGATATACTGTTCAGTATCCCCCCTTTTGTATCCTGTTTATTTTCAGTTGTGGCTTATACTTCTGTACTCTATGCTTTACATACTCAGTACATCTTTCGTACTGACCCCCTTTCTTCGGGGGCTGCATTTCATGCCCGCAGGTACAGAAACAGGTGATCCACCACCGTAGGCTCCACTTTCTGCAATTTCGGAGTACTCCCTTTTGATCCGAAGTCCACTTTTGGTACATACATCTTTTGCTATGTATATATTTTTGTATATCTGACTATCTGGGTACGGCGGGGCCCTGTCCCGTCATATGATTCTGTCGGTCTGTTTAGAGGTCTGTGGACATGTTTGTGGGTTTGGGTCTTTCTGTTCGGATGTGTGTATATGATATGTTTGGGCGATCCCATTCGCCGCGGCGGCCGGTCCGCATATGTTTATACGTTGCTTTGTTGGCCCTGTGTGGCCTTTGATGGTGTTTGCTGTGTACAGGGTTATCCTGGATAGTCCGAAAAACAAAGGAGACTCTGCCGAAATTTTTCTGGAAATTATTTCAATTTGTAAATACAGCCTTGTCGTCTTCTGCTATTTACTTGAATGTGTTTGATAGATGGGTCTGGGTGCCCAAGTAGGGTGCCAGTCGCGGCCCACGGGGCTGGGTCGTGACAAAAGTGGTATCAGAGCGGTTTGTCCTCGGAATGTCTACAGGCCGTGTCTCGTAGAGTCTTGTTTATTGGTGTGTTGTGCACCACATCTATAAACAGGAGGCTACAGGGCATTTAGGGTGATATATTTCTTTGAAATCTTAGATCGTGCGTTAGAGCCGTGCTATTAGGATGATTTTGAACTGATTCGTTATTGTGTTTGTAGTTATGCCTCCGAAGAAGGCAACGGCGGCCCAGAAGGGCAAGGCAGGGACAACAGGGACTAGTCAGGCACAGCGAGTTACCCGGGCTCGTGTTTATGATTTGCCCGAGGTTGTACCCCATTCAGAGGGATCCGCTACACCACCGGCGGAGCCTGGAGCAGGTCCATCAGCAACTCCAGGGGCCCGAGTACCCGCACCCGAGCCTCCAAGTCCTCACCCAGGGGTGGAGGATAGGACACTGAGAGAGGCTGTGCAGTTATTGACCACTCTGGTAGCGGGATAGGCTCGCAGACGCGGGCGGAGAGATGATGATGATGACGACAGGCGTGACAGCCTGAGGGTTCGAGAGTTCCTATCGTGTGGTCCTCCAGAGTTTTTCGGGTCTAAGCCCGACAAGGACCCCCATGACTTTATTCGGGGGATGCGGCGCTCGCTAGACTTGGTCAGGGCTTCAGAGACTGAGTCTATTGAGTTGGCTTCGCATAAACTACGGGATGTTGCTGCTCACTGGTATGAGTCCTGGGAGCTATCCAGGGGTGAGGGTGCTACCCCAGCTACTTGGGACGAGTTCGTGACTGCTTTCACTCACCACTTTTTGCCCCCAGAGTTACGGCGGGCGCGGGTTGACCGATTTTTGCATTTGCAACAGCGGGGTCGAAGCGTCCGTGAGTATAATATGGAGTTTGATTCTTTGGCCCGGTATGCACCTGCCATAGTAGCAGATATGGCCGATCGGATGCACAGATACGTGATGGGGTTAGACCGCTATTTGATTGATGGCTGTATGGCGGTGGCATTGCAGGCAGACATGGATATTGCCGGACTACAGGCTTATGCCCTGGGTATGGAGGACCGACATAGAGCTGATTATTCTAGCAGAGATCGGGACAGGAGGCCGCCCAAGAGGGCCAGATCCGCAGGCTATTCTGGAGATTCTCGAGGCGGACAGCCTCAGCAGCAGCAGTCAGACAGACATTTTCCTCCGTCACGCCAGGGTACCCAGCCGGCCGGTAGGATATTTGACAGTGCAGGACCGTCTGGGGCCGGTCAGAGTTCCAGAGCGTCAGGTTCACAGGTATCCAGAGGTCCCAGTCAGCCCAGACCACCCAGGCCCCGTTGTTCCCATTGCGGGAAATCACACCCGGGAGAGTGTTATCGACTTACTGTTGCCTGTTTTTCATGCGGCGGTCAGGGCCATATTATGCGAGATTGTCCGTTGGCGAGCGGTTCTGGTAGTGTAGCTCAGCCGACGGGATCAGCCGCTGGTTCATCATCTGCTCCATCAGTTGCACGCCCAGCGGGGCAAGGTATGCCTGCACCGGCGAGACGCGGTCGAGGTCGAGGTCGTGGCAGTGCTTCAGGTTCTAGCGATCCCTCGAACCGCATATATGCATTAGCCAGTCGCCAGGACCAGGAGGCTTCGCCGAATGTCGTCACAGGTACATTATTGGTTTTCTCCAGATCTGTATATGCACTGATTGATCCTGGTTCTACTTTATCATATATTTCCCCGCTCGTTGCTAGTAAAATTGGGATAGTGTCTGAGCCTATAGAGCCATTTGAGGTAGCTACACCGGTCGGGGATTGTATTATAGCGAGGCAGGTATATAGGGGTTGTTCTGTGACTATATGTGATCGCTGCACTAAAGCTCACTTGATAGAATTAGATATGCTGGAATTCGATGTTATTATGGGTTTGGACTGGTTAGCTTCCTGTTATGCTAATGTTGACTGCCAGAAAAAGGTAGTTCGTTTTCAGTTTCCAGGGGAACCAGTTATAGAGTGGTTCGGGTCTACAGCATCGCCGAGGGGTAGGTTTATTTCGTACCTCAAGGCTAAGAAGATGATTCAGAAAGGCTATATCTATCACTTGGTTCGTGTGCACGACACTACAGCTGAGACACCTACTATTCAGTCTGTTCCGGTCGTTAATGAATTCCCAGACGTATTTCTTGATGAGCTTCCGGGTCTTCCGCCTGAACAGGAGATAGATTTCACTATAGACTTGTTGCCGGATACGCAGCCTATATCTATTCCTCTGTACAGAATGGCACTGGCAGAATTGAAGAAATTGAAAGAGCAGCTGAAAGATTTGTTAGATAAAGGCTTTATCAGACCCAGTACATCACCCTGGGGTGCGCCGGTACTATTTGTGAGAAAGAAAGATGGGTCGCTACGAATGTGTATCGATTATCGGCAATTGAATAAGGTGACTATAAAGAATAAATATCCCCTCCCCCGGATTGATGACTTGTTTGATCAGTTGCAGGGTTCTAAATATTTTTCAAAGGTGGATCTGCGCTCAGGTTATCACCAGGTGCGAGTACGAGAATCTGATATCCCAAAGACTGCTTTCAGGACCCGGTACGGGCATTATGAATTCAGAGTTATGTCCTTCGGGTTGACTAATGCTCCAGCGGTATTCATGGATCTGATGAATCGGGAATTTCGGCCTTTTCTGGATATGTTCGTGATTGTGTTTATAGACGATATTCTGATTTATTCACGATCAGCAGAGGAGCATTCAGATCATTTGAGGACAATACTTGGCACTCTCCGTCAGCAGAAATTATATGCCAAATTTTCCAAATGTGAATTCTGGTTAACTTCTGTGGCATTCTTGGGGCATATTGTCGGCGCACACGGTATTCGGGTCGATACGCAGAAGATTGAGGCTGTACAGAATTGTCCCAGGCCTACTACACCGACAGAGGTACGCAGTTTTCTGGGGTTAGCCGGATATTATCACAGGTTCGTGGAGAATTTTTCTTCTATTGCAGCACCACTGACGAAGCTTACTCAGAAAGCAGCGAAATTTCAGTGGACCGATGCCTGCGAGCACAGTTTCCAGCTGCTGAAAGAAAAACTAATTACAGCACCAGTGTTAGCTCTTCCAGAAGGATCAGACGGGTATGTTGTCTACTGTGATTCCTCCGGTATTGGGATAGGTTGCGTGTTGATGCACCACGATCAAGTTATAGCCTATGCTTCCCGGCAGCTCAGACTGCACGAGAAGAATTGTCCCACTCATGATCATGAATTAGCCGCGATGATTCATGCTTTGAAGATTTGGTGGCATTATTTATATGGGGTCCACGTTGAAATCTATACGGACCATAAGAGTCTCCAGTATATTTTTAAACAGAAAGAGCTGAATTTGCGGCAGCGAAGATGGCTTGAATTATTGAAAGACTATGACGTTGATATCCTGTACCATCCTGGGAAAGCCAATGTGGTAGCGGATGCACTTAGCCGCAAGTCCATGGGCAGCTTGGCTGATGTACCACCTGGTAAGAAGGACTTGGTTCGTGGAATTCGTCAGTTGGCCAGCCTTGGAGTTCGTTTGGCAGATTCTGGGGATTCTGGGATTTCTGTTCGTGCAGTTGCTGAATCATCTATTATAGAAGAGGTAAAGCAGCGTCAGTTTGAAGATCCTATTCTGGTTCAGTACAGAGATGTGGCCCTTAATAAAGAAAAGACTCTGTTTGAAATCTCGCCTGAAGGGGTATTATTATATGAAGGCAGATTCTGTGTACCAGATATTGCAGGCCTACGACGACAGATTATGGGCGAGGCGCATAATGTACGGTATTCTGTTCATCCTGGTTCCACTAAAATGTATCATGATCTCAGATGTTTATATTGGTGGGACGGTATGAAGAAAGATATTTCCGAGTTCGTTAGTGAGTGCCCGAATTGCCAGCAAGTAAAAATTGAACATCAGAAGCCCGGTGGATTATTACAGGAGGTGGAAATACCAGCCTGGAAATGGGAGATGATTAATATGGACTTCGTTGTTGGGTTACCGCGCACTCCACGCAGGTACGATTCTATTTGGGTTATTATTGACAGACTGACGAAATCAGCCCACTTTCTCCCAGTCCGGACTACTTATTCGGCTGAGGATTATGCTAGATTATATATCAGAGAGATAGTCAGACTCCACGGAGTCCCTGTATCTATTATTACTGACCGAGGTGCCCAGTTTATGGCAAATTTCTGGAGGTCATTTCAGGAGGGATTAGGGACTCAGGTGAGCCTCAGTACAGCTTTTCATCCTCAGTCCGACGGGCAGGCCGAGCGCACTATTCAGACACTGGAAGATATGTTGCGGGCCTGCGTTATTGATTTCAGGGGCAGCTGGGATGATCAGTTGCCGCTTATTGAGTTTGCTTATAATAACAGTTATCACTCCAGTATTCAGATGGCGCCGTACGAAGCCCTTTATGGTAGAAAATGCAGATCTCCTATTGGTTGGTTCGACATGGGCGAGACTAAGTTAATTGGACCAGATGTGATCCAGGAAGCAGTGGATAAGGTAAAACTTATCCGGGACCGATTATTGGCTGCACAGAGTCGACAGAAAGCATATGCAGACAAACGACGTCGACCGTTAGAATTCCAGATTGGCGACTGGGTATTTCTGAAGGTGTCGCCTATGAAGGGTGTCATGAGATTCGGTAGAAAGGGTAAGTTGAGCCCGCGGTATATCGGGCCATATCAGATCGTGCGGAAGATAGGCGAGGTCGCCTACGAGCTAGACTTACCCTCCGATTTTGAGGCCGTACACCCGGTATTTCATGTGTCTATGCTGCGAAAATGTATTGGTGATCCTTCCAGGATATTCCCAGTGGACGATATTCAGGTAACGGAGCAATTGTCTTATGAGGAGCAGCCTATAACCATTTTGGACCGACAGGTACGGAGACTACGCACTAAGGAAGTGCCTTCTGTTAAAGTCCTGTGGCGCAACAACAACCGGGAAGAAATGACCTGGGAGTCGGAGGATGAGATGAAGAAGAAATACCCTCATTTATTTCCTGCGGCCACAGGTAATTTAAACTTTCAAGTTTGTTGTATTGATTGACGAATGAGTTATGTGTGCTAATTGTAAAGGGAGACTCCCCCGTCACATTATAAGATTAATTTAACATTCGGGGACGAATGTTCTTAAGGGGGGGAGAATGTTATATCCCGTGTTTTCGTATAATTGGAAATCGTGAAATAATTAAGACTTGTATGTTACAAGGAAATAATTTGATTTTAGTTAATATGTTTATGTTGTTTAGGGAAGTATTGGTGTGAAGACCCCAGGAAAGGCCGGGGGCAAATTTGGAGTTTCGGAAATTAGTTTCGGGAATTACAAAACTAGACCTCAACGAATTGGGCCAAGGAAAAATTTGATGAAATTTGAGCCCAAGTTCTAGGGGTGGCTGGCCAAAGGCTTGGCCCAAGCCCCATTTTAAGTGGTCATGTGATTATCACATGACCCTTAATCTAGTATATATCCATATGCCCTTTAGAACTTTCAAGAAACCAAACCAAACACAAAACAAAAAATTGAAGAACACCTCCTTAGAGGCTCTCGGCCGAACCCCCTTCAAAAACAAAACAAAATTTTGTTGCCTTTGTTTTAAATTTAAAAATTGTGTCCTTCTTGTAGTTGTAACAAGTGCAAGACGCTCTTCAACGTGATATAATTAGTTTGGCAGAAGAATCACGTTTGCGGCAAGTCAGAATTTCAAGAAAAAGGTGAGAATTCCATATTTTTATGTTATGAAATGAGTATATATGTTATAGTGATTAGAGTTGCATGAAGATTATGGTATTTTGGTGTGTATGTGCATGACGTGAGTGTGTGTGGAGTAGTGTTGGCCGTGAGCCGTGCTAGTTTGGTAGGGAAGATGAATTGAATTCTCTTTAGTTCGTTAGTTGCGTCGTTATGGCATTTATGGCGTAAATGAATGTTTAATGAGTTGAATTCGCATTGAAAATGGTTGCGGGTTCTTATGGGAAATTATATGATTTTTGTATATTTTATATAATTGTGGAAGTAAGACTTTAAAATGTGAATTATGGTTGTTGTTAACGAATTTGGAATGAAACAACGCGAGTTAGTATGTTCGTCGTAGTTGTTGACGTTTTGGATGCAATATGGAAAGTGACGAATCGTTTGAAATTATGTATATTGCTCGGAACATTATTGGAATATGTTTGAATAACCTTGAATGAGGAAATGAATACGATAATGTGGACATTAGTTTGGTATTGCGAAGTTTTAATGCAAGTTGTCGATTTATATAGAAAGGAAGAATATCGACGCTATAGTGACTTTTGTTGTGACTTATGATGTTTGTGATGTTGTGGGTGGCTGTGTTGATATGTATTGAGCCGAGCTAAGTCTCGGGGGTGTTATATATATAGGGGAAATGCTGCCGAAATTTCGGTAGACAAAAATGAAGTTGAGTGAACTCTTAAGCCTTGAAATCTTTAATTGGTAACTTTGACCATTTGCAGATTCTGAGCGAAACGGGACTTAAGTTTTGAGCGAGCGTAAGTCGTATATAAGGTATGTAAGGCTACCCACTCCTTCTTTTGGCATGTCTTAGTATGCTAGGTTGATATCGGAACCCCGGGAGCAATTCTGCTCCTCGAAATCCGAATTAGAGAATGGCTACTATTCATTCAATTCAATTGAACCTTAAAGACCCTATTTAGGCTAGAAAGTAACCAAGCGTCCGAAACATATGCAAACGTCGTCTGATCACTTCGAAACCTTTATGTATGATCCCATAGACCCCAAATGTCTGTGATTCTCGTCCGCCACCTCGACTTGACCCGAGGTGGGCTCGCTAACCCCGAGATGCCTTGTTTGTTCTATTAGGCTCTCTCTTTGTAAAAGTTTGACAAGGGACCTTTGACTGTGAAATCGTCTATTATAAAATAATGTTTTGATTAACACGATATGCTAAACTATGTTTTGGGTTATAAATACCATTTCGGGAGCACTTTTGTAAAATGAACTCCGTACTAACTAATTGTTCGACTATTTTTACTAAAGACTTGACTTATGATTTTATCAAGTTCTAAAGAATATTTTGACATACAAATTGCATTGTTTGCTCACGACTCCGCTCGTGCCCTTATTATGATTCGTTCACCGGTTCCTGGGCCGGTTATGATTCGTGCGCACTATGATAAATTCGGTCGTATGCTGTGTTACGGTTCCCGAGACCTCGCCATAGGGCCGGGTTCCGTTTGGTGTTATGCTGTGATATGGCTGGTGATATGTTATGATGATATGTGTGCTCGGGGATGTACGGAGATTTGAACTTTCTGGTGTTATGCTGTGTGTGGCACCAGTGTCGGAGTGGTGACCACGTTCCTGAGCTCTGCATGATTTTGTCTGCATTATGTATATATGATTTTGATACAGATTCTGATATACTGTTCAGTATCCCCCCTTTTGTATCCTGTTTATTTTCAGTTGTGGCTTATACTTCTGTACTCTATGCTTTACATACTCAGTACATCTTTCGTACTGACCCCCTTTCTTTAGGGGCTGCGTTTCATGCCCGCAGGTACAGACACAGGTGATCCACCACTGTAGGCTCCACTTTCTGCTATTTCGGAGTACTCCCTTTTGATCCGGAGTCCACTTTTGGTACATACATCTTTTGCTATGTATATATTTTTGTATATCTGACTATTTGGGTACGGCGGGGCCCTGTCCCGTCATATGATTCTGTCGGTCTATTTAGAGGTCTGTGGACATGTTTGTGGGTTTGGGTCTTTTTTTTCGGATGTGTGTATATGATGTGTTTGGGCGATCCCATTCACCGCGGCGGCCGGTCCGCATATGTTTATACGTTGCTTTGTTGGCCCTGTGTGGCCTTTGATGGTTTTTGCAGTGTACAGGGTTATCCTGGATAGTCCGAAAAACAAAGGAGACTCTGCCGAAATTTTTCTAGAAATTATTTCAATTTGTAAATACAGCCTTGTCGGCTTCTGCTATTTACCTGAATGTATTTGATAGATGGGTCTGGGTGCCCAAGTAGGGTGCCAGTCGCGGCCCACGGGGCTGGGTCGTGACAGTATAAGCCCTCACGGCTGCAAAAATGATATACAAATGTACAATGTAGTCATTAGGGGACATCTATTACCCACACATACGCACCTACGAGCCTCTACTAGAGTGCAAGACATAAGGACGGGACAGTACCCCGTCGTGCCCATATATATACACAAAATAATATCTTAAAAATGGTACCTCCGGAACAATAAAGTGCTCCTGTAACTCTGCTGAGTAGCTCCTAGGAATCTGGGCCGCCTTTCTGTCTGCGTGTGGGCTGTCACACCCCAATTCCGCTAGGGTGTGATGGGCACCCGACCCTTACTTAGAGCCGAACGAACCCTCAGACTCTTACTGCACATAAAATAACATCAAACCTTTTAAGTCGAATAAGATAAAATACATAGAATTTTTTTTCCAGAAAGTTCTTTCTCGTAGCTTCCAAGAAGAACAAATCTATAATCATACAAAATTTAGTACATAACACAGACCGGCATATCGACTGACGGAGCCACTTACAGACTGACAAACAATACCCACGACACTGTCTGCAAAGTCTCTAACGTAGTCCAGAAAGCATAACATACAAACTCTGACTCGGCAGCACTCCGGGAACAATTGGAGCTTGCCATCTGCACTGGAACATCTTCTATATTGTCTTCAACTCACCTGGGAGTACCTGCG
This sequence comes from Lycium barbarum, assembly GCF_019175385.1. Classification (NCBI taxonomy): domain Eukaryota; kingdom Viridiplantae; phylum Streptophyta; class Magnoliopsida; order Solanales; family Solanaceae; genus Lycium; species Lycium barbarum. Next base: position 35,142,545 of record NC_083344.1, read on the forward strand.
CGACATGAAAGCAGCCCCCGAAGAAGAGGGGGTCAATACAGAAAATGTACCGAGTATGTAAAGCGGAAATATAACAAACATAATCATAGTCCGAACCAGAAGTACAGAGATATAGCACACAGAGTCGAACCCGAATCGGAAACAGAAATACAGAGTGCATGGACAGAACCACAATATGTATCGTAAGTAAGGGGTGTAGCCGACAGAGTCGTATTGTGAACTAGAGGTACATAGTATAGCTGGCAAAATCATCATACGGATCAGGGCACAGAAAGTGGCTGACATAATTGTAATCAGAGTCAGAGGTACATAAGTGTAACAGACTGAATCATAGTTTGAGTCAGACATACAGAAGTGAGACAGACAAGATCATTATCCGAATTAGATTTCCAGAAGTGTAACAGACAGAGTCATATTCCAAACCAGACATGCAGAAGTGTAACACACGGAGTCATAGTTCGACTCAGATTTCTGGAAGTGTAACAGACAGAGTCATATTCCAAACCAGATATGCAGAAGTGTAACAGACGGAGTCATAGTTCGACTCAGATTTCCGGAAGTGTAACAGACGGAGTCATATTCCAAACAAGATATGCAGAAGTGTAACAGACGGAGTTATAGTTCGACTCAGATTTCCGGAAGTGTAACAGACGGAGTCATAATCCAGATCAGACATACAGAAGTGTAACAGACAGAATCATGCATGCAGAGTCATAAGCATATACAGATACATATATCATATATATCAGATCCCGGCCCTCTGGTGAGGGACGCGGTAACAGATCCCGACCCTCTTAGTACGGGACGCGGTGGACAGACAGATCAGATCATATGCCATCCTGGCCGCCATCCCCATACAAACACAACATCAAATCATATACAGATGTAAACAGAACCCGGCCCGCACACCGAGGGACGCGGTGAATAATGCAGTGGAATGTGCACGAATAACAGAACCTGGCCCGAGCGCAGTGAAGGAAACATTGAGGCATCCACGAACAGACTAATGAGAAACCATATGCATACAAATCGTTACACAGACTCAATGAACTGGAGTAGGCCAAACGGTAGGTCAAATCAAAGTAATCAGACAATATTCATAATATACATATATGTCATTTGGGATGGCACGACAGATTTCATCAGAATAAGATGTCCAGACGTCAAAATATACTATAAGACTCATAAATATCGTCATAACACTTATCATATGGCAGACAGAACAATAACCAAAAGTTACCTGTGAGTTTCGAACAGAAATGAGTTAATTAGATTCATACAGAAAATATCAGGTTTTGTGGGCCCATCTTGGGCTGAACCGAGGTGACGTGCGTAAATTATGGATCATAGGTCTTATGGAGTCATCCATGAGAGTTTTAGGGCATTCCGACTTTATTTGTGAATGTTACATACATATAGGTCGCTTTGGCGACAATTTATAAAAAAACTAGTTCAATCTTACTGAACGATTTGGAGCCAATTTCAATCTCTAATTTCTCGGAACATGGTCGTATCTAAGGCTCGCGTTTGAGCCTCTTATGTTTAGAACATGCCAAGGAATGAAGGGAGAGACTTTACATACCTTAGTTGCGCTCTACGCTCGTTCAGATTCAATTCCCGTTTCGCCCGAAATCTACAAATGGTCATTGTTACCAATTGTCAATAGTAGACTTATAGCATTCTTTAATTCACTATTTGTCTATAGAAATTTGGGCAGCACCTCCCCTGTACATATGCTCAGCCCAGAATTACAATTCAGCAACCAACACATCAACAACAATACCAAATATATTAACATCATTTCCAACACCAACATATGCCATAAAACAGCCCGCACATTATTTTCCAAATTTTCCCAACCAACCAATTCGCGATATAACTATTAAATAATTTTATTTCCGCAAAGAGGTCAAAATTAACACTAACAACATCAATAACAACATCCTCCACATTCTACAAGTTAGATACATTTGTTTTCATCTAAAATTTTCTTCAAACCCCATTCTACAATTCAACCATACCAACAAACAAATTTATCACGCTATTTTCTTCGTTCTAATCCGTTAAAACTCTAAATAAACTTGTTAACAATGAAAAAGAGCCTTATTCATACCTTAAGTGCACAGACACCACATCCACCCTTTTATTTTTAGTTGATTTTTAGCTCAAACCGAAGGCAACGCGACGTAGAACACTTTTCTCTTCATGGGCTTCGGGATTCGGGGCTCCGATTTTGGTCAAAAACTGGTTTTTTTTTCTCTAGGCTCTCCTCTCTCTTTTTCTCTAGAGTTTTCCAGGTCTTCCTGATCTGAAAATGAGGGAGAGAAACTGATTTTTTCTATTAAAAAGCGTGGGTAATGGGCCTGACCCGAATTGGAATCGGGTTGGGCCCATTTCACTGCCCAGCTTGACCTTTCTTCCTTATAACGTTCATATCTCCTTATCCCAATGTCACCTATAGGCCCACGACCTACCGTGGGAAAGCTATTCCAATTATCTACAACTTTTATTTCTGGGAGTTTTCCCAAATTCCAAACTTATAATGCCGTTTTGGCCCCTCCAAGTCAGGTCATCCGAAAACGTTTTCTTAAAAATATTCGTTTGGAGGGCTTCCACTTTGATTTAGCCCCAGGGCCCTTCACGAGTTGTGTTTAACTTTACATATACGATTCATATAACTTGTCACATGCCCCAAAAATAAATCTTGACATGTGGGCCCCACCTCAGCTTACAAATAATCTGACGTTCGAAAATACAAGATATAACAATGAACACAACATCCAAAAAGAAAAGACGTCAGTACAAATATTGTACTGGGTATGTAGGCGTGAACAATAATAACATATCGAAGAAATAAGGGAACATCAAGTAAGGAAACAACCTATAACTGAATGTCACTTAAGACTGAATAATGCATGCTAACTTACATCATAACAACATCATATCAAGTGTATATATATATATGCTGCCCGACCATCTTGGTACGGTGTGATCATCATTAGCCCGCGTCCGGGCTAACCATGTCATGCCGCCCACTAGTGGTGTCTACCCATGCCATCTCGACATGGTGTATATGCCGCCCGCCTTAGCAGTGTCTGCCCGACCATATAGGTACGGTGATATCTCATCATCATATACTTATCATAAAGCTTGCATAAAAACTCAAGGATAAGCTATAACTCTATCGGGGTGGCGTAAGGTCGAGAACCCCCGATTCCATTATGGAGTTGTCAAACTCATCATGACTCACCTTGAAGGAACTAGCATTATAAGGTGAGTGTAACAACAATGAATAACGTCAAGGAATCATTAGCGTTAGAATCTTTAAACGTAGACTCATCATCATCATTATCATACTCATAACATATCTCTTATCTTTATCTCATGAGGAGCTCTTTATAAACATAGGCTCATAGTTTCCGGAATGTAAGAAAGTCATAGTAAGATAAAGAAAGTCATGTCACAGCAATCATGCCTTATAAAAAGAAGGGACTAGCCTGACATACCTTTTCGCCTTTCTAACTTGCCAGCTAAATGCTTCCTTCCAAGTTCACGATTCTACATTAAAGGGAATTCGTGCTTGAATTAGATAATCGGAAGTATACTTAGGCTTAAGCTAAAGATAACAAAAATTGGGCAGCATCTCCTTTGTTTCTACAACTTTCTCCATATGATATAACAACTCTGAAGCATCCACAACAACATTCATAATATCGTAACCAACAACTTCTTCAAGTTCAACGTTATTCAGTTCCCACAATTCCTTACCAAAATAATTCAGGACCATAACTATGGCATAACACCATATGCGTTCTCATATTATACTTCCTTAACGTTATTTATATCATCTACAACAAGATTTTACTCGTAATATATCAAAGGTCATGATTCGTGTTAAACTACTACTCAAAAATACCATTATTTTCATATTTGAGCTCCATATTCTACTTCTTCATTAATCCAAGTCTTTCAGCCCCTCAATATTCTTAATATCCCGAAATGATCATAAAACTCACTTTTTATTGTGTACGGATGGGCTTTTGATGAAGATACTTCACTTGGAGAAAACCCTAGCTCAACTTCCAAAGCATTTCTTGACTTCCAACAACCCTAGAGAACTCCCTTGCACTTGATTTCCTTGAATTGATGAGATTGATCTTTGATTTCCTTTGAGTTCTTGTAAATGGAGTTAGTGGAATAATCTAGAGAGTTAGAGTGAAGTGGAGAAGTTGGAAATGAGAAATTAGAAGTGGATCACATTTTTATACTTGGATAAAGTTCAGCCCGTCGGGACTTATACGGTCCGTATAATATTATATTGTCCGTATAAGTGAACGTATTTCACCATCAGGGATTTTTATTTCCTGTTGGGGGGTATTCGGATTCTTATACGGACCGTATAAAGTTATACGGACCGTATAAATGTTCGTATAACTCCAATTTTCCAAAGTACATCTCGTCATTTCGTTTGATCTCCAATCCTTATGGAACCTTTTTAGCACTTGTTTAGCACTTCATTAACAGTCTAAGGAGCGTTAAAACTCTTCCTCAAGACATTATTAAACCACATTAGCTCGATACTTTGCAAACCCTTCTTCAAAACACGACTTATGCTCGACATTTTTCAACAGACTTTCTTCTCTTGCTTCAAACGTCTTTGGAATCTTAATTAGAACCGTTAAGTACTACTTCTTACTGTTAGAAACATCATATACTTCTTACCTTGCGTTAGTCTATCTACCAAACGACGACATGAAATTTTTTGAGGTATAACACCCTTCCCCCCTTTAAAAACGTTCGTCCTCGAATGTTAAGTTCTCGAATGTTCTACAAAAATTTCGCCAGAGTTTCCCCTGTAATATGGCACTACCATCCTATCACAACAGCCCACAATAACATCGCCTCATAGAGCTACAACAAAATAGCAAGAAATTATGGCCACACACAACCAAAAGCATTATATATCTCATAATACTGATTTCTCATCTTGAATCTCTTCCGGGGGTGGAAACAATTACTGATATTTGGACGTCATGTTCTCTTGCCCTTCCCAAGTCATTTCTTCTCAGTTATTGTTTCACCACAAGACTTTGACCGAAGCCAACTCTTTGTTTCTAAGTCTTTGCACTTGCCTATCTAGTATGGCAATGGGTACCTCCTCATAAGTCAACTTTTCCGTCACTTGAACACTATCTACTGGCACGATTCTAGTGGGATCTCCAACACATTTGCGGAGCATTGACACATGAAAAACTGGATGGACTGATTCAAGATCTAGAGGTAAGTATAGTTAATAAGCTACTTGGCCTGCCTTGCGGACAATGTTATAAGGTCCAATGTAGTGAGGACTTAATTTTCCCTTCTTGCCAAATCTCATCACGCCTTTCATCGATGACATCTTAAGGAATACACTGTCATCAACTTGGAATACTAAGTCTCACCGACGGTTGTCCGCATAAGATTTCTGGCGACTTTGGGCTGTCAACAATCGATCTCGGATAACTTTGATCTTTTCCACCGCTTGTTGAATCAACTCCGGACCTATTAGTTGTACCTCTCCTACTTTAAACCACCCAATTGGGGATCTACACTTTCTTCCATATAGAGCTTCATACGAGGCCATTTGAATACTGGAATGATAACTGTTATTGTATGCGAAATCAATAAGAGGCAAGTGATCATCCCAGCTACCATCGAAATCTAGCACACATGTCCGTAACATATCTTCTAAGGTCTGAATAGTGCGTTCCGCTTGTCCATCAGTTTGTGGATGAAACGTTGTGCTAAGCATTACCTGAGTACCCAAACATTCTTGAAAGGACTTCTAGAACTTAGCAGTAAATTATGCTCCTCTGTCTATGATAATAGATATCGGGTAACCATAAAGTCGCACTACCTCCTTAAGATATAACCTTGCATAATCTTTTGCTGAATATGTGGTTCTAACTGGAAGAACATGAGCTGATTTCATGAGTCTGTCAACAATTACCCATATGGAGTCATATTTTCACCGAGATCGAGGCAAACCTACAATGAAATCCATGTTAATCACTTCCCATTTCCAGGTTGGAATTTCCGTCGTTTGTAATAATCCTCATGGCTTTTGATGCTCGATCTTCACTTGTTGGCAATTTGGACATTGAGCTACAAATTTTGCTATGTCTTTCTTCATTCCATCCCACCAATACACTATCTTGAGATCATTATACATTTTTGTCGCTCCTGGGTGAATGGAATACCGAGAGTAATGAGCTTTTTCTAAAATCCGATGACGTAGTCTTGCAACATTGGGAACACATAGCATGTCTCGGTATCTAAGGACTCTATCTGCAGAAACTTCAAATGGTGACTTATCTTTCTCCGGAAATGTATCTCTATAATGACTCAACTGAGGGTCTTCATATTGGCGCTCTTTCACCTTTATATCTAAGAACGAAACAGCTGGGTCATGAATACCAATTCCTGCATCGCCTGAATCAATTAGGCGAACTTCGATACCGGCTAGCTGATGAAATTCATGGATTAATTCTTTCTTCTCCGAAGGGACCTCACATAGACTTCCCATTGATTTGTGGCTAAGTGCATCAGCTACTACATTCGCTTTTCCGGGGTGGTATAAAATACTCACATCATAATCTTTTAATAATTCCGACCACCGCCTCTGTCATAGGTTTAACTCCTTCTGCTTGAAGATCTATTGGAGACTCTTGTGGTTTGTATAAATGTCAACATGAATGTCATACCAATAATGTCTCCACATCTTTAGTGCATGAATAACCACAGCCAATTCAAGATCAGTCAGATAGTTCTTTTCATGTTTCCATAGCTGTCGGGAAGCATAGGCAACGATCTTGCTGTGCTGCATCAACACACAACCTAACCCAACACCGGAGGCATCACAGTACACAACATAACCATCTGGCCCTTCTGGAGTGTCAGGACTGGGGCTGAAGTTAATCTATCCTTCAATTCCTGGAAACGGCGTTCGCAAGCATCAGTCCATTGAAATTTCGCTGACTTATGTATTAACTTCGTCAATGGTGCTGAAATATAGGAAAAACCTTCCACAAATCTTCTATAGTAAACTGCCAATCCCATAAAACTATGGATATATGGATGTTGTAGGCCTTGGCCAAGTCTTTACAACCTCAATTTTCTGAACATCTACTCGAATGCCATCTGCTGAAATAATATGGCCCAGAAAAGTCACACAATTTAGCCAAAACTCGCATTTTGAAAATTTTGCATACAATTCTCGAGTCCGAAGAATTCCAAGGACAATACGCACGTGGTTTGCGTGCTCCATTTCTGACCGACAGTATACCAAGATGTCATCGATGAACACGATCACAAATAGATCTAAGACAGGTCTGAATACATTGTTCATCAAATTCATAAACACCGCCGGAGCATTAGTCAGCCCAAATGACATTACCCAAAATTCATAGTGACCATATCTCGTTTTGAAAGCTGTTTTGGGAATATCTTCTTCTCTAACTCTCACTTGGTGATACCTCGATCTTAAATCAATTTTGGAAAACCATTTGGCACCCGGTAATTGATCAAACCAATCATTGATTCTTAGAAGCGGTTATTTATTCTTTATCGTCACTTTATTCAGCTGTCTGTAATCAATGCACATCCGTAAGGAACCATCTTTTTTTTCTCACGAATAGGACAGGTGCTCACCACGGTGATGAACTAGGCCTAATAAATCCCCTCTCAAGCAAATCTTTCAGTTGGGCCTTTAGCTTTTTCAACTCTGCAATAGCAATTCGGTAAGGAGGAATAGAGATTGGTTTAGTGTCCGGTAACACATCAATAGCAAAGTCAATCTCTCTTTCTGGAGAAAGGCCTGGAAGTTCATCTGGAAATACATCCGGAAATTCATTCACCACTGGGATGGATTGAAAATTCGGTGGCTTTGCTTCTGTGTCATTAACTCGGACTAGGTGATAAATATATCCTTTAGCTATCATCTTCCTTGCCTTAAAGTAGGAAATAAACCTGCCTCTTGGAGACACTATATTGCCTTTCCATTCTAGTACGGATTCTCCCACGAATTGGAATCGAACTATTTTCGTTCTGGAATCCACATTTGCATAACAGGAGGCCAACCAATCCATGCCCATAATCACATCAAAATCTAACATTTCTAGTTCAATCAAATCAGATGTAGTCAGGCGATCACAAACCACAATCACCCAATTTTTGTACACCTGCCTTGCTATTACTGGATCACCAACTGGAGTAGATACCTCGAAAGGTTTAATTGGCTCGGGTTTCACCCCAATACGGCCAGCAATATAGGGAGTAATATAAGACAACGTAGAACCCGGATCAATCAATGCATAAACGTCATGAGAAAATATGGATAGAATACTTGTAACCACATCTGGGGAGGACTCAAGATCCTGTCGTCCGGTTAAAGCATAAATACGAGGCTTGGTGCCCCCTGAACTGGATGCTCCCCCTCTGCCCCTACCATGGCCTACTTGAATCTTGGGAGTCTGGCCTATCGGGCTCACAGACGAGGAAGAACCAGCTGGTGATCATGTGGGCTGAGCTCCAACTCTACCACCCATCGATGGACAATCGCGCATCATATGCCCAACCTGACCACAGGAATAGCAAGCATCGGAACCTCGACGACACTGACCGGAATATAGTCTACCGCACTGGTTACAGTGCGGCACTGGTGGTCTCCACTGGCTAGGATCACCTCCAAGATGAGAACCTAGGACTCTGGAACTCTTACCTGAACTGGAATGAATAGGGCGATGAAATCTCCTGCCCGCAAACGGAGGAGGTGCACTGGTTAAGGACTGACCCAAATATCTGGAATAAGATTGCCGCTGACCCCTTCTATACTCACTACTAGCACCGGCAGATCTGGGCCTCTTGCTCTATCCTCTGTCCACATCACGCTCACTTCTTTACGGATTTTGTTGCTCTTCTAAATTCTGGACCTGAGCCTGAATACGGGAAATATCCATCCCCTCTTGCAATGAAGTTGTCAAGCAATCTTTGAACAAATGTGGCCCCAAGACACTCACAAACCTATGTACTCTGTGTCCTATGTCAGCCACCATACTCGGATCATACTTAGCTAATGAATGAAAGTGGAGGCTATACTCCCGGGCACTCATATTCCCTTGCTTCAAATTCAAGAATTTATTACCTATGGCCCGACGAACCTCGGGTGGCAAATCGTGGTGGATGAAAGCATCTATGAATTCTTGCCAAACTGGGGGAGGTGCATTTTCCTTCCTTGAAGATATCCAATTATTATACAAAAGAACCTCCACATCCCGGAGTCTATAAAATGCCATCTCTACAAATTTAGTATCGGAGGCATGGATGTTTCCAACGTCCTCAACATTTCATCATTAAAACCTTGCGGGTCTTCATCCGGCTTTGACCTGAAAAATTTTGGAGGATTTAAACTCATGAAATCACGGGCTCTAGCACTAGTCGCCCTGTCACCTGGACCCGTACTCTGCAACTGAGCCTGAGCGGCAACTAGCTGTGTCAATAGCTGAATAGCTTCAGTCATTTGTTGACCCGAAGCACCTGGTGGAGGAACGGGATGCATGGGAGCCGGAGCTGAAGCCCCATAAGGTCCTTCTAGAATAGGCGGAGTGTGAAAGGTATTGGATGGAGCCTTATTATGAGATTCACCTTCTTCTACATTCAGTGGTGGCTCCCTTTCCATCCGCCTTTCTGTCGTAGCCCTGCCCTTCTGGGAGGTTGTGGCTTATATCTTTACCGGCATCACTGAAATCATAGCCCACAATTAAGGAGGAGAAAATCTTATAACATGGCTCTATGGCACGATCTAATAAGAAAAAGAATGGTTATTTTTTCCTAAATGCCCCGTAGCCTCTTGTTTATAAGTGTGGCGCGCTTCACACTCATAAACGAGACTCTGCTGGACACAGCTCGTAGACACACCCTAGGATGAAACTGCTCTGATACCACTTTTGTCACAACCCGACTAGGGGGGACATGATGGGTACCCGGAGCTGACTACCGAGCACCCCTCATCATGCTAATCATCGTACTCATCCTGGACACATACAACACATGCATGCATATAAGCCCTCACGGCTGCAAAAATGATATACAAATGTACAATGTAGTCATTAGGGGACATCTATTACCCACACATACGCACCTACAAGCCTCTACTAGAGTGCTAGACATAAGGACGGGACAGGAGCCCATCGTGCCCATATATATACAAAAAATAATATCTCAAAAATGGCACCTCCAGAACAATGGAGTGCTCCTGTAACTCTGCAGAGTAGCTCCTAGGAATCTGGGCTGCCTCCCTGTCTACCTGTGGGCATGCACACAACGTCCAAAAAGAAAGGATGTCAGTACGAATATTGTACTGAGTATGTAAGGCGTGAACAATAATACCATATCGAAGAAATAAGGGAACATCAAGTAAGGAAACTACCTGTAACTGAATGTCACTTAAGGCTGAATAATGCATGCTAACTTTCATCATAATAACATCATATAAAGTATGTATATATATAAGCTGCCCGACCATCTAGGTATGGTGTGATCATCATTAGCCCGTGTCCAGGCCTCTCGTGTCCGAGGTAACCATATCATGCGGCCCACTAGTGGTGTTTGCCCATACCCTCTAGACATGGTGTATATGTCGCCCGCCTTAGCGGTGTCTGCCCGGCCATATATGCACGGTGTAATCTTATCATCATATACTTATCACAAAGCTTGCATAAAAACTCATGGATAAGATATAACTGTATCGGGGTGACGTAATGTCAAGAACCCCCGATTTCATTATGGAGTAGTCATACTCATCATGCCTCACCTTGAAGGAACTAGCATTATAAGGTGAGTGTAACAACATTGAATAACGACAAGGAATCATTAGCTTTAGAATCTTTAAACGTAGACTCATCATCCTCATTATCATACTCATAACATATCTCTTATCTTTATCTCATGAGGAGCTCTTTATAAACATAGACTCATAGTTTCCGGAATGTAAGAAAGTCATGGTAAGATAAAGGAAGTCATGTCATAGGAATCATGCCTTAGAAAAAGAAGGGACTAGCCTCACATACCTTTTCGCCTTTCTAACTTTCCGGCTAAATGCTTCCTTCCAAGTTCGCGATTCTACATGCAAGAGAATTCGTGCTAGAATTAGATAATCGGAAGTATACTTAGGCTTAAGCTAAAGCTAATGAAAATTGGGCAGCATCTCCTTTGTTTCTACAACTTTCTCCATATGATATAACAACTCCCAAACATCCATAACAACATTCATAATATCATAACCAACAACGTCTTCAAGTTCAACGTTATTCAATTCCCACAATTCCTTGCCAAAATAATTCATGACCATAAATATGGCATAACACCGTATGCGTTCTCATATTATACTTCCTTAACGTCATTTATATCATCTACAACAAGATTTTACTCATAATATATCAAAGGTCATGATTCGTGTTAAACTACTACTCAAGAATACCATTATTTTCACATTTAAGCTCCATATTCTATTTTCTTCCATAATCCAAGTCTTTCAACCTCTTAATATTCTTAATATCATGAAATGATCATAAAAATCAAATTTGATTGTATAGGGATGGGCTTTTGATGAAGATACTTTAGTTGGGGAATACCCTCGCCCTACTTCCAAAGAATTGCTTGCCTTCCAACAACCCTAGAGAACTCCCTTGCACTTGATTTCCTTGAATTGATGATATTGATCTTTGATTTCCCTTGAGTTCTTGTAAATGGAGTGAGTGGAATATTCTATAGAATTAGAGAGAAGTGGAGAAGTAGTAAAATGATAAATTAGAAGTGGGATCACATTTTTGTACTTGGAAAAAGTTCAGCCCGTCGGGACTTATACGGACCCTTATACAGTCTGTATAATATTATACGGTCCGTATAAGTGACCGTATTTCACCATCAGGGATTTTTGCTTTCCTGTTAGGGGTTATACAGATCCTTACACGGACCGTATAAAGTTATACGGACCGTATAAGTGGTCGTATAACTCCAATTTTTCGAAGTTCATCTCGTCGTTTCGTTTGATCTCCAATCCTTACAGAACATTCTTAGAACTTGTTTAGCACTTCATTAACAATCTAAGGAGCGTTATAACTCTTCCTCAAGACATTATTAAATCCACATTACCTCGGTACTGTTACACCTCAGAAATTTCCCCGCGAACGTGCAATGAAAAGTTGCAGGTTTGCACTTTGACCCAGTTGGTAGTAAAGTGGAATACGGCCTGTAAAGTGATTTACAGACCGTAAACTGCTATCATCCTCCAACCTATCAAAAATTTCAACTTTCTGTCAAATGCTTCAAATGGTTAAAAACAACTTGGAATACGGACCGTAAATCGAAATACGGCCCGTAAACTGGATCGTAAATTGCCATGATCTCCCGCATGTCTTTCTGATTTTGATATGCTTAAATACGGTTGCAAAGGACGGACCGTAAACCAGAATATGGCCCGTAAAGTGGGTTTACGACCACTGTACACCTCAGTCACTGTTCATTCCGGAATGGATTTTAAGTCATTAAAAAGAGACCTAAGCTCATTCAAATCATTTCATATTCACGATATTTCTCTATAGAAACTCCTAGAATACTCTCTACTACTCAATTACAAGAACTCAAGTGAGATTGGTGATCAATTACATGAGACCCACGAAATCAAGTGTGAGAATCAAACTAAAATTCATCCTTCTCAAGAAAACCCAAAATGAGTGAAGTAGGTTTTTGGTGCTAGAGGAGTAAATCCATTCAAAGCTTGTTCAACCATCATCTAAGATATGTTTCATGACCATTTCATGTTGTTTAAGGTATTGGAAGGTTAAGATACCCGAATTGCAGAAAAGCATAGCAAATGGGTCAAAATGAGTGAATCATGAATGGTAGTTGAATTGAATCATGAATGTTAGTGTGTTGTGAGTATGAATACGTTATAAATGACATGTAGACCATGAGATAAGTGTGATACATGAGATAGCGAACCCACAACCATAATTGTGGGAAAAATGAAGAGAAATGGTGGATCATGGTCATTGTATATGAACGATGATTGTTGATTGTTGTATTGTAATTGTTGTTGTGGGTGTTGGAAGTTGATATGAAATATGGGAAAAGTAGTATAAACAAAGGAAGTGCTGCCCAATTGTCTCTAGAAATAGTAGTGCGTTCTTATAGTTGATTAACTAACGCAAATGCGAATTCCCTCTTGAAGGTAGAAACGAGATATCAAAGGAGAACAAGCAAGCGCTAGCCTAGTTAAACATCAAAGGTATGTGAGGCTAGTCCCTTCTTTCTTATGGCACGAATCCTATAGTGTAACTACTTTCTTATCCACGAGCCTATATCTATAATTAGCTACACAAGGTAATGAGTTAAAGTACAAAAAGTCTAATGATGTTATTCATCGCTTACACTCACCTTATACGCTAATTCCTACAAGGTGAGGCAGAATGTCCATGGTTGTTCCATAATGCAATCGGAGGATCACGACCTTACGTCACCCCGATAGAGTATAGTTGATCTTGAGCCTTATGCATGTACTATGATAAAATAAGCATACCATGACGAGAACATTATGATAACGATGATATAACACCACGCCTTGTTGGCCGGGCAGTCACCGCTAAGGCGGGCAGCCATATGTATACACCATGGCCAGATGGCATGGGCAGACACCACTAATGGGCGGCATGAGATGATATCCCGGATGTGGGAGGCCTGGACGTAGGCTAATATTATTGATTATCACACCGATCCGATATGGACGGGCAACTTATACATTTTGCATATAGGATATGATGATGAGTATAAGTAAGATAGCATGCATGACTTATTTTCTTTATACTTAACAGTCAGATTCATATGTTCCATATTGATATCATTCCCATTATCATTGTCTTATTTCATTGTTTATGCCTCTCATACTCAGTACAATGTTCATACTGACGTCCGTTTGCTTTGGACGCTGTGTTCATGCCCACAGGTAGACAGGGAGGAGAGCTCGATTCAGATCCGTAGTAGCTGTCAGCTGAGTGGAAGCCCTCCATTGTCCCGGAGGTGCTTATGATTATTCTTTTGATTATATATATATCGCCATGTATATGTATTTATTTTGGGCACAACGGGGTCTTGTCCCGTCCCGATGTTCAGCACTACAGTAGAGGCTCGTAGATACGCAGTGCGGGTTAGAAGGTCTCACGAGATCACTACTGTATACATATCTATAATGTTTTGATAGCCTAAGGGCACATGTACACGAAAGTATTTTATGTTTTCATACGAAATATGATTTTCCTCCGCTATGAGTATAAAGATGATAAAAAGAGCATTAAATGTGTAAAATGAGCAACAGAGCGAGCGGTGCTCGGTGGTTAGCCCCAGGTACCCGTCGCGGCCCCTAGCTGGGTCGTGAAAAAAGTAGTATCAGAGCAGTTCGGTCCTAGGAAGTGTCTTCCGAGCTGTGTCTAGTTGAGTCTTGTTTATGGTGTGTTGCGCGCCACATCAATAAACAAGAGGCTACAAGGCATTTAGGAAAAATGACCATCTTTCTTCTATGAGATCGTGCGATAGAGCCGTGTATAAGATTTTATCCTCCCTAATAGTGTGTTATGATTTCAAAATGCCGCCAAAGGGGAAGGCTACAGTTGCCCAGAAGGGCAAGACTAGGACAAAGAGGAGGATAGAAAGAGAGCCTCCGATGAATATCGAAGAAGGCGAATCACATAACGAGGCCTTATCTAATACCTCTTCTACCCCGCCTAATGTGGAAGGCCAAAGAGGAGCTCCAGCTCCAATTTCTCCACCGGTTGGTTCGGGTCAACAAATGACCGAGGCCATCCAGTTATTGACACAATTGGTTGCCGCACAGGCACAATGACAAAGCGGGGGTTCCAGTGATCGGGAAGCAAGTACCAAAGCCCGTGATTTTATGAGCCTCAATCCTCCGGAGTTTTTCGGGTCAAAGATGGATGAAGACCCGCAAGGTTTCATAGATGAGGTGTTAAGGACATTGAAGATTGTCCATGCCTCCGAAACTGAATCCGTGGAGTTAGCATCTTATAGACTCCGAGATGTGGCTGTTTTATGGTATAACAATTGGGTATTATCAAGAGGAGAGAACGCGCCCCCTCCGGTTTGGCAAGAATTCGTGGATGCATTTATTCGTCACTATTTGCCACCCGAGGTCCGCCGAGCTAGGGCGGACAGGTTTCTAAATCTGAGGCAAGGAAATATGAGTGCCTGGGAGTATAGCATGCAATTTAATTCTTTGGCTAGATATGCTCCGGCTATCATTGCCGACATGGGAGATTGGGTACATAGATTTGTGAGTGGCCTAGGGCCACATTTATTCAGAGATTGATTAACGGCGTCCTTGCAAGACGGGATGGATATTTCCTGAATACAGGCCCATGCTCAGAATTTGGAGGGGCGACAACAACAACAAAGAGGCGACCGTGAGGTCGATAGAAGACAAGGCAAGAGGGACAGATCCATGGGAGCTACCAGTGAACATAGAGGGGGATCAAGGCAGGCATATTCTGGGTACTCAGGTAAGTCAGGGACAAGTGCACCTCCTCGATTCACAGGTAGGAGATTTGATCACTCTTTCCGTTCAGGACAGGGCCAGAGTTCGAGGGCTTCAGATTCCCAGCTCAGGGAAGATTATAGTCAGAGGAGACCCCCAGTGCCGCGATGCAACCAATGCGGTAGATTACATTCCGGACAGTGCCGTCAGGGTTCGGATGCCTGTTATACTTGTGGTCAGGTGGGGCATATGATGAGGGATTGCCCGTCGACAAGTGGCAGAGTTGGAGTTCAACCTACAGGTTCAGTAGCCGGATCTTCATCGGTGAGCCCAGTAGGGCAGACTCCCCAGATGACAGCAGGCCGAGGGGCAGCATCTACTTCAGGTGCCACTCAGCCCCGCACATATGCTTTAGCCGAACGACAGGATCTCGAGTCCTCTCCGGATATAGTTACATGTATATTATCTATATTCTCCCGTGATGTGTATGCATTGATAGATCTGGGTTCTACATTCTCTTATATTACTCCATATGTTGCTGGTTGTATTAGGGTGAAACCCGAGTCAATCAGCCCTTTTGAGGTGTCTACTCCGGTTGGTGATCCCGTGATAGCAAAGCAAGTGTATAAAAATTGTGTAGTTGTGATATGTGATCGCCAGACAAAAGCTGATTTGATTGAGCTGGAAATGGTAGACTTCGATGTAATTATGGGTATAGATTGGTTGGCATCATGCTATGACAATGTCGATTGCCGAACGAAAGTAGTTCGATTCCAACTTCCGGGAGAGCCCGTGCTTGAATGGAAGGGTAATGCAGCATCACCGAAAGGTAGGTTTATTTCCTACCTTAAGGCAAGGAAGATGATAGCCAAGGGCTATATTTATCACTTAGTTCGGGTTCATGACACCAAAGCAAAGCCCCCAAGTTTTCAATCAGTTTCGGTAGTGAATGAATTCCCAGATGTGTTTCCAGACGAACTTCCAGGAATTCCTCCAGAAAGGGAGATTGACTTCGCCATTGATGTGTTGCCGGACACCAAGCCTATTTCTATTCCTCCTTATCGAATGGCCCCGGCAGAATTAAAAGAGTTAAAGGCGCAGCTAAAAGATTTTCTCGAAAAGGGATTTATTAGACCCAGCTCATCTCCGTGGGGAGCTCCATTTTTGTTTGTAAGAAAGAAAGACGGATCTCTACGGATGTGCGTCGATTACAGGCAATTGAACAAAGTGACGATAAAGAACAAATATCCTCTTCCAAGGATTGACGACTTATTCGACCAATTGCAAGGTGCCAAGTGGTTTTCTAAAATAGACTTGAGGTCGGGTTATCATCAAGTGAGGGTTAGAGAAGCGGATATTTCCAAAACAACCTTCAGAAAGATATATGGCCACTATAAATTCCGGGTGATGTCGTTTGGGCTAACTAACGCTCCGGCCGGGTTCATGAATCTGATGAATAATATATTCAGGCCACTCTTGGATTTGTTTGTCATAGTATTTATTGATGACATTCTAGTATATTCTTGCACAAAATCAGAACATGCAGATCATTTGAGAATTGTACTTGGCATTCTTCGAGCCCGAGAATTGTATGCAAAATTTTCAAAGTGCGAGTTTTGGCTAAATTCTGTAACATTTCTGGGTTTGGCAGGTTATTATCGAAGGTTCGTAGAGGGCTATTCGTCTATTTCAGCCCCATTGACGAAGCTAACCCAGAAGTCAGCAAAGTTTCAATGGGATGATGCTTGTGAGTGCAGTTTCCAAGAGTTGAAAAACAGGTTGACCTCAGCCCCGGTTCTAACACTTCCAGAAGGGCCAGATGTCTATGTTGTGTTTCGTGACGCTTCCGGTGTCAGATTGGGATGCGTATTGATGCAGCATGGTAAGGTTATTGCATATGCTTCGAGACAATTGCGGAAACATGAGAAGAATTATCCAACTCATGATCTCGAACTAGCTGCGGTCATTCATGCCTTCAAAATATGGAGACATTATTTGTACGGTGTGCACGTTCATATCTATACAGATCACAATAGTCTTCAGTACATATTCAAGCAAAAAGAGTTGAACCTGCGACACAGGCGGTGGTTAGAATTATTAAAAGATTATGATGTTAAAATTTTATACCACCCCGGGAAGGCGAATGTAGTAGCCGACGCGCTTAGCCGCCGATCAATGGGTAGTTTATGTGAAGTCCTTCCGGAAAGGAAAGAGATGTTTCAAGAACTTCATCGATTGGCTAATCTTGGAGTGCGTGTAATTGATTCGGGCGACGCCGGGATTAGTATAAATGATTCCACAATTCCGTCCTTGGATATGGAAGTGAAAGAACGGCAGTGCGAAGATCCCGCAGTTATGTCATTATAGAGACACATCTCATGGGAAAGAAAAGTCTTTGTTTGAAGTTTCCATGGATGGAATTCTTAGGTACTGAGGCAGGTTATTTGTGTCGAATGTGGCGGAAAT
The DNA here is from genome assembly GCF_019175385.1 of Lycium barbarum. NCBI lineage: Eukaryota > Viridiplantae > Streptophyta > Magnoliopsida > Solanales > Solanaceae > Lycium > Lycium barbarum. Next base: position 35,160,591 of record NC_083344.1, read on the forward strand.
GCGCCGACGAATTTTAGAAGAAGCACATTGCTCTCGATATTCTATTTATCCAGGTGCAACCAAAATGTATAATGATCTGAAGATGATGTACTGGTGGGATGGCATGAAGAGAGACATAGCAGAATTCGTAGCACAATTGTTAGACCCCGTATTTTATACGTCGAGTTATTCGCGAAAGAATCGACGTGAGATAGAAACCTCGAATTTTTAATTTCTAAACTAGAACTAATCGGTTATAAATTTTACTTAGTATAAGAATGTTGTTGGAAATTAGGAACTACTTAATTGTGGTGTTAAGTAAAAATTAGTGGCAACAATGAGCCAATATGAACATTAACATGCCATGTCCAAAAGATGACTCAAAGTCATCTAAAATAAGACTATTATGGAAGACATACAAATATGCATTTAAATGTTGATTCATCCACTACATTTTCATCATATTGTGGACAACTAAATTGGAAGAAAAATACATGTGAATTTCGGCCAAGGTGGCTAAAAAAAAAAGAAGACATCCATGTGAGGCATGCATTTGAATATGGAAGGCATCTATTACTTTATAAAAGCATGCATTATTTTATGAAGACACACATGTTAGGAAGAATCCTTCAACACTTAAATATTGACATTCATCGTTGTATGATTGCAATGGACAAAGGTTAGTTTATGAATCATCCACTACACATGCAATTGTCTTGTAAACAATAAAAAGGAAAGGAAGAAGGAGAGACAAAGGGGGGGGGGGGGGTTCGGCCAAGGCATATAGCCGAAAGTGAGGGAGAAAAATATTGAATTTTGGTGTAAAGTTAATGGAGTGACTCATTGTCATGAGTGGAGCATGTGTCCACCTTGTAGGCCTCATAATTTAACCAAATAATGACTAAGTAATCAGCCATTACAATTCATTTCAACTTCACAACACAAAGAAAGAAAACTAGAAAACCCTAGAGAGAGAGAGAGAAAGCTCACGGCCAAAGGGCTGATTTTGGAGCTCCTTGTGTGTTGATCAAAAAAATATTTCTTCAAGCATTTCAACCCTTTAGAAGGTCCCTAGAAACGTGAAGATAGTCTTTGGAGCAATAAGAACCATTATCATTTCAATTCACAAACTCTAGCCAAGTTGAGAAGTCGGATTGTCAAGGTAAGATCTAACTTTCTTTTACATGTGTTAAGGGTGATGTAGATGTGTGAATATAAGTTTCATGCATGAAATGATGTGTGTTGATGTTGGAACATGATAGTAGACATGAACTTATATATGTTGATGTTGAAGTATGGTTGTAACTTGATGAACATGAATAGCATGCATAAGATCATGAATGTTGGTGTTGGAATGTTAATGTGGCCGTAGGACTGTTTTAGTGGCCATGGTGGACTGATTTTCTTTAGTAATTATGGATGATGCTATCATAGATTGCATGGTAAAAATAATGAAAGGAATTGGAAGGTTAAAGGTGAAGTTGTGTTAGTATGAAAATAATTGAATCCATGATTTTATGTCACACCCCGACTTTACTAGGGTGTGATGGGCACCCGACCCCATACTCGGAGCCGAGCGAACCCACTGACTCTTACTACATACTTAATTTCCTTAGACTCTTACATTAATAAGAAATGAAAACGTAGTAAAACCTTTAGATTTTTTTTTTTTGTACTCAATTAAAACAAAATCTGTAATTATATGAAACTTATATCATAACACGTATGACACATCGGCCGGTGGAGCCGCTTACTGAACTGACAACCAATAACCACAACTCTGTCTGCAAAGTCTCTAACTTCGAACAAAACATCATAACATAGTACGCTGACTCGGCTACACTCCAGGGCCAAATGGAGCTCGCCAACTTCACTGGAACATCTTCTATAATAGCTTTTGCTCATCTGGGTGTACCTGCGCGGCATGAAACACAACCCCCGAAGAAGAGGGGTCAGTACGAGCAATGTATTGAGTATGTAAGGCATGAATAGTAACATAATAAGGAATATAAATATGAACAGTAACAGGATGGAAACATAGAGCATATCATGAGGTGAAAGAGTAACCTGTACATCTGGGTGCCTCTTAGGGCGGATGCCATGCATGCTTAGCTTTCCTTGAAAAACATTTCTTGTTCATATATATAGAAAATAGAACATGTCATATTGCCGAGGCGTCGGCTTCGATCCATTTAACCCCATATATATATATATATATATATATCATGCTTTACTTTATTTGAAAACCTTTCTTTTTCATACATATAGAAAATAGAACGTATCATATTGCCGAGGCGTCGGCAGCCGATCCATTTAACCACATATCCCGCGTCCAGGACGATATCATATTATACCAACTGATCAGGTGGCTACGCGTATATAACGCTCTGACCTTTCCCCTTACCCCATATACATATACATGTACATATATCAGCTTCTATAGCGCTCTGGCCCTTTTTCCCATCTTACCCATATACATATACTTATACATATATCATATAGCAGCATGCAGGAGAGCCCAAAGAAAGTCATGTAGCTAGCGGAGTGACGTAAGGTCGGTAACCTCCGATTACATTATGGAATAATCAGGGTCGTTATGTCTCACCTTGAAAGAACGAGTACTATAAGGCGAGGCTGTTAATGAAAAATAGTACTAAGGGAAAACATATATTAAGATCATAGACCTCATAAGGCGTCAACTTATATTCTTGAAGTCTTTAGAAAATCGAATCATAATTAAGGAATAAAGTTAAGGATCAAGAACTAACTCAATATTCTCAAATTCATATTAAATCCATAACTTGAGACTTTCAAACATGAAACCATTCTCGTCATATTCATCGTAGACATATTCTCATTTTTGACAACATCGTTTTCATTACAAAAACATGTCCGTCATTGTAGTCATAAAAGTTTACAAAACCATGAACCTTTGTTTTGGAAAAGTATAGACATTTTGGAAAACATTTACGGGTTTTCAAGAATAAGATCATGCCTTAGAATCATAGACTTCTAACTTTGGAAACAAGGAAAATATAGAAACACTTATGAAATCATAACATCGGGATCATGCCTTTGAAAGAAAGGGACGAGCCTTAACATACCTGTTCCGCGTCCTATTAGCTACGCTTAATTGTCCAAGCTCGCTACCGCTAGTCTACATTCAAGAAGATTGACACAATCATTAGATTCAGCACCATATACTTGTCTTAATCCTTCAAATGAATTCATTTATAATCTGCCGAAATATCGGCAGCATCTCCCCTGTAAATATACCATTCCCGAGAATCTAACTCGGCCAATTCAACAACAAACCCGAGAATGGAACTCGGCCACATTATCAACAACAATACCAACAATTATTCTAACAATACTACAATATTCACAATGATCCAATGCTACCCGAATCCTCCAACTTCAACAAAAGTATTAACCACACATTTTTCTCATTCTGGATTCATAAACCATATCAACAACCATGCATTAACAACATTATTCATACAATGTAAGAATCCAAGCTAGTAGCGTGTTAACTTCTTCAACAATCCTATAACGATTACAACTTCATTTCAAGCCATGCAACCTTCATTTTTCATCAAGGAATCCACAACACAACAACTAAAATGTCAAATAGAATCAACTCACCATAACTTGCCAAACCACCCCCACATTCGGCCACAACAACTACATGCATAATTTCATGAATTTTCCGTCCATTTCTATACATTACAACAACCAACACACTACATAAAATTAATCCATTCTTTCAACACAACATGACATATACACGGCCAACACCAAACATATACATATTTCATGAATTTTATTCATTTCTACACACAACAACATGCATGAACCACCCATAACATATGTAAAAAAGGATTAAACACATACCTTTTCCCACTTAGCTCTTCACTCGGCTAGGGGCATATATTGCACAAATAAATGATTTAATTACTCCAACAACTCCTTCATGTTAAAGAGGACCTTCCAATTGCTTAGAACACTCGAAGAAAATAATTTTTCTTGCTCAATTTCCATGACCTCACATTTGGCCATGGTGGCCGAACCCCTCTTTCTCTTTTTTTTTTTTTTTTTTTGTTCTTTCTTTCTGTCACACCCCGACCTTACTAGGGTGTGATGGGCACCCGACCCCATATCTGGAGCCGAGCGAACCCGCTGACTCTTATTACATAAATAAACTATGGAATCAATTCAGAATAAAATGCATAGTAAGCTCTCAATATATTTTTTTTTTGGAGAGTGTATCATCATATGGAACGCGTGACATGAAACGTAATAACATATTGACAGGCGAAGCAGTCTACAAAGCTGACGCTCTATACCCACGACTCTGTCTGCAAAGTCTCTAACATCGACTCAGAAATTCTAGCACACAAGCTCTGACTCGGCAGCACTCCCAGGACCAAGTGGGATCTACCAACTTCACTGGAACCCCTTCTATACTAGCTTCTGCTCGTCTAGGTGTACCTGCGCGGCATGAAACGCAGCCCCCGAAGAAGAGGAGTCAGTACGAGCAATGTACTGAGTATGTAAGGCATAAATAGAAACATAGTAAGAGATGAATATATGAATATTAACTGTATGGAAGCATAGAACATATCATAAGGTAAAGGAATAACCTGCTCTGATACCACTTTGTCACACCCCGACCTTACTAGGGTGTGATGGGCACCCGACCCCATATCTGGAGCCGAGCGAACCCGCTGACTCTTATTACATAAATAAACTCTGGAATCAATTCAGAATAAAATGCATAGTAAGCTCTCAATATATTATTTTTTTTGGAGAGTGTATCATCATATGGAACGCGTGACATGAAACGTAGTAACATATTGACAGGCGAAGCCGTCTACAAAGCTGACGCTCTATACCCACGACTCTGTCTGCAAAGTCTCTAACATCGACTCAGAAATTCTAGCACACAAGCTCTGACTCGGCAGCACTCCCAGGACCAAGTGGGATCTACCAACTTCACTGGAACCCCTTCTATACTAGCTTCTGCTCGTCTGGGTGTACCTGCGCGGCATGAAACGCAGCCCCCGAAGAAGAGGGGTCAGTACGAGCAATGTACTGAGTATGTAAGGCATTCGTAAACTTGCGACATAGAGATCATGCCATAGAAGGAAAAGGTCGAGCCTTAACATACCTGTGCCGCGCCTTACTAGCTATGCCTATTCGTCCAACTTGTTTGTCTACATTCAAGAAGATTGACATAATCATTAGACTCATCATCATACACTTGTCTTAACCCTTCAAATGAATTCATTTATAATCTGCCGAAATTTCGGCAGCATCTCCCCTGTAAATACACCATCCCCGAGATTCTAGCTCGGCTAATTTTAATCAACAACAATCCGGGAATTCAACCCGGCTAAACCAACAATAATACCAACAATTATTCCAACAATATCAACATCACAACACTATTATTCATACCAATATATTTCATAAACATCCCACACGATGTTTTTCAACATACAACAACAATATGCACTTCCTTTCGTCCCAATCGAGTAGTATAATCTCGTCAACAAACTAAAAACATTATATACCATCTGTACATATATAAATCAGTCCATACACACGGCCACAACATGTTCAAACAGCCCATAAACACAATAGCTTCAACACAACACTTTATGACCCTTCTCCATAACTATTTTCGTTTTTAAAGCTTGCTATACCTTAAAATAAACTAAACACAAAAGATGGGATGAATAGAATACCTTATACTTGAAGAAACTCAGCCACATAAATTTTCTCCAACGCCACACTTGAGTAGAAGGAAGAACAATCACCTTTCATGGACTAGTTTGGCGTAATCTTTCCAAATTCTTGATTTATTGGATAATAATATTTGGGAGAGGTTTTGAGAGGATTCTAGGACTTTTGGAAGGTTAATTTTGCTGAAAATATCAGATTTATGGGGTATTTATAGGCCCCCTAGGTCCGTTTCACCGACCTCCCCACATGGGGCCCGCGGTTTCTCTTTTTTTTTTTTGTTTGCAGCTTAAGGTCTCTCTCTTAAAATGGCCATAACTTTTGATTCTGACATCGTGTGAGGGTCCACAACCTACCATTGGAAATCTAATTCAATTATCTACAACTTTTATTTCTAGGGGTTTTTCCAAATTCCAAACGTATAATGCCGTTTTTGCCCCTCCAAGTCAGGTCATCCGAAAACGTTTTCTTAAATCGTCCTTTTGGAGGGCTTCACATGTACTACCCATATATCTCTTTATATGTCTTTAATAAAATCTCGATGGGTGGGCCCCACCTTGGCTTATGGTTACGAGGGCTGTCCTCGAGTGATCACGTTAACCGATTTACTTCCTACGCTCTCCAAATGCCATATATATACATTCTCATACTCAGATAATATAATCTTTATCCCTGATCCTTGTGTGAAATTCCCGTTTTGCCCCTGGCCTTCCGCATTGTTTCCATGAACCATTTTTCGAATTCCTCTTTTTACCCTTAACCTTTCCCGATATTTCCATACTACTCATATTCATAACCAACTTATACATTAAAATAATTTTGGGAGATGGTCATTCCCTTAGCTTTGCCACGATTACCTTGAAATATCCGAACGTATAAAATACGGGATATAACATCCTCCCCCCCTTTAAAACATTCGTCCTCGAATGTTCAATTGATCTTATGGGGTGTCATAATACTTCGGGAGGGTCCCTCTTTATAGTTGTCCTTTCCTTTATGCCCGTTCCTTATTGTTTCCCTTACTTTCTTTATCATCGAACTCCTGGGTCTTTGCACAAGTCCTCATTTCCTGTCGTAGGTTTTCTAATCTACTACTCCCCCTATTCTTGCTCGTCGAACCTTTAGCTATATTAATATAGCCACATACCTATTCTTTTATAGGTCTCTCACCTCAACATCATTTCAAGCGTAAGCATTCTCCCTCTTACTTCACCTCCCCCTATCCTAGTCACTATTCCTTCCGACACTTTGTTCTCCTCGTCTCCATCTACTCACTCATTTTATTTTCCAAATATTGTTATACTAGAATTTCCAAGCTTAACCTATAGTAAAAGTAATAGTAGTTTACCTGGTAACACTTGTACCATTTATTTTTGCCGTCCCTCGAACTTTGGTACCCTTGTGTGGTCAATGCCTTCCTTACCGTAGCGCCGGTTTGCTGGAACTGACATGTCCTCCGATACAATCACGTGTGGGATATCTTACGCCTTCATATATACATATATATATATATATATCTTTACTATCAACTAGTCCACAAAATACTTCCATACACTTTTCAAGCCTATCCTAATTCCCGAGCTGTGACGCACTCTTTGTCCCTTCACCGAGCTAGTCTGCCTCGTCCTACGCGTCTTCTTGTGGTATCCAACCATTCCGTATATCCTAATTTTCCTTAAACTACCCTAGATTTTCATTTGTCTCTTATGTCTCAATTTATAGAATTTCTTGCCAACTTCCCAGGGGGTCACCCATCATAGAATTGCTCCCACCTGAGCACGGTTAACCCAAAAACTTCACTGGAATTCGGTGTCTTAATGCTGATATTTTCGCATCCGCTTCCTCACATGACCTTTATTACATGTTCTGAAGCAAGTCGAAGTCTTAAAGGTTCTGAAAATTTTTCGTAACACGCCCTTTCTTTGACAATTACTGTTTTACCCTTTTCAATTCCCAATGTTCACCTTCCACCTGTGGGTATGACTACTTCCTGTCCTGGGTTCCCAGATTCCTGATGGTAGTGAGCGCACCTTCATCGTCATGCCAAATTCATAACCTTTCTGAAACAACGCATCTCACTTATTGCCTATGTACCGTATTTCCTTTTCACGCTTCTTCCTGTTAGGCGTATCCATTCTGGCAGAATCTCCTTTACCATACTTACTATTCAAAATCTGTGCGTAGCAAATATCGACAACACTTCACAGAACATACGGCCATATGACACATTCCAGCCATCCAGTGCTTCCAGTTTTAGGTAACAGAACAAATACGTCAGGACTTACCTCGATGACCTTCCATAGCATCGATCGCCTTCTTCCGTCGTACGTATAGCTCGTATGGGGAAATCTTATTCCTTATGACTTGGCTCTATCGCACGATTTAAGACTGAAAGAAGGTCAACAATTCCTAAATGCCCCGCAGCCTCCTGTTTATAAATGTGGCCGGCTTCACACCCATAAACAGGACTCTACTGGACACGACTTTGCAGACAACCCTTAGACCGACCTGCTCTGATACCACTTTGTCACACCCCGACCTTACTAGGGTGTGATGGGCACCCGACCCCATATCTGGAGCCGAGCGAACCCGCTGACTCTTATTACATAAATAAACTCTGGAATCAATTCAGAATAAAATGCATAGTAAGCTCTCAATATATTATTTTTTTTGGAGAGTGTATCATCATATGGAACGCGTGACATGAAACGTAGTAACATATTGACAGGCGAAGCCGTCTACAAAGCTGACGCTCTATACCCACAACTCTGTCTGCAAAGTCTCTAACATCGACTCAGAAATTCTAGCACACAAGCTCTGACTCGGCAGCACTCCCAGGACCAAGTGGGATCTACCAACTTCACTGGAACCCCTTCTATACTAGCTTCTGCTCGTCTGGGTGTACCTGCGCGGCATGAAACGCAGCCCCCGAAGAAGAGGGGTCAGTACGAGCAATGTACTGAGTATGTAAGGCATAAATAGAAACATAGTAAGAGATGAATATATGAATATTAACTGTATGGAAGCATAGAACATATCATAAGGTAAAGGTATAACCTGTACATGTGAATATCATAAGATAAGGGAATAACCTGTACATGTGAGTGCCTCTGAGGGCGGATGCCATGCATGCTTATCTTTCCTTTGAAAGGCATTTCTTGTTCATATATGTATGAAAATAGAACATGTCATGTTGCCGAGGCGTCGGCAGCCGATCCATTTAACCATAATTATTTAAATATATCCCGCGTCCGGGCACCCCGCGTCCGGGATGATATCATGTCAAATACGGATACATGTACCGTGTGTATATCCCAGCGTCTATAGCGCTCTGCCCTTTTTTCCATCTTCCCCATATACATATATATACTTATATCATATCATAACATGCAGGAGAGCCAAAAGAAAAACTATAACTCTATCGGAGTGACGTAAGGTCGGTAACCTCATATTATATTATGGAATCATCATGGTCGTCACGTCTTACCTTGAAGGAACAATTATATAAGATGAGACTAATGGCAAATGACATAGGATAAGATCATAAATTTCATAAGACGTTGAATCATATGCTTTAAAGTTTTTGGAAGAAAATAGAATTGTTATCAAGGAGTAAAGTTGAGAATCAAGAAATAACTCAATATTCCCATTTTCGTATCGAACCCATAACTTAGGATTTTCCAACATGGAACCATTCTTAACATACTCATCATAGACGTTTTCTCATATCTGGCATTATCATGGTCATTATAAGAATCATATTCGTCGTTCTAGTCATAAAAGCTTTCAACTTCTTAAAACTTGGTTTTTGGAAAAATATGGGCATTTTGGAAAACAGTTTGTAAACTATTAGGGAGAGACTTATACCTTAGTGTCATAGGCCTCTAACTTTTGAAAATAAGGGGACTATGAAAACATTCGTAAACTTGCGACATAGAGATCATGCCATAGAAGGAAAAGGTCGAGCCTTAACATACCTGTGCCGCGCCTTACTAGCTATGCCTATTCGTCGAACTTGTTTGTCTACATTCAAGAAGATTGACATAATCATTAGACTCATCATCATACACTTGTCTTAACCCTTCAAATGAATTCATTTATAATCTGCCGAAATTTCGGCAGCATCTCCCCTGTAAATACACCATCCCCGAGATTCTAGCTCGGCTAATTTTAATCAACAACAATCCGAGAATTCAACCCGGCCAAACCAACAATAATACCAACAATTATTCCAACAATATCAACATCACAACACTATTATTCATACCAATATATTTCATAAACATCCCACACGATGTTTTTCAACATACAACAACAATATACACTTCCTTTCGTCCCAATCGAGTAGTATAATCTCGTCAACAAACTAAAAACATTATATACCATCTGTACATATATAAATCAGTCCATACACACGGCCACAACATGTTCAAACAGCCCATAAACACAATAGCTTCAACACAACACTTTATGACCCTTCTCCATAACTATTTTCGTTTTTAAAGCTTGCTAGACCTTAAAATAAACTAAACACAAAAGATGGGATGAATAGAATACCTTATACTTGAAGAAACTCAGCCACATAAATTTTCTCCAACGCCACACTTGAGTAGAAGGAAGAACAATCACCTTTCATGGACTAGTTTGGCGTAATCTTGCCAAATTCTTGATTTATTGGATAATAATATTTGGGAGAGGTTTAGAGAGGATTCTAGGACTTTTGGAAGGTTAATTTTGCTGAAAATTACAGATTTATGGGGTATTTATAGGCCCCCTAGGTCCGTTTCACCGACCTCCCCACGTGGGGCCCGCGGTTTTTTTTTTTTTTTTTGCAGCTTAAGTTCTCTCTCTTAAAATGGCCATAACTTTTGATTCCGAGATCGTGTGAGGGTCCACAACCTACCATTGGAAATCTAATTCAATTATCTACAACTTTTATTACTGGGGGTTTTCCAAATTCCAAACGTATAATGCCGTTTTTGCCCCCTCCAAGTCAGGTCATCCGAAAACGTTTTCTTAAATCGTCCTTTTGGAGGGCTTACACTCATTTTTGGCTTATGGGTCCTTCTTAGGACTTGCTCAACTTCACATGTACTACCCATATATCTCTTTATATGTCTTTAATAAAATCTCGATGGGTGGGCCCCACCTTGGCTTATGGTTACGAGGGCTGTCCTCGAGTGATCACGTTAACCGATTTACTTCCTACGCTCTCCAAATGCCATATATATACATTCTCATACTCAAATAATATAATCTTTATCCCTGATCCTTGTGTGAAATTCCAGTTTTGCCCCTGGCCTTCCGCATTGTTTACATGAACCATTTTTCGAATTCCTCTTTTTACCCTTAACCTTTCCCGATATTTCCATACTACTCATATTCATAACCAACTTATACATTAAAATAATTTTGGGAGATGGTCATTCCCTTAGCTTTGCCACGACTACCTTGAAATATCCGAACGTATAAAATACGGGATATAACACTTTCTCTCCAAATTTCTTGAATTAAAATGATGACCTCTCCTATATATATATATATAGTTATTTCAAGCATGTGAGGGGCACATGCCCTTTTCTCCATTTTTCTAGAATTTTCTTCCTTTTTCTTGAAATTTTCTTAAATAAGCAAAAACGACTAGTTGTCTTCTTGTGTAAGCATGGTCCATATATATTTATCACATGGCCATAAAAGAGTGGGGCCCACATACACACACACACACACACACCCGCGGCCAAATGACCCTTTCATAAATTTTCTTGAACACTTTGGTCCTTTAAGAACATTGTTGAACACTTTGTGAAATTCCCGTTTTGCCCCTAGACTTCCACAATATTATCATGGGTCATTTTGTAAATTTCCCTTTTTACCTTTAACCTTTCTCAACATTTCCATACTACCAATGTTCATAAATAATATTCATAACCAACTTGTACATTAGAAATTTTTTTGGAAGATGGTCATTCCCTTAACTTTGCCACGACTACCTTGGAATATCCGAACGTATAGAATGCGGGATATAACATCCCCCCCCCCCTTTAGAACATTCGTCCTCGAATGTTCAACTGATCTTATGGGGTGTCATAATACTTCGGGAGGGTCCCTTCTATAGTTGTCCTTTTCTCTATGCCCATTCCTTATCTTTTATCCTATTTTCCTCATAATCAAATTCCTGGACCCTTACACGAGTCCTCATTCCATGTCATGGGTTTCCTTTTCTGGTACTTTAAAATATTGTGACCCCCTTTTTGGCCTAATATAATATGGTCTCCCCCCCCCCCCCCCCTTTAAGGGGTTCCTTAGATGCCAACAATCCTTTATGAAGTCTTCGTTTATACCTTATTTCTCACCTTCCTTCCAACTTTATGCCTAACATATCGAGAACTTCTTATCCTAAGTTCTTCTTTTACTACACGTTTGTGTTGTAGCTGTGCGTCCATACTTCTCAAGCGTTCCGCTACCTTGGTCTTAACACAGAATCCTTACAAATTTTCACTCTCCCTATCCTTATTCATCGAACCTCTAACTATATTAATATAGCTACGCATCTATTCTCTTATATATCCCTCACCTTAACATCACCACAAGGCCTAAGCATTCTTTCTCTTACTTCACATTCCCCTATTCTGGTCACTATTCCTTTAGCCCCACTTATCGAAATCGGTTCTCGAAACTCATACACTCCTCTCACTGTTTCTTTTTACCACACTCTATCTCTTTTCACACGTCTAACTCGAGTTCTTACCCAAATAGTCTCGTGCTTAGCCGACAGTTTCTCTCGAGAGCTTCCCTTACTAAGGTTTCTTACCATCCACCTCCTTCCGACACTTTGTTCTCTTTGTTTTCCATCTACTCACTCTCTTTCTTTTCCAAATATCGTTAAACTAGAATTTCCAATCTTAACCTATAGTAAAAATAATAGCAGCTTACCTTATAACACTTGTACCATTTATTCTTACCGTCCCTCGAACTTCGGTACCCTTGCGTGATCAATGTCTTCCTTACCGTAGCTCCGGTTATTGGGACTCACATGTCCACCGACACCATCACATGTGGGATGTTGTATGCATTCATATATACATATATAGTTATTATCAACTAGCCCACAAAATACTTCCAAACGCTATTCAAGCCTATCCTAACTCCAGAGCTGTGACGCACTCCCTATCTCTTCTCTAGTCTAGCCTGTCGCGTGCTATGTGGCTTCTTATAATCTCCAACCATCCTGTATACTCAAATTTTCCATTAGGTTACTCTAGCTTCTCATTTGTATCTTATGTCTGGATATGTAGAATTTCTTGCATACTTCCCAAGGGGTCACCCATCCTAAAATTGCTCTCACCTGAGCACGCTTAACCTCGAAACTTCGACAGAATCTGGTACCTTAATGCTGATATAATCGCGTCCACTTCCTTGTATGACCTTTATTACATGTTCTGGAGCAAGTCGAGGTCTTACAGATCCTGAAACATTTTCGTAACACGTCGTTTTCTTTACAATTACTGTTTTGCCCTTTTTAATTCCCAGTGTTCACTTCCCACCTGTGTGTATGACTACTTCCTGTCCTGGGCTTCCAGATTCTCGATGGTAGTGATCGCACCTTCATTGCCATGCCAAATCCATAACTTTTCTGGAACAACACATCTCACTTATTGTCTATTTACAGGATTTCCTTTCCACGCTTCCTCCTATTAGGCGTACCCATTCTGGCAGAACCTCCCTTACCATTCTTACTGTTCAAAGTCTTTGTGACTTATCATATCGTCACTCGCCTTCTTCCGTCGATACTAGGCGTCTGTGGAAATCAACGATTAGCATAAGGAATCTTATTTCCTATGAGTTGGCTCTATCGCACGATCTAAGACAGAAAGAAGGTCAACAATTCCTAGATGCCCCGCAGCCTCCTGTTTATAGATGTGGCCGGCTTCACACCCATAAACAGGACTCTACTGAACACGACTTTGCAGACAACACCTTAGACCGACCTGCTCTGATACCACTTTGTCACACCCCGAATTTACTAGGGTGTGATGGGCACCCGACCCTATACTCGGAGCCGAGCGAACCCCTGACTCTTACTACATACTTAATTTCCTTAGACTCTTACATTAATAAGAAATGAAAACGTAGTAAAACCTTCAGAATCTTTTTTTTTGTACTCAATTCAAACAAAATCTGTAATTATATGAAACTTATATCATAACACGTATGACACATCGGCCGGTGGAGCCGCTTACTGAACTGACAACCCATAACCACAACTCTGTCTGCAAAGTCTCTAACTTCGAACAAGACATCATAACATAGTACGCTGACTCGGCTACACTCCAGGGCCAAATGGCGCTCGCCAACTTCGCTGGAACATCTTCTATAATAGCTTTTGCTCATCTGGGTGTACCTGCGCGGCATGAAACGCAGCCCCCGAAGAAAAGGGGTCAGTACGAGCAATGTACTGAATATGTAAGGCATGAATAGTAACATAATAAGGTGTTATATCCGTAATTTTGCACATTTGGAAATTTTGTAATAATTATGACTTGAGAGAGGTAAAGCAATATTTTGATTTTAGAAAATATATATGTTGTTTATGAAAGGCATGGAAGTGGAAATGTGGAGGAATGCTAAGGGCAAAAATTGGAATTTCGGAAATTAACTTCGGGAATTACAAAAATTATCCACACGTAATTGGGCCAAAAAACAATTTGAGGCCCAATTTTCTTTTAAGGGTGGCCGGCCATGGGGTAACAAAAAGGCCCAAATCCATTAAGTAAAAATCATGTGCTTAATATATTAAGGAGAGGCTTATCCTTTAACCTCATTCAAGAACTTTCAAGAAGAAGAAGAAAAAAATTTGAGAGCAAAAATTGTGGAGGCCTTCGGCCATAGAAAAATTCCCAAGAAAAAAATTCAAAAAAATTCTTCAAAAATCATTTCCTACCAATTCAAGGGTCCCTAGCAAGGTGGAGTAGTCCTTGGAGCAAGAAGAATCCATATTCATGCAAGTTGGGATTTCTAGCTAAATAAAGAATTGAAGAACAAGTTAAGGTTCAATCCTTTCTTATATGTTATGGATGATTTCGTGTGTTGTAGCATGTAAAAAGTGGGTGAAACTCATGGAAGAAAAAAAAAACCATGTGTGGCCTTGAGGTGTGGAATATGTATGTGTGTGTAGAAATTATGTTTTAATTAATTTATCTAGTGTTTGGTTGTTATTGTTGTGGATACTATGTTGATAATGGAAGTTGAATGAATTTGGAGAGGTTGTAGTGTGTATGCTTGATGTTGGCCATGTAGTTGTAGTGTGGTGTGGAGGAAAATGAGTTAACTTTATTTAGTATATTGGTTGTTGTTGTGAGGATTCCATATTGCTAAGAAAAGCATGTTGATCGTTGTGTTGTGGAGCTTATACTACAAATGGAAGCCTAATGAACTTAGTGAAATATTAGTAATTGGAGGGTTATGTGAATTGAATGTTATGTTCTTGCATGGATAGCATGTAATAGTATTAGTATGATGTTGATGGAATATATATTGTAAGGTTGCTATTGTGTTCATTGAAGTTGGAAAGTTTTGAAGAAAGTAGCAAAATTGATATCATGTGTCTTGGATTAAATGTGTGAATCACTAGTGTGATTGTTGAATTATGTTAATAGTTTGGCCGGGTTTGAATTCCCGGATTGTGATTGATGAGAATTTGGTTGTGTTGAATGTTGAGGATGTTGTAGTTACAGAGGAAATGTTGCCGAAATTTCGGTAGCCAAGTGTTTCCTTAAGATTCTAACTCTAAGTATCCTAATAAGAGTTTTGGTAACTATGACCGAATTGCAGATTTTGACGAGATTGCGACGTGAATTTGGGATAGCAAAAAGGAGCGGAAGAGGTATGTAAGGCTTCACCCTTCTTTCTATGGCATGTCTTAGATGTAAGAAGTCGGGTACGAACCTCGGGGACGACCCTATTCCCCGGAATCCGCACCTAAAGTTTTCTCCTTTTTGTTCAATAGAATTGAACCAGAAGGTGTGCAAAATGATGGAAAGATCGTATAAACCCCTAGAACTTGCATAAATGGGACCCGATTACCCTAGAACCCTCACAAGTAATGCTATGACATGTAACGTATGTAAATAGTATACGCTGCCTCATCCGGCCAAAGGTGGGCCCGTTACTCTCGAATTTCCCTTATCGTCTTGTTTGAATTACTTGAAGTTGAATCCAAAGGGGACCCTTGATTCCGATTTCGCTACCAATGATAAGTACTATAACTACTCTAACGAGAATTGTTTCTATGATGATAATGATGACGGCAATGTTAGACAAGAGAATGTACCTTTGATAAGTACGACCAGAACGACTCTATGACTAAGATGACTAAGCTAAGTATCTTATGTAAACATGAAAGTGATACACTAATTTTTGAATCGTATTTATATTTCCTAGCTATATCTTTATTTTCTCTGACTCCAAAGCCTATGACGGTCATCTATGATGCCCACAATTTCATTCTACGGTCACTGTAATACTATTCTCCGTTGCTAGTCTCGCCTTAAAATACGTGTTCCTTCAAGGTGAGACAAAGCTATAACTAGCATTCCATAACGTAATCGGAGGTCACCGACCTTACGTCACTCCGATGGATACATGATTTTCCTTGGCTCTTGTGTGCTTATATGATATATGTATATAAAACAGGTATATGCGTATGGATATGTATATATAAATAAGAAAAGTAATTGTATATGAGACGTGTATATGTATATAAGATAAGCAAACGTATATGTATATGTGTATGGGGAAAGGGGAAGGGTCACTGTTATACCACCACCTGATTCAGCTGGATTCCATCCTGGACGCGGGATGCCCGGACGCGGGATATGGGAGAGCCGTACGCGGCGTCTGTATATATATAATGCATGCTACCTATATATGATGTAATGTGTTGGGACACCGTTGGGGAGGGGGCTTGGGAGAGCCGATTGTATTCGGCGTCTGTAAATGTGAGCAAAAGGTACCGTTACTGAAATGTATTGTTTTCTGTACACGCGAATAAGTAATATATAAATGTTAATTCCTATGCTTATGAAAAGAAACGTTTCAAAGACGAAAGGACAAGCCTACATGACAGCCGGCCTGAAAAGGGGCCTTCCTATGCACAGGTTACTTTCTCGCCTCGTTATATGCCCTGTGACTCCATGATATTATTAATCGTACTCTATGTTAGTGCTTGTATTATTTTCTATGCCTTACATACTCGGTACACTATTCGTACTGACGTCCCTTCTTGTGGACGCTGCGTTCCATGCCGCGCAGGTCAGCAGACAGGTGGACTTGATCCTTAGGAGCTCTGCCAGCAGTACTCTACAGTGCTCCAGTCCTTCCGGAGCCTTATTTCAGTGGTACTATTTTGTGTATATATAATCTCGGGCACGATAGTACTCGGCCCTTTCTATGTATAAGTGTACTATGTCTAAAGGCTCGTAGGCAGATATGTACAGCCAGTCAAGTACAGTTAGATATATGGTGTTTTGGCATGTTAATGTTGTTGTATAAAGTGATAACGAAGTTTATTAGTCTATGTTCAGAATGACGCTGCTAATGTTAATGTTCAAAACAAATATGGCTCTGTTTACACGGCTTGCTAGGAGGTAAAGGTAATATGATAGATAGGAGTGCTCGGTACAAGTATCGGGTACTCGTCACGGCCCCTACTCGGGTCGTGACATAAGGAATATAAATATGAACAGTAACAGGATGGAAACATAGAGCATATCATGAGGTGAAAGAGTAACCTGTACATCTGGGTTCCTCTTAGGGCGGATGCCACGCATGCTTAGCTTTCCTTGAAAAACATTTCTTGTTCATATATATAGAAAATAGAACATGTCATATTGCCGAGGCGTCGGCTCCGATCCATTTAACCCCATATATATAATATCATGCTTTACTTTCTTTGAAAACCTTTCTTTTTCATACATATAGAAAATAGAATGTATCATATTGCCGAGGCGTCGGCAGCCGATGCATTTAACCACATATCCCGCGTCCGGGCATCCCACGTCCGGGACGATATCATATTATACCAACTGATCAGGTGGCTACGCGTATATAACGCTCTGACCTTTCCCCTTACCCCATATACATATACATGTACATATATCAGCGTCTATAGCGCTCTGGCCCTTTTTCCCATCTTCCCCATATACATATACATATACATATATCATATAGCAGCATGCAGGAGAGCCCAAAGAAAGTCATGTAGCTAGCGGAGTGACGTAAGGTCGGTAACCTCCGATTACATTATGGAATAATCAGGGTCGTTATGTCTCACCTTGAAAGAACGAGTACTATAAGGCGAGGCTATCAATGAAAAATAGTATTAAGGGAAAACATATATTAAGATCATAGACCTCATAAGGCGTCAACTTATATTCTTGAAGTCTTTAGAAAATCGAATCATAATTAAGGAATAAAGTTAAGGATCAAGAACTAACTCAATATTCTGAAATTCATATTAAATCCATAACTTGAGACTTTCAAACATTAAACCATTCTCGTCATATTCATCGTGGACATATTCTCATTTTTGACATCATTTTCATTACAAAAACATGTCCGTCATTGTAGTCATAAAAGTTTACAAAACCATGAACCTTTGTTTTGGAAAAGTATAGACATTTTGGAAAACATTTACGGGTTTTCAAGAATAAGATCATGCCTTAGAATCATAGACTTCTAACTTTGGAAAAAAGGAAAATATAGAAACACATATGAAATCATAACATCGGGATCATGCCTTTGAAAGAAAGGGGCGAGCCTTAACATACCGGTTCCACGTCCTATTAGCTACGCTTAATTGTCCAAGCTCGCTACCGCTAGTCTACATTCAAGAAGATTGACGCAATCATTAGATTCATCACCATATACTTGTCTTAATCCTTCAAATGAATTCATTTATAATCTGCCGAAATATCGGCAGCATTTCCCCTGTAAATATACCATCCCCGAGAATCTAACTCGGCCAATTCAATAACAAACCCGAGAATGGAACTCGGCCACATTATCAACAACAATACCAACAATTATTCTAACAATACTACAATATTAACAATGATCCAATGCTACCCGAATCCTCCAACATCAATAAAAGTATTAACCACACATTTTTCTCATTCTAGATTCATAAACCATATCAACAACCATGCATTAACAACATTATTCATACAATGTAAGAATCCAAGCTAGTAGCGCGTTAACTTCTTCAACAATCCTATAACGATTACAACTTCATTTCAAGCCATGCAACCTTCATTTTTCATCAAGGAATCCACAACACCACAACTAAAATGTCAAATAGAATCAACTCACCATAACTTGCCAAACCACCCCCACATTCGGCCACAACAACTACATGCATAATTTCATGAATTTTCCGTCCATTTCTATACATTACAACAACCAACACACTACATAAAATTAATCCATTCTTTCAACACAACATGACATATACACGGCCAACACCAAACATATACATATTTCATGAATTTTATTCATTTCTACACACAACAACATGCATGAACCACCCATAACATATGTAAAAGAGGATTAAACACATACCTTTTCCCACTTATCTCTTCACTCGGCTAGGGGCATATATTGCACAAATAAATAATTTAATTACTCCAACAACTCCTTCATGTTAAAGAGGACCTTCCAATTGCTTAGAACACTCGAAGAAAATAATTTTTCTTGCTCAATTTCCATGACCTCACATTTGGCCATGGTGGCCGAACCCCTCTTTCTCTTTTTTTTTTTTTTTGTTCTTTCTTTCTCTCCAAATTTCTTGAATTAAAATGATGACCTCTACTATATATATATATATATATATATATATATATATATATATAGTTATTTCAAGCATGTGAGGGGCACATGCCATTTTCTCCATTTTTCTAGAATTTTCTTCCTTTTTCTTGAAATTTTCTTAAATAACCAAAGAAGACTAGTTGTCTTCTTGTGTAAGCTTGGTCCATATATATTTATCACATGGCCATAAAAGAGTGGGGCCCACATACACACACACACACACCCACGGCCAAATGGCCCTTTCATAAATTTTCTTGAACACTTTGGTCCTTTAAGAACATTGTTGAACACTTTGTGAATTTCTCGTTTTGCCCCTAGCCTTCCACAATATTACCATGGGCCATTTTGTAAATTTCCCTTTTTACCCTTAACCTTTCTCAACATTTCCATACTACCAATGTTCATAAATATAATTCATAACCAACTTGTACATTAGAAAATGTTTTGGAAGATGGTCATTCCCTTAACTTTGCCACGACTACCTTGGAATATCCGAACGTATAATATACGGGATATAACATTTTATGTGTGTGATGTTGAAGCGTGGTTAAGCCATGTAGTGGACTGTTTTGTGTGGAAGTTAGTGAACTGATTTTACTTGATATTTTGATTGTTATTGTCATGAATTTTATGATGGAAATAAAGGTGTTTAATGGTTGGAGTTGGAACTAAAGTCGTTTGTGAGTTGTTGTAAGGATTATAGAGATGACGATGTAGCTTAGTTGCGTATGAATTGATGATGTAGTTGTCATGTGATTGCTGGTCATAAACTACTGAAATTATATGAAAATAAGACATGAAATAATTTTTAAGAATCATATGAGGTTTGCTTTGTATGTTCGTAAACGTTTGCAAGAATTCCGAACATTGTTATGTTGTCGGTTAGGGACTGTTTTGGATGTGTTGTTGGTTAGGGACTGTTTTGGACGTGTTGTTTTGGATGTGTTGTTGGTTAGGGACTGTTTTGGACGTGTTGTTTTGGCTAAGTTGGAAAAACTAATTATAATTAAGAATATACATCATGTTGTCATAGTGGTTGGGATGTTATAGAATCATTTCGACGAAATGCTATGACTATAGACTAACAAGAATAAATTGGACGTGTCATAATCGCATGTAGACTATTATTTGGTGTTGTAATGTACAGACTGTTTTGACACATTGTTGTGGTTCTTATTGAGCTTGGAAGATTAATGATAATTAAGGTTATGCATTATGTTGTATGTTGGATGGGATGTTATAAAGTTGTTACATGCAAACGTTAAGGCAACAAACTATTACGAATAACTTGAGAATGTAGTAGCCGTATGTGAATCGCGATTGAATGTTGTGAATGCGGACTGTTTGGAATGTTACGTGGGCTGTCCGGATTGGTATTAAACGTATAATTATTGATGTGGGATTGGTTGTATGTAGTTGGTTTGACTACAAGAGAAAATGTCGTCTAAACATCTAGAAAGGAGTTACTAACGTTAGAATACGTTTTAAATCTTCCCGTAGCTTAACCGTAGTTGTTGGCGTCTTAATATAGGTTGAAGTATTATTGGGCAGCGTATACATATTGTGTGACAAATAAGCGCTAAAGGTATGTGAAGCTAACCCTTCTTTATTTTTGGCATGATCGTTGTGAAATGAATATACGACATATATACGATTCCAAAGGAAATTCCTATTCCTAGAGCCACTAGGATGGCTATTGACCTTGATTCACATAATTTATGTTTTGCTTCATATATATTGATATGTACACATGATTTTAAAGTTCCATTTTGATATAATCCACAGGGACATCCGAAAGGTAAATGATATGACTATTATTGAAATTGCGAATGATGATTCGCATTGACTATTCTATTGAGTCCTTAAAAACGTTTTTAATTGCATATGGTTCTCACTACTCTACTCGTGCATACCTCGATGTATCTTTCACCGAGTCCCGGGCCGGGTATGTTATCGTGCACAACTTCAATGCATTGTTCACCGAGTCCTTCACTAAAGGGCTGGGTACGGTATATATGTATATGATGATATGATGATATGACGATATGATGATATAATGATATGATGATATGTTATGGCGGCCAGGAGGGCATATGACGATCTTATTCACCGAGTCCCTCATTAAAGGGCCGGGTACGTTATATATAAACATGCATACGATATATGATATTGACAAGTATGATTATGTTACAAAGGCAAGTGTTTTGACATTCTGGATATTGTACACATTTATTGTACTCCATGTTTCAGTTATGATCCTTTTACTGTATTTCATGCTTTACATGCTCAGTACATATTCCGTACTGACCCCCTTTCTTCGGGGGGCTGCGTTTCATGCCCGCAGGTACAGATACGTGTTTTGGTGAATCGCCAGTTTAAGACTTCCTTTCTGCTATCTTGGAGTGTTCCGTTGTTCCGGAGCCCAGACTTTGGTATAGATCCTTCTTGATCTAAATATATGCATATGTTGTTTAAGGGTACGGCGGGGCCCTGTCCCGTCATATTTCACTGTTGAAAACTCTTAGGGGTCTGTGGGACGTGTTAAGACGTTATCAGTATGTGTGTTCTATCATTGTAGCAGCCTCGCCGGCTTGCAGATATTATCATGTTGTGGTAGCAGCCTTGTCGGCTTGCCTTTTTATAAATATTTATGCAACAGTTCTGAGACCAAGGTTTGGTCGTTATAAGTTACATATGGTGTTTATTGTGGACTGAACATGTAGCTAACTAGATTGTATATGAGTACCCAGTTCGGGTACTTAGTCACGGCCTACGGGGTTGGGTCGTGACAACAATGTCCAAATTGCCAACAGGTAAAAGTTGAACATCAGAAGCCTGGGGGCTTGTTACAGGCAATAGAAATCCCAACATGGAAATGGGAAGTGATAAACATGGATTTTATAGTGGGATTACCTCGTTCCCATGGCAAGTATGATTCCATATGGGTGATCGTGGACAGATTGACGAAGGAAGCCTATTTTCTCCCAGTTAGGACCACATACTCAGCGGAAGATTATGCAAGGCTGTATCTCAAGGAGATTGTGCGACTTCATGGTGTTCCATTATCCATCATCACAGACAGAGGAGCACAATTTACAGCTAAGTTTTGGAAATCCTTTCAAGAAGGTCTAGGCACTCAAGTGAAGCTTAGCACGGCGTTTCATCCGCAGACGGATAGGCAAGCCGAGCGTACCATTCAAACCTTGGAAGATATGTTACGAGCATATGTGCTGGATTTTGGTGGAAGTTGGGACGATCATTTGCCGCTAATTGAATTTGCATATAACAACAGCTATCATTCCAGTATTCTAATGGCTCCATATGAAGCTTTATACTAAAGGAAATGTAGATCTCCAATTGGATGGTTCGAAATAGGAGAAGCGCAATTAGTAGGCCCTGAATTGATTCAACAAGCAGTGGAAAAAGTTAAGGTGATCCAAGATCAGTTGTTGACAGCTCAAAGTCGCTAAAAGTCCTATGCGGACAACCGCCAACGAGACTTGGAATTTCAAATTAATGATTGGGTATTTTTGAAAGCGTCACCCATGAAAGGGGTGGTGAGATTTGGTAAGAAAGTGAAGCTAAGTCCCTGATACATTGGACCCTACAAAATCATTCGTAAGGTGGGTCAGGTAGCCTATGAATTGGATCTACCTTCGGAGCTTGAATCAATCCACCCTGTTTTCCACGTTTCGATGCTCTGTATGTGCATTGGAGATCCCACCAATATTATCCCGATAGCTGATGTGCAAATAACGGAAAAGCTAACCTATGAAGAAGCGCCTATTGCCATCCTAGGAAGGCAAGTGCGAAAGCTTCGAAATAAAGAGGTAGCGTCAGTCAAAGTATTGTGGAAAAACAACAATCGGGAAGAAATGACTTGGGAAGCGGAAGCGAGTATGAAGTCCAAGTACCCACGCTTATTCCAACCCCCGGGAGAGATCCATGACGAAACGCCGATGATATGAGGTACGTACACTTTATTTTTATGCTTTTAGTCGTGTGTGGCCACGGATATGTTGATATTGTGATATAGCCCTGTGAGGCGATGATATTATGGGTTGTTGTGACAGGTTGGAAGTGTCAAATTATAGGGGAAACTCTGGCGAAATTTTCGTAGAATCCCGAGTGTTTAAAATTCGAGGACGAATGTTCGAAAAAGGGGGGAAGAGTGTTCACCTCAGAAATTTCCCCGCGAACGTACAATGAAAAGTTGCAGGTTTGCACTTTGACCCAGTTGGTCGTAAAGTGGAATACGGCCTTTAAAGTGATTTATGGACCGTAAACTGCTATCGTCCTCCAACCTTTCAAAAATTTCAACTTTCTGTCAAATGCTTCAAATGGTTAAAAACGTCTTGGAATACGGACCGTAAATCGAAATACGGCCTGTAAACTGGATCGTAAATTGCCATGATCTCCCCCATGCCTTTCTGGTTTAGATATGCTTAAATACTGTCACGACCCAATCCCGTAGGCCATGACTAGTGGCCGAGCTGGACACTCGTATACGTACTTGTTAGCTATAATCAACACGGAACTAAACATAATATGGAAACTTATAAAAACAAAACGTCGTCTCAGAACTGTCACATATATACATCAAGGTAACCTGTCTCCTGAGGAGTCACAATCAATTAAGCATGACATAATACGCAAGCCGACAAGGCTGCCTCTATATACGGGAACATCCGAAAATATATATATGCCAGCCGACAAGGCTGCTACTACATACAACATCCAAAAATATATATATATGCAAGCCGACAAGGCTGCCACTACATATGGGAACGTCCCAAATATAAGTCATGCTAACACAGCCGAACAACATCTGTACACAACCCACACATATGTCTACAGACCTCTAAGAGTATCAACAGTGACATATGACGGGACAGGGCCCCGCCGTACCCCTGGATAAACATATATATACATCAAAAGGATCTGTACCAAAAGTCTAGGCTCCGGAACAATGGAGCACTCCAAGACAGCTGAGTAGAAGTCCTAAGCTGGAGGATCACCAAAGCGAGTATCTGCACCTGCGGGCATGAAACGCAGCCCCCCGAAGAAAGGGGGTCAGTACGAGATATGTACTGAGTATATAAAGAATGAAATACATTATGGAAGATCACAATTGAAGTAGAGATTCCAGGAGACAAGTATGATAATCAAGAAATCACTGTACCTGTGCCTTATGAAGCAAAATCATGCATATCATTATCATATACTATACCCGGCCCATTATGGGACTCGGTGAATAAAGTCGTGTACACGTATACCATACCCGGCCCATCATGGGACTCGGTACTATAATCGTATCATCATATCATCATATACATATACCATACCCGGCCCTCTAGTTAGGGACTCGGTGAACAATGCAGTGAAACTGTGCACGAATACATTCCAGCCCATCAGGGGACTCGGTGAAAGATATAATAACAGCGTGCATGAGCAGAGTAGTGAGTAACCACATGCAAATCAAATCGTCATCTGAGACTCGATAGAATAGATAGAATGAACTAACACTTGAATATCACGACAATAATCATATCAAGTATCCTTCGAATGTCACAGTGGATTATATCAAAATAGAACTTCAGGAATCATCGACATGTACCAAGATAATGCGAAATAGCTTATGGAAGTCAAGAACATTAGTCATCGTAGAGTCTCTAAGGATAGGCGCTTATACATACCGTCTACTAACCAACATATAGAAGACTCGAGAAGCAATAGCTCAATCACCTTAAGAGTTCTAACATCAAGAAGTGAATAAGGATCATGAATCACACTCGAAACTTATGAGTGGAATTATCCAGAAGTTCATATCATACGTCACTTATATCTAAAACATGCCAAAAGAAAGAAGGGATAGCTTAACATACCTGTTATAGGTTAACCGTAACCAAGTTCGCTGTGCCGCCCCCTTTAGCCTATTTAATATGAAATTAACGTTATCGTTAGTAAAATATACTTTCTAGCTTATAAACCCACAACCAATGACTTATAGGAATCATTCTTTAGTTCACACTTTCTTGGTTAGGATTTTTGTTAGTTAAGAACTTAACGGAAATCAGGCAGTATTTCCCCTATATAACTCGCCTAACCCGAGCTTCCAATTAATGTCCTATTATCACAGCAATACCAACAACAACAGTAATAGAATATTCATATCAAATCCAGCACACAAAATAATTCATAACAACCACCAAACAGCCCACGTGATAACAATAATAATTTATCCTATTTCCCGCAATTAATTTCGTAGTTCCCGTCTCACAATTTAACTATGCCCTGGACGAATTTAAATATATCTAGTAGAGGATAATTATTACCTTATTCTCCAAGAAATAATTTTCTTCCACTTTAATTCATATTGAAGGAATCCCGAATTCAACCACGCGAGAAACGAAACAACGAGATCGAAGCGATGCTCAAAACCCGAATATTGTTCTTGAGAAAAAATTATACATTTCATCTGTAAAATGCAACATCAAGTTGCTGCATATGAAAATAGCAGTACGTTGCTGCTATAAAGGGAAATAATCAATTTTGCTACTAAGTATTTGGATGCTGCACATCAAGGGTTACTAAAAGAGAAAGAGGAAAAAGATCCTTCATTGTTTTCTCAGTATAGTTGCAGCCAACTTTTCTTATGAACTCTTTTAATTCTAGACAATTGTTGTATATGTTTATATCTAATAAGAGAAATGATCTCTCAAATGATGCCATATAATGATTGATCGTGGGGTCCACATCCTAGCAAATTAAATCTCATCCTTTCCAATATGCCACTTACTGTCCATTAAATGCATAGTCGCTTTGTTACTTTTCTCACATGGTGACACGTGGACATGTTGTCCCCTCACCAATTATCCAAACATAGCTTTAATTAACTCTTCTATCTTCCACTATAATTCTCCATTTAACTAACTACGCGCATAATTAATTTCTTGATCTCAATTCACTTAAATAGTGATAATTTTTAACACACTTCTGATACCCAATATCATAATCATGTGGTAAAACTTCAGTCCATAGCCTCTTTATACGCACCAAAAAAAATAATTTCCAATCACCGTAACCACAATTTTAAATCTTAAATCATTTTAGGACCCTCATCCTTTTATTCACCAATCTCTTTTTTTGCATAGTTGTGTATGATCAAAACTCTCCGGTGCTAGCGGTTCGAACCGTAGCTCGAAAGTACGAGTATAATATTGATAAACTTATACTCTCTAATTTGCTTAACCTCTAACCTTCACAACACTTACTTATCATTCGTTAAGCGTCGCATAAATACTTATAACCTCAAAAATTAACCTTGCCCTTGAACTTATGTCGATTAACTTACGACAAATCAACGTACAAAAGTACAGGATGTAACATCCTTCCCCCCTTAGGAACATTCGTCCTCGAATGTTAAGCTAATCTTGCATTCCTAATATTTTTTCAAGTGTTCTCTTATTGAATTATACCCTTCACATCCCTCTTTCATTGGTCAATTCCCTTCAATTTACTATAAGGCATTTCAGATCTCTAAGTAACCATTCCCGTAATATTTCCTCTTGCACTTGCCTCTCGAGGTAATAATTCCACGTCGTTGTCTTTACTCTCCTCTTTATTTCCCAGTTGGTTAACAGTTGTATTGCGAGCTCTTCTGTTGAAATGTTACTCTCTCTCTTGTCTGCATACTGTTTAGTTGTACTGGCACTGATTGATTCTGACTTGTATTCATGGTGCACTTTGTCATAACTCGACTCTTTCTTCTTCTATAAGTTACTCCTTTAAGATGTATCGTTCAATTCTTTTTACCTCTTAATCTTTACATAAGATTTTATAACGCGCAGACTTCTCTTGTCGATTTATTAGACTTTATAATCCTTGGAGTATTTCATGCCTCTCGGTAAACTGTAGACCCTTCGCAGACTCTACGAACGAAAGGAAATTTTTCCTAAGGTGTAACATTATTTTACTTCGATAACCTTACATTACTCTGTTGTTCCAGTCCATAATCTGGAATCCTTAGCTTCATGTATCACTTCTCAACTTCTTTAGGAGACTTTAACTGTCACTCCACTTTTTAGCTCTTAATCTCAATCCTTAGAGTTAGCTATCTAGTAGCGTAGAGGTTTCCTCATATTATAACTTTACATAGCTGCTCTATGATCTGTCTATTATTAACTGGTATAATTCTAAAATAGTTCTTGATTTGACATATAAATTCACTGTCTTTTAGTAACCAGCTCGTCCTGTTCGTCTCGCTCACCCACTTCGCAATTCCCCTTGATCCAACTTGTAACGCTTTAGGCATATCATCTCGTGTCCTTTCTTTATCATTAATTCAAACTCTTCTATTGCCTCTTCATTCAGAGTTTTCTCTTAGAGTTTCTATCATGCATCACGTTGCAATCTTACATGAATATACGTGGGTTCTCAAATTAGCCCAAGAAATACCTTAGCGTCGTCTTACTAGTCTTCATGCTTAACCTCGCCTTCTCCTCTCGTATCTTTCAATCAGTATCGAGGCTCAACTATGGCCATGTCCTATTCGCCCTCCGTACTAATTCTATATTGGTAAATTAGCTTAAACCATCTTTACATCCTTCCTTAATGTACCCCAAATATCACAACTACATTGATATTACTGAAACCTTACTCTTCTTATCAAGTACTCACTTGGTCTCATTCTAAGCATACAAATATTCGTAGGTTGCATAACTATTCTTGTACAACTTACAGAAAGTGTGTCCAGTCTTAGTCGTAGTCTTTTCTTCTCCTGATTCATTCTGCCTTACATATTTCATTTGTACAGCTCGTAACCTATCTTGTCATACTCCTTTCCTTTGATTCATCCTTTGATTTTTCTCATATCCTATTATAGGATATTCTCTATCCCTTTTCCTTACTACTTATAAGTCGCAATATCATTGGCGAACAACTCTATTGCCAAAATCTTTAGCCTCTAATCTAGTATGGCATTGCTATCCTTTATAATATCTCTTAAGTTACTCGTTGCCATTCTCCTGTCGTATTCTTTATTTTTATAAGCATCTACTTTTTAATGTCATATTATCCAAGATCTTTACAGATGATCCTCGGTCTTGTCTCAAACACCATCCTAACTTCTATCCGTTTATTGCTGGCCTTCAGATCTTACTAACTTGTTTCAGCGAGGAATCCCACTTGAAGTTTGAGTATTCATATCAAATATTGCAGTGTCAATTGTTTCCATCTTACATTTGCATTACTCTCACCCGCTTCCCCCCTTTAGGGTGTACTTGTACCATTACCTGTTTATATTCTGCTTTAAGTCCCTATTTCCAATCTCAAATTCATCTGATTCTTTTTCCAACTTACTTGGTATACTGTACCATTTCCATGTGTTTTCTTTATAATTTATAAATTTGATTATCCACATACGAAACCTTAACAAAATCAGGAAAGGACAAGAACCTTTCGATATATAGTATGAAATCTCTTCTGATAATCTGTACTTGAGTAATGCAACCAACGTAGCATCTCATCCAAGGCTACATTCCACTAAATCCAATCAATAATTATTTAGTACTTGCAGTCGTTCCAAATTCTCAATTAGGTAGCGTTTATATTCTGATGATAAGTGTCCAAAGCTCTCTTGTAACATTATCTTTATTCCAACCGGTATCATATGATTCCTCTAATAAATTTACAATACATCGTTTGTTCCTCAAACCTACAGTCCTTGTCCTTTAAGGATTTCACTATTTCTGAGGTGGAGTCATATACATGCAGTACTCCTTTATGCCTTATGATCTTTTATCCTTGTTCTGTACCCGATACCGACTTCTAACTTATTCAAACTCAAGTCAAGTTCATCTTAATGATAGTCTTATCTTATCACCTTGTCGTCCTACTACACCTTTAAGTTCATAGCTATATATTTTCCTTTTGTTCTATACTCGTACCCAATTAATCACGTCTATCTTAGGTGTTTCCTTTAGAACTCCTTTCATTTCTCCAATCTATGTCCATTTTTTATTCTGTGCACGAGGAATCTCATGCTACCCCTGTATCCTTCGGAAACCACTACTCCTGCATAGTCTCTTTCTTTTTTTCAAAGTGTATTCTGTTCATCCCTATTTGTTCTTATCACCCCAATCATTTTCTGGCACTCATTTTGCTTCGTTGCTCGTCTCTTTATAGTTTAGTCCTTCGCTGTTCCGCCACTTATATTACTCGTGTCCTCGGCCATACATGTTATAACCTATTACTGCACTATTGTCTCGCTCGCTTCCTTCTTATTTCCTTCTTTTAATTAAGTCCCTTTTTTTTGTGCTCGCTTTCATTCCCGTTATCGCATAATCTTTATTCTGAACTTTCCCTATAGAACTTTATAAGTCTTTTTCATCTGTTCCATACCATGCCTTTCCATTTCACATTGCCTGTATACTTTAGTCACCTAGATCACGTCATATCTTTTAGTCACTTCCTCGCTAGGCTTTACTCATTATATTCACCTTATATCCTGTTCATAATCAATCCTATAGTGTAACACTTCTTAACCATATTCACGATTCTTACTATGGTTTAATTAAACTCTGTGGAGTAGGCATACTTAACCTTTTACCCTTTCTGATCAATTTTATCCTTAATATCTCACAAGCTGTCTTATCAATACATTCATATTCATCGTAATTCTTCCTCCTCCGTACTCTTGTCTTAATCATACCACTACTCCTTTTAACTATAAACTCGTCTTAATTTATCCCTGCTTATCAATTCAGTTGACACCTCAATATAACGCTCTATTGAGATTTGCCACCCTTTTCTACATCATCTCTTAGTATCACAAGCCCTTCCAAGTTATCCTAGCATTTCTTTTTATCATATCGATATCGACCTCATAATTACTATTACTATCAATTCAACAGTTAACTTTATTTCTCGAAGCCAGACTTGCAACTTGGTCAAAATCCTGCCATTACTGTTGACACGACCTTTCAAGACATATTACGAACTTATATCTCATTCTCTTTTTATTTCTAGGAAAATTTTGGCAGAGTTTCCTCTGTATTCCTTACTATCTCAAAACCTGCACGCAGGAAATACCAACAAGGCCAACATATATATATATAGCATATCATAGCCACACAGGGCTCCCAATACCAACAACAGTATGATGAACTTACCTCGTATGTCCAACTCAAACTGTACTTGTTATACTTTTCTGTTTACTTTCCCTTTTAATCTTTAGCTGCATTTCAATCATACCTGCAACATTCATACCATATCTAATATATACCCTGCTTCCCGTTACTTATATTTTTACTGATTTCTTCAGCTCCTCCTGTTCACACTTTATAACTGAACTTATCATCATTATATACATCCAATCCACTTTCTTACTATACTTACAATAACTTACCTTGATGATGATCGGTTCGCCATTCTGTATATCCAATTTCTGCTAACGTAACCTCGATGAAATATCTTACCTCTGTAACTCCCAGTAGTATTATTTATCTTCTCTTGTCGACACCACTCTCCTGCTGAAATCAAAGGTCAATATATAACGAATATCAATTCCTATCTCTTGGCTCTATCGCACGATCTAGAGAAAGAAGGAAAAGTAACATCCCAAATGTCCTGTAGCTTCCTGTTTATATATGTGGTGCACAACACACCGATAAACAAGACTCTACTAGACACGGTCTGCAGACACTCCGAGGATGAACTGCTCCGATACCACTTTTTTCACGACCCAACCCCGTGGGCCATGACTAGTGCCCGAGCTGGACACTCGTATACGCACCTGTTAGCTATAATCAACCCGAAACTAAACATAATGTCACGACCCAACCCCGTAGGCCGTGACTTGTGCCCGAATTGGACACTCATATTTATCTGTTAACTCTAATAATTTATAATTAGCATGTCATGATCTCATTTGTATGTAAGAAGATAGTGAGTTATTTAGATTTGTCAAGTTCTGTATGCCTTAGTCATCCATCTCCCAAGGAGTTGCACTTATCAAACAACAACATTTATATATATTCCTAAGCAAGCCGACAAGGCTGCCATTACGACTGGGTACGCCCCAAACTTAAGTCAAAACATAAAACGCATCAACAACTGTAAACAGACCCACACCGATGTCCACAGACTTCTAAGAGTAACGACCGTATTATGTGGCGGGACAGGGCCCCGCCGTACCCAAATAAACACATACGGACACAACATAAGGAGGTTATACCACAAGCTAGCTCCGGAACAAAGGAGCAGTCCAAAATAGCTGAAGGATGATCTAAGCTGGCGGATCTCCAAAGCGAGCGTCTGTAACTGCGGGCATGAACGCAGCCCCCCGAAGGAAGGGGGTCAGTACGGAATATGTACTGAATATGTAAAGCTTGAAACATAGTATAGACTTATATTGAGACACGGTACATAGGATGCATTGCAACAACAGAATTTCATAAAACTTGCCTTTGAACATATTTCATCTGTATCATTCTCATATCATTGCTATTATAGAGTTTTGTAGTCAAAACTACATAATCATTCTGTATAAAACATAGATGACGTGTCCCGGCCCTTTTTATGAGGGACTCGGTAATTTAAAATCATAGCAACATATCATCACATCATCACATCATCATATCATCATCATATATATATACATAACGTGTCCCGGCCCTCTAGTGAGGGGCTCGGTGATTAATATAATAAATGTGCGCACGAAAACGTACCCTGGCCCGGGACTCAGTGAAGGATATAGCGGTAAGCACGAGCAGAATAATAAGCAACCACATATATGCAAATCATCTTTTTAGACTCAAGGGATAAGCAACTAACCCGCTCTAAGTGTCAAAATAATGTTCACCTTCAGTTCATTTCAAGTCTCATAACAAACTATTACAAGAAACGTTTTAGACTTCATGTACATATGTCACTTTAATGTGGTATAGCTTTTGGAAGTCAAGTATGTCTTTAGTTGTGCAATTCTTTAAGTATAGGAACTTTCATGCATCGTTCATTAGTCACTCATACTGTAGGTACATGACAATAACATTAGTGAAATATAGATTCATAAGCCATACATGAACTAGAGAATAGAATTTACCCCAAAATTCATATCGTTTCATTCTTACGTCTAGGACATGCCAAAAGAAAGAAGGAATAGGCTTTACATACCTTTTGCGTTTAGTTGTATTCTAACTTGTAGTTGCTGCCCAACAATACTTATCCTATATCAAGATGTGAAGAACTACAATTAGTCTACAAGGGCATTCAACACGTATTGTGACATTCACAACTCCTTTCTAACAATTAAACGACGTTTCGTTCGCATTTAACCCAACTAGCGTTACAAGCTAACATGGCTAGTCGTTCTTTCATATATTGATCAAAACTTGTTTAAGCATGACTTAGGGAACTTGGGCAGTCCCTACACCACCCAAAATAGTCTCATACACACGGCAACCCAACACACACATCATTTCCATTCTTACTTAGCAATTTTCCAGTTTTAACTTGCAACAACACAACACTTTTCATGACTTTACTTTCATGAAATCTTGGAACTGTTTTAGCATCATCTTCACTCTTACAACAGCCCACAATCAGTTCAGTTTTAACTTGAATCATGGCATTTTACATTCACTACACGTTTGCAACAAAAACCAACATTCAACACACACAATTTCACTTCTAATCCCTAAAACTGTCCACGGTTTTTGGACTGCCCCTACCCCTCAACATAATTCGTTTCTTGAACACCTTAATTTACATATTCAACATGCATACAATACACTACAATGTCCACAACAACAACAATCAAATTATAGCCCAAAACAGTCCATGAATTCGTCCAAAACAGCCCCCTACCCGGTTTCATCACAACTACTCCAACTTCATGATTTTCATTCGTTTATCCAACTACAATGCATTCAATTCATTTCCAATACATGTTCAACAAGATTAAGCATGACTTCATCAGAATCTTCAACACGTGATTCATTTTAAATTCGAGCAAAAACAGTCCAATAGCCAACATGCAACATCACAACCAAACTCCCACAATCTTTGTTCATTTACATATGTTGATACATATTCATTCACTAACAATACATGCACAATGAAATCAGTCATAAACTCACCTCACACACGGCTCACTCTCTACTTCAACTACAACCACAATCCAACAACAACATGCATGAACTATACATTCAAATCATCATGCAACACAAGAAACAACAAATATTCTTACCTTTCAATCTTGTGCTTCACTTGGCCGAATTTTCAACTCTATTGAGTGCTTCACTTTCTTGTTTCTCTTCAACAACTAATACACTTTCTTACACACTAGATGAGTTTTGATGGAGAAAAACTGGAATTTCTGGGCACAATATCACCCCACCCTCTCGGCTAGCTCTTAGCCGAGGGCACCTCTCTCTACTCTTTCTATCTCTAAATGTTTCTTGACTTGTGGTGATGAAACTTATGTTGTGAAGGTGTGGAGTGATCAGACTTTGTGTCAATATGTTCCCCTCATTGAGTTGGCCATGTGGATTACACTAAATTGGGTCAAGATTCTTTGACCAAAGCCTTACATGGCACGGCCAAACAAGGCATAAAGTGGACTGATTTTTTTTTTCTTTCCAATCCCACTTTTTAATCCAATTATGGTTAGTTTAATCCCAATTTTCCATTACTCGTTTAATGCCACACGAAAGTTGTGGATAAATTGTGACTCGACACGAAACCGAAAGTTAAAATCTCTACTTCATATCTTAAGATAGTCTTGCCTTTAACTCGTCGCGCTTATTTTAAAACGTCCCGACGTATGAAAATACGGGACATAACATCCTCCCCCCCTTTAGAACATTCGTCCTCGAATGTTGATTTTTATCCCGTTAGGTTCTATAAGGGTTTTGGGAAGGGTTTCCTCTATTGCTAACATATAAATTGAGCAGACAATTTAACACAATCAAGTAAAGGAGTTTAAATTACCTGCAAATGTGGAAAACAAGTGAGGATATTTCTTTTTCATCCCCTCTTCAACCTCCCAAGTCACATCCTCCCTATTATTGTTCCGCCACAACACTTTAACCGACGCCACATCTTTTGTTCGTAACCTCCTGATTTGTCGATCAAGTATGGCAATAGGTTGCTCTTCGTATGATAGCTCCTCTGTTTCCTGAATATCGTCTGTAGGGAACACCCTGGAAGGATCGCCTATATACTTCCGAAGCATGGACACATGGAAGACCGGATGTACTGCTGCCAAATCCGCTGGCAGGTCTAACTCGTAAGCAACTTGGCCTACCTTACGAATGACCTGATAAGGTCCAATGTACCTTGGGCTCAACTTCCCTTTCTTGCCGAACCTCATAACACCCTTCATGGGTGACACTTTCAAGAACACCCAATCGCCAACCTGAAATTCCAAGTGTCGACGTCGATTATCCGCATACGCCTTCTGCCGACTCTGAGCTGCCAGTAATCTTTCCTGAATAAGTTTCACCTTATCGACAGCCTGCTGAACCATATCTGGGCCTATCAGCTTAGCCTCGCCAACATCAAACCAGCCTATAGGGGATCTGCATTTCCTGCCATACAGGGCTTCGTACGGCGCCATCTGAATGCTAGAGTGGTAACTGTTATTGTAAGCAAACTCGATAAGCGGAAAGTGATCCTCCCAGCTGCCTTTGAAATCAATAACACAAGCTCTCAACATATCTTGTAGCGTCTGGATGGTACGCTCAGCCTGCCCGTCAGTCTGAGGATGAAATGCGGTGCTGAGACTCACCTGTGTCCCCAATCCCTCCTGGAAGGATCTCCAGAAGTTAGCTGTAAACTGGGCCCCTCTATCTGAGATAATAGTTGTGGGAACTCCATGAAGTCTCACTATCTCCTTAAGATACAGTCGGGCATAATCCTCAGCTGAGTACGTAGTCCTGACTGGAAGGAAGTGGGCCGATTTTGTCAGTCTATCAACAATAACCCAGACAGAGTCATTCTTCCGTGGAGTGCGAGGGAAACCTGTGACGAAGTCCATATTAATTACTTCCCATTTCCAGGTTGGAATTTCCATCTCCTGCAATAGCCCTCCGGGCTTCTGGTGCTCTATCTTGACCTGCTGACAATTTGGACACTGGGCCACAAATTCTGCTATGTCCTTTTTCATGCCGTTCCACCAGTACAAACACCTAAGATCATGATACATTTTTGTCGATCCCGGGTGAATAGAATAACGAGCATAGTGTGCTTCCCCCATTACCTGCTGCCGCAACCCTGCAACCTCAGGTACACATAATCTGTCTCTGTATCGTAGTACTCCATCGGCTGACATCTTAAATGGGGTCTCATCCTTCTGAAGTGTTGTATCTCTATAATGTACCAGAACAGGATCCTTATATTGCCGTCTCTTTACCTCTTCTACAATAGAGGACTCAGCAACACCTCGTACAATAATGCTACCATTATCAGCATCAGCCAAACGAACTCCAAGACTAGCTAGCTGATGGATCTCACGAACTATCTCCTTCTTTTCTGGTTGTACGCCGGCCAAACAAGCCATAGATTTACGGCTGAGTGCATCTGCTACCACATTAGCCTTTCCTGGGAGATATAGAATATCAACATCATAATCCTTCAGCAACTCTAACCATCTCCTCTGTCGCAAATTCAGTTCCTTCTGCTTAAAAATATACTGGAGACCCTTATGATCTGTATAAATATCAACATGCACGCCATACAGATAATGTCTCCATATCTTCAAAGCATGTATCACTGCTGCCAACTCCAGGTCATGTGTAGGATAATTTCTCTCATGTTTCCTGAGTTGTCGGGAGGCATAGGCTATAACTCTGCTGTGCTGCATCAACACGCAACCCAACCCAACACCGGAAGCATCACAATAAACAACATAGCCATCTGGCCCCTCAGGAAGAGTTAGAACAGGAGCTGTAGTCAACTTATCTTTCAATAATTGAAAACTCCGTTCACAAGCATCGGTCCACTGGAATTTGGCTGCCTTCTGTGTTAGCCTTGTTAAAGGCGCTGAAATAGAGGCAAACTTTTCTACAAATCTCCTGTAATACCCTGCCAGCCCCAGAAAACTACGTACCTCAGTAGGCGTCGTAGGTCTAGGCCATGTTTTGACGGCCTCAATTTTCTGCGAATCTACCCGAATACCATCTGCTCCAACAATATTCCCCAGAAATGCTACAGAAGTCAACCAGAATTCACATTTAGAGAACTTAGCATATAACTTCTGGAGCTGGAGTACCCTGAGTACTGTCCTCAAATGCTCTGCATGCTCTTCTTCCGATCGTGAATAGATCAGAATATCATCAATGAATACAATCACGAACAAGTCAAGGAATGGCTTAAACACCCTGTTCATCAAGTCCATGAACACTGCTGGAGCATTGGTCAGCCCAAAAGACATCACTCTAAACTCGTAATGTCCATATCGAGTCCTGAATGCAGTCTTCGGAATATCTGTCTCCCTTACCCGCACCTGGTGATAACCTGACCGCAAGTCTATCTTTGAGAAGCATTTAGCACCCTGCAACTGATCAAATAAATCATCAATCCTGGGGAGGGGATATCTGTTCTTTATCGTGATTTTCTTCAGCTGCCTATAATCAATGCACATTCGCAGTGACCCATCTTTCTTCCGTACAAATAATACTGGTGCTCCCCAAGGTGATGTACTGGGCCTGATGAAACCCTTTTCCAGCAAATCTCTCAGTTGCTCCTTCAATTCTTTCAACTCTGCAGGTGCCATTCTGTAAGGAGGAATAGATATAGGTTGAGTGTCTGGCAATACATCTATAGTGAACTCTATCTCACGTTCAGGAGGAAGGCCTGGAAGTTCATCTGGAAATACACCTGGAAATTCATTAACCACCGGGACAGATTGTAGAGTCGGTGATTCTGCTTTCAAGTCATGCACACGAACCAGGTGATAAATATAGCCTTTTCTAACCATCTTCCTTGCCTTGAGGTATGAAATAAACTTACCCCTCGGCGATGCTGTGTTCCCCCTCCACTCTATAATTGGTTCCCCTGGAAACTGAAACCGAACTAATTTGCCTCGGCAATCAACGTTAGCATAGCAGGAAGCTAACCAATCCATCCCCATAATAACATCGAACTCAGTCATAGCTAACTCTATCAAATCTGCCCTGGTACAGCGATTACATATGACTACCAAACAATCTTTATATACTAGCTCTGCCAAGACAAAATCCCCTACTGGTGTAGCTACCTCAAATGGTTCTATAGGTTCAGATTTTATCCCAATTTTACTAGCAACAAAAGGGGAAATATATGATAATGTGGAACCGGGGTCTATCAATGCGTATACATCTCGGGAGAAAATCGATAATGTACCTGTGACCAAATTTGGCGACGCTTCCTGATCCTGTCTGCTGGCTAAAGCATATAAGCGGTTGGAAGGACCGCCAGAACTAGAAGCCCCTCCACGGCCTCTGCCACGGCCTGTTGGTGTCGGAATACCTTGCCCCATAGGGCGCATAGCAACTGAAGAAGAAGAAGAACCCGCAACTGATCCCGTAGGCTGAGCTGGCCCACCTGCCCCACCCCCAAATCGACATTCCCTCATAGTATGGCCCTGACGGCCGGAAGAAAAGCAAGCACCAGTAATAAGACGGCATTCCCCTGGATGGCGTCTGCCACATCGAGGACATGGGGGTACAGGTGGTCTCATCTGGCCCGAATTCCTGTGCGTCTGGAACCCTGAAGTCATGGAGCTTTGACCAGCTCCCGAATACCCCGTGCTATCAAACCTTCTACCAGTAAATCGTGAAGGTGCACTCCGTGCCGGCTGGGAAGGATATCGACTATACTACTGTTGGGGCTGCCCGCCCCGAAAGTCACCAGAATGATACCCAGCTGATCTAGCTCTCTTATGTTGACCCCTGTCCTGCTCCCTATCAAATCGACGCCCTCTCTGTCGACCCTCAACTCCCTGGGCATATGCCTGCACTCGAGCGATATTTATACCGGGCTGAGATGCCATTGCCATGCAGCTATCAATCAAATAATTATCCAAGCCCATTACATAACGATGCACCCTATCTGCCATGTCAGCTACCATAGCGGGCGCGTACCTAGCCAGCGAATCAAACTCGATGCTATAGTCCCGAACACTTCTACCATTCTGCCTCAGGTGTATAAATCTGTCAACTTTGGCTCGCCTCATCTCTGGAGGCAGAAAATGACCCAGAAAAGCCTCTACGAACACGTCCCATACTGCTGGTGGAGCATCCTCACCCCTGGACAACTCCCAGGACTCATACCAATTAACTGCCACATCCCGCACCTGATAGGAAGCCAATTTGACCGACTCAGTCTCGGAAGATTTAGTCACCCGCAACGTACGCAGCATCTGTCGAATAAACTTCTGTGGATCCTCTGCGGGCTTTGACCCATAGAACTCTGGGGGTTTACAAGTCAAAAAATCGCGAACCCTCAAACTGTCGCGTCTATCCGCATTATCACCTCCTAACCCACGTCTGCGAGCCTGTCCCGATACCAACCTAGTCAATAACTGTACTGCTTCACGCATAGCCATATCCTCTGCCCCTGGCTGGGGAGCTGGAGGCTCGGTTGCTGGAGCCGCAGGAGCTGGTGGTAAGTCTGTCTCCTGGCCTGCAGCTGCTGCTGCCCTAGGCTCCTCTGATAGTGATGGTGTAGCGGAGCTCGCAGACTGAATTCTAATCCCAGGCACATATTGGGAATAAGCTCTAGTGACTCTCCGGGTCCCACTGGTCTCCCCAACTACCGCTTTGCACTTCTGGGCGGCTGTCGCCTTCTTTGGAGGCATCGCTGAAAACATAGCAATCTGTTAGGGAAACATTTATCCTGATAATACAGCTTTATCGCACGATCTAGAATGAGAAGAAAAGATGACATCCTAAATGTCCTGTAGCTTCCTGTTTATAAACGTGGTGCACAACACATCGATAAACAAGACTCTACTAGACACAGTCTGTGGACACTCCGAGGATTTAACCGCTCTGATACCACTTTTGTCACGACCCAACCCCGTAGGCCGTGACTTGTGCCCGAATTGGACACTCATATTTATCTGTTAACTCTAATAATTTATAATTAGCATGTCATGATCTCATTTGTATGTAAGAAGATAGTGAGTTATTTAGATTTGTCAAGTTCTGTATGCCTTAGTCATCCATCTCCCAAGGAGTTGCACTTATCAAACAACAACATTTATATATATTCCTAAGCAAGCCGACAAGGCTGCCATTACGACTGGGTACGCCCCAAACTTAAGTCAAAACATAAAACGCATCAAAAACTGTAAACAGACCCACACCGATGTCCACAGACTTCTAAGAGTAACGATCGTATTATGTGGCGGGACAGGGCCCCGCCGTACCCAAATAAACACATACGGACACAACATAAGGAGGTTATACCACAAGCTAGCTCCGGAACAAAGGAGCAGTCCAAAATAGCTGAAGGATGATCTAAGCTGGCGGATCTCCAAAGCGAGCGTCTGTACCTGCGGGCATGAACGCAGCCCCCCGAAGGAAGGGGGTCAGTACGGAATATGTACTGAATATGTAAAGCTTGAAACATAGTATAGACTTATATTGAGACACGGTACATAGGATGCATTGCAACAACAGAATTTCATAAAACTTGCCTTTGAACATATTTCATCTGTATCATTCTCATATCATTGCTATTATAGAGTTTTGTAGTCAAAACTGCATAATCATTCTGTATAAAACATACATGACGTGTCCCAGCCCTTTTTATGAGGGACTCGGTAATTTAAAATCATAGCATCATATCATCACATCATCACATCATCATATCATCATCATATATATATACATAACGTGTCCCGGCCCTCTAGTGAGGGGCTCGATGATTAATATAATAAATGTGCGCACGAAAACGTACCCTGGCCCGGGACTCAGTGAAGGATATAGCGGTAAGCACGAGCAGAATAATAAGCAACCACATATATGCAAATCATCTTTTTAGACTCAAGGGATAAGCAACTAACCCGCTCTAAGTGTCAAAATAATGTTCACCTTCAGTTCATTTCAAGTCTCATAACAAACTATTACAAGAAACGTTTTAGACTTCATGTACATATGTCACTTTAATATGGTATAGCTTTTGGAAGTCAAGTATGTCTTTAGTTGTGCAATTCTTTAAGTATAGGAACTTTCATGCATCGTTCATTAGTCACTCATACTGTAGGTACATGACAATAACATTAGTGAAATATAGATTCATAAGCCATACATGAACTAGAGAATAGAATTTACCCCAAAATTCATATCGTTTCATTCTTACGTCTAGGACATGCCAAAAGAAAGAAGGAATAGGCTTTACATACCTTTTGCGTTTAGTTGTATTCTAACTTGTAGTTGCTGCCCAACAATACTTATCCTATATCAAGATGTGAAGAACTACAATTAGTCTACAAGGGCATTCAACACGTATTGTGACATTCACAACTCCTTTCTAACAATTAAACGACGTTTCGTTCGCATTTAACCCAACTAGCGTTACAAGCTAACATGGCTAGTCGTTCTTTCATATATTGATCAAAACTTGTTTAAGCATGACTTAGGGAACTTGGGCAGTCCCTACACCACCCAAAATAGTCTCATACACACGGCAACCCAACACACACATCATTTCCATTCTTACTTAGCAATTTTCCAGTTTTAACTTGCAACAACACAACACTTTTCATGACTTTACTTTCATGAAATCTTGGAACTGTTTTAGCATCATCTTCACTCTTACAACAGCCCACAATCAGTTCAGTTTTAACTTGAATCATGGCATTTTACATTCACTACACGTTTGCAACAAAAACCAACATTCAACACACACAATTTCACTTCTAATCCCTAAAACTGTCCACGGTTTTTGGACTGCCCCTACCCCTCAACATAATTCGTTTCTTGAACACCTTAATTTACATATTCAACATGCATACAATACACTACAATGTCCACAACAACAACAATCAAATTATAGCCCAAAACAGTCCATGAATTCGTCCAAAACAGCCCCCTACCCGGTTTCATCACAACTACTCCAACTTCATGATTTTCATTCGTTTATCCAACTACAATGCATTCAATTCATTTCCAATACATGTTCAACAAGATTAAGCATGACTTCATCAGAATCTTCAACACATGATTCATTTTAAATTCG
Source organism: Lycium barbarum (assembly GCF_019175385.1). Classification (NCBI taxonomy): domain Eukaryota; kingdom Viridiplantae; phylum Streptophyta; class Magnoliopsida; order Solanales; family Solanaceae; genus Lycium; species Lycium barbarum. Next base: position 35,202,408 of record NC_083344.1, read on the forward strand.
AGCAAAAACAGTCCAATAGCCAACATGCAACATCACAACCAAACTCCCACAATCTTTGTTCATTTACATATGTTGATACATATTCAATTCACTAACAATACATGCACAATGAAATCAGTCATAAACTCACCTCACACACGGCTCACTCTCTACTTCAACTACAACCACAATCCAACAACAACATGCATGAACTATACATTCAAATCATCATGCAACACAAGAAACAACAAACATTCTTACCTTTCAATCTTGTGCTTCACTTGGCCGAATTTTCAACTCTATTGAGTGCTTCACTTTCTTGTTTCTCTTCAACAACTAATACACTTTCTTACACACTAGATGAGGGATAGTTTTGATGGAGAAAAACTGGAATTTCTGGGCACAATATCACCCCACCCTCTCGGCTAGCTCTTAGCCGAGAGCACCTCTCTCTACTCTTTCTATCTCTAAATGTTTCTTGACTTGTGGTGATGAAAATTATGTTGTGAAGGTGTGGAGTGATCAGACTTTGTGTCAATATGTTCCCCTCATTGAGTTGGCCATGTGGATTACACTAAATTGGGTCAAGATTCTTTGACCAAAGCCTTACATGGCACGGCCAAACAAGGCATAAAGTGGACTGATTTTTTTTTTCTTTCCAATCCCACTTTTTAATCCAATTATGGTTAGTTTAATCCCAATTTTCCATTACTCGTTTAATGCCACACGAAAGTTGTGGATAAATTGTGACTCGACACGAAACCGGAAGTTAAAATCTCTACTTCATATCTTAAGATAGTCTTGCCTTTAAGTCGTCGCGCTTATTTTAAAACGTCCCGACGTATGAAAATACGGGACATAACACATAATATGGAAACTTATAAAAACAAAACGTCATCTCAGAACTGTCAGATATATACATCAAGGTAACCTGTCTCCTGAGGAGTCACAATCAATCAAGCATGACATAATACGCAAGCCGACAAGGCTGCCTCTACATACGGGAACATCCAAAAATATATATATGCAAGCCCACAAGGCTGCTACTACATACATAATCCCAAAATATAAATCCGACAAGGCTTCCACTACGTATGGGAACGTCCCAAATATAAGTCATGCTAACACAGCCGAACAACATCTGTACACAACCCACACATATGTCTACAGACCTCTAAGAGTATCAACAGTGACATATGACAGGACAGGGCCCCGCCGTACCCCTGGATAAATATATATATATACATAAAAAGGATCTGTACCAAAAGTCAAGGCTCCGGAACAATGGAGCACTCCAAGACAGCTGAGTAGAAGTCCTAAGCTGGAGGATCACCAAAGCGAGTAACTGCACCTGCGGGCATGAGACGCAACCCCCCCCCCTCGAAGAAAGTGGGTCGGTACGAGATATGTACTGAGTATATAAAGCATGAAATACATTAAGGAAGATCACAATTGAAGTAGAGATTCCAGTAGAAAAGTATGATAATCAAGAAATCACTGTACCTGTGCCTTACGAAGAAAAATCATGCATATCATTATCATATACCATACCCGACCCATTATGGGACTCGGTGAATAAAGTCGTGTAAACGTATACCATACCCGACTCATCATGGGACTCGGTACCATAATCATATCATCATATCATCATATACATATATCGTACCAGGCCCTCTAGTGAGGGACTCGGTTAACAATGCAGTGAAACTGTGCACGAATACATACCCGGCCCATCAGGGGACTCGGTGAAAGATCTAATAACAGCATGCACAAGCACAGTAATGAGTAACCATATGCCAATCAAATCGTCATCTGAGACTCGATAGAATAGATAGAATGAACAAACACTTGAATATCAGGACAATAATCATATCAAGTATCCTTCGAATATCACAGTGGATTATATAAAAATAGAACTTCAGGAATCATAGACATGTACCAAGATAATGTGAAATAGCTTATGGAAGTCAAGAACATTAGTCATCGTAGAGTCTCTAAGGATTGGAGCTTATACATACCGACTACTTACCAACATATAGAAGACTTGAGAGGCAATAGGTCAATCTCCTTAAGAGTTCTAACATCAAGAAGTGAATAAGGATCATGAATCACACTCCAAACTTATGAGTGGAATTATCCCAAAGTTTATATCATACTTCACTTATATCTAAGACATGCCAAAAGAAAGAAGGGATAGCTTAACATACCTGTTATAGGTTAACCGTAACCAAGTTCGCTGTGTCACCCCTTTAGCCTATTTAATATGAAAGTAACGCTATCGTTACTAAACGATACTTTCTAGCTTATAAACCTACAACCAATCACTTATAGGAATCATTCTTTAGTTCACACTTTCTTGTTTAGGATTTTTGTTAGTTAAGAACTTAACGGAAATCGGGCAGCATTTCCCCTATATAACTCGCCTATCTCGAGCTTCCAATTAATCTCCTGTTATCACAGCAATAACAACAACAACAGTAATAGAATATTCATATCAAATACAGCCCACAAAATAATTCATAACAACCACCAAACAGCCCACATGATAACAATAATAATTTATCCGATTTCCCGCAATTAATTTCGTAGTTCCCGTCTCACAATTTAACTATGCCCTGGACGAATTTAAATATATCTAGTAGAGGAGAATTCTTACCTTATTCTCCAAGAAATAATCTTCTTCCACTTTAATTCATATTGAAGGAATCCCGAATTCAACCACGCGAGAAACGAAACAACGAGATCGAAGCGATGCTCAAAACCCGAATATTGTTCTTGAGAAAAAATTATACATTTCATCTGTAAAATGCAACATCAAGTTGCTGCATATGAAAATAGCAGTACGTTGCTGCTATAAAGGGAAATAATCAATTTTGCTACTAAGTATTTGGATGCTGCACATCAAGGGTTACTAAAAGAGAAAGAGGAAAAAGATCCTTCATTGTTTTCTCCGTATAGTTGCAGCCAACTTTTCTTATGAACTCTTTTAATTCTAGACAATTGTTGTATATGTTTATATCTAATAAGAGAAATGATCTCTCAAATGATGCCATATAATTATTGATCGTGGGGTCCACATCCTAGCAAGTTAAATCTCATCCTTTCCAATATGCCACTTACTGTCCATTAAATGCATAGTCGCTTTGTTACTTTTCTCACATGGTGACACGTGGACATGTTGTCCCCTCACCAATTATCCAAACATAGCTTTAATTAACTCTTCTATCTTCCACTATAATTCTCCATTTAACTAACTACGCGCATAATTAATTTCTTGATCTCAATTCACTTAAATAGTGATAATTTTTAACACACTTCCGATACCCAATATCATAATCATGTGGTATAACTTTAGTCCATAGCCTCTTTATACGCACCAAAAAAAATATAATTTCAAATCACCGTAACCACAATTTTAAATCTTAAATCATTTTAGGACCCTCATCCTTTTATTCACCGATCTCTTTATTTTCATAGTTGTGTATGATCAAAACTCTCCGGTGCCAGCGATTCGAACCATAGCTCGAAAGTACTAGTATAATATTGATAAAATTATACTCTCTAATTCGCTTAACCTCTAACCTTCACAACACTTACTTATCATTCGTTAAGCGTCGCATAAATACTTATAACCTTAAAAATTAACCTTGCCCTTGAACTTATGTCGATTAACTTACGACAAATCAACGTACAAAAGTACAGGATGTAACAAATACGTTCGCGAAGGACAGACCATAAACCGGAATACGTCTCGTAAAGTGGGTTTACGACCACTGTACACCTCAGTCACTGTTCATTCCGGAATGGATTTTAAGTCATTAAAAAGAGACCCAAGCTCATTCAAATCATTTCATATTCACGATATTTCTCTCTAGAAACTCCTAGAATACTCTCTACTCTTCAATTACAAGAACTCAAGGGAGATTGGTGATCAATTACATGAGATCCACGAAATCAAGTGTGAGAATCACACTAAAATTCATCCTTCTCAAGAAAACCGAAAAGGAGTGAAGTAGGGTTTTGGTGCTAGAGGAGTAAATCCATTCGAAGCTTGTTCAACCATCATATAAGGTAAGTTTCATGACCATTTCATATTGTTTAAGGTATTGGAAGGTTAAGATACCCGAATTGCAGAAAAGCATAGCAAATGGGTCATAAATGAGTGAATAGTGCTATGAGTGAATGGTAGTTGAATTGAATGATGAATGTTAGTGTGTTGTGAGTGTGAATACGTTATAAATGACATGTAGACCATGAGATAAGTGTGATACATGAGAAAATACGATAGCGAACCCACAACCATAATTGTGGGAAAAATGAAGAGAAATGGTGGATCATGGTCAATGTATATGAATGATGATTGTTGATTGCTGTATTGTAATTGTTGTTGTGGGTGTTGGAAGTTGATATGAAATATGGGAATAGTAGTATAAACAAAGGAAGTGATGCCCAATTGTCTCTAGAAATAGTAGTGCGTTCTTATAGTTGATTAACTAACGCAAATGTGAATTCCCTCTTGAGGGTAGAAACGAGATATCGAAGGAGAACAAGCAAGCGCTAGCCTAGTTAAACGTCAAAGGTATGTGAGGCTAGTCCCTTCTTTCTTATGGCATGAATCCTATAGTGTAACTACTTTCTTATCCGCGAGCCTATGTCTATAATTAGCTACACAAGGTAATGAGTTAACGTAAAAAAAGGCTAATGATGTTATTCATCACTTACACTCACCTTATACGCTAATTCCTTCAAGGTGAGGCAGAATGTCCATGGTTGTTCCATAATGCAATCGGGGGATCACGACCTTACGTCACCCCGATAGAGTATAGTTGATCTTGAGCCTTATGCATGTACTATGATAAGATAAGCATACCATGACGAGCACATTATGATGATGATGATATAACACCGCGCCTAGTTGTTCGAGCAGTCACCGCTAAGGCGGGCACCTATATGTATACACCATGGCCAGATGGTATGGGCAGACACCACTAGTGGGCGGCATAAGATGATACCCCGGATGCGGGAAGACTGGACGCAGGCTAATTTTATTGATTATCACACCGATCTGATATGAACGGGCAGCTTATACATTTTTCATATAGGATATGATGATGAGTATGAGTAAGATAGCATGCATGACTTATTTTCTTTATACTTGACAGTCAGATTCAGATGTTCCATATTGATATCATTCCCATTATCATTGTCTTATTTCATTGTTTATGCCTCTCATACTCAGTACAATGTTCGTACTGACGTCCGTTTTCTTTGGACGTTGTGTTCATGCCCACAGGTAGACAGGGAGAAGGGCTCGATCCAGATCCGTAGTAGCTGTCAGCTGAGTGCAAGCCCTCCATTGTCCCGGAGGTGCTTATGATTATTCTTTTGAGTATATATATATATATATCGCCATGTATATGTATTTTTTTTTGGGCACGACGGGGTCTTGTCCCGTCCCGATGTTCAACACTCCAGTAGAGGCTCGTAGATACGAAGTGTGGGTTAGATGGTCTCACGAGATCACTACTATATACATATCTATATTGTTTTGATAGCCTAAGGGCACATGTACACGAAAGTATTTTAGGTTTTCATACGAAATATGATTTTCCTCCGCTATGAGTATAAAGATGATAAAAAAAAGCATTAAATGAGTAAAATGAGCGACAGAGCGAGCGGTGCTCGGTGGTTAGCCCTGTCTACCAGTCGCGGCCCCTAGCTGGGTCGTGACAGCTACTTTGCAAACCCTTCTTCAAAACACGACTTATGCTCGACATTCTTCAACGAACTTTCTTCTCTTGCCTCAAACGTCTTTGGAATCTTAATTAGAACCGTTAAGTACTACTTCTTACTTGTAGAAATATCATATACTTCTTACCCTGCGTTAGTCTATCTACCATACGACGACATGAAATTTTCCAAGGTGTAACATATAAGGTTCAGATTCGGGTTGGGGTCACTGTAGCAGTTACTGTAGCGCGTGTTTCTGCTTTGTCAGCCAAACTTGTAACGTCCATAATTCTCTACTCCAATGTCCTATAGACGAGCGATTTGTTGCATTGGAAACTAGACTCGACGAAATTCATTTTAAGCCTTTGTTTCACTTCAAAACACTTCATATGCTAAGAGATATTCTTCCCTCAAGGTGGACCAAACTTTTCACACGAAACTTTACCCATCCTTTCTCCAAAGTCGTACTATTCCATTTCTTCCACTCATTTCCCTATAAAACCTTCTGTATATATCCTATATACATCTTTCACTCATTAAATATACTTAATAATTCTTGCTTATATTCCAAAGTGGTTTTACTTAACCATAACTCGGCGTACATATGTTTCAAATTTGATAAGTGCTTCTTCGAAGATACGGGGTGTAAAAATATCCTTCCTTAGAGGATCAACTATAATAAGATGGGACCAATGGTATCGTGAGGATATCAAGATCATGAGTTTTAGTGATTCTAGAAATGAAATCATCATGGAAGATACTACAGATTTCACATGAAGGTATACATCAATGGGATCATGCCTTAAGAAAGAAGGGTTAGCCTTACATACCTTTAGGTCTTCTTAACTACTTAACGTTCACCTCCAAAGTCCGAGAAATCTAAATTTAAGAGGGTGCATACCAAGGTTAGGCTTCAAAGGCATCCTTAAGTTAAAACGAGTATAATTCGTAAGCTAGCGAAAATTGGCAGCATTTTCCCTATTTCATCTACTTCTAAAAAATTCCAAAACAACTCCTAATCAACAATACCATAATCAAGAGATTTCATTCAAGTTAAGCATCATCCAATCCCAAAACACCTTTTCATGGTCATTCATTACAATGGCTACAATAGGACTCCATATATGCTTACATACAATATTTCCTCAACATCATCTATAACATCTACAACAAGATTATACTCCTAACATGCCAAGAATTACAATTCAAGTTAACCTATAGCTCATAATATCTCCAAGTTCATACTTGAACTCTATTTCCACTTTTCTTCCTTTACCCACATGGCATAACAATCAAACAACCTTAACCATATGTAAAAGATGTGAAATCTTACCTTAATCACTTAAGAACACGTCTTGGATCAACTTACTCCACTAAAGTGAAGTGTCCAACATCAACACCATAAGAAATCTTGAGTTCCACAAACCCTAGCAAGCTTCCTAGCACTTGAACCTCTTACTTCTTTTAGATTTTCTTGGATTTTGGCTTGGATTAGTTTATAGACCTAGAGAGCGGGTTTTGGAGAGCTCAAGGATCTGTTTTGGGGAAATAATGAGTCCAAATGATATGAAATGAAATATATAAAGCGTAACTTAAAATCCTGTCGGGCAATCCTGCGCCCACTTTAACGGGCCGTCAAAATTCCCACGGTCCGTCAAAATGCTCCGTCAAACTAACCAGCCAAACATGGCTCACTGTGACTATTTTACGCTGGGAAAATACAATTTGACGGGCCACAGAAATTTCTGCAGTCTATCAAACTTGTCCGTCAAAATGTTCTGCTCGAGTAGTGTCACGACCCGACTGGGGGCCTCGACGAGCACCCGGTGCTAGCCCACCCGAGCACCCTCTTAGCTTACTCTTATACTTACATCTAGGTGAGCCACATAATTATACATACATTTCCATTCATTCGTCAACTAGTCCCAATTGGACAACAATACATTTATATCACCATAGGCATCTATGCCACATCAATGTACATGGGCCAACGTGGCCGACAAAATGATACACAAAACATAGGCAAACAAGGCTGGACATGTCTAACCATATACACATGACTACGAGCCTCTAGGAAGAGTATAACACATCACATGAGCGCGATAGGACCCCACTATGCCCATAATTATATACACAAAATAATAATTACCCAAAAGCTATGGCTCCGAAAGAAATGGAGCTCCGCTATGTAATCTCTGAATAAGCAGCTATGGATCAAGTCTGTCTCCCTGTGCACCTGCGGGCATGACGCAGCGTCCACAAACAAAAGGACGTCAGTACGAAGAATGTACTGAGTATGTAAAGCATGATCAACATCAATGTAGAAGCATCACAGACAATATATGAAGTGGCATAGGAGGGAAGACAATAATGTCATCATCATGGCACTTACCTGCCTTTCATAGGAACTTTCCATTTCTCATGCGTATTTCACAATAGTGCTCGTATTCTTATACAGGCCCCTATTCGCATTCATATACATAGTCTTTTCACATTCATATACATATTATATACATAGCCATACACTTATATACATACATAACGTACCCGACCATAAGGTTCGGTGTTTCATACATACTTGGCCAACCAAGACTCAATGTTATTTCTACCTGGCCCTACTAAGGCTTCAGGGTTATCCGTACCATCTGGTGATGTGTGCGCGCATTACGTAATCATATACATACATAGATAAATACATCCATATACATATATTCTACCCGGCATTATAAGCTCGGGGTGTCATTATAGCCCTTCATAGGCACCTGTGAATATAATAGCCCGTAGGCACCTTTAGCATCATTATTATTATCATCGTCATCACTAATATCATCGTTTTCGCTACATCTCTATCTTATGCTTACTTGTCAAATGGGGTGCGTAGTACATTCGTAGCACGTATCGAGGATCATGGGCTTATGAGCTCGGAGTGTTAATCGTTTGAATACAACATACTCATATAGAGGGTTCAAGAGCTTGGCCAAGGAACCATGCCTTATGAAAAAAAGGGTTAGCCTTACATACCTTTTCGTCGGACTATTCTACACTTGCACGCTTCCTTCCAATGCTAGCGTCTATACCTTCATTAATATCATAACAATGGCCATTAGTTATTCACGTTATCCACATTATTTAGATTCCTTAATTTGCCTCTAATTCTCCCATATTCATGGTCATAACATCCAACTTCGTCCATTCGTCTAAAGTGTATAGTTCATGATCTTAGTACTATTTATAATGCATTCATATCACAACACAACAACATTTATGATTCAATTCAAACTATTCCTCAAAATGTCACTATTCATCATTCATGACTTACTTGACCATATTTTCTACAATCCATGTCATGTAAAAATCATGAATCTTACCTTAGAAGCTGTAGGAACAAGCTTTGGTTAATAATACTCCACTTTGAACAAAACCCTAGTTTTTCTCCATTTGCATTTCTTGACTTGAATGGTATTTAATGGCTTGCTTACACTTGATTCACTTGTTTATGTTGTTGGTGGCTTATAGTCCTTGAAAACCTATGAAATAAATGTAGAGAGATGATTCTAGAGAGAAGTGGTGTAGTGTAGAAATGAAATAAAACAAGTCTTGGTCCTTATATTTAATGAACTGAAAATCTGTGCTGGGGTGAACAGTCGTTGTCCATGGAGGTTTACGGTCCGTATTTCAGTTTACGGACCGTCCCTCGTGGTCGTCTTTAACCTTAAGCAGCACCAGAAACTTTAGGCTGCATGCATGGTGATTTACGACCATGGTTTACGGGCCGTAAATCACTTTACGGTCTGTCCTCCTGGTCGTATTTTACCATTTCTCCACTGGGCAGAAAGTCGAAGCCTTGCATGGCAGTTTACGACCTTCCAGTTTACGGACCGTATACCAGTTTACGGTCCGTATTTTGCACTTTACGACTACTAGGCAGTTTTTCCAACTTTCAACTTTTCAAATTTCTCGACTTTTCATTCTAATCATTCTCGTCCATTTACGCACATTGCTCATGAAACATTATACACTCGCACTCCTCGCACATATCACTAGTTCGTTCACTTGCGTATCAACGGGAAATTTTCCGAGGTGTAACATTCTACCCCCCTTAGGAACATTCGTCCTCGAATGTTAAAGGCTTGGGGAATTCTATAACAATTTCGCCATAGTTTCCTCTGTAATGTGGCACTACCACCCTGTCACAGCAACCCACAATAACAATGCCTCACAGGGCAACATTACAACAGCACTAGAAATTTGGTCACACACGACCTGAATGTATAAAAGGGAATCATACATACCTCATGATCTCGACATCTCATCTTGGACTTCTCCCAATGGCTGAAATAAATGTGGGTATTTGGATCGCATATTCTCTTCCTCTTCCCATGTCATTTCCTCTCGATTGTTATTTCTCCACAGAACTTTAATTGAGGCCACTTCTTTGTTTCTAAGCCTCTGTACTTGCCTATCTCATATGGAAATGGGTATTTCATCATAAGTTAACTTTTCTGTCACTAGAATATCATTCACTGGGACGATCCTCGTACGATCTCCAACACACTTCCGAAGCATCAAGACATGGAATACTGGATGAACTGACTCCAAATCTGGAGGTAGATCTAGCTCATAGGCCACTTTGCCTACTTTGCGCACAATCTCGTAAGGCCCTATACACCGGGGACTAAGCTTCTCCTTTTTGCCAAATCTCATAACGCCCTTCATTGGCGACACTTTCAAGAATACTCAATCTTTCACTTCAAACTCCAAGTCTCTTTGGCGATTATCCACATAGGACTTTTGGCGACTTTGAGCCGCTAACAACCGATCTTGTATGAGCTTGACTTTTTCTATGGCTTGCTGGACCAAATCTGGCCCTATCAACTTGGCCTCTCCAGTTTCAAACCACCCAATCGAGGATCTACACTTTCGCCCATATAAAGCCTCATACGGTGCCATTTGAATGCTAGAATGATAACTGTTATTGTAAGAAAACTCAATGAGTGGCAAATGGTCATCCCAATTTCCTCCAAAATCTATCATACATGCCCGTAACATATCTTCAAGAGTCTGAATAGTATGTTCAGCTTGCCCATCGGTCTGGGGGTGAAATGTCGTGCTAAGGCGCACTTGGGTCCCTAAACCCTCTTGGAAAGACCTCTAAAACTTGGCTGTAAACTGAGTTCCTCTATCGGAGATAATAGATACTGGAACACCGTGGAGTCTCACTATCTCTTTAAGATAAAGCTTTGCGTAATCTTCAGCCACATAGGTCGTCCTGACCGGTAAGAAATGACTTGATTTAGTGAGTCTATCCACGATCACCCATATGGAATCATATTTACGTCGAGAACGGGGTAAGCCTGAAATGAAATCCATATTAATCACTTCCCACTTCCACGTCGGGATTTCTATAGCTTGCAATAATCCACCCGGCTTTTGGTGCTCGATTTTCACCTGTTGATAATTAGGACATTGAGCCACGAATTCCGCTATATCTTTCTTCATAATATTCTACCAATATATGGACTTAAGATCATGATACATTTTCGTCGCTCCAGGGTGAATGGAGTAACAGGAACAATGACCTTCTCTCAAAATCTGGTGGCGTAGACCTGCCACATCGGGAACACATAATCTGCCCCGGCATTGGAGAACTCCGTCTCCTGAAATATCAAACGATGACTCCTCTTTCTGAGGGAGTGCATATCTGTACTGCATTAGGGTGGGATCCTCATACTGTCGCTCTTTTACTTCCGCTACTAGCGATGAAGCTGCTGAATTATGAATAGTACCTCCGCTGCTACCTGAGTCCACCACTCGGACTCCTAGGCTAGCTAACTGCTGAAGATCACGGGCCATATCTTTCTTTTCTGGTCGTACATCACTTAGACTTCCCATCGACCTACGGCTAAGAGCATCAGCCACAACATTTGCCTTTCCGGGCTGGTACAGGATCTCAACATCATAGTCTTTTAGCAACTCTAGCCATCGTCATTGCCGCAAATTCAACTCTTTCTGCGTGAAGATGTACTGGAGACTCTTATGATCTGTATAAATATCCACGTGGACACCATATAAGTAATGTCTCCATATCTTTAATGCATGGACCACCGCGGCCAATTCTAAGTCATGGGTAGGATAATTCTGCTCATGTTTTCGTAACTGCCTGGAAGCTTATGCAACCACCTTTCCATGTTGCATCAATACACAGCGTAGCCCAACACCTGAAGCATCGCAATAAACAACGTATCCTTCCAATCCCTCTGGAAGTGTCAGAACTGGGGCAGAAGTCAATCGACCCTTTAACTCTTAGAAACTACGTTCGTAAGCGTCTGTCCATTGAAACTTGACTGACTTCTGAGTCAACTTTGTAAGCGGTGCAGAAATAGAAGAGAAACCCTCAACAAATCTTCTGTAATAACCTGCTAAGCCCAAAAAGCTACGAACCTCCGTAGGGGTCGTGGGCCTTGGCCAAGTCTTCACTGCCTCAATCTTTTGGCTATCCACTCGAATACCGTCAGCTGCAACAATGTGGCCCAGAAATGCCACTGAGTTCAACCAAAACTCGCATTTGGAAAACTTCGCGAATAACTCTCGAGTTCGAAGAACTCCAAGGACAATACGCAAGTGATCCGCATGTTCTACCTCGGATCTAGAATACACTAGGTTATCATCGATGAATACAATCACGAATAGATCCAGAAAAGGCCTGAATACATTGTTCATTAAGTCCATAAACACTGTCGGTGCATTAGTTAACCCAAACGACATCACTCGGAACTCAAAATGACCGTATCTTGTTCTGAAAGCTGTCTTAGGGATATCTTTCTCCCTAACTCTTACTTGGTGATACCCGGACCTTAAATTGATCTTTGAAAACCACTTGGCACCTTGTAATTGATCAAATAGATCATCAATCCTCGGAAGAGGATATTTGTTCTTAATCGTCACCTTATTTAATTGTTGATAATCAATGCACATTCTCAAGGAGCCATCCTTCTTTCGGACAAACAATACAGGTGCTCCCCACGGGGATGAACTGGGCCTAATGAAGCCTTTATCAAGCAAGTCTTTCAATTGCTCCTTCAACTCTTTCAATTCTGCGGGGGCCATTCTATAGGGAGGAATAGATATGGGTTTAGTGTCTGGCAACACATCAATCGCAAAATCAATATCCCGCTCGGGAGGAAGGCCTGGAAGCTCTTCCGGGAACACATCCGGAAATTCATTCACTACCGGAACTGACTGAAGAGTCGGCGACTCAGCTTCAACATCTTGAACTTGCACTAAGTGATAGATACACCCTTTCGTGATCATCTTTCTTGCCTTCAGATAGGAAATAAACCTACCTTTTGGTGACGCCGTATTTCTTTCCACTCTAAAACTGGTTCTCCCGGAAACTGGAAGCGAACCATTTTTATTCTACAATCGACATTGGCGTAGCAAGAAGCCAACCAATCCATGCCCATAATGACATCAAAATCTACCATCTTTAGTTCATGCAAGTCAGCTATAGTAGGGGCAGTCACATATCACGACTACACAATCTCTATACACTCGGCTAGCTATCACCGATTCGCCAACGGACGTAGACACCTCAAAAGGTTTGATCGACTCCGGCTCAACTATAAATCGACCTGCAATATATGGAGTAACATAAGACAATGTGGAGCCTGGATCAATCAAAGCATATACATCATGAGAGTCAGGAGAAGACTGAAGACCTTGGCGTCCAGCCAATGCATAAATACGGTGCTGAGGACCGCTAGAAGTGGGAGCTCTCCCTCTACCTCTACCATGGCCAGCTAGCGCATGTGAACCTGGCCCCGTAGGGCGTACAGATGCTGAAGATCCGACTGCTGACCCTGAAGGCTGGGTACTACCTCTGCCATGAATTGAGGGGCAATCACGCATGATACGGCCTGGCCGGCCACATGAATACCAAGCGTCTGAACCTGATCGGCACTGACCCCAATGAAACTTTCCACACTGGGAACATCGTTGTACGGGTGGCCTTGGCTGGCCTAAATCACCTCTAAACTGACCCGACTCCGGGCCGGAATGAGTAGATCTGTCAAATCTCTGCCCCGTAAACTGTGGAGGTGTACTGGTCGTAGGATAGCTTGAATGCCTGGGGAACTGTTGTCTGTGCCCGCCCCAGGACTCACTTATCGAACCCGAAGGTCTAGCCCTCTTGCTATGTCCCCTGTCTTGCTCACGATCATTTCTCCGCTGTTGTAGGTGTTCCTCTAATTCCTGAGCATGTGCCGGAATGTGTGCAATATCCATGCCATCCTGAAGGGACGCAGACAAGCATTTATCCATTAAGTGTGGCTGTTATATCCCGTGTTTTCGTATATTCGAAAAATTTGAAATAATTTTGACTTGTAACGAATGAGGCCATATGTGGACCTTACTTAGTATGAATGTGTCGGCTATGACAACATTGGTGTGGAAATACAGGAGGAGGCCAAGGGAAAAATTGGAATTTTGGGAATTTATTTCGGGAATTACAAAACAAGATTTGTAGCCAATTGGGCTAAAAAAAATAAGAAAATGAGGCCCAAAAAAAAAAGAGCCCAACCGGCCATAGGGCTTGGCCCAACCCATGAACATTGGTCATATGACTAATTAATAAAGTGGGTATTATATATGTGTGCTTATCCTTAGAAGCTTCAAGAAAACAAAAGTAAGAACAAAAACAAAAAAAGGGAGAGGCAATCGGCCAATGGAAAGGGAAAGAGAAAAAGAAAAAAAAAATCTTGGAGCCTTCAACTTTGATTCAAGAATTATAATTTCCTTGTATTCCTACTAAGTTCAAGATTCTCTACAAAGTGGTATAATTATTTTGGCAAGAAAGTAACTTTGGTGGCAAGGAGAACTTATTGGAAAAAGGTAAGGATTTCTTGTTTCTTTTATGCTACGGAAGATTTATAGATGTTATAGTATGTAGAAATGAATGAAAAGTATGAAAATTTTGTGTGTTGTGGATGTGTGTGTTTGGCCGTGTGCATCAAATTGGAGGGGGAATATGAATTAAATTATTTAGTATGTTAATTGTGTTGTTGTTGCCTTGTGATGAAAATAGAAGATAAATGGCTCTTGTTGTTAGGGAAAATTTGTCGTAAGGTTGTTGTAGGAAAATATGCAATTTTATTGTAGTTTATGTAATTATGGAAATGAAAGTGGTAAGGTGCAAATTATGATTGTTGTAAATGAAATTGGAAGATAAGAATATGTTGTGGATGTCTATGTTGAAGATTGGAAGTTTAGGTGAATTATGGTTTTGGTGGAAGTTTGTATATTTTGTATAATTTGTTAATATTTTGTAGAAACGATATGAAATGCTTTTGAATTGTATTGTGATGATCTTGGTTGGGAATGAATATGAGAATGTTGGTATTGAGTTGAAAATGTGAAGTTGGAATAAAAGATATTGTGTTATGTTGGAAAGAAGAATAGTTATGCTATATTGTGTTTATAATGATTGTTGGTGTTGTGGGTATTGTTGTTGGTTTGGTTGTTGATATTTTGAGCCGAGTTATATTCTCGGGGCAGCGAAATTATAGGGGAAATGCTGCCCAAATTTTTGTAGACAAGTAGTGAATTAAAGATTTGAAGGCTAAAAGCCTTACTATTGACAATTGCTAAATATGACCATTTGTAGATTTTGGACGAAACGGGAATCGAATTTGAGCGAGCGTAAGGCGCAACTAAGGTATGTAAAGCTACCCCTTTTCTTCTCTTGGCATGTCCTAGGTGTACTAGATTCGGATTTGAGCCTCGTAGGTTATTCTGCTCATACAAAAGCGAGTCTGAATTTTGGTACTATTCATTCAGCACAATTGAATTATAGTCCTTAAGTTTTGTTGGAAAACTGTTCAAACATCCATAACCCGTACAGACGTGATCGGCTCGCTTTGAAACCGTCATGGATGACTCCATAGAGTCCAATGTTTGTAATTTATATCTGCCACCTCGACTTGACCCGAGGTGGGCCCACAAGTTCCGAAACTTCCTTCGTTTGTCTCACTTGAGCTATTCTTGTATGATATAAAAGTAAGTATTCTGATATTCTGGATAAGCTACTTACCTTCTGTATTTTTCCTGATATACGATTCTTGTGTGATGCATGATTCTGCCATGTGTGATTTATGTTTGGAGATTAATAAAGTTGGCATTTATATTATTGTGCGCACTATGTGATATTGACCGCTGGATTCTTGATCGCGGTGTGTGCGACATTGACCGCTGGATTCTTGACCGCGGTATGCCGCATTTGTGATGTTGACCACTGGATTCTTGATCGCGGTGTGTGCGACATTGACCGCTGGATTCTTGACCGCGGCATGCCGCATTTGTGATATTGACTGCTGGACTCCTGACCGCGGTATCTGTGACATTGACCGCTGGACCCCTGACCGCGGTATGTCGAGTTTGGGATGCTAACCGTTGGACACTTGATCGCGGTATGTGTGATAGTGACCGCTGGACTTTTGGCCATGGTAATTGTGTGTTTGATTTTCTTTGTGTATGAGACGGAAATGTTTTTCAAAAGAAAGCAAAGTATTTTGGCATTTTGATTGCCGTATTTGTCTTCCGGAACCTTTTATGTATGATTTGTACGTCAGATGCAACACTTTGGTATTATGGCTATTGTGCTCCCCTTCTGTACATTTTACTTCGGTTATGTCTTCGTTTTCTGTACTTCATGCTTTGCATACTCAGTACATCTTTCGTACTGACCCCCTTCCTTCGGGGGCTGCGTTTCATGCCCGCAGGTACAGATTCACGTTTTGGTGACCCACTAGCGTAGGATTTCCCTTTTGCTATTCGGAGTGCTCCCTTTGTTCCGGAGCCAACGTTTTGGGTACATACTCTTCCGATGTATATGTTTATGTTTATTCAGGGTACGGCGGGGCCCTGTCCCGCCATCTGATTCTGTTGTTCCGTGTTAGAGGTCTGTAGACATAGACGTGGGTAATGTACAATTTTGTTTGGGCGCGTTGTGTGAATTGTGTTTGTTCCGTGTTAGAGGTCTGGTGGTATTTGGACGTGGGTATGCTTTGGTAAGTTATGTATAGTATGATAGCCTTGCCGGCTTCTGTGCAGTATATATGATTGTAGGCACCAGTGTGGAGCCACGTCTGATATTTATTTGTGTACGAGTCGTCTGTATGCTGAATCTGGTAAATGAGCGCGTAGGGGTGCCCAGTTCGGGCACTAGTCACGACCTACGGGGATTGGTCGTGACAGAAGTGGTATCAGAGCGGTTCGTCCTCGGATTATCTACAGACCGTGTCTAGTAGAGTCTTGTTTATCGAAGTGTTGTGCACCACATCTATAAACAGGAGGCTACAGGGCATTTAGCGTGTTATCTTTCCTTCTGGTCCTAGATCATGCGATAGAGCTGTGTTATCAGGATGGTTCTTCCCTGACGAATTGTTATATTTTCAGCGATGCCTCCGAAGAAGGACACAGCCGCCCAGAAGGGCAAGTCTACAGCGGCAGGTGAGACCAGCCGAGCTCAGGTGACTACTAGGGCTCGTGCCCAGATCGAGCCAGATGTTGTGCCTTCGACGGCCAGTTCTGCTACACCACCAGTATCGGAAGGATTTGGAGCAGCCACAGCTGCAGCACAGGGGGCGGCTCCATCGCCAGCTCTCGCGGCACCAGTACCTGTACCTCCAGCCCCCCAGCCAGGGGCGGATGATGGGACCCTGCGAGAGGCAGCCCAGTTATTGACTCAATTGGTAGCGGGGCAGGTTTACAGACAGGGAGCAGGGGATGATCGTGTAGACAGGCGCGATAGTCAGAGGGCCCGTGATTTTCTGCTTTGTCGCCCACCAGAGTTTTCCGGGTCAAAGCCCGCAGAAGACCCTCAGGAGTTCATCCGACAGATGCAGCGTACCCTGCGATTGAGTAGTGCCTCCGAGACAGAGTCGGTTGAGTTGGCATCGTACCGGTTGCACGATGTAGCGGCTAATTGGTACGAGTGTTGGATACTATCCAGAGGCGAGGGTGCCCCTCCAGCCGTATGGGGAGAGTTTACAGAGGCCTTCCTGGCCCATTTTCTACCTCCGGAGGTGAGGCGGGCCAGAGTAGACAGATTCCTGCTGTTGAGACAGAGGGGCAGGAGTGTCAGGGAGTACAGTCTGGAGTTTGATTCGCTGGCTAGATATGCGCCCGCTTATGTCGCTGATATGACTGAACGGATGCACCGGTATATGATAGGGCTGGATGATTATTTGGTTGACAGCTGCACGGTGATGGCGGCCCAGACAGGGATGGACATTGCCCGTATACAGGCCCACGCCCAGAGTATGGAGGACCGATACCGAGGGCGTCAGCCTGACAGAGATTATGATAGGGGTCCGCCCAAGAGGTCCAGATCCGCGAGATATTCGGGGGAATCGCGAGGCAGGCAGCCCCAGCAGCAGCAGAGCAGATATCCTCCCCAACCAGCACAGAGCACACCCCCACAGTTCCTCGGCTGGGGACCGGATGGTGCAGAGTATTCAAGGGCAGGCCAGAGCTCTAGGGCTTCAGGCTTACAGATGGACAGAGGGTCCAGCCAGTTGAGGCCACCCCTACCCCGATGTCCTCACTGTAGGTGACACCACCCGGAGGGGGAGTGTCGTCATGCCACGGGTGCTTGCTTTACCTGCGACCAGCAGGGCCACTATATGAGAGATTGCCCACTCAGGGACAATGCCGGGGGAGCAGCTCAGCCTACCGGGTCAGTCGCCGGTTCGTCTTCCCCTTCCGTAGCTATGCGCCCGATGGGACGGGGCACACCGGCACGAGCAGGCCATGGCAGAGGCCGTGGCGGAGCCTCCAGTTCCGGCGGTCCATCGAACCGCCTATATGCTTTGACCAGCCGGCAGGACCCAGGAGCGTCACCAAGTGCAGACCCAGGTATATTATTAATCTTTACTTAAGAGATATGTGTATGGATAGGTCTGTACTCTACCATATTACGTGATTTTTTTCTTCTGGGTGTTGGTAAAAGTAAGGTAATTCAACCCAATAGAACTATATGAGATAGCCATAAATATACAGATGGAAATGGACATTGAGGATTCAGAAGGGCGATATGATAACTGTATGGTTTAGACCGGGGTGGGACCCGCTACGAGAATTTTTCGAAAATTTACTAAGACCCCGATCTACCCTAAATTGCGTGACAAAGGTCGTGTGGGGCAGTCGACCTAATTATATTAGCATTAACGCATGAAAACGCATGAGAGTTTCGAGGTTAAGCGTGCTGGGGCCAGAGTAATTTTGGGATGGGTGACCACCTGGGAAGTACCCGAAAGTTTCATAAATGTAGTTATAAAAGACAAATGGGGAATTTGGAGTAACTTAAAGGGAATTAGATGTACTGAATGGGTAGAAACCCTGAATAGGTCGAGTAGGCTAAGGAGAACCCAACCGGTAAAGGAAAAGGGAGCGCAACACAGTTTTCTGATCAGAGTAAGTTTGAATAAGTGTTCGGAAATGTCTAGTGAGCAGAATGGTAGTAAATATATGTGCATGCGTACGACATCCCATTTATGACCGCACCGATAGACGGTGGGCCCCAACAGTCGGTGTTGTACTACATAAGAGACAATGACTAAATGGAATCTACAAGACGAAGCGAAAAATATGGTATGGATGTTATGAGTAGACGGATACTAGTTCCACCAGGCAAAGCTGAAAGGTTTTAGTATAGCGATGCACGGGAATAGAAGGAAATGAGTAAGGGAAAAGGGGAAAATAACTATGGTAGCGTTTGAAATTTCTTGAAGGAAAGACAGAGACTTTCCCGAAGTACGATGAGCCCCATAAGGTCAGTTGAACATTCGAGGACGAATGTTCTAAAGGGGGGGAGGATGTTATATCCCGTGTTTTCGCTTATTCAAAAAATTTGAAATAATTTTGACTTGTAACGAATGAGGCCATATGTGGACCTTACTTAGTATGAATGTGTCGGCTATGATAACATTGGTGTGGAAATACGGGAGGAGGCCAAGGGAAAAATTGAAATTTTGGGAATTTATTTCGGGAATTACAAAACAAGATTTGTAGCCAATTGGGCTAAAAAAAATAAGAAAATGAGGCCCAAAAAAAAAGGAGAGCCCAACCGGCCATAGGGCTTGGCCCAACCCATGAAAATTGGTCATGTGACTAATTAATAAAGTGGGTATTATATATGTGTACTTATCCTTAGAAGCTTCAAGAAAACAAAAGTAAGAACAAGAACAAAAAAGGGGAGAGGCAATCGGCCAAGGGAAAGGGAAAGAGAAAAAGAAAAAAAAATCTTGGAGCCTTCAACGTTGATTCAAGAATTATAATTTCCTTGTATTCCTACTAAGTTCAAGATTCTCTACAAAGTGGTATAATTATTTTGACAAGAAAGTGACTTTGGTGGCAAGGAGAACTTATTGGAAAAAGGTAAGGATTTCTTGTTTCTTTTATGCTACGGAAGATTTATAGATGTTATAGTATGTAGAAATGAATGAAAAGTATGAAAATTTTGTTTGTTGTGGATGTGTGTGTTTGGCCGTGTGCATCAAATTGGAGGGGGAATATGAATTAAATTATTTAGCATGTTAATTGTGTTGTTGTAGCCTTGTGATGAAAATAGAAGATAAATGGCTCTTGTTGTTAGGGAAAATTTGTCGTAAGGTTGTTGTAGGAAAATATGCAATTTTATTGTAGTTTATGTAAATATGGAAATGAATGTGGTAAGGTGCAAATTATGATTGTTGTAAATGAAATTGGAAGATAAGAATATGTTGTGGATGTCTATGTTGAAGATTGAAAGTTTAGGTGAATTATGGTTTTGGTGGAAGTTTGTATATTTTGTATAATTTGTGAATATTTTGTAGAAATGATATGAAATGCTTTCAAATTGTATTGTGATGATCTTGGTTGGGAATGAATATGAGAATGTTGGTATTGAGTTGAAAATGTGAAGTTGGAATAAAAGATATTGCGTTATGTTGGAAAGAAGATTAGTTATGCTATATTGTGTTTATAATGATTGTTGGTGTTGTTGGTATTGTTGTTGGTTTGGTTGTTGATATTTTGAGCCGAGTTATATTCTCGGGGTAGCGAAATTATAAGGGAAATGCTGCCCAAATTTTTGTAGACAAGTAGTGAATTAAAGATTTGAATGCTAAAAGCCTTACTATTGACAATTGGTAAATATGTTCATTTGTAGATTTTGGGCGAAACAGGAATCGAATTTGAGCGAGCGTAAGGCGCAACTAAGGTATGTAAAGCTACCCCTTTTCTTCTCTTGGCATGTCCTAGGTGTACTAGATTCGGATTTGAGCCTCGTAGGTTATTCTGCTCATAGAAAAGCGAGTCTGAATTTTGGTACTATTCATTCAGCACAATTGAATTATAGTCCTTAAGTTTTGTTGGAAAACTGTTCAAACATCCATAACCCGTACAGACGTGATCGGCTCGCTTTGAAACCGTCATGGATGACTCCATAGAGTCCAATGTTTGTAATTTATATCCGCCACCTCGACTTGACCCGAGGTGGGCCCACAAGTTCCGAAACTTCCTTCGTTTGTCTCACTTGAGCTATTCTTGTATGATATAAAAGTAAGTATTCTGATATTCTGGATAAGCTACTTACCTTCTGTATTTTTCCTGATATACGATTCTTGTGTGATGCATGATTCTGCCATGTGTGATTTATGTTTGGAGATTAATAAAGTTGGCATTTATATTATTGTGCGCACTATGTGATATTGACCGCTGGATTCTTGACCGCGGTGTGTGCGACATTGACCGCTGGATTCTTGACCGCGGTATGCCGCATTTGTGATGTTGACCACGGGATTCTTGACCGCGGTGTGTGCGACAATGACCGCTGGATTCTTGACCGCGGCATGCCGCATTTGTGATATTGACCGCTGGACTCCTGACCGCGGTATGTGCGACATTGACCGCTGGACCCCTGACCGCGGTATGTCGAGTTTGGGATGCTAACCGCTGGACACTTGGTCGCGGTATGTGTGATAGTGACCGCTGGAATTTTGGCCGCGGTAATTGTGTGTTTGATTTTCTTTGTGTATGAGACGGAAATGTATTTCAAAAGAAAGCAAAGTATTTTGGCATTTTGATTGCCGTATTTGTCTTCCGGAACCTTTTATGTATGATTTGTACGTCAGATGCAACACTTTGGTATTCTGGCTATTGTGCTTACCTTCTGTACATTTTACTTCGGTTATGTCTTCGTTTTCTGTACTTCATGCTTTGCATACTCAGTACATCATTCGTACTGACCCCCTTCCTTCGGGGACTGCGTTTCATGCCCGCAGGTACAGATTCACGTTTTGGTGACCCACTGGCGTAGGATTTCCCTTTTGCGATTCGGAGTGCTCCCTTTGTTCCGGAGCTGACGTTTTGGGTACATACTCTTCCGATGTATATGTTTATGTTTATTCAGGGTACGGCGGGGCCCTGTCCTGCCATCTGATTCTGTTGTTCCGTGTTAGAGGTCTGTAGACATAGACGTGGGTAATGTACAGTTTTGTTTGAGCGTTGTGTGAATTGTGTTTGGGCGGCCCATCCGCCGTGGCAGCCCTATTGGCCGCGTGTATGTATGCTTTGGTAAGTTATGTATAGTATGATAGCCACGCCGGCTTCTATGCGGTATATATGATTGTAGGAACCAATGTGAAGCCACGTCTGATATTTATTTGTGTACGAGTCGTCTGTATGCTGAATCTGGTAAATGAGCGCGTAGGGGTGCCTAGTTCGGGCACTAGTCACGACCTACGGGGATGGGTCGTGACAGTGGCCCTAGGCCTTTCACGAACCGGTGCACCCCAACGCCCATATCCGCTACCATGGCCGAAGCATACCTGGCCAAGGAGTTGAAGCGGAGACTATACTCTGTAGCACTTATGCTACCTTGCCTCAAATTCAAGAATTTATCGGCCCTAGCTCGCTGAACTTCTGGAGGCATATAATGACGGAGAAAAGCATCAACAAACTTTTGCCATACCGGTGGAGGTGCATTGGCTCCCTGTGAAGCCATCCAAACTGTATACCACTGGATTGAGACATCCCTCAACCTATACGACGCTAGCTCTACCGACTCAGTGTCTGAAGCATGTATCAATCGGAGCGTCTTCAACATACCGTCTATGAAGTCCTGAGGATCCTCCTCTGGTCTCGACCCAAGGAATTCCGGGGGTTTCAAAGTAATGAAGTCACGGGCCCTTGCACTAATAGCCCTGTCGCCTTGCCCCGAGCTTTACCTCTGAGTCTGGGCCGCAACCAACAGAGTCAACAAATTAATGGCCTGTCTCACATCTTGGCCCGAAGCATTCGGTGGAGGAGCTGGAGCCGGGGCTGAGGCTCCCACGTGCTCCTCGGTAATAGGCACTGTCTGGGAAGACTGAGATTGAGCCGCACTCTGGGACTCACTTTCCTCTGCTACCGGTGGCGGTGCTCTTTTAGCCCGCTTTTCTGCCACCGTCTTGCCCTTTTGGGCTGCTGTAGCCTTTTTCTTTTTAGGCATCTCCAAAATACACAACACACGATTTAGGAGCAAGAATTTCCTACATCATAGCTCAATCGCACGATTCTTATGAAGAAAGAAGGTCATTTATTCCTAAAATGTCCGCAGCTTCTTGTTTATAAGTGTGGCGCGCAACACACCCGTAACCAACACTATACTAGACACGGCTCGTAGACACACCCTAGGACTGAACTGCTCTGATACCACTTTTGTCACGACCCGACTCGGAGCCGCGACGAGCACCCGGTGCTAGCCCACTCGAGCACCCTCTTAGCTTACTCTTATACTTACATGTAGCTAAGCCACATAATTATACATACATTTCCATTTATTCGTCAACTAGTCCCAATTGGACAACAGTA
This sequence comes from Lycium barbarum, assembly GCF_019175385.1. NCBI lineage: Eukaryota > Viridiplantae > Streptophyta > Magnoliopsida > Solanales > Solanaceae > Lycium > Lycium barbarum. Next base: position 35,226,006 of record NC_083344.1, read on the forward strand.
CATTTATATCACCATAGGCATTTATGCCACATCAATGTACATGGGCCAACGTGGCCGACAAAATGATACACAAAACATAGCCCGACAAGGCCAGACATGTCTAACCATATACACATGACTACGAGCCTCTAGGAAGAGTATAACACATCACTTGAGCGGGACAGGACCCCGCTATGCCCATAATTATATACATAAAAGAATAAGTACCCAAAAGCTATGGCTTCGAAGGAAATGGAGCTCCGCTATGTAATCTCTGAATAAGCAGCTATGGATCAAGTCTGTCTCCCTGTGCACCTGCGGGCATGACGCAGCATCCACAAATAAAAGGACGTCAGTACGAAGAATGTACTGAGTATGTAAAGCATGATCAACATCAATGTAGAAGCATCATAGACAATACATGAAGTGGCATAGGAGGGAAGACAATAATATCATCATCATGGCACTTACCTGCCTTTCATAGGAACTTTCCATTTCTCATGCGTATTTCGTAATAGTGCTCGTATTCGTATAAAGGCCCCTAGTCGCATTCATATACATAGTCTTTTCACATTCATATACATATTATATACATAGCCATACACTTATATACATACATAGCGTACCCGACCATAAGGTTCGGTGTTTCGTACATACTTGGCCAACCAAGGCTCAATGTTATTTCTACCTGGCCCTACCAAGGCCTCAAGGTTATCCGTACCATCTGCAGATGTGTGCGCGCGTTACGTAATCATATACATACATATATATATACATCCATATACATATATTCTACCCGACATTATAACCTCGGGGTGTCATTATAGCCCTTCATAGGCACCTGTGAATATAATAGCCCGTAGGCACCTTTAGCATCATTATTATTATCATTGTCATCACTAACATCATCATTTTCGCTACATCTCTATCTTATGCTTACTCGTCAAATGGGGTGCGTAGTACATTCGTAACACGTATCGAGGATCGTGGGCTTATGAGCTCGGAGTGTTAATCGTTTGAATACAACATACTCATATACAGGGTTCAAGAGTTTGGCCAAGGAACCATGCCTTATGAAAAAAAAAGGGTTAGCCTTACATACATTTTCGTCGGACTATTCTACACTTGCACTCTTCCTTCCAATGCTAGCGTCTATACCTTCATTAATATCATAACAATGGCCTTTAGTCATTCACGTTATCCACATTATTTAGATTCCTTAATTTGCCTCTAATTCGCCCATATGGTCATAGCATCCAACTTCGTCCATTCGTCTAAAGTGTATAGTTCATGATCTTAGTACCATTTATAATGCATTCATATCACAACACAACAACATTCATGATTCAATTCAAACTATTCCTCAAAATGTCACTATTCATCATTCATGACCTACTTGACCATATTTTCTACAATCCATGTATTTCAACTCTTAAATACCTTAAACATCATGTAAAAATCATAAATATTACCTTAGAAGTTGTAGGAACAAGCGTTGGTTAATAATACTCCACTTTGAGCAAAACCCTAGTTTTTCTCCATTTGCATTTCTTGACTTGAATGGTATTTAATGGCTTGCTTACACTTGATTCACTTGTTTATGTTATTGGTGGCTTATAGTCCTTGAAAACTTATGAAATAAATGTAGAGAGATGATTCTAGAGAGAAGTGGTGTAGTGTAGAAATGAAATAAAACAAGTCTTGGTCCTTATATTTAATGAACTGAAAATCTGTGTTGGGGTGAACAGTCGTCGTCCATGGAGGTTTACGGTCCGTATTTCAGTTTACGAACCATCCCTCGTGGTCGTCTTTAACCTTAAGCAGCGCCAGAAACTTTAGGCTGCATGCATGGTGATTTACGACCATGGTTTACGGGCCGTAAATCACTTTACGGTCCGTCCTCCTGGTCGTATTTTACCATTTCTCCACTGGGCAGAAAGTCGAAGCCTTGCATGGCAGTTTACGACCTTCCAGTTTACGGACCGTATACCAGTTTACGGTCCGTATTTTGCACTTTACGACCACTGGGCAGTTTTGCCAACTTTAAACTTTTCAAATTTCTCGACTTTTCATTCAAATCGTTCTCGTCCATTTACGTACATTGCTCATGAAACATTATACACTCGCACTCCTCGCACACATCACTAGTTCGTTCACTTGCGTATCAACGGGAAATTTTCCGAGCTGTAACAAGCAGTCTGTCATAAAACACCCATAACTTTTTACTCTGATGTCACATTGACGAACGGTTTGTTGCATTGGAAACTACACTCAATGAACTTCAATTTGGATAAAAGAAGCACACCAATACTCCTCATATTATAGGAGATATACCTCTCCCAAGTTTGACAAAAATCCTGTCCAAAAGTTTTGTCAAGTTTTCCCAAAGTTCCGACGAACTCAATTCCTTAATTTGCTTGTTCTCAAATCCTTCGATAGTTTATTTCATGAGCTTAAACCCCTATAACCATAATATAGGAACATATAATCTCATATATCCTAGAAGATAACTCTAATTTCCACGATTCGGACAACTTGTTATATCCCGCGTTATCGCGCATTTGGAAAAAAATTGGGAACAATCTTGCTTTGTAGGAAATGAGGGTTATATTTGATTTTATTTCATATATGTCTGTTATTCATGAAAAATATTGATGCGGAAATACGGAAGAATGCCAAGGGCGAAATTGGAATTTTGGAAATTAGTTTCGGGAATTACAAAATGAGATCCATGAATTATTGGGCTAAAAAAAAAATCATAAAATTGAGGCCCAAATTAATGGGTGGCCGGCCATGGAGTAGAAAAGGGCCCAAACCCATTAATTAAAAGTTATGTGATAAATATGTATATTAAGGAGGAGCTTATCATCATCTTGTTAGAAGCTTCAAGAAAAACAAAACAAGAGCAAAAGAGAGAGAGGGGGTTTCGGCCCCCCTTCAAGAGAAAGAAAAAATTTCCAAGTCCTTAGACTTTGATCCAAAAATCTCTCCCTTCTTGAATTCTTGATAAGTTTAAGGCCCTCTACAACGTGGTATAATTAGTTTGGCAAGAAAATCCCGTTTGCGGAAAGTGGAAAATTGAAGAAAGAGGTAAGAATTTTATTCTTTTATGTTATGGAAGAAGTATACATGTTATAATGATTAGAATTGAATGAGAACTATGGGATTGTGTTGTGTATGTGTATGGCTATGTGTGTGTGAAAGTGGGTGTATGGCCGTGTGTTATAGGGTAGGGAAAGGAAGGTGAAATGCAATTTTGTTTAGCTTGTTAGTTGTGTCGTTGTGACATTTATGACGTAAATAAAGGTTTAATGACTTGAATTGGCTTTGAAGTTGCTTGTGGGTAATTATGAGAAATTATGTGAATTTTATATGACTTTTTGGTGTAAGTGTGGAGGCAAAATTCTAAATGTAAATTATGGTTGTGAATGAGTTTGGAAGGAAAACAATGTGATTTGGGAAGTCTTGTTGAATTCGTAGAAGTTTTGGATAGAATATGGAAAGTGACGGATTACTTGAATTCATGTATATTGCTTGGAATATTATTGGAATACGTTTGAATAATCTTGAATGAGTAAATGAATACGATAATGTTGATGTTAGTTTGATGTTGTGAAGTTCGAATGAAAGTCGTCGCTTTATGTAGAAAAGAAGAATATTGACGTTAGACCTATTTTGTTGTGATTCGTGATGTCTTTGGTATTGTGGGTTGTCGTTGATTGATATATTGGGCCGAGCTAGACCTCGGGGATGCTATACGTATAGGGGAAGTGCTGCCGAAATTTCGGTAGATAAATATTAAGTTAAGTGAATTCTTAAAGTCTCGCAATTCCTAATTGGTAACTTTGACCATTTGTAGATTCTGAGCGAAACAGGATTTGAGTTTTGGACGAGCGTAAGACGCATATAAGGTATGTAAGGCTACCCCATTCCTTCTTTTGCCATGTCCTAGGCATACTAGGTCGATATTTGAGCCCCGGAGGTAATTTGTTCATGGAAATCCGACTTGGAAATCGAGTACTATTCATTCAATTGAATTGAACTATAAAACTCATATTTTGTTGAAAAGTGATTAAATGTCCGAAACTTTTGTAAATGTAATCGAATCGCTTCGAAACTCCTATTTGTGATTCCATAGACCCCAAATGTCCGTAATTCATGTCCACCACCTCGACTTGACCCGAGGTGGGCCCACTACCCCGAGATTCCTTTGTTTGCTCTATTAGGCTCGTTTTTGTATAATGTCGGCAATGGACTTTTGATTATGAATTTGGCTATCGTAAATTAATGTTTTGACTGCCACGATATTCTAAATTATATTTTGAACCATAAATACTATTTCGAAATACTTTTGCGAAATGAATCCCGTCTTAACTAATTGTCCGAACTACTTGACTAAGCAGTTAGCATATGATATTGTCAAGTTTCAAAAGGTGTTTTGATATATAAATTGCATTGTTTGCTCACGACTCTGCTCGTGCCCTTATTATGACTTCGTTCACCGATTCCCGGGCCGGCTATGGTTCGTGCGCGCTATGATAAATTCGGCCGTATGCTGTGTTACGGTTCCCGAGACCTCGCCATAGGGTCGGGTTCCGTTTGGAGTTATGTTGTGATATGGCTGGTGATATGTTGTGATGATATGTGTGTTCGGGGATGTACGGAGATTTGAACCTTCTGGTGTTATGCTGTGTGTGGCACCAGCGTCGGAGTGGTGACCACGTTCCTGAGCTTTTGCATGATTTTATCTGCATTATGTATATATGTTTTTGGTACGGATTTTGATATAATGGTCAGTATCCCCTTTTTGTATCCTGTTTGTTTCCAGTTGTGGTTTACATTTCTGTACTCTATGCTTTACATACTCAGTACATCTTTCGTACTGACCCTCTTTTCTTCGGGGGGGCTGCGTTTCATGCCCGCAGGTACAGAGATTCGTGATCTGCCAGTGTAGGCCACACGTTCTGTTATTACAGAGTGCTCCTTTGATCCGGAGCCCATATGTCGGTATATATCTTTTGTGATGTACATGCATCTGTATATTTGACTATTTGGGGGTACGGCGGGGCCCTGTCCCATCATATGTTTTCGTTCTGTACTTGTAGAGGCCTGTAGTCATATATGTGGGTCATGGGTCATTGTGTGTGCGCGTTTGTTTGTGATCTGCGTCTTAGTGCGGTCCCGTTTACTATTATGGCCAAAACGGCCCATTTGTCTGTATACGTTTATGTATCTGGCGATGTATATTCCGCCAACCTATCAGATTTGGATACAGCCAGAATGGCCTGTATATTTGTATATGTGCTTATGATCGGCGATGTGTATTCCGCCGCTCCCTTCTGTTCTGATATGATATTTTGGTACGTGTGACCGCTTAAGACAAGTTTTGATTTAAATTATGTTTAAAATGGCTATTATGAAGTTTGAGCTAAGTTTGGGTTTGATAACTGGATATGTGAATCGATCTGGGTGCCCAAGTAGGGTGCCAGTCGCGGCCCACGGGGCTGGGTCGTGACAAAAGTGGTATCAGAGCGGTTTGTCCTCGGAATGTCTACAGGCCGTGTCTCGTAGATTCTTGTTTATCGGTGTGTTGTGCACCACATCTATAAACAGGAGGCTACAGGACGTTTAGGGTGTTACCTTTCTTTGAATCTTAGATCGTGCGATAGAGCCAGCTGTAGGAAATGAATTCCTTTTTTTACTAACCCTCTTATTTCTGCTGGAGAACGGTATCGACGCAAGACAGCAACTGATGATATTGGAAGTTACACAGTACTCAGGTAAGCAATGGTATGAATGATGTATGTCGGGGAAGTTATTTGAGGTATGATTGAAATATAAAGTTGAAGTTTGAACAGAGAAGTAAACAGGAAAGTGTAGCTGGTGCAGTTTGAGTTGGGTATGTGAGGTATGCCTCGGTATTCTTATACGTTATTTGAAAATGTTGGCCCTGTGTGGCTATGATGCGGTATGATATGATATGTATATATGTATATGTGTTGGCCCTGTGAGGCATGGTTGGTATTTTCTGCGTGCAGGTTTTGGGATAGTAAGAAATACAGAGGAACCTCTGCCCAAATTATTCCAGAAATATGAAGAGGGAAAATGAGATATAAGTTCTTAACATGTTTTGAAAGTCGATACCGATGGGGTAAATCCATTATGTGGGATTAAAGTTTAAGAGATACCCTCCGTGTCATTCGTAAGAAGTATCATCCCTATTTGGAAAATTTTATTTTGAGGAAACATAAATGGGTAGCAATTCGCAACTTATTTAAATGGACGAGAATATGTTACAACCCCATGTTGCTTTAGAAAAGCCTATATTGGAAGGCAAAAATGTCCAACGATTAAGTTTCATTTTATTGGAAGAATACGAAGTGTATGACAGGCAGTTGAGAATGCCTTACAGTAACATTTTACCAGTTTTCATCGATTAATTTGAGATGGAATTTGTGGCATGAAAACTTAAATTTGTGGGCTGTCTAAAATTATATATATGTATATGCAGGAAGGTAAATATTGAGGATTTATCGGGGATGACTCGGTAATTATATAGTAAGAAAAGTAAAAAGAATCGTCTTTAGAGCGGGGTGGGACCCGCTACGAGAACATTTCAAAATTTGTTAAGACCTCGATTTGCTTTAAATTACGTGATGAAAGTCGTGCGGGGAAATTGATGCAATTATACCGGCCTTAACGCGTCTAAATGCATTAAAGTTGTAAGGTTAAGCGTGCCAGGGCCAGAGCAATTCTGGGATGGGTGACCCCCTGGGAAATGTACAAAATTTTCCGCAAATATGGATACAAAGGACGAATAGGAAATTTGGAGTAACCTAAACGGAAATTAGGGTACGTGGAATGATTAGAAACTTTATAAAAGTCGCGTGGGCTGAGACAGATTAGATTAGTGAAAAAGGGAGACATTAACTGAACAGAATTTATGAGACAAAACGAAAGGTATGGTACAGATGTTGCGAAATAGACTGATATTTATTTGCTACTGGTTGAGATATTTTATCCATAGGTTCTCAAAATTCACAAGGAAAGACAGAATGACTGGACTCAAATTATTACGAATAGGTCTTTCTAATGATAAATAAGTATGGACTCATTCGCTCTTGGAAAATGGGATTAACTCCCCCACTGCGTATTGGTACTTATCGATTATAAAATATGGAAGATTCTAATATGACGATATTTTGGAAGGAAAAGAGAGTAATTGAGTATAAGATAAGGAGATCAAAATGCCAGAAAATTGAAAAGTAAGAAACCTATTTAAGCAGAGCCTCTAAAAGGGTCGACAGTCAAATACGAAATTACTTGCGAAAAGTGAACTGGAATGTAATAAGGCAGGGCAAAAGAAAAAAAAAAAACCTATCGCATGGAATGATGAATCATGTGAATGTTAAGTAATCCGACTATCGAGAAAATAGGACGACGGATAAGGAACGGGGTGAAGGAAGGATATAGTTATTAAAGGATAAATTGCCATATTAATTAAATTATTCGAGTGCCAGCTATCAGATAAGATTTGTACTATATGATTGAGAATTTCGTCACTTCGTGATTTTGTTAAGATCACGTACGAAGATAATCAAGTTATAAACTATAAAGGAAAAACATGGATACGGTATAAGAACAACCCCAAAGAGGGGGAGCGGATGAAAGTGAAGTAAAGTAGGTATAAATGGAAATAATTGACGCACACAAGATTAAAGCGATAAAGAATTGGCCTAGGTCTTCGACACAGACCGAGATGCGCAGTTTTCGGGGATTATCCAAGTATTACAGGAAAAAAATATTGTGGAGGACTTTGCTTCTTCTACGGAACTATTAGCGAAGCTAACTCAGAAGGTCGTGGAATTTCAGTGAACCGGTACGTGTGAATGCAGTTTCCAGTACTGGAGGGAAAAAAATTAATTACAGCTCTAGTTCTCGCTCTTCCCGAGGGGCCAGTCGGGTATGTTACTTATTATGATGCTTTTGGTATTGAGATAGGTTATGAATTAGTGCAGCACCGTTGAGTTATGGCCTAGGTTCCCCGGCAGTTTAAATCGCATGAGAGAAATTATCCCATACATAATCTGGAACTAGCCGCGATGATTCATGTTTTGAGAATATGGCGGCATTACGTACATGGGGTCCACGCTGATATTTATACGGACCATAAGAGCTCCAGTATATTTTTAAGCAAAAGGGAACTAGATCTACGGCATACATGGCTTGAATTATTGAAAGATTACAATGTTGATATTCTGTACCATCCAGGTAAAAGCCAATGTGGTAGCTAATGCACTTAGCCGTAAGTCCATGGACAGTTTGATTGGTATGCAGTTTGATGAGAAAGGATGGGTTCGTGGAAATTTATCAGTTAGCTAGCCTTGGAGTCCGTTTGGTCGATTCTGGAGATATTGGGATTTTGTTCGAGAAGTTGCTGAATCGTCAATTATAGAAGGAGTAAAACAGCATCAGTTTGAGGATCCTATTCTGGTACAGTACAAAGATACAACCCTTGATAAGAAAAAGACCCAGTTCGAGGTGTCACCTGATGGGTACTGTTATACACAGGCAGATTACGTGTGTCTGACGTTGCAGGGCTGAAATGGCCAATTATGGGCGAAGCACATAATGTTCGACATTCTGTTCATTCTGAATCCACGAAAATGTACCATGATCTTAGATATTTATGTTGATGGGACGGTATGAAAAGGGACACTGCAGAACTCGTTGGCCAATGCCCAAAATTGTCAGTAAGCCAAGATCGAGTATCAAAGGCCCGCCAGATTGCTTCAGGAATTAGAAATTTCAGTTTGGGAACGAGGAACGATTCGCATGAACTTCATTATAGGCTTACCGCGCACTCAGCGCGGATACGATTCTATTCGGAGTATTGTTGATAGATTAATGAGATCAGCCCATTTTCTTCTAGTTCGGACTACTTATTCAGCTGAGGATTATGCTAGATTATACATCAGAGAGATTGTCAGACTTCACGGAGTCCCTGTATCTATTATTACTGACCGAGGTGCCTAGTTTACGGTGAATTTCTGGAGGTCATTCCAGGAGGGATTAGGGACTCAGGTGAGCCTTAGTACAACATTTCATCCTCAGTCTTTTATGTTATGGAAGAAGTATACATGTTATAATGATTAGAATTGAATGAGAACTATGGGATTGTGTTGTGTATGTGTATGGCTATGTGTGTGTGAAAGTGGGTGTATGGCCGTGTGTTATAGGGTAGGGAAAGGAAGGTGAAATGCAATTTTGTTTAGCTTGTTAGTTGTGTCGTTGTGACATTTATGACGTAAATAAAGGTTTAATGACTTGAATTGGCATTGATGTTGCTTGTGGGTAATTATGAGAAATTATGTGAATTTTATATGACTTTTTGGTGTAAGTGTGGAGGCAAAATTCTAAATGTAAATTATGGTTGTGAATGAGTTTGGAAGGAAAACAATGTGATTTGGGAAGTCTTGTTGCATTCGTAGAAGTTTTGGATAGAATATGGAAAGTGACAGATTACTTGAATTCATGTATATTTCTTGGAATATTATTGGAATACGTTTGAATAATCTTGAATGAGTAAATGAATACGATAATGTTGATGTTAGTTTGATGTTGTGGAGTTCGAATGAAAGTTGTCGCTTTATGTAGAAAAGAAGAATATTGACGTTAGACCTATTTTGTTGTGATTCGTGATGTCTTTGGTATTGTGGGTTGTTGTTGATTGATATATTGAGTCGAGCTAGACCTCGGGGATGCTATACGTATAGGGGAAGTGCTGCCGAAATTTCGGTAGATAAATATTAAGTTAAGTGAATTCTTAAAGTCTCGCAATTCCTAATTGGTAACTTTGACCATTTGTAGATTCTGAGCGAAACGGGATTTGAGTTTTGGACGAGCGTAAGACGCATATAAGGTATGTAAGGCTACCCCATTCCTTCTTTTGGCATGTCCTAGGCATACTAGGTCGATATTTGAGCCCCGGAGGAAATTTGTTCATGGAAATCCGACTTGGAAATCGAGTACTATTCATTCAATTGAATTGAACTATAAAACTCATATTTTGTTGAAAAGTGATTAAATGTCCGAAACTTTTGTAAATGTAATCGAATCGCTTCGAAACTCCTATTTGTGATTCCATAGACCCCAAATGTCCGTAATTCATGTCCACCACCTCGACTTGACCCGAGGTGGGCCCACTACCCCGAGATTCCTTTGTTTGCTCTATTTGGCTCGTTTTTGTATAATGTCGGCAATGGACTTTTGATTATGAATTTGGCTATCGTAAATTAATGTTTTGACTGCCACGATATTCTAAATTATATTTTGAACCATAAATACTATTTTGGAAATACTTTTGCGAAATGAATCCCGTCTTGACTAATTGTCCGAACTACTTGACTAAGGAGTTAGCATATGATATTGTCAAGTTTCAAAAGGTGTTTTGATATATAAATTGCATTGTTTGCTCACGACTCCGCTCGTGCCCTTATTATGACTTCGTTCACTAGTTCCCGGGCCGGCTATGGTTCGTGCGCGCTATGATAAATTCGGCCGTATGCTGTGTTACGGTTCCCGAGACCTCGCCATAGGGCCGGGTTCCGCTTGGAGTTATGCTGTGATATGGCTGGTGATATGTTGTGATGATATGTGTGTTCGGGGATGTACGGAGATTTGAACCTTCTGGTGTTATGCTATGTGTGGCACCACCGTCGGAGTGGTGACCACGTTCCTGAGCTTTTGCATGATTTTATCTGCATTATGTATATATGTTTTTGGTACGGATTTTGATATACTGGTCAGTATCCCCTTTTTGTATCCTGTTTGTTTCCAGTTGTGGTTTACATTTCTGTACTCTATGTTTTACATACTCAGTACATCTTTTGTACTGACCCCCTTTTCTTCGGGGGGGCTGCGTTTCATGCCCGCAGGTACAGAGATTCGTGATCTGCCAGTGTAGGCCACATGTTCTGCTATTACAGAGTGCTCCTTTGATCCGGAGCCCATATGTCGGTATATATCTTTTGTGATGTACATGCATCTGTATATTTGACTATTTGGGGTACGGCGGGGCCCTGTCCCGTCATATGTTTTCGTTCTGTACTTGTAGAGGCCTGTAGTCATATATGTGGGTCATGGGTCATTGTGTGTGCGCGTTTGTTTGTGATCTGCGTCTTAGTGCGGTCCCGTTTACTATTATGGCCAAAATGGCCCATTTGTCTGTATACGTTTATGTATCTGGCGATGTATATTCCGCCAACCTATCAGATTTGGATACGGCCAGAATGGCCTGTATATTTGTATATGTGCTTATGATCGGCGATGTGTATTCCGCCGCTCCCTTCTGTTCTGATATGAAATTTTGGTACGTGTGACCGCTTAAGACAAGTTTTGATTTAAATTATGTTTAAAATGGCTATTATGAAGTTTGAGCTAAGTTTGGGTTTGATAACTGGATATGTGAATCGATCTGGGTGCCCAAGTAGGGTGCCAGTCGCGGCCCACGGGGCTGGGTCGTGACCCAACTAACACCTAACAAATCTCAACGGACGAAACTACGTGGTGTAACATTCTCCCCCTCTTAGGAACATTCGTCCTCGAATGATAGACTCTGGGGGATTCTACAAAAATTTCACCAGAGTTTTCCCTGTAATGTGGCTGTACCATCCTGTCACAGCAACCCAAAATATATCGCCTCACAGGGCTATAACAACAACATCAAACACCATGGCCACACACGAGTGAGAAAACATTGAAGAAAGCATTACATACCTGGGGGCAATGGCGTCTCTGCCTGAGTCTCCTCTGAAGGTGGAAATAAATGCGGTTACCTGAACTTCATGTCCTTTTTTGCTTCCCAGGTCATTTCCTCTCTGTTATTATTTCTCCGTAAGACTTTAACTGAAGCTAAATCTTTGGTTCTGAGTCTCCATACTTTCCTATCTAGAATGGCAATGGGAACTTCTTCATAGGATAATTGCTTAGTGACTTGAACATCATCTACCGGAATAACTCTAGAAGGATCTCCAGTGCACTTACGAAGCATCGATACACGGAAAACTGGATGGACTGACTCCGAATCCTAAGGTAGATCTAATTCATAAGACACTTGGCCTACCTTGCGTACAATCTCATAAGGTCCAATAAACCGAGGACTAAGCTTACCCTTTTTGCCAAATCTCATGACGTCCTTCATTGGAGACACCTTCAAGAATACCCAATCTTTCACTTGAAGCTCTAAGTCCCTTCGACGATTATCTGCATAGGATTTCTGACAATGAGCTGTTAATAACCGATCTTGTATGAGCTTGATTTTATCTATAGCTTGCTGGACCAAGTCTAGCCCTTTCAGTTTAGTCTCCCCTACTTCAAACTGTTACACCCCGTGGTTCTGTACATCGAAATTCGTAAATATTAGGTGTTTCAAGTATGGACTTTGAAGTAGCCCTCGTAATCGTAAGTTAAGGTGGGTCCCACATGCCGGGGTTTTATAAATGATATATGAAAGGTGATATGAGTAGTACATGGGAAGTTGAGCAAGTATTAAGATGGACCCTTAAGCCGAATATGGGCATAAGCCCTCCAAAAGGATGATTTAAGGATACATTTTCGAATGATAAACAAATGTTGTCTGTCTCATCTGAACTAGGCACATGCAAACCCAAATTTGTTACACCTCGGAAAAGTCCCCGTACATGTACAATGAATAGACCAACGAAGGGTATGAGTGTGCGACGTTTTACTAAGTAGAGAATGACGATTCATGAAATTTTGGAATAAGAAAGTTAGAGAATTTCAATTCAGCCAGTGGTCGTAAAACAGAATACGGCCCGTAAAGTGATTTACGGACCGTATACTGCCATCGTCCTCCAACGTCCCAAAAATTTCAATTTTCTGTCCAAAGTTTAAATGGTAAAATACGACCCAGTTTACGGACCGTAAACTGAAATACGGCCCGTAAACTGTGGCCGTAAACCATCATGACCTCCAGCAAACCTTTTTGTTTTTGATATGGTTAAATACGACCGTGTTATACGGCCCGTAAACTAGTATACGGTCCGTAAACTGTGGTTTACGACCACTGTACACCCCGACGACTGTTCATTAAAAATCAGATTTTGTGATTATTTTAAGTGACTTTCTCATTCATATTTCATCTACAACATTCAAGAACCCTCTAGAACTTATCCAAACATTTCATCCATAAAATTTAAGAGAATCAAAGGGAGATCAAGATCAACAACACCAAATCCATGAAACAAAGTGTGTGAAACTCAAGTGAAGTTCATCCAAACCAAGAAATTCCAAGGAAGGAAAAATAGGGTTTTGAGGAAGGAGGAAGAACTCCACTCTAGGCTTGTTCCACCACCATCTAAGGTAATTTTCATGACTTTAGCATGTTGTTTAAGGTATTAGAAAGCTAAGATGCTTGAATTGTAGAAAGACATGGAAAATGGGTCTTAAATGGAAGAATAGTGTCATAATTGAATAGTAGTTGAATTGAACCATAAACGTTTATGTGCCATGATTATGTATATGTTGTAAATGATGTTTAGACCAGGAAATAAGCATTATATATGAGAAAACGCGATAACGAACTACAACCATAAATGCGGAGAAAATAGAGAAAAATGGTGGATTTTTCTCAAAGTGTATGAATGACGATTGTTGATACGATATTGTGAAGTGCTATTGTAAATGTTTGGGAGTTTATATAGACTATGATAAAAGTAGTATAAATAAAGGAAGTGCTGCCCAATTTTCTCTAGAAATAGTGACACATTCCCGTAGTCGATTAACTAACGTCAATACGAATTCTTCCTATGGCATGAATCCCATGATATGATTCTTCTCCCTTTCCATGATTCTCCTATATCCCGGAAATCTAAGAGCCTAAGATCATGAATAGCTATATGAGTCAATAGATATGATATGACGTTCTTATAAAGTAAATGATGTTGTTCCTTGTATACACTCACCTTATATACTAATCCCTTCAAGGTGAGGCAGAATGTTCATATATGTTCATAATGGAATCGAGGGTTCACGACTTTACGTCACCTCGATAGAATGCAGTTGTTCTAGAGTCTTTATGCATGTATGATTACAAGTATATTTTTATAAGCATATTATTATAAGTATTTTATGATGAGCATGTCATGATTGCATCACTCCGGGCCTAGTTGGCCGGGTAGTCACCGCGAAAGCGAGCAGCTATACGATTCACCATGGCCAGTTGGCATAGGAAAACACCACTAGTGGGTGGCATGAGATGGTACCCCGGACGCGGGCTAATGTTACTGATTATCACGCCGCACCTATATGGTCGGGCAGCATATATATATATATATATGATATGCATACATGAGATGATGATAAGCATAAAAGTAAGTCAGCATGCATTACTTTTTATATGATTCCCAGTCAGGTACAGTTGCTCCATACTTGAGGCCTCCTTTATGTTCTTGATGTGTTGTTGTTGCTCATGCCTCTCATACTCGGTACAACATTCGTACTTGTCACGACCCATCCCCGTGGGCCGCGACTGGCGCCCTACTTGGGCACCCTAAACGGACATACGAGCCAAATCGTCAAATCAAAGCTTAACTCAGATTTCATAATAGTTATTTTAAACATAATTTAAAACAAAACTTGTCTTAAGCGGTCGCATACCAAAATATCATACCGGAACAAATAGAAGCGGCAGAATGCACATCGCCGATCATATGTATAAATATAAACATAAGAGCCATTCTGGCCACCTTAACAGAAGGACCGCATTAAGACACAGATCTTAATCCAACAGACACATATAGGACCCTCGACCCACAAACATGTCTACAGGCCTCTAACAGACAAAACAGAATCAGATGACGGGACAGGGCCCCGTCGTACCCCACATAAACATATGTACAGAATATACAATAGAAAAGGGTATATACCAAAAGTATAAGCTCCGGATCAAAAGGGAGCACTCCAAACTGCAGAAGGAGATCCTACACTGGTGGCGTATCACGCGGTGCGTCTGTACCTGCGGGCATGTAGCGCAGCCCCCGAAGAACAGGGGGTCAGTACGAAAAATGTACCGAGTATGTAAAGCGAAAATGTAACCACAATAATCATAATCTGAATCAGAAATACAGAAATACAACGGACGGACTCGAACCCGAAACCGAAGCAGAAATACAGAGTATACGGACAGATCCACAATATGTATCGTAAGCACGGGACATAGCTGACAGAACCGTAATATGAATCAGAGGGACAAGGTATAGCTGACAGAATCATAACACAGATCAGGAGTGCAGAGTGTGGCTGACCAAAATCGTAATCTGAGTCAGAGGTACAGAAAGTGATAGACTGAATCATAACCCAGATCAGACACACAGAACTGTAACAGACAAAATCATGCATGCAGCGTCATAAGCATATAACATGTCCCGGCCCTCTGATAAGGGACTCGGTGGGTGAAATCTTGTATAACAAAATCATGCATCGTATATGCACATAGCGTGTCCCGGCCCTTTGTTAAGGGACTCGGTAGTGAAATCATGCATGGCAGAATTATGTACCATGTATTCATAACGTGTCCCGACCCTCTACTGCGGGACTCGGTGGATAATCATCATGTGCCATCCTGGCCGCCATCCCCGTAACATCATAACATAAACATACACATATAACGTGTCCCGACCCGCAAGTACGAGGGACTCGGTGAATAATGCAAAGAGGTGCGCACGAGATCATGTCCTGGCCCAGGCTCAGTGAAAAGACATACTATAACTTGCACGAACAGAGTAGTGCAGAAACATATGCATATAAATCCAGGCTCGATAGACAAACCGAATAATATGTCATAGGACGTACCTTTCGTAGGTTACGACGGATTATGTCAAGCAGAATTTCTGAGATTGTTCGTACACAGCAAATATACCATGGGGTTTAACGGCATAGTCAGAATTGTCACTCTTTAACAATTAGAACAATTCAAATGACAAATCGTTTCAAGGAAGTCGGACGTCAGTCATAGCGTACATGTATGCCCTTTTTGGGGATGGCACGATTCACTATATCAAATCATGTTTCTAGAATCATAGCACGTATCAAAGTATAATACAGATTATTCACATTTATTATTTGCTAAACAGAACAATAACCCAAAGTTTCTTTTAAGCACTGTATAGGTATAAGACAAATAAAGCGATAGTAGGAGGTCTCGAAATCTGCGGGCCCACCTCGGACCAACTCGAGGCGGCATACGTAAATTATAGATAATAGACCTTATGAGGTCGTCCATAATCATTTAGAAGTATTCCGACTCCGTTTCGGAAAGTTGCAAACATAAGGTTCACTTTAAGGACAAGTTAGAAGGAAATTGATTCAATCTTACTAAAGGAATTGGAGCGGATTTCAATCTCGAATGCCGAGGGACGGAGTCGTATTTAAGGCTCACGGCCGAGCCTATTACGTTTAGAACATGCCTAAGAATGAAGGGGTAGGCTTTACATACCTTGGTTGCGTCCTACGCTCGTCCAAACTCGATTCCTGTTTCGCCCAAAAACTGCAAATGGTCACATTTACCAATTACTATTCATGAGACTTAAAAATTCTAACCTTAACCGATACTTGTTTATAAAAATTTGGGCAGCACCTCCCCTATGCATATAGCCTCCCCGAGATTCAACTCGGCTCAAAACAACCAACAACATCAACCACATCAACAATTATCATAATTCACAATATGCGCAATTAGTCTACTTTACGACATAATGCAAAAATCCTCATTTCGACTTCACACTTCCAAATCAATACCAACATACTCTCATTTATTACTAATCAAGGTTATTACAATACCATTCAGAAGCATATCATAACATTTCTACAATATATACACGAGATATACACAAGATATACAAAACATGCAAACTTTCCATCAAAGCCATAATTTATCCCATTCTCCTAATCTTTAACATACAAGTTCATAACACATTTCCATCTTCCAAGTTCATCAACATTAATCATAATTTGCACCTTAACCACTTCATTTTCTTAATTTCATAAGATTATACTAAAACGACATACTTTCCGAGAACAACTTAACAACAAATTCTTCATGTTGGCTTAACCCATTATTCTTCCATCTACTTCACAAAGCCATAACAACACAATTAACATATAAAACAAAATTAACTCATTTTCATCTCAACTCCATGCCACACGGCCAACACCTACTTTCTCCAAGTTCCATTAAATTCATTCAACTTTCATTTCCAATGTGAATTACACCATATCCACAACTAGAATACAACATAAAAATTGAACTCATCACACTTATACATTTACATACACACACGGCCACAACACAACACACACCACACGGCTTGCACTTGCACATCACAACTCCACAATTCTCATCTAATTCTAATCATTATAACATATATACTTATTCCATAGCATGAAACATAGAATCCATACCTTTCCTTCAAATTGCAACTTTCCGCAACCGTGGTTCTTTCGCCAAACCAATTATACCACGTTGAAGTGCGTCTTGAGCTTGTTACTAATTCAAGAAAAACAAGATTTTTGGATTGAGATTGAAGGCTAGATTTTTTTTTTCTTTCTTTCCTCTTCTTTCTTTCATTGGAGCCGAATGGCTCTTCTTTTTTTTTTTTTCTTGATTTTTCCTTTGTTTTCTTGAAACTTCTAAGGCTAATGATCCTTTTATAGTTAATTGGCATATGACAATTTAATTAAAACATGGGCTTGGGCCTTGTAGTTGGCCAGCCACGTCCTTAACACTTGGGCCTCAATTTCATTTTTTTTAGCCCAATTTGGTCATAGATCTTATTTGTAATTCCCGAACTAATTTCCAAAATTCCAATTTTGCCCTTGGCCTCCTCTTGTATTTCCACACCAATGTTATTATAGCCAGCACATTCATACTAAGTAAAGTCCAAATATAGCCTCATTCATTACAAGTCAAGTTATCTCGAATTTTCCGAATATGCAAAAATGCCGGATGTAACATCTTCCCCCCCTTTAGAACATTCGTCCCCGAATGTTCAACTGACCTTATGGGGTCTCAAGATGCTTCGGGGAGGTTCCTTTCTTTCCTCCCAAGTTCCTTTCAATGTTACAATTGCCATCCGTATCTTTCACCTCTTGTCACACTTCTCGGATGCTTACAACGTTTTCGTATTCTTACGTCATATCAAACAAATTCATAACTAGAGGCAGACGTATAGAAGCATATCGGACAGATTCATAATCAGGGTCAGATGTACTGAACTATGGCGGACAGATCCATAGTCAGAGTCAGACGTATGGAAGTATGTCAGACAGATTCGTGGTCGGAGTCAAACGTACTAAGATGTATCAAACAGATTTGTAATCAGAATCGGACGTACAGAAGCATATTAGACAGAAACATAATCAGATTCGGTAGTACAGAAGCATAATAGACAGAGTCTTGTCAAGATCAGGGGCGTAGAAGTATAGCATACAGAATTTTTTATTAGTATCAGACCGTTTCCACTAATGCTTCAGTGATTTACGGAAATTCCCCTTGTCGACATTTCACTACTCATTTACCGGTCCGTTCCCTAAGTTTTCACACAAATAGTTTTATGTGCCGCTTGTCGGCTCTTTCTAATGTCCGTGCTCATTCTCTTCTCTTTAGGTCATCCCAGAGTTCCCATTTACCTCTTATAGCAGTATTTACGAAAATTGGGTATACTTCCCAGGGGGTCACCCATCCCAGAATTGCTCTGATTCCAGCACGCTTAACCTCGAAACTTTCATGCATTTTGGTGCGTTGTTGCTGATACAATTGCGCCGACTGCCCCACACGACCTTTGTCAGATCATTTAGGGCAGATTGGGGTTTTAGTAATTTTTCGGAAAATTTCCGTAGCGGGTCCCACCCCTGTTCAACCAGCGCAATGACCATATCGCCCTTCTGAATCGTCAATATCCGTTTCCATCTGTATGTATAACTACCTCAGACGGTTCTATTGATTTGGGTTTTTACCTTACTCTCATTAACACCCAAAAGAAGAAAATCACATAATATAACAGAGTACAGTTCCATCAATATACATATTTCTCAAGAAAAAATTAACAATATACCTGGGCCTGCATTTGGGGACGCTCCTAGGTCTTGCCGGCCGGTCAAAGCATATACGCGGTTCAAAGGACCGCCCGAACTGGAAGCTCCGCCGCGACCTTTGCCACGACTCGCTGGTGCCGACATATCTCGCCCCGTGGGGCGCATAGCTACCGAAGGAGAATATGAGCCGACAACTGACCCGGTAGGCTTGGCGGAACCTGAACCACCCCTGTACGGGCATTCCCTCATAACGTAGCCCTGACGGCCGCACGAAAAACAGGCTCCGGTGGCGCGACGACATTCTCCCGGGTGGTGCCTGCCGCACTGAGGACACTGAGGCATAGATAGCCTCGTCTGACTGAACCCCCCACCGTGTTGCGAATCCAAGGCCCTAAAACTCTGACCTGCTCAAGACGGACCTGCGCCACCAAAACGCCTGCCGGCGGACTGTATACCCCGACCTGACGGGGGAAAAGATCTACCAGACGGCTGCTGAGACCATCCGCCTCGGAAATCTTCGAAATATCCTGCAGATCTGGCCCTTTTGGGCGGCCTCCTATCACGATCTCTGCTGGGCTGATCGGCTCGATGGCGGTCCTCCATCCCTTGGGCGTAAGCCTGTAATCGGGCGATGTCCATATTTGTCTGTGCCGCCATCGACATACAGGCATCAACTAGGTAATCGTCCAGCCCCATCACATACCGGTGCATTCTGTCCTCCATATCGGCTACAATAGTAGGGGCATATCGGGCTAGGGAATCAAACTCTAGATTATATTCCCGGACACTCCTGCCTCTTTGCTTTAGCTGCAAAACCTTATCAACTCTCGCCCGTCATAGCTCCGGAGGGAGAAAATGGCGAAGAAATGCGGCCACAAACTCATCCCAGGTAGCTGGGGGAGCACCCTCACCCCTGGACAGCTCTCAGGACACATACCAATTAGCCGCCACATCCCGTAGTCTGTGCGAGGCTAGCTCAACGGACTCGGTCGCCGAAGCCCTAACCAGTCCCAATGAGCGCCTCATCCCCCGAATGAAGTCATGGGGGTCCTCCTCGGGCTTGGTCCCGAAAAACTCTGGGGGACCGCATGTCAGAAAATCGCGGACTCGCAGGCTGTCACGCCTGTCATCATCATCCTCACCTATCCGCCCGCGTCCGCGAGCCTGTCCGGCCACTATCGTCATCAACAGCTGCACGACCTCCCTCAAAGTCCTGTTCTCAGTCTCTGGCTGGGGAGCTGGGGCCTCCGGGGCTAAGGGTGGAGCTGCTTCCGGCCCCTCCGGTAGTGGTACAGTAGAACCCTCTGACTGGGGCACAACATCGGGCATGGTCTGGGGGTGGGCTCTGGTAACCCTCTGGGCCCGGCTAGTCTCCCCGGTCTCTTGCACCGCTTTGCCCTTCTGGGCGGCCGTCGCCTTCTTTGGAGGCATCGCTGAAAACATAACATCTCGTCAGAAAAGAAAACATCCTGATAGTACAGCTCTAACGCACGATCTAAGATTCAAAGAAAGGGTAACATCTTGAATGTCCTGTAGCCTCCTGTTTATAGATGTGGTGCACAACACACCGATAAACAAGAATCTACTAGACACGGCCTGTAGACATTTCGAGGACAAACCGCTCTGATACGACTTCTGTCACGACCCATCCCCGTGGGCCGCGACTGGCGCCCTACTTGGGCACCCCAAACGGACATACGAGCCAAATCGTCAAATTAAAGCTTAACTCAGATTTCATAATAGTTATTTTAAACATAATTTAAAACGAAACTTGTCTTAAGCGGTCGCATACCAAAATATCATACCGGAACAAATAGAAGCGGCGGAATGCACATCGCCGATCATATGTATAAATATAAACATAAGAGCCATTCTGGCCACCTTAACAGATGGACCGCATTAAGACACAGATCTTAATCCAACAGACATATATAGGACCCTCGACCCACAAACATGTCTACAGGCCTCTAACAGACAAAACAGAATCAGATGACGGGACAGGGCCCCGTCGTACCCCATATAAACATATGTACAGAATATACAATAGAAAAGGGTATATACCAAAAGTATAAGCTCCGGATCAAAAGGGAGCACTCTAAACTGCAGAAGGAGATCCTACACTGGTGGCGTATCACGCGGTGCGTCTGTACCTGCGGGCATGTAGCGCAGCCCCCGAAGAACAGGGGGTCAGTACGAAAAATGTACCGAGTATGTAAAGCGAAAATGTAACCACAATAATCATAATCTGAATAAAAAATACAGAAATACAACGGACGGACTCGAACCGGAAACCGAAGCAGAAATACAGAGTATACGGACAGATCCACAATATGTATCGTAAGCACGGGGCATAGCCGACAAAACCGTAATATGAATCAGAGGGACAGGGTATAGCTGACAGAATCATAACACAGATCAGGAGTGCAGAGTGTGGCTGACAAAAATCGTAATCTGAGTCAGAGGTACAGAAAGTGATAGACTGAATCATAACCCAGATCAGACAAACAGAACTGTAACAGACAAAATCATGCATGCAGAGTCATAAGCATATAACATGTCCCGGTCCTC